>NW_028327174.1:88772565-89396315 GCF_987537825.1 Furipterus horrens
GAAAACATATACTTTTTCCAGAAAATAACAGATTTCCCAGACACTTGACCATTAGTAAACTTAATTTAACAAGAACTATTCCACAGCTACAAGGTGTGAGCCCTGCTCCTCCCAGACCTTTGCTCCAGAGGCCTCAGTGCTTGTGCATATGCTGCACTTACTGAGTGTGACAGGCTGGTTGGACAAATGTTCCAGGCATAGGGAAGAATAATTAGCACATTCATTAATTAGAGTGCTCTTAGTAATTTCTCTGTGAAGAACAACCATTTGTCAACAAAGATTGGGACAGTGAGGGCCAAGCAGAGACTCAGGGGAGCAACAATTCAGAGAAGGCAGTGGCACTAATGAGCAGCTCTTTGAAACATGGGAACTACACATGCATTTAGTGGCAACATGCTTCCATCACCATGGCAATGTGGGCTACTTCCTTTGGGTGGTCAGGCAACAACATCCATATATCTTTCATCTCACCTTGAGTGCATGTTGCCACTTCATGACATCTCTTCCGTTCACTCTCCATTCATTGTCACCCTCAGTGCTCATTAGAACAAGGGTTTCCCTCTACATAATGTGGAGAGTGGGGAGGGGACAGAATTTTCCTGGGCTGAGGTGTCAACACTAGACTGGACATAGAGATGCAGCTCAGGTCTACAGGCACAAGTCATAGATGGTTACAAAGCATCTCTTTTAATTTCAGTTAATCAAAAGACTATTCAGACTAATATTGACCCAAAAGATAAGTGACATGAACAAATGCCAAGCATGGTCTGTTCAAGATGTCATGGGTTGATAGTCTCTAGGAAAACCATATCAGCCTGGTTGAGTGTCATGTCTCCTTTCTTGGCCACAGTCAAATGACCTTTCTTTACATGAACAGCCATGGTTCTGAACTGAATTGAACTAAATAGAGATGAGACTTCATGTCATTATATAGTTGAGGACTAAGGGAGGGTGAATTTGCTATAACCTCAAGGTTGTTGACTAAATTTCACACATGCTCGGAACCCTAACTTAGGTGCTTTACAAATTTAAATGAGACTTACAGATATCACTTTATTCTCCAGAATCTCAAGCAAGAAACTTTTCATTAAAAAGAAATATATATATATATATATATATATATATATATATATATATATATGCGCAGATGTCTACAGTCAGCCACACAGATGCCAAGAAACTACAATAGTATGCAGAAAGCCTCTTCCTTCTTCTATCACAGATACACACCACACAATATATTGTTATGAGTTTGAAGGAAAATAAAGCAAGTAACCCAGAAGTGCAGAACAAACCCTGTTGTGTATTGAGCACAACAACAGAGGTTAGACATAAGTTCACTCACCAAATATCACCTTGATCTGTCTTACAGACTCTGTAAGGAGAGGTCAGCAATGGGTACAGCCTGACATGGGAAAATTTAGTTCTAATAAGATTAAAAATCATGATACTTATATATGCTCAGGTCATTTTTTTTAAATATGCTCTATTGATTATGCTGTTACAGTTGTCCCAATTTCTGTTCCCTTTGTTCCCCTCCACCCAGTGATCCCCTCCCTCCAGTTGTCCCCTGCTTTTGTCCATGCCCATTGGTTGTGCATATAGTTCTCCTCAACATCTTCCTATTTTACTCCACTCCTTCCTACCATCCTTCTTAATTGCTGTACCATCTCCCTCCCTTTCCCTTCTTCCCCTTCCCCACTGATCTCCCCCCATAATGTTCCCATACCTATAATTTTTTTCCCACTCTCGTTGCCTTTAGTTTGCCTTTGTTTTGATTCCGTAGCTTCTGTTGTTGGTTGTTGTGATACAGTTTTCATTTTAATGTTCATAGTTTTGATCCTCCTTCTCCTAAACAAGTCCCTTTAACATTTCATATAACAGTGGTTTGGATCTGATGAACTCCTTCAGTTCTACTTTGTCCTGGAAGCACTTTCTCTGCCCTTCTATTCTGAATAACAGCTTTGCTGGATAGAGTAATCATTGTTGTAGGTTTTTCCTTTCCTTACTTTGAATATTTCTTGCCAGTCCCTTCTTGCCTGCAGAGTTTCTTTTGAGAAATCAGCTGAAAGTCTTATTGGAACCCCTTTGTACATAGTTCTCTTCTTTTCACTTGCTGCTTTTAAGATTCTCTCTTTATCCTTAATTTTTAACATTTTGATTATAATGTGTCTTCTTTGGAACTCTCTGTGCTTCCTGGACCTGTAAGTCTATTTCCTTCCCCAAGTTAGGGAAGTTCTGCTTCATTATTTTTTCACATAATTTTTCAATTTCTAGTTCTTCTTCTTCACCTTCTGGCAACCCTATAATTTGGATGTTGGCTCACTTATAGCTGTCCCATAGGTTTCTGAGTTTCTCCTCATTTTCCTCATTTTTTGTTTCCTCTTTCTGCACTGGTTGACTGTTTGTTCCTTCCCTATGTTCCAATTTGTTTATTTGATCCCTGGTTTTCCTTCCCTCACCACTTGTTTTGTATGTATTTTCATTTATTTCAGCAGGACTAGCCTTCATTCCTTCCCCATCTTGCTTAAGATCTGCAAGCTTTCTTATAACCAGAACTCTGAACTGAGCCTCAGAAAGATTTCCTATCTGATGATCTGATAGATCATATATTTGCTGTCTGATCAGCTGCATGATTGGGATCTCTATCATGATCTCTGCCATCCTGACAGTTGGTGTTTACCTTTGTTTCCTGGGTGTGGCTGTCACACCTTCTACACTATAGGGGGCAAAGCCCCATGTACTCATCACACCAGGCAACCCTTCTCACCACACTGTGGCATTTTCTGTGGGGATGGGGGTTCAAGATGTATTCCTGCCATTCACTCTCCGCTGAGAGATCGGTAGCCTCCACCTCTGTCTTCACCCCCTCCGGGCTTCACAGTCTAAGGCAATGGAGGTCTGCCTTCCCTGGCATGGAATCGCAAGCTGACAGATTTGATCTGCAGCCAGGGGTGCTTCCCAGGCACTTCTCACCACTGCTTAAATACAGGTGTCTGTTCTCACTGCAGTCCTGCCGCCTTCACCGCAGCTGCCACCTCCAGCACAGCTTGACCTCTCAGCCCTGGCTTTGCCCCTCCTACCCATTTGAATGAGCACCACTTCTTTATAACTTCATATGTTGGACTTCCATGTAGCTTTGTTTTCTAGAATTTCTGGTTATTTCTGGTTTTGCGGTAGTTGTATTACTTCTTAGTTGTGGAGGGAGACAGAGCATGTCAGTCTAGGCCTCCATCTTGGCCAGAAGTCCACTCAGGTCATTTTAGACAAAGTAATTGAATGAGAAAAGGGAAGTTTTTCAACAAAGGGTGTTTGAACAACTGGATCCATATTTAGGAGTTGAGAGAAACTTGTACCCAAAATCACACAAAATATGACTAGAAATGGGTCTTAAATATAACATAAAAATTAAACAACAAAGTTTCTAGAAAAAACATAGGAGAGAGACTTTGTGACCATGAGGAAGGCAAAGATTTTTTTTTAGATAAAACACAAAACGTTTGTAAAGGAATAAAAACAGACTTCCGGCCAAGAATGAGGCTTAAACTGACACGCGCGGTCTCCCTCTACAACGAGAAAGGAGTATAACTACCTCAAAACAAAAGATAACTAGAAATTCCAGAAAATAAAACTACATGGAAGCCCAATGTACGAAGTTATAAACCAGTGGTGCTCGTGGGACAGGTAGGAAGGGTGAGAAACCAGGCGATGCTGTTTGTGGTAGCACCAAGGACAGTGGTAAGGGGAGCAATCCTGGCTGCATTTGAGCCCAGGCAGCCCGCGACTCCAACACTGGGAAAGGCAGCCCCCGCATTGCCTTGGACGGAGAGGCCCAGAGGGCAGGAGGATGGATCCTGGTCTCCCAGCAGAGAATAATGGCAGGAATCCATCTTGGACCCCCACCCCCACACAAAGCACCAACAGTGCCGCGAAAAAGGTTGCGGATCGCCACCAGTCGCTGGGTAATGACAACAAAGCGCCATAGTGCGGCAAAAAAAGATAGCTGATCACCGCTGGTCACCGGGTTGTGACGAGTATATGGGCTCTGCCCCCTATAGCCGGCCCAAGAAGCAAAGCAAAACACAAATCTGTCAAAATAAGGCAGACTACTATAGAAATCCCGGTGATGCAGCTCACCAGGCAGCAGATGAAAAATCTGACAGACGAACAAATAAGAAACCTATCAGAGGCTCAATTCAGAGCTATAGTCATTGGGTGGCTTACAGAATTAACAAAAGATTCGGAACAAGATGAGAAAGGATTGAAAGCCACTCATACTGAAAAGAACAAAAACACATACGAGACAAGTGGTGAGGAAATAAAATCCAGAGATCAAATCAACAAACCAGGCTCTCTCCCTCTCTCTTTGCCCACTGGGTGCTGAAGTTGGACAGATGGCAGAAAACAGGCTCCACTCGAGGACTGAGCAGCCCAGCCTCATGCCCCCGGATCTATCCGAGAGCTTTCCACTCCTCCAGGCTCCCGGAGCTTTACAAACCTGGAGGGGAGAGAGAATGGAGGAGGAGTGAGGGGAGGCTGCGCTTTCTGGCTCCCGAGACCCGTCTGTACTTTGAGCTAATTGCAGACAGAACATCTCGGTGAGCAGCTGGACACTGGCAGGAGTCAAGCCTTGGCAATGCTGGATTAGAGAAAAGGGAAGTTGGGACAACTGTGACAGTATAATCAATAAAACATATTTTTAAAAAAAGGAATAAAAACAATAAATTTGGCTTTATAAAAATTTAAAACCTCTGCACTTAAAAAGACACCCTTGCCCTGACTGGCATGGCTCTGTGGGTTGGATATCATGTCACAACTGAAAGGTTGCTGGTTCTGTTTCTGCATTGTGGGCCAGATCCCTGGTTGAGACAGCCTGTGAGAGGCAACCAATCAATGTTTCTCTTGCACATTGATGTTTCTCTTTCACTCTCCCTAAAAATAAATAATATCTTTAAAAAAGGACACCATTAAGAAAATACAAAGGCAAGCCACAGACTGGGAGAAAATACTTGTAATATATAAATCTGACAAAGGACCTCTATCCATAATATATCAACATAAATAACTTATTTCCAGTCCATGAGAAGAAGATAACCCCATTTTTAAAATGGGTAAATGGTTAAACAAACATTTCACAAAAGAAGATATTCAAATGGCCAATAAGAACATGAAAATATGTTCACCATCATTTATTAGCAGGGAAATGCAAATTAAACCACGATGAGGTCCTACTATAAACCTCTGAACATCAGCAGCAGAGATGAACAGCAAGTGTAACTTTGATCTATTGCCAGTAACAATGTAAAGATGGCAAAATATAAATAAAAACACTTCGAAAATTTTTTGGCAGTTTTCCAAAATAAATGAAAACACATGCCCTGTATTAGTCAGGGTTTGGACCAGAGAAGCAAAACCACTAATAGGTTATATGTATATAAAAACCTTAATAAGGATTTCACCCAACACAATTGTGGGAGATGCTTAAACAGTCTTTGTGTTGTATTTGTTCTCTAGGGCTTCTGAAACAAAGTACCACAAATGGGGGCCTTAAAATGACAAAAACTGATTGTCTGGAGAGAAGAAATCTGAAATCAAGATGTGAGCAGGACCAATGCTGTTTCTGAAACCCCATTAGGAAGAGATCTGCCCTTGTCTCATCCAATTCCTGGTGGTGGCCAATAGTCCCTGGTGATCCTTAACTGCACCTTCACCTGGTCAAACTCGATCTCCATGGTCACATGGTATTCACCTTCATGCCTCCGTCTTCACATGGCCATCTTCTTATAAGGACAAGAGTCATATTGGATTAGGAGCCTACCCTATTCCAAGATGACTTTTATTAATGAAGTATATTTGCAATGACCCTATTTCCAAATAAGGTCACATTCTGAGATACAGGGGTTAGAACTTCAACACGTCTTTTTGGGGGATACTATTCAGCCCATAACAGTGAAGCTTCTATTTCTGCAACTGGTGCTGAAGCCTACATTCCGAAGGGCAGGCCATCAAGAATGGGAGAAGGACATAAAGCTGGAAAAGAAGGATAAACTTGAACCTACAATAATGAGCCGAGACTAAATTTGTGAGCAAACCATGAAGACAGGCTGAAGCCCAGGTTTATCCTGACTTTAAGTTCAAACCTCAATGACCAATATCTCAACAGAAGAACCTGGTACTTCACCACAGAGCAGTCAGAGAAGCTGAAGGAATTTCTGGAAGAAACTAGGAGAACTCAGGGCTCAGCCAACCAGGTGAGTCATCAGTAAGCAACCATGTGTGTGCAACAGATCCATGTGCCCTGCCTGTACTCCTCAGCAGAGGCAGATGGCTGCCATTTCACTCCCACCTTCCTGACCTCATGAAATAGCCTCCTATAGCACATACTAACCCAGGACTATGCAGGGAAGTGAACTGAGGAAACATGGCCCCAGCCTAGGCAAGTTCACACAATACAAATCTACCATAGTCCACCCCTTGTCAGTGTGGTAGCCATATACACCCCTTTAAGCTAAACAGAAGTTAACTTCTCTAAAAGACAATGGCAAAATCATGCTTCCACCTAACATAATGAAACTTTCTCTCATAAAACAGAAAACACACTAATCCTATCCCCTGCAAAATGGTATAATTCTTTTCACTCATCCTTAGGTGACATTCTTTCTGCTTCCGAGTCATATTCCCCTGTTGATAGCTGGCAACTTAAATGCTGAGATATAAGGTTAACTACTATTAACATATATTATGTTATATAGAGGGAAGTAAATAGAGGAATAAAAAAATGATTAATATATACACAGTTATATTTAAATCAAGATGAAAAAATCTTCAACTCTAGCAAATCAGTCCTCATTTCTTTAACTGACTATAGCTGTTAGCTAATATTTGTAGTTACCTTCTGTTACCCATACCTTAGTTTCTCTCAGCAAGTACCTCAACTGGTCAGCTTCCTTTCCTGGAGAGGTGACCAAATCTATTCCTGAAGGGCTAAGACCATTCTCAGTCCTGTAGGTATTAAATTATTGCCATTTTCCAATGACAGGAATTACAGGACATGGGAGCACAAGCTCCTTGTCCCCATCATATAGTAGCAGTTTGATGTTCTTTTTATAATCAGATCAATCACCCCAGCAGAGAAAGGAACCCCTGTCTTTGCTGGTTGGTTCACTGACATGAAGATATGGTAAACTGCTCTCAGTTTAAAGAAACCATTGTTGTGTTCCCTGATGGAAGCCTTGCTCCCACAGGAACTAAGATTTCTAGATTGGCAGATCTGAAAGTTGCAGAGATGAGAAGCATAATCACTCCTGGTCCACCAGGGGTGATCATGAGAAAAGCCCCTCTCATTTTCAGCCTGTGATTCCTGGACCCCTGAGTCCTGGCTATGGGAGAAATTGCATCATTTATTGGTCACTGATTTCAGCACATACTGCATCATGAAGGATGTAACCCCAGCCTTATGAGGTGTGGCCACCCGGCTGGTGTTATAGGTGAGGCTTTAAAAGCCCATTCCAGATCTAAGTAGGCAAACTGCTTCATTGTAAGGCCAATGAAGGCCACAATCATGAGCTCATTGCTAAATTTTCTTTGCTGTAAAATTACTTCTTTGATCAGAAGCAATGATGGATAGAATTTCATGACAATGAAATCAAGTCCAGAGCTGGTGGGTTTAGCAGAAGCATTATAGTCAGGGAAGGCAAGTCATTTTCCAGAGCAAGTGTCTATTCCAGTGAAGACAAAGCACTGCTCCTGCCATGATGGGAAAAGTTCATTATACCCACCCTTCCACTAGGTGGCTTTCTATTCACTGGCTCTAACTCAGGGAATGGCACTATATTGATGTAGATTTTCATGCATTGTAGATTGAGCACTCAGCGGTAGCTAAAGCCAAATTAGCCTTGATGAGTGGAAATCCATGTTGTTGTACCAACACATTACCCTGTCCCAACCCCCAGGCACATTATTGGTAAGCCCATTGGACAAGAACCAAGGTAACTGCAGAAAGATTGTAACTGATGCCACCAAAAAGGATCATCTTGTCCACCTCACTATTAAGCTCCTCCTTTCCTTCAGTTGCTTTTGTAGACATTCACACAGGACACCTAGTCTCACATTTTCTGTGAATTCAGAGAAATCAATCCATTCACCTTTTCCCCAAACCTCCTCACCACCAGTCTTCTGATCAGGTCCCTTTCAAGTTCCTGACAATCCAGTTAAACCATTGCACAACTGTCCATGAGTTAATGTAGATTTGTGCTTAGGGCCATTTTTTTTTTCCTTTGGGCAAAAGGAACATTCACTTTCACTGCTCATCATGCACCCACTGAGGGGATTATCCTTTACCACTGTCCTCAGGGTCATGCAGAGTGAAGCTATAGACTGAAGCTATCCATGTTTGGGTAATACCAACATACTGTGCAGATACCTGTAAACCAAGCCTCAATTTTTTTCTTTCTCAGTCAACTGGTCATAGAGAACTCCTCATGAGGCCATATATTCAGATTGAGAGAATCGGTCAAATTGACAAGGGTACTGGCCAAGGGCATGTGCTTCTTGCTCATGCAGTTTTTCATGTCTTCAGGACCTGCTGGAGTCCAGTCTCATTCATACACTCCTTTCCCTTGATGATGGGATGTTGCTGTGTGAACCCAACTACCTTGCTTGGGTAAGATGACACTCTGTTTGTGATGGACAACCAAGGTCACAAGATTGCATGATGGCTGATGGTACAGCATTCAGTATTTATTATCAATAGTAAGTTAGGTGTTTCTCAAAAGAAAAATCATTATCTTCAGAGGATAATAGAGTTTTGCTCCAAAATCCTAAGGAACTATGCTGGGGTTCACCTATGGTGGCTGCCAAAGGCTCCAAACAGCATCCCTATCTGCCTCTGACTCTTCAAGCACCATTATATCCACTGAGTCTTAAGGCTCAAGTGGCAAAGCCGCTTGCACAGCAGCCTGAATTTGTATGCAGAGTCTTCTCTTTTTAGAGAGTCTCACTCAAAATTGGCAGCTTTTTAGGTTGCTCAGTAAATGGGTTAGACTAACATGCCCAAATGAAGGATATGTTGCCTCTAAGATGCACATAGACTTACTAGGCATTGTGACTTTTATTGGTGGAAGGAGGGGCCAGATGTAAGAACTTGTCCTTCACCTTATATAATTTACCATGGCTCAGACTATTGGATTCCCAAGAAATTCCACGGCAAAGACAGACCCAGAATTTTTGTGGAATTCAAATTTACCCCGTGTAGACACATGGCCTATATTATAATGTTTGTAGCAGCTTTATTCAAAATAGCCAAAACTGAAAACCACCCAAATGTCCATCAGCAGGTGAATAGAAAAAAACAAATTGTGTTATATTCTTACAGTGGAATTATTCAGTAATAGAAATGGATAAACTATAGGGGACCAGTTCGTGTGGCAATGGCGAATGTAGCTCAGCCCTGTTTCAGAAAACCTACAGGCATGAGGCACACAGGAGCCAGGCCTGCAGATCGGCTTTCCCATGGGAATCAGGCCTGCATTGTATCTCTACTGCTTAAAAGCTTGCTTTTGCTAAAAAACTTCCTCTCCCTTAGCTGAAAAACAACAGATGTTCAATGTATAACTTTAAAGTAACTTCTTAAGGTCTATTCTGAACTGTTTAAGAACAGAATGTGGCCAGATCTCCCATCCTTATCATTTCCTTGCACGCACAACATTCTTCTCTTTATTATCTGTAAACAACAACCATCTAAAGCAACCTTAGCAAAAAGATTTATAACTTTGTTTGATGTGATCTGCCCAGAAAGGACTAAAAGCCTGTCGAGGCAAGGGTCATGGCACTCTCACTGATTTACAGAGTGGCTGTTCTGTCCCTTTTTTTCACCGGATTGGTGCAGCCAGTGTGATTTTGTTCGTCACATCCACAACACCGTGAACACTGCTGGTCAGAGTCCACAGCAACAAACTACTGATGCACACAACATACATGAATCTCAAAACCGTTATGCTGAGCAAAAGAAGACAGACATGAAGAAATGCATGCTGTATGATTTTGTTTATATGAAGTTCTAGAAAAGATAAATAGTGTAATATATAGTGACAGAAAGCAGAATAATGGTTGCTGGTGCGGAGACTGGACTGGGTGGTGACTAGGGAGGAACAAACACTAGGGAACCTTTATGGGGTGATGGAAATATTCTGTATCTTGATTTTGGTGATGGTTACATGGATGTACACATTTATCAAAACTTGTCAAATCATGCACTTAAAATGGGTACGTTTATTGTGTGTAATTGTACCTCAATAAAATTGATATTAAAAGAGCATTTTTAAAAATGTCTGGTTTAATAGCTCAGTAGTGTGTTTCACTTAGAGGTTGAAGTTCACCCACTGAGTAAGTCACATAGAAATAAAGTCACTTTATTTGATAGTTTCAACAAAGGAATTTATATTAACTAACTATGACTGTATGAATTAGCGGATCTTTTTACTTTGTATTTCAAATAGGTTGGAAATATCTATTGACAGAAATCTCCATATTCTATTCTTCCTTCACAAACCAGCTAAGCTGCCTGAAGGACAAAGCCAGGAACATTAAATCTTAGTATATTTCCCTTGTTTAATTGTTTGCTTTGGATCTGTTTTAGCTAGGTAGGTGGCATGAACCTCGGGTCTGAGGTTCTAAGGTCAGGGACCAGTTGTCCTGGATAGGCCCAAACAACAAATAGATTTCCCTTCTATAGAAAAAAAAATCAATGAAATAGCTATAAATTGCTACAGATCTCAGATCCTCTATCTTCAGTCAGAAGCCACCTATCTACAAGATTGTATTACCTGACGAATACCAGAAGGAGAGTGAGAGAAAAAAAGGGGGGTGTGTGACACCTAGAAGTTAAAGGAAGATGTTAACTACAAACTAGCTTGAAGAAGGAGCAAATCAGTTAACAGGAGTTTTCCTTATTCTGTTAGAAACTGATTTTTTTTTAAAGGCTTCACAGAAGTAGGTCACTGTGTAACCAATCCCAAATAAGGTCCCAAGAACCAACTACTCCAAGTCAAGAGAGAATGGAATGGTTTTACTTAAGCCTGGATCTTAGAGCACTGGGAAAGGACATTCTGATACTCCATCAGAGAACAAGCAGTAAGAGCTAACATTTATTGAGGACTCAACTTTTACTCAGAATGGTGCTAAAAATTTTACATGCATTATCCTATTTAGTCCATTTTACCAAGAGAAACTGAGACTCATAGTAACTTGCTCAAGATTTAATTAAGCTAGTAAATGGCATAACTCAAACAAAGAACTGAGTGCTTTTTCTAGTCTAGTTATGCCTTCTGTGAGCTCTGCCACAGGCTCTGGTCCTCTCCTAAATTCTCAGTAGGCTGGTATGAAATATGGATACTTTCAATTATCAACATGCTCTCAGCACTCTAGAAATTGAGGAAAACTTTCTCAGTTTCATAGAGAACATCCATGGAAAACCTACAGTTGTCATCATACTTAATGGTGAGAAACTAAAATTTTCCTGCTAAAATCAGAAATGAGACACCACTCCTTTCAAAATTGTTCTGATCATCCTAGCTAATGCAGCAAGACAAGTGAAAAAATAAATGATATATAGATTGGGAAGGAATAAATAAAACTGCCTTTGTTCATAGATGTCATGATTGTTTATTTAGAAAATCAGAAAGAATCTTTTTTAATCTTTTTTTTAATTTAAAAAAGAAACTTGGAACTAACAAGTAATCTTAGCAAGGTTGCAGGAACAAGATCAACACTCAAAAGTCAATCACTTTTCTATATTGAAATTAAAAACATAATGCCATTTATATTACCTCCCTCTCCCAAAATAAAATATTTAAGCATAAATCTAACAAAATATGTACAGGACTTGTATGAGGAGAGCTATAAAACTCTGATGAATTAAATAAAAAGATGAGTGAAAAATGAAGAGATGTTCCCCATTCATGGATAGGAACACTCAATATTGTCAAGATGTCAACTTGAGTATAGGCTCAACTTGATCTATAGGTTCAATCCAATTCCAATGAAAATTCTGCCAAGTTATTTTGTGACTGTTGACAAATTACATTATAAAATTTATTTATTTATTTTTGTTGTTTTTTTAATATGTTTTATTGATTATATTGTTACAGCTGTCTCAATTTCCCTTCCCTCTGCTCCCCTCTACCCGGTGGCCCCCCTCTCTCCAGTTGTCCCCCCCTTTTAGTCCATGTCCATTGGTTGTGCATATAGTTCTTCTCAACATCTTCCTGTCTACTCCACTGCCTCCTACTATGCTTAAGTCCTGAACCATCTCCCTCCCTTACTCCTTTACCCTTCCATGCTGACCTCCCCCCAATATGTCCCCCATACCTATAGTTCTTTTTTCACTCTCATTGCCTATTTAGCTTGCCTTTGTTTCAATTCTCTAGCTTCTGTTGCTGGTGCTTGTGATGTAGTTTTCATTTTAATGTTCATAGTTTTGATCCTCCTTTTTCTAAACTAGTCCCTTTAACATCTCATGTAATAGTTGTTTGGATCTAATAAACTCTTTCAGTTTTATTTTGTCCTGGAAGCACTTTCTCTGCCCTTCTATTCTGAATGACAGCTTTACTGAATAGAGTATTTGTGGCTGTAGGTTTTTGATTTTCATTACTTTGAATATTTCTTGCCAGTTCTTTCTTGCCTGCAGGGTCTCCCTTGAGAAGTCAGCTGATAGTCTAATTGGGACCCCTTTGTACATGGTTCTTTTCTTCTTTCTTGCTGCTTTTAAGATTCTCTCTTCATCTTTAATTTTTGACAATTTGATTATAATGTGTCTTGGAGTGTTTGTCCCTGGGTCCAGTTTTTCTGGAAATCTCTGTGCTTCCTGAACCTGTAAGTCTATTTCCTTCCCCAAGTTTGGGAAGTTCTGCTTTATTATATTTTCACTTAATTTTTCAATTTCTAGTTTTTCTTCTTCACCCTCTGGCAATCCTATAATTCGTATGTTCAATCTCTTATAGCAATCCCAAAGGTTTCTGATCCTCTCCTCACTTTCCTTGCTTTCTGTTTCCTTTTCCCACACTGGTTGACTGTTTGTTCCTTCTCTATGTTCTGCTTTGTTGATTTGATCTCTGAATTTTATTTCCTCACCATTTGTCTCGTATGTGTTTTTGTCCTTTTCAGTATGAGTGGCTTTCAATCCTTTCTCGTCTTGTTTCAAATCTTTTGTTAATTCTGTAAGCCACCTAATGACTATAGCTCTGAATTAAGTCTCTGATAGGTTTTTTATTTGTTCATCTGTCAGATTCTTCATCTGTTGCCTGGTGAGCTGAGTCACCAGGATTTATATAGTTTTCTGCCTTATTTTGACAGATTTGTGTTTTGCTTTGCTTCTTGGGCAGGCTGTAGGGGGCGGAGCCTGGTACTCATCACAACCCGGCAACGGGCAGTGATCCTCAACCTTTTTTGCTGCACTGTGACGCTTCGTTGTCACTACCCGGCGACTGGGGGCGATCCGCAACCTTTTTTGCGGCGCCGTGGCGCTTTGTGTGGGAGCGGGAGTCCAAGCTGAATTCCTGCCCTTATTCTCCACAAGGAGACCAGGATCTTTCCTCCCGCCCTCTGGGCCTCACCGTCAGAGGCAATGCAGTGGCTGCTTCTCCCAGTGTTGGGGTCGCAAGCTGCCCAGGCTCCACTGCAGCCAGGATTGCTCTCCCTGCCACTGTCTCCGGTGCTACCGCAAACAGCACCGCCCACTTTCACTCTTCCTACCTGTCTGACTAGCGCCACTGGTTTATAACTTCGTACATTAGGCTTCCGTGTAGTTTTATTTTCTGGAATTTCTAGTTATCTTTTGTTTTGAGGTAGTTGTATTCCTTTATAGTTGTAGAGAGAGACTGAGCATGTCAGTCTAAGCCTTCATCTTGGCTGGAAGTCCTAAATTCTAAAATTTACATGGAGAGGAAAAAGACCCACAATAGCCAACTCAATATTGAAGGAGAAAAACAAATTCAGAGAACTGACACTGCCTGACTTCAAGACCTAACTATAAAACTACAGAAATCAAGACAGTTTCTATTCTTTGGCAGAAGAAGAGACAAATAGGCCAATGGAACAGAATATAGAGCCCAGAAATGAACCCACATAAATATAGTCATCTGATTTTTTAAACTTTATTCATTTTTGTATTTTTATTGAGATATAACTGATATAACATTATATTAGTTTCAGATATATCAATAATGATTTGGTATTTGTATAATTGCAAAATGATCATCACAATAGGTCTAGTTAACATTTAACACCACGCATAGTTATAATTTTTGTAATTGTGATCAAAACTTCTAAGATCTACCCTCTTAGCAACTTCCAAAGTGTTTTTAACTATAGTCATCATCTGTATATTACATCCCTATGATTTATTTTTATCATTGTTTTTTATTTGTCAATTACAATTGACATTCAATATTATTTCATATTAGTCTCAGATGTACAGCATAGTGGTTAGACAATAATGTCATTTACAAAGTGACCCCCAAAATTCTAGTATTCACCTGGCACCATACAATATTATTTATAGTCAACTGATTTTTAACAAAGAAGGAAAGAAAATACAATGGAGATAAGATAATCTTTCCAAGAAATGGTGCTGAAACAACTAGGCATCCATGTGTAAACTAGACATAGATCTTACACCTTAGTCTCTTTGCATGTTCTGCTTATTGTGTCCTTTTAGTAATGAGTCAGTGGACCTGAAAGAAATCATGATCTTAAAGTATCTTCAACAGAGCAACTATTTTTAAAGGTGTGTGGTGATTAGAGTCCCAAGTAATTTGTTAGAAGAGTGATCCAGGGTCTTTGACTGGCCTACTTAAAGGAATCATGGACTTACATATAGTACCCAGATCCTAAAAAAGATCAGATGACAACTAGGCAGGAGGACTAAATGCTGTGCATTCTCTATCTTCTCTCATTTATTTTCTCATTCAACAAATACTTATTTAGGTTACATACCACTGTTTTTGTACTAAGCAAAATTCACCCAGTCAGTGGAAATCTTGGTCCAGATTAAGTTTATCTATATATAAGCAGAAAAACCAAAATAGCAATGGTTTAAACTTAAAAGTTTATTTTTCTCTCATATATGAAGAAATTCTGGTGATAAGCAAACCAGGGCTGGTGTGGCAACTCAAGATTGTCAAGGACCCATGTGCCAACTCTTCTTCTGCTCTACTGTCCAAACATGTGGCTGCCATCTCATTGTCACTTGATTGTCCAAGGTGGTTTCTGGTGTTTCTTTCATCTATTCTTCCCTTTAGAAACCAAGGAGGAGAAAAAGAAGAGAAAAGAGGAATCACACTTCCAAAGAGCTCTCCTGAAAATCATACCCTGCCATTTTAGCTTCCATCTCATTGGCCAAAATGCTGTCACAAGGCCATTCCCTGCTTCAGAAGAGACTAGGGATGTAGTCTTTTGATTAGGCACATTACTGCCCTGATAGAGTCTGGGATAAATGAGAAATGAATAATAGGGTAGACAACTATTTTGAGTCCTTTTTTACAGAGGATATTAGTTCAATCTTCCCAGAACAGATGCCATCCAAGATGAGATCTGAAAGATAAAGAGATATTAGTTTGGCAAAGAGATGAGAAAAGGGGAAATTACATGTTCAAAAATCATGAGCAAGAGAAAGATAACACCGCAGTTGAGGAACTGAAAAAAACTGCCACTTAGCTGAAAACCAGACTGAAGAGGTGGTGTGGGAGAGGCCTGTGAAACCATGTCATAAAGGGCCTTGCCAGTCCCATCAAGGAGTTTTTAAATGATCCTGGGGCAAAGAGAAGTCCCTGGAGAATTTAAGAGGAGGAATCTGAAAAGTGGATTTGCATTTTAGAAGACCAGTCTGGCTACAATGTAAACAGATTGGAGGGGCCAGCATGAAGAGAGGAAGAGCAGTTGGTGGCCATGCCAGAGATTTGTGGAGAAAAGAGGGTAGATTATGGTTGGTAGGTAGCAATGATCTTGGCCAGAAGTTGGTGGATTTGAGGGCTGCTTATTAAATTGTCACTACAAGACATCGTGTGGAATAAGGGATAAGGAAGAGGAATTGGGAATAATTCTCAGCCCTGGCTGGTGTGTCTCAGTTTGTTGGGAATCATCCCAAAAAGCAAAAGGTGGCTGGTTCAATTCCTGGTCAGGACACATGCCTGAGTTTCGAGCCAGGTGCCCGGTTGGGGGCATGCATGTGAGAGGCAACCCATTGATGTCTCTCTCACACATCAATGTTTCTCTCCCTCTCTCTCCCTCCTTTCTCCTCCCTCTAAAAGTAAATAAATAAAATCTTTAAAAATAAAAGAATAATTCTCAGATATCTGACAACATTCTGGATAAATGTTGGTGCCATTCCCTGAGGGCTTCTTCTATGACCCTTGCACTACAATCATTGTTACAGTACTTTGTCAAGGATTTGTTAGGCATGTAGCTGAAGTTCCCAGTGCTTGGCTGACTTTGGCTATTCTTGAGGTAATGTTTGATAATCACCATAGCTCCCAAACAATCCACTTGGCGGTACTATTAAAACGTGACAAAATTAAACTTGATGCAAATGTATGTGTATTAAAAATGAATACCTATTCCTACAGTCTTCAATAGGAGAAGAAATAGAGGCAGGTGTAGTCAGCTAGCTGGAGGAAGGCTCATGGAATAGACTCAGTGAGGGGAGAACTGACTTACAAGTTTCATTTCCCTCCAAATAAATGGCTGCAAGGGATTCCCAGCTCTAGATTAGAGGTTCTGCATTGTCACTGAATTATAACCCCTGCAATCAGAAAGAATTTGTGTCCACAGGAAAGTGGGGGGAGGTATTAGAGAGGTGGTTGTGGGTCCCTGAGGATGCCCTCAAGTTGCAGACAGCCCAGTAGGGAGGAGAGAGAAAAGGTCTTTTGCTTGTTTTTTCATGTTTTAATGAGAGAAATGGTACAATGAGCAAGCAAATAGAGTACTCATTAAATGACTAGGCATTCAAAGGTTCAAAAGTTCATTTCTTCCCCTGGCAAAATTAGCCTGACCACATGAAAGAGTATATATAGCATTAACATGTCTTTGGCTGTTTTTCTTTTGAATAAAATAGCTGAAAACATTATTGTTTGTGGTGTTAAATGAATTTTATAACTAATACGGGATGTGGCTTAACTCATATTACTGTGATAATTTTAATTGAATTTCCTGACTCCTAGAGGCTTGTCAACTTTTAACACTGAATTAAACATAAGGTCCCAATGTTATTAATATGAAATGCTTACATTCCCTTTTGACTGTGATTATATTTTGCTTATCATTCCTGAATGTTGTATTGTCTATTTTAAAGATATCCCAAGAGACCCTTCTATGTTTACTGCATTTGAAGAAAAACAGATGTTCTCACATATCCTGAGAGATATTACAATTTATATTGTATTTGAAAGTAGTTGCAAACCACTTAGAGATCTATTTAGGTGGCAAGGGTTTAGGTAATCTATAACGTCTGATGGCATGGAATATTATAAAATTAAATGGCAACTTGCCTGAAAAGAAGTCCAGGTGCCCAAAGGAATGTTAATGTGCCACAGAAAGCAACTCAATGGGGAGATTTTTAAAAAGTCCCGGGCTCTTAACATACCCTGATAGATGGGCCCTTCCCAACATGGGGCCTCAACACAGGGCTAAGCCAGGAGGAGCCACTGGGGCAGAGCAGCAGCTTGGAGCCTGGGCCACTTCCCACATCACAAATGATGTTCCTGCCACCCATTTAACACTAGGCTCAGAGATTACTGATGCCTCTCCCTGCATGGTGCTCAGGCAGCCAGACTCAGGAACAAGCAAGAATGGATGTGGAGATACTTTCTTTCCTCAGTGCCCAAGAAGGCACTTACCACCTTTACTTTGGCCAGTGCAATGTGGCACAACCATTTTCATAGAGTCACAGAACATCGGTTAGAAAGAAAGCTAACATATATTAAGTGTGATAAATGTTCCAGGCATTGTACCATGGGCTTGGTATTCAATGCCTCATTTAATATGGACAAAAACCTATGATTATTGCTCTTTACAGAGGAGGAGAATGAAGCTCAGAGACCACTGGTGACTTGGCTGCAGTCACACAGCAATTTAAAACATGGAAATCAAAGCCAGACCTGTCAGACTCTAAAGCCAGCAGGATCTAGTTGTCCCACAGAGAGGTTCAAGGGGCTTAGGTGAGCAGGCCAAGGCCACGTGTCAACCTGGAGAAGGAGCAAGGTAGCAAAACCAAGGGAGAAGACAGCCTTCCTACAGCTTGCATTGTGCCATGACCAATCCGGAACTGATCTGCCCACAAAATGTGCCCCCTCTGTTCCCAGCCAAGGAATAGTCCTCACAACCAGACACCAGCTCAGAAAGGAGGGTAATAGTATAGTAACAAGATTAATGTCAGGAGTGGCATTGCTCACACAGTCAAATAAGCACATTGACAATCCCTGAGGTTCCTAACAGAAACCAGGCACTGTAAGCTAAGCAGAGACATTCTGCCAAGTGCCCATGGCCCAGCGGCAAGCAGTCTTATCAGAGACAACCTAGACCTTTTGACCATCTAGAAACATTGTAGGACTCCCTACCAGTGCTTCCCAAGTCTGACATTGTACTCTCTGGGGTGTTCATAAGAGCCTGTCACCAAGCAGCAAACCATGTGCTGGGTCCCAGGAATGTTTCTTCCACTCAGAGGCATCTTCCTGCCATGCCCCCTTACCAGCCTGTTCCTCTCTCCAGAAGGAGCCAGGGTAGTCAGGGGAAGCAGGGGAGAATAAATGAAGCTCCACCCTCCCACCCCCTCACCCCCCTGCCCAGTGAATCATCCTGAATGATGACAAATTCTCTCACTTCACTGTTTTCTACGCTCAGGTTGGCCTCTCCCTGCCCCACCCTTCACCCTTGGACCAGGAAAAGTCTCTCTGTGATCCTGGAATGTTGCTCTTTTCAACCCTGGCGCCTTTCTCAGGAGAGAGTAGAAAGAATCATCTGGCTTCTCCCATCACAGGAACAGTAAGTTGTTGTAAGCTTCATGGATCTCTGAACACTTAGCTTAGGCCTTTTAAGGTTAGTAGGTCTATTGTTCACCCTCACACTTATTCGGTACCCATTTATAAAGAGCCAGGGCTGGGAGTCAACCTCCATGGGGCTCCTTTCAGAGAGATTTCAGTTAGCTGTGTGCTAGGAGTGTGACCCAAGATTCAGATTTATGGAACATAACTTAGTTCAGAAGTAGGTGAAGTTGAGGTACATCCTGGGCCCACTGTGTTCCCGACACTGCTTCTGGGAGTTCATGCTCTTAAAATCACTGTGTGAGGCCCTGAGGCCCAGGCAGATCTGTAGGTTATGTACAGAAGTTGTCCCCAACACTCTCTCTCTCTCTCTCTCTCTCTCTCTCTCTTTCTCTCGCACGCTCGCGCGCTCCCTCTGTGTGTGTCTGTGTGAGACACACACACCTGTACTAGAACTAGAGAGAGCCAACAGCTTATATGTTCTCCAAATTTCCCCAAGGTACTTAAAGATTTCCCAAATTCAGAGGTTGTCAGATTCTGCACTGTACACCATGAGAGCTGTGGTTAAATACCAGCCTTTTTGTTTTTGTTGATTTCCTGTATTGTGTAATGCCCCGATTCTCAGTGAAAGTAAATCTACATGGTTCTTACAGGATCATCCAGCTATGTGTAAAGACACTGCTTTTCCCAGGGCTGTGGGATGGGAGGGGAGAGAGGGCCAGACATGGGGTGAGGAGATGGAACTGCAGAGCTATCCAACAGCCACAGCCAGTGCTGCTTCAGCCCTTCTCTGCCAAAGCTGTGACACCTTCAGCTTCACATCTTCATGTGATAGGAAGTGATTTCTGGCCCAAGAAAAGGGCCAGAAATCACCAGTCTTTCCCAGACCAGGGTTGGAGGTAGGTAACATTTTCTTACTGCGGGGTGAGGGGCAGTGCAGGGTAGGAGGGCCAGAAGTTACAAAGTTACCTCATTCACTCATTTCCTTGTACCTTGCATGAGGAAGCTTCATGTCCCTCAATGTCCCGTGTGGACACTTCCTCTTTCCCAACCCCTGTGCCACACCACTTACTCCATCTTTTACCATGCCCCTTTTCCTCTTTAGGAAGATAATCTTCCCCACCACCACCAGCACCCCCATTTCCCATCCTTCATTCCCCATCCCCAGGAGGTATCTCTTCTGGTGTCTTGGAAAATCCAGTGCCTTGGGTTTTGCTCTAATGCACATGGAGCCTCTCCTCTGCCCAGTCTTTGCAGATTCAGGATTGGAGAACATGAAAGGCAAAAAGGAACTTTGTGTGCTCATATACCTAGACCTGGCTGGAAGGAAGTCAGCCTTAGGCACATCCAGAACCAGGACCCAAATGTCCTATGATTGCTCCCTGCCTTCCACTCTGTGTCTCTGTGGGTCATCGTCTTCATCTTCAACTGGAGCTGGGCTCTGGGGCAAGGGTAACGTGGTGGCAGGTGTTTCATCCCAGTTCAGACTTGATCCCCCACCAGTGAGAGCTTTTGCAGACTATCTCCAGGGTTATCTAGAGAAGCACACAGTCTAGGCTAGCACAAAATAAATATGCTCTTCCTCTAAATGTGGCTTTGTTCCTGGACCTTAAAAAATAGTAAACCTGGTATCTTGGTCTTGACTCACCTTGCAAATTCATGAAATTTCTTAGCAGCCATTGCAAGTTGAATTGTTTCCCCCAAAAGATAGGTTCCAGTCCTAATCCTTGAGCTCTCAGAATGTGATCTTATTTACAGATGCAATTAATTAAGATGAGGTCATGCTGGATCAGGATGAGCCCTTATCCACAATGACTAGTTGCCCTGATAAGAAAAGGAAGAGAGACAGCAGGACTTCTGGCCAAGATGGAAGCATAGAGAGACACTCTTGCCCACTTCCGCAACCATATATCTACCTCAAAACAAAAAACAACCAGAACTACCAGAAAATCAAACTGCATGGAAGTCGAACAAACAAAGTTATAAAGAAGCAATGCTCATCCAGACCAGTAGGAAAGGTGGAGCTGGGGCAGAGAGGATGTGGTGAGGCAGCTTTGGCACCTGTGGTGGTGGTGGCAGCAAGGCAGTGGCTATGGCCATTGGAAAGAGCAGTCACACATTATAAAAGCCAAGAGGGACACCTGGGGAGCGATCCTGGTCCCAGGCCAGACCACGCAGCTCATGGTTCCAGCGCTGGGAAAATAAAGCTGCATTGCTTCCAGCTGTGAAAACCAGTGGGGGCTGGGGCTGGAGAAGAAATTGTCAGTCCCTCATGAGAGTCTGTTTAGAGGCCTCTGAACCCTAGAATATCTGAAAACCTGCTCACTCTGGGAACCATCACCAAGGAAACAGCCAGAGGGGCACCAGTCGCATATGGGTAGCAGGTAAAGTGAGTGCTGAACAAGCAGCATTGTCCCCTCTCTGACTCCTCCCCTACATACAGAACCACAAGGTGGTGAAACAGGTCACCCTGCACTGGTGAATACCTAAGACTCCACCCCTTACAACATAACAGGTGTGACAGCTCTACCTAAGATATAGAAGCAAATACATGAGCCTGTCAAGTTGAGGAGACAGAGGGTTATGACCCAAAAGGGGAGCAGATCAAGGCTCCAGTGGGAGAGATAAGCAATGTGGAGATAGCCAACTTAACAGATGCAGAGTTCAAAACATTGGTGATAACAGTGCTCACAGACTTGACAGCCATGACTGAGTATGGCAAACACATAAGAGAAGAAGTGAAGGCTATACTAAGTGAAATAAAGATAAGTCCACATGAAACCAACAGTGAAGGGAAGGAAGCTGGGGTTCAAATCAATGATTTGGAACATAAAGAAGAAATAAACAGTTACCCAGTGCAGAATTAAAGACAAAAGTTGAAAAAAAAAATGAGGAGAGGCTTAGGAATCTCTGGGACAACTTTAAACATACCAATATCCAAATCTTAGAGTGCCAGAAGGAGAAGAGGAAGAGCAAGAAATTGAAAGCTTATTTGAAAAAATAATGAATAAAAACTTGCCTAATTTGTCAAATGAAATAGACATGCAAGCACAGAGAATCCCAAATAAGCAAGATCCAAATAGGACCACACCAACACACACCATCATTAAAATGCCAAAGGTGAAAGATAAAGAGAGAATCTTAAAAGCAGCAAGAGAAAAGCAGAGAGCTACAAAGGGGTGCCTATAAGACTATCAGTTGATTTCTCAGAAGAAACTTTGCAGGCAAGAAGGGACTGGCAAGAAGTATTCAAAGTGATGAAAAACAAGAACCTACAACCAAGATTAGTCTAACCAGCAAAGTTATCATTTAGAATGGAAGGGCAGATAAAGTGCTTTCCAGACAAGGTAAAGCTAAAGGAGTTCATCATCACTAAGCCCTTATTATATAAAATGTTAAAGGGACACATTTAAGAAAAAGAAGACTAAAACTATGAACAGTAAAATGACAACAAACTCAGAACTATCAACAAATAAATCTTAAAAAAACAAACAAACTACACAAACAACTAGAACAGCAACAGAACCATAGATATGGAGATCTTATGAAGGGCTGTCAGTGGGGAGGGGGAAGGGGGAGAATAGGGAAAAGGTGCAGGGATCAAGAAGCATAACTGTTAGGTACCAAATAAACAGAAGGACATTAAGAGTAGTATATAAAATGGAAAAGCCAAAGAACTTATGTGCACAACCCATGGACATGAACTGAGGGTGGGGGGAATTGCTAGAGGGAAGGGAGGTACAGGGCAGAGGAGGGCAAAAGGAAAAAATGGGGATAACTGTAATAGCATCATCAATAAAATATGCTTTAAAAAAAGAAAGAAAAAGAAGAGGCAGACACATGATGGAGAAGGCCATGTGACAGTGGAGGCAGAGACTGGAGTGGTACATGTATAAGCCAAGGAACTCTAAGCATTGCCAACAACAGAAACCAGAAGAAAGCCATGGAACATTCTCCCTTAGGGACTTTAGAGAGCACATGGCCCTGCAGGCCTCCTTGACTTTAGACCTCTAGGCTCCTGAACTGTGAGAATAAGTTCTGAGTAAAGCCTCCCAGTTTATGGCCCTTTGTTCCAACAGCTCTAGGAAACTAATACAGTAGTCAATATGCATGATACCAGCTCAATAAATTCTTCACAATCCCCAAAACTGCCTGTAGTAGGAAACGCTTATGTCTCCATTCATCCCACTAAATGGAGTAGTGTTCGGGTTGCTGCCTCCTATGTTCTTGCCTGGTTACTGTCACTCAACTTCATATCTTCCAGGATCAAGGAGGTGATACTACTACAGACCAAACAAATGACTCAATAGCAAGCAGTAGAAATGGATTTACAAGTACTATAGGCAAAAAATGGTCTGCTACACCTACTGGCCCTGTGAGCAATGACTGCCCTGGGACATGGTAGGTCAGCCACCCTACAAGAGAACTTCATTCAGTCACTAAGTAAATAAAAATAGGTTCTGAACAAAAGTTGGCTGTGCCCGACTTGATTAATTTAAGGTATTGAAGAGGCAGGTGTTGCTCAAAGATTTAAATTTTTCAAATTTAATCGATGGTCTAAATTAAGAGATTACTGTTTTTTGTTGCAGATGGGGTAGACTTGTGAATGGGAAAATGAGTCATTTGAAAAACTCCCTTCATGACCCTTACACCCTCCTGTGTACACCCTTGCTGGCACTGATATAGATTAACTGGAGAAGTAAAATACAATAAAAAAAATATTCTAGATGTTTGTCTTTGTCCTCATTCTTTACTCATATTCCAAGAAGACATTTTGTAGCATCCTCACAGCTTAGGTGAGAATGACCCACTTCTGATTTGTACAAACAAATAGGTACACTCCCTCCTCCTTTCTGAAGTGGCTGGCTCACTAAGGTAGTCAAGACAGCTGAAACTATTCATCTTCATAGTCTCCATCACTGCTCAGGAGTGGCCACATTTTCAGTTGTGGCCAATGAATTCTAGTTGGAGTTTCAGGAAAGCTTTTATGATGGTTTGGGGTTTTTGTTTGTTTGTTGTTGTTGTTGTTTTCTTCTGATAAAAAGGGGCACAGTCATCTGGTCTTTTTGTCCTCTTCTTCCTACCAGAAGCTACAACATGGTGCCAGTGAAGAAGCAACCATCTTGTTGCCTGGAAAACAATATCCACCCACTAAGGATGGCAGAGCAGAAAGCTAGAAGGAGTCTAGCTCTGAACAGATGACTCCCTTGGACAGGTTCACCAGCCTGGTCCACATATCTCCAAAAACAAAATAACCCTATCTGAGTCAGAAGAGTGGAAAGTGGCCTGAGGGTAGAAAAATAGATCAATAGAACAAAAGAGAGAACCCAGAAATAGGTCCATGCTGGCCACAAAATTAAAACCTGATCTATGGAACTTCATCAAACTTTCAAGTCTCCACTGATCAAAAGACATTAAGGATATGAAAAAGCAAACCACAAACTGGGAGGAAACAGTCACAATCCATTTATCTGACAAAGGGCTGTATCCAGAACATATACACTGCTATACACAGAGAAAACAAAGGAAAAAATAATTGAATGTTTTTATAGAAGGACCAAACAACTTGAACAAACATGTCACAGGAAGCTGTAGAAATAGCCAATAAGCACATGAAAAGATATTCAATGTCATTACTCATCAGAGAAATGTGATTACAGCCACAGTGAGATTTCACATTCACTAAAATGGCTAGTTCTCAAAACTGGTAACACTAAATGTCAGAGGGCATGTGGGGCACCTGGAACACTCAGACATTGCCATTGGGAGTGCCAAATGGTGAGGCCACTGGGAAAAACTGGTGGCTGGTATTTTAAACATTAAATATGCATCTATTTATTACCCAACAATTTTATTTCTGGTTATTTACCCCAGAAAAAAAGAAAGCATATAAATAAAACACTTGTACAAGTATTTTTCACTGCTTTATTTATAACTGTTTATCAAGTGAATAGGTAAGCAAATTATAGTATATGTATTCAACAGAATACTACTCAACCATAAAAATGAAAAAAACTATTGATCCATTCAACAACATGAGTGAATCTCATGAACATTATATTGAACAAAGCAGTCAGACATAAAAGAATACATTCTATGTTATTCTATTTATACAAAATTTTAGAAACAGGCAAAATTTAGCTGTGGTAAGAGATATCAGAAAAGTGTTTGCTGGGGGGAAGTGGGGTCAGGATTGACAAGAAAAGGACGTGAAATCATTTTCTGGGGTTATAAAAATGTTTTCTATTTTTGATGGGGTGATTTTACATAGATCTACAGTACATTTGTCAAAACTCATTGAACTGTACAATTAAAATGGGTGGAATTTACATCATGTGAACAGTACCTGTGAAAGAAATTACCCTATTTATTTGGTTATACCCCTGTAGTTTGGTTTCTGTTAATGCAGCCAAATGCTATCCCTCACTGATTCAGGGAGGAATAAATCAGGATAAAAAGTAAAGATAATAAAGGTGAAATGGAGACATGACAGAAGGTAGTGTGGTACACAGTGTGACCTCCTTTGAAACCCTTCAGTCTTCAGAAGCATAGTAAAATCAGTGCATTCATTATGTTAATCACATGGTTTGATTGGATTTCTTGTGCAGGGAAGTGGGAAGACCAATGAAAAGACAGAGCTTTGTGAGCAGGTGGTGTTGGTTGGAAAGAGAGTGCATGTGGTTATTTTGAAGGGGACACTCAAGGGTAAAGGGCAAGTTGATCTATTGGACATTTCAGACATCATGGGCACAAGCTTCAAAAACTCACAGTCAGAAAGTTTGGTATGTGAGCCAAAAGTACCTAAATCTTTGAAGTTCCAGAAGACTCAAACTAACATATGGGGTAGATGTGCTAAGGGGAGAGAGGAGGGAAGTACAAGGTCTGTCTAGAAGTCCAGCCATTGTTAATATAATGAGAATGGCAGCCCAGGAAAGTGGACTGGAATGTGCATGTGTGAACAATAATGACTTCACTTTAAGAGTCAGGAGCGGCAGTAGACGTACTTGAGTGAGCATGTGTACCATGTGGCCATCGCATACAAAATGACTGAATGAGTAAAGCAATGAATCTGCATAAAATTTTGTGTTAAGCTTGAACATTCCTTTGCAGAAACTATTCAGATGATTCAGAAGGCTGCAGTTATGGGCAACTGATGATTGGCAGCTTCATCATGACAATACACCAGTTCATGCTTCACGTCTCATGCAGAGTTTTTTGGTGAAACATCAAATCAGCCCTCCTACAGCCCAGATTTGGCACCCTGCAACTTCTGGTTCATCCCAAAATTAAAATAATCTTTGAAAGGGAAGAGATTTCACATCATCGATGAGATTCAGGACAATATAAAGGGACAACTGATGGCAATTGGGAGAACTGTGTGAGGTCCCCAGGTGCCTACTTTGAAGGGGACTAAAGTGTCATTGTCCTATGTACAATGTTTCTTGTATCTTGTATCTTCTTCAATAAAGGTCTACTTTTCAGTAAATCTGGAAAACTCTGATTCCAAAAAACCTCCGCTGCCTTGCGGCATACCTCTTCAGGGGAAAGGCTAAGGGAGTAAACCCCGACAGAAAATCCGGAGCCGGAGTCCCTAAGGCGGTTTGACGTTGTAGTCAACACCGGCAACTCCTGCGGCGCACCTGAAGCCAAGCTGTATTGACTCCGTCTTTCCCTTGGACCCTTCAGCTGCGAAGAGAGGGGGGGTCTGCTGTATGGGCAACAGCAGACCCTCCATATCACCCTGCCCAGGCTCTGTAGCTTCAGCTTCACTGGAGAGGACACTCCAGCGTCATCGCAAGATGTCGATTCAACACGGGAGGAGACAGATACCGTGTCACTCCCGAGTCGGACTGCACAGCCATTCTCGGTGGTGCAGATAGACTCTTAAGAAGCTACACCATCGTCTCTTGAGACGGACGGCTGCCGCCGCCGCCGCCGCCAACGACCTTCTGGACAGACCTTGTATACTTGATATATTAAATGCTCTTGAGGTCCTATTGATGTCTGTCCCTAATCTCATTTCCAGCCATTGTCTATTGCAGTGATTTTGTTTTAGCTCAAAGCAGTTTTGCTCACAGCAATATAGCACCCTGTGGCGGAAGATCTCTTCCTTTGCCCATTCGTTACTTCCCAACATGTATTTTCTTGTCTTCTGGCTTTAAGGCAAGACATTCTCCCCAAAGTCTCTCCTATACTCCCAGCCCAGTCCAGCCCAACCAGGCTCCAGAAACAAAGTCGTGCAGTCATCCGTCTGAACTATACCCCAGGGTAGCATATGTGGGGCCTTCATATCATTAGCATCAAGACCTTGTGTTCTGAGGCCAGAGTACATTCCAGCATCCATGCAGTTCCCATGGAGAAATAGCAACAACATTTTATTACCTCTACCTGCTGCAGTCCCCAGGGCAGACACCAGTAAGTACTTCTGCTGATGGTGCTGGTGCTGGTAATGATGGTGATGATTGTGATGATGATATTCCCCCAAATAAGTGGTTCTTTTTCTTTCTCCTTTTTTGGTGGAATCGCAGATCTCCTAAAAAAGTTTTCCTTTAGAAAGCAAAAGAAATTGTGCTCCAGCTTAGCAGCAACAGTGACTGAATATTTCTGTGGAAGGGGAGCTAGTAAATGGCTCTGGTTAGGTGTAATTGTTATCATAGGCTCTCCAGGTCCTCTTCAGGGATGGGGGTCGGTGTGGGGAGTGGAGAGTAAGTTCCATTCTTATGCAGAAATGTCCCGAAGGAAATTCCCAGCTTCTTTCTCCTGTTCTCTCCCACATCCTGACTTTGGAAGAAGATCTGGCTTACTGATTGGAAAGCTGGAGAAGATCTAGGTGATTGCAGCTCAGCAATCTATAGGGCCTTCCTCAGAGAGGCCTGTTCCTCGATGACACAATTCACCTGCTGTTTCTGCCATGTGCTCAGCTGCAAAGAAACTCAATTCTCCAAACTCCCAAATACTGAGGAACAGCATTAATTCAGAGTGACAGATTATATGTTTTTTCTGAACCCTACTTCCCACAAAACCATGAAGGTGGCCCTATCTGTTCTAGCTCAGCTTCACTGGCATTCTTATTTGTTCACACAGAGCACTCTCATTTGTCCTTGACTGAACACGAACGCTTTGTTATGTATTAATCCATCTCTCATCTTTTTCATTACTCAATAACCACTTTAGGAAGTGCCACGGGGCCTGGCCAGGTGGCTCACTTGGTTGGAGTGTCATCCCATACACCAAATGGTTGCAGTGCAGGGCACATACTTAGGTTACAGGTTCCATCTCCGGTTGGGGCATGCACAGGAGCCAACCAACTGGTGTTTCTCTCTTTCTCTCTGGAATCAATAAACATATCCTTGAGTGAGGAGTTAGAAAGAAAAAAAGAAATGCCATTTGACATTAAAATGATTATAAATACATGCATGTATATGGGTCCTGAGGCGGCAAGAGAGTACATTAAGTTCTTACTCTACGTTGTTGATACGTTCTCCAGCCTAGTGAAACAATGTATAACAAAACCAGTTTTACCACAGGCTAATTGATATAAATGTGAGTTAAGTTACTCCAGCACCTCATCCACATTATGATGAAACAACTTGAACAAAACGATGTTGTCTGAGGACCTGCTGTACTCTTACCTAAGGGGGTCATCTAGACAGCACAGGATATGCTTATTTCAATCTGTTTAGGTGATCATAAACATAAAAACACACAATTTTGAAATCCTCCCAGAGAATTCTCACAGCTCTGGGGCAACAGCCACATGTCTTTTGCCTCCCGGAGCCTTCCAGGGAATGACAGACCCCATTTGAGAAACACTTCACTCTTTCTCAAGTTTCCCTCAGGGCTTTTTTTCTTGGCCCCAAATCAGATTCCATTTGGTGCAACAAAGCATGCTGTGAATTCCAAAGGGTTTTTGCTAGGGCCTAACCTAGGATCTATAAAAGCCATATTTACATTATGGTGATTTTCTAACATCGCCTGGCCTGGAAAGTACCTTCAGGGTTGATGTAACTATCATATAAGGCAATTATACAAGAGGCTCCCTCCCTCTTGGGATTTATGAACAGGATCTTTATCTTTCAGCTTCTGGATTATACTGAACATGGTGGCCTCAGCAGAGGGATAGAAGGGAGTGAGACGGAGGCTTTCTGTAAAACTCGGGGTCTGACTTCCTCTCCCACACAGATTGGCACTGCAACAGACTGGCTTGTCAAGCACAGCCCAAGTCCCCTCCTCCGTGGGCCACTGGCTGTCAGCTAGAGAACAAGTTCCAGGAAGTAGGTGCTGCTCTTGAGGCTCAGAAAGTCCACGTGCTGAAAATACTGATGAAGAGGCTATCACTGGGGTCACTTGGCAGTGAAGAAGATGTGCTAGAAAGTGAGACAGCCCTGTCCTTAAGGGAAAGATCTCTCAAGTAGCGCAATCTGTGAATGAGCCTGGTGCCCAACCCTCTCCTGAACTCTAAATACAGGGAATGCTCCTGTGTTTTGTGATGATTCCCCTTCATTCGTTCACTCATTTATTCATCTGCTCAATCATTCATACACTCAACAAACACTGAGCAAGTCACTGTGGGGATCCAAAGATAACCAAGATGAAGTTTCTCTTCTTAAGACCTATGCAATCTAAGCACACAAGTGAGTATAATGCAACTGCTAGCACAAGGAAAGGAAATAGCAATACAGCGACAGGTTCCAAAATGGATTCAAAAGATGCCCCTGGGCCAGCATGTGGGCAGAAGCTGTAGCAGATGCTGAGAGCAACAGTAACTGCTGCAAACTACACCAGGGATAAACAGCTGTGTCTTTTTGTCCAGCAAGATATGAATAGCACCTCCTGGCCCCCAGAACAAACCATTCTTGCCAACCTCTTCCTCTTTTGGTACAAGGAATTGAGAGTCAAGAGAAACACTGGGAATGGAGATGTGTGAAGTCTCAGCAATGTGTCTTCACTTGGAAAAGGACAGTCCACCTCCAAGACTGCCCAGCACTATCCTTTCCCACTCTGGGCCAGGATGGCCAGCTTGGAGACCACCAGCCTTCTCTAATGAATCTAGAACTTGCTGATCTTCTAAGAAGAAGGTACAAAATGAAAACATGCTCAGATATTAATTCCCAAAGAATCAATACTATTGCTAGTCACCCAATTTTTTCTGCACCATGAACAATACCTGCACAGTCTTACTGTTTGGCACATGGTTCCAATAATGAGATGGAATCTTTTATGTCATTACTGCCCTGAACAGCAATTGAATTGCTAAAACAAACCTCATAAATGCTCGTTAATTTTTAATGCATGTGAAATATATCAGATACATTAAAAGGATTTATAAGACATGCGCACAGTTTAAAGCTTAAGAAAATAAATACCATGTACCCACCACCCTGCTCAAGAAATACATATCAGTTTCTTATTTATAAGAAGAGTTCATCTTTTCTGAGCACTTACTATGTGCCTGGCACTGTTTTATGCACTTTACAATCTGAAGGACCCTCACAACTCTCACTGTCATCATTTTACAAGCAGGGTAACAAGCCACAGTGAGGAGGTTGCCTAAGGACACACAGTGGTTGAGTTGAGATGGACACAGAGACTATCCAACTCTGGAGCCCACAGTTTTAATTACTCCACTACAGAATCTCTTCGTTGTACATAATATTGAGACAAATTAACCATAAAATGAAATTTTGTCTGTCAACAAAATTCCTCCACTGACTCCTACTCTTACACAGAGGGGAAGCTTGGGGCAGAACCAGGGAAGAAGTGTGGCGTGAAATGATCTGAGGAACATGGAGGAAGGGGAGGCAGGAGGGGCAGGAGGGTGTGTGCAGAGAAAACATGTATTTCAGGTTCTATAGCCAACAGAGGAGAGGGATTTGAAGAAGAGTGGACACACAGGACACATTCTTTCTTTTCTTTATGGGTGCTCCACTGATGCCCCTGTTGTTCAGTGATTATGTCCTGTCTCCCATAAAAAGATAAGATCAATGTCCACAAGTTTGAAAAGCCTATAAAAATTACTCCAAAGGCCTCTGAATACTTCTCCCTTCTGTCTCCTCAGCTGCCAACAATGCCCTCCTCTTTGCAAATGATGAAGCATCTCACTTTCTTCACCAAGACATGGGAACCAAAGGACTTCCATAGTCCCGAAGTGAGTGGCAATGTGGCCTGGGAACCTCTGTATACTGTCTCATAGAATGCCATTCAATAATACTGCCATGCCCACCACAGCATGGCTAGATGTAAACTAGACACTTAAGCTGATGTTTCTTCTTTAACATGCTCCCTTCCAGAGGTGGACTATAAATATTTATTTTTCAAGGAATTTGGTTTTCTTAGTTCTTCTCCTTAAAGATATCATCTTAATGGAAAAAGTCAAATACTTCAGTTCCTAGAATAATCAAGAGCATCCTAAGAATTATCACTCAGGTCACAACCCAGTGTGACAATGGGTTAAGAGAGCAAAGATTCTGAATTCAGGCCCTCTTCCCCACTCAGGGTCATTTGAGAGGCCCTAGGCAGGAAGTAGGGGCAAGAACATGCTCCTAGGTAATCGGACCCATCAGGCTTTCATGTGAATGACTTGGGTTAGAGCTAAAATGTCCTGATAACTCAGACTGGCAGGAGCCTTTGCATATGGAAGTGATATCTTCATTATTGCAGGAGGTAGGACCCACACTGGATCTCAGTATGGAGTTCTACCCCTCTGTGATGAGGGGCTCTATGGAAATGCAGAAACTGCTGACTGTCCACAGGGAGGAGGAGCCAGCAGCAGAGGGAAGCTCATGTGAAACAGGATGTGGGTAGAGGGTGGAATAACAGTCGTGGTCAGAACAGGAGGGGCCTTTGGAGAACTGTGGCCCAGTGTTCAGGGAACTGGGCCATCTTCAGGAGAACTCAGGGAGGTGTGAGCAGCAACCTGGCTGGCCAAGGACAGCCACATGCTTCTTGTGGGTCCCTGATAAGAAAAGGTAATGGGCTTTTTACACTTTCTATGCATTTTCCTTGGGACATGTTTGACAAATGAGGATAGGCAACTTTATAAAATGTCAAAGAAAATGTATGTTCAGGATTCTAGATGGGGTTCAGGCCAAGGGAAGAGGCAGTGATGATAGCTCATGCCACAAACACCTCTGGCCTAGAGGTGACAGCAACATTTTCCGAGTGAGCGAGCCCAGGGCCCTGTCACAGAGCCAAGAACGAACCAGTAGCTCATTCCTACATGAAGACTCCTGAGACCTGGGCTATGACTGCCAACCAGCAAATTGAAAGGATGTACAGGCAGAAATATAGGACAGGAGACGTAATGATAAAAATCTCATTACCCACACACTGGCACATAAGCATCATGGTTATGGTGCATCAAATTGTAAATTTTATCCTCCTAGAGACAAAAATAATGTTAAAGCCAGAATGATCATGGGACTTTTTCTTTCTACAAATAACTATTAATTTAAAAAATGGTTTCAATTGATATATTTCTCTCCATCTTAATAGGGTGGCATGCAAGGGGCCATAACCTCTTTTTGCCAAATGTCCCAAATCAGAGTATTGGTGGAAATAAAACAAATGACCTTTCTAAATGATTCAGTTTTAGAATGATAGACAATGACTAGGGAGGTCTGAGGCTGAGGTTCTATGAGTCCCCAGTAGGTGAGCACAGTGGCTGGGGTGCCAGGGTGACAGATGGGAGGGGAGCCTGCACTGCACTGGGGCTCTGTGTCTGCCCAGGCTGTCCCTCCCCTTTCCTGGTGATTCCACTCTCACGCTCCACCTCTACTCTTCCAACAACCACTTCCCTTCTTCCCACTCACTTTTCACTCCATGAACTATACTTGTCTTTCCTGTCACACCCATCCTTGGAATTATCTTCCATTTCCAGCACCCAAATCCCTCTTCTTTTCACCCTTCGGAACTCTCAGACTAAACGTGAAACTAACATTCCTGCTGGTTCCCCAAAACATGAAACACATTCATGCCTGGACATAGGTGGGCAAAGTATGGGTACAAACAGAGCTGAGTCTTCCTGATCTCAGACCACCTTCAAACTGTAGAAGGAAGCAAACAGAGGTGCTGTAACTAAAATCAAGGTTGAGGGGACAAAAGCAAACTCTAACAGACAGAGTTAAAACTACTATGAGTGGGGAAACCACGTTAATTCCGCAGACCTGGAGGGGGTCCTGGAGGAAGTGGAAGCAGCGCAAAAGCAGAGCCTGTCTTTCTTGTCTCTGAAGCCTCACCAAGAGCACAAAATACAGTGTGGAGAACAGACCCTCAGGTCTGCAAAGAGGCATGTCTTTCGGATGCTGGGGACAGGGGAGGGTCATGGAGAGTGTCAGCACCCCCTGGCAGAGCTGCAGGAGCCCTTGCTCTTTGCACAGTCACACCACCAACTCTGCACCTGCTCCCGGCCAGCTTTCATTCTTCAGGATGTCTGCCTAGAGGTGAAGTACCCCAGACACTTTGTCAATCTGTAGCTCTGAGGGAGATTTCCAGGAGAAAAAAAGAAATCTTAAAGATCTTCCCTTCCTCAGGCCCCTCCTCTGTTGCATGCCCACCCAGGCCCACCTGGGTAGGGCTTCCAACCAGCCTGTCCTCCAGTACTGACTCATGACGAGGGCAGGGAGAGGTGAGGGAGTGGAGAGAGAGAAAGCAGATGATTCTCCCAACAATCTGCCTTTGAGCCAAACATGTACCCTCTCTGGGCCTCAGTTTTCTCATCTGTAAACTAAAAAAGTTGGCCCTGGCCAGCTCCAACATGACATGCACAGTTCTCTTCCTGTTATCGATCAGTATACCCTTCTCTTCCAATCAGATAAGACTGTTTCCCAGTTCCTGAGGCCATCTCATCATCTGATTACCATTCATCTTCATAACTTGAGCTCTTTCTCTTCCCTTCCCTTCCGTTCCTTTCCTTTCCCTTCCCTTCCTTTCCCCGCATCCTGCTCATGCTCTTTTCCTTGTTTCCTTCACTTTATTCTTCCTCAAAACTTTAGCTTTTAACTTACCCTGCTTCACCAGGGTAAGCAGACAGATAGGACTGTCCATGGTGCCATCATTTTGGGGGCACCTTTTCTGAGGTCTCCCTCCTTCCTCCAGTGACTCTCAGTGGGCACTTGCCACAGAGAGACAGGAAGTGGGGCCTTCCAACCGTCTACTCAGCACTTGTAGGAGAGCCCTCAGATGTCTCAGTGGTTGCAGGAAAGAGCCATTAACGCCAGCCTGACTTACAAAAAGAAATTTAGAATCTCTACAAGGCTTGTACCCCAGAAGCAAGGGTCTCTCCAGGCAACACCAAGAGCAGTGTCTGACACTAGAACACCTTCAGTAGTTGATAAGTGACGGAGTGAATCATTTTGTTCAAAGAACACTGTCTCTTTTTAGAACCAAGGTCAGAGAAATGGCCCTTTCTTTAGGATACACTCCACATGGAAAGATAGTACAACAGTACTATGCATGTAAAATACATTTGCCTTTGAATCTTTTTGCTGGAAGCTTCTTCCCTAACTTCACTCTCCTGAAGTAGCTCCCAAAAGAACCCTAATGAACACCTTGGTCAGAATGGCTGGTAAGGGAGTGGAGGCTGCCTATGGCGACTAAGGTGTGCATAGAGGGCGAACCCCTCCTGTATTCTGTCATTTTCTCCATTCACTCCCACTGTTCCTCCTCTCCACGGCCCTACCTTCTTCAATATCCCCGAGAATAAACCCGAGAAGCACCTGCCAATCAGACTCCCATCCCCCACCCTCAATGACACATCCCACCATGCAAGCAGCGAATTTTTAAATGAATGTGATACATTAATCTATTCTTACAACCAGTGCTAGTCTTTTTGTTCTGTGGCACTCACCCAGCATTCAAGGACATGCCCAATCCCCCAACCAAATGCCTCTGTAACCCTGGTACCAATCAACACATCTAATTCGTAGTCAGTGGATCTTATTTTTTTATTTTTTTATTTTGGTTTATGACACAAATAAAACATGCCTACAGTAGGGTTACATGTTTATTGGCAGAATAAATCACCACAGAAAAAAGTGCATTGGCTCCAAAGCAATTAATGTACTTTTTAAAAAATGTGAGATATTATTAAATGTGTATTAAACGAAGAGAAGTCAATAAAAATGACAAAATGCTGTATGGAAATAATTATAGAAATCTGTGTGCTTATCCAGCATTGGAGAGGTGCTGTCAACTGGTTCAAGACTTTCGGAACCCCAGCAAGCGACATCTAACAGGAAGTATAAAAATCCTTTATTCTGAGATGTGAATGTTAAACCTGGGATGGGGCATCCTAATGCTCTTTCTTTATTCTCCATCCTGGAATCACTGCTGTTATTCCAGCCCCCATCCTAATAAGGCCTCCTCATTTCACATCTGCTTTATAGAAATAGTCACCTCACTAGTCTTCTTGCTCATCCTTCACATGCCTAATTAACCACATATTGTATATAAATATACCACAGTACTCAATACAGTGTCCCTTTGGTGAGCATTAAAGTCATTCAAAATTTTCCACTATCATGAAAAATACTGTTCATAATACAAATTTTCTAGCCTGGTATTAAAGACCCTCATACTCTGTCACCAGTTAGTTTTCTTTATGTCCCACCACACTCCATGTAAGTCCCCTGCACCCTCTGGGCTGATCTTTTGTCCATGCCTCTGTTCCTTCTCCTGACCATCTAAGGATCCTGCTAAGGGTCAGCCCACACCCACATCCTCCACACCACAGATTGCAGATGCCACTTACTGCCTCAAAACATTTTTCCACATATCCTTGTCCCTGAAGTAGATTAAAGTGATCTGTGGGCAGGAACAATGTCTCAGAGTCCTGGGTGGAATGGGAATCCCTGACGCATTTAGTCCAGGTTTTCATGAGACTCAATAAACATCTACTAACTGCCCTTTGGTCCAAAATGTGTTAAGTATTTCATACCATATCTACAAATGTTTAAAAGAACCCCCAACAGTAGGTTTCATTCAAATGAAAACAATTTATTGTAAAAAAGAAAAAATTAGTGCAAAGAGGTGTTTTAAAAGAGTATAAAAGCCACCTAAAATCTCAGGTTTTGACATACTGCATCTCCCTCCAAACTAAGAAGGAATACAACTACCTCAAAACTAGAAACAACCAGAAGTTCCAGAAAATCAAACTACATGGAAGTCAAGCAAACAAAGATATAAAGAAGAAATACTCATCCAGACAGGTAGGAGGGATGGAGCTGGGTAGAGAAGACGCAGTGTGGTGGTGGCAGCAGTGGTGGCAGCAGCAGCAGGCCAGTAGAAAGCACAGTCATATGTTTCAAAAAGTCAGGAAGGATACCTCGGGAGCATTCCCAGCTCCTCTCCGGACCTCGCAGCTCACAGTTCCAGCACTGGGGAAAATCAAGTCTCATTGTTTCTGACTGCGCAGACCAGTAGGGGTTGGGGTGGAAGTGGAGGCTGCTGGTCTTAGCGGAATCTGCTCGTTTTGGGGGCCCACATGGTCCTGGAGCATCCGCCGACCCACCCACTCTGGGAATGACGGCCAGGGCAGCAGCTGGAGGGGCGCTGGTCCAGTGCAGAGGTGGGAGAGGTGCCTGGAATGGGGGCGAGTGCTGGGCAGGTCGCATTGTTCCCTCTTGGACCCCTCCACCACATACAGCACCACAATGTGGTGAAACAGGTCACCCTGTACTGATGAATCCCTAAGGCTCCACCCCTTAAATGTAACAGGAGTGACAGCTCTACCTGTGATGCGGAGACAAACAAACACAGGAGCCTGTCAGAATGAGGAGGCAGATAAGTATGGCCCAAAAGGGGGAATGGATCAAGGTTCCATTGGGAGAACTAAGCGACAAGGAAATAGCCAACCTGACAGATGAGGAGAGAGACAAACTAACAGATGCAGAATTCAAAACACTGATGATGAAGACGCTCACAGGTTTGACAGATATGCTTGAGTATGTTAAACGAATAAGGGAAGAAGTGAAGGCTATGCTAAGTGAAACGAAGGAAAATCCACACAAAACCAATGGTGAAGGGAAAGAAACCAGGGTTCAGATCAATGAATTGGAATATAAGGAAGAAAAAAACAGTCAGCCAGTGCAGAACGAGGAAGCAAGAATTGAAAAAAATGAGAAAAACTTGCCAAATTTTGCGAAGGAGATGGACATACAGGTCTGGGAAGCACGGAGGGTCCAGGGTAAGCTGGACCCAGAGGGGACCACACCAGGATGCATCATGATTGAGATGCCAAAGGTGAAAGATAAAGACAGAGTCCTGGGGGCAGCAAGAGAGAGGCGGAGAGTTGCCTACAGGGGGGTGCCTATAGGACTATCAGCTGATTTCTCAGAGGACACTTTGCAGGCAGGAAGGGACTGGCAAGCAGTATTCAATGTGATGAAAATCAGCCTACAACCAAGATTACTCTATCCAGCAAAACTATCATTTGGAATAAAAGGACAGATGAAGTGATTACCAGACAAGGTGAAGTTAAAGGAGTTCATCATCACCAACCATTATTATATGAAATATCAAAGGGACTTACTTAAGAAACAGAAGATCAAAACTATGAACACTAAAATGACAACAAATACACAACTATCAACAACTGAATGTAAAAAATAAAACAAAATCCAACTAAGCAAACCAGAATAGGAACAGAATCATAGGTATAGGGATCATTTGGAGGGTTATCAGCTGGGAGAGGGGAGGGGGAGAAATGGGGAAATGGTGCGGGAACTAAGAAGCATAATTGGTTGGTACAAAATATACAGGAGGATGTTAAGAATAATATAGAAAAGGGTGAAACCAAAGGACTTATATTCATGACCCATGGACATGAACTAAGGAGAGGTGGGATTGTTGGAGGGAAGGGGGGGTACCGGGCAGAGGGGAGCAAAGGGGGAAAAATGGGAACTACTGTAACAACATAATCAATAAAATATACTTTTAAAAAAACTCAGGTTCTCCAATTCTTTTTAAATGCAAGCATATTCATCACCAAAGGGGTCACACACATTGTAAAGTCACTCACACAGGATTGGCTTACATCTTCCTCAGACACACTTTCTTCAAGGTGGGTGACAGAGTGGAGCAGAGGCCAGTATGACAGTTGTACTGTGCTAGGCAAAGACCCATGTGTGCACAGACTGGACTGAGATTGAGTTACTGTCACAGACTGGCATGCCTCTTCTCCAGAAGGAGAAGATCCAGAACAAGAATAACCACCTACCACCCTCTATCTGTAATTTAGGGAAACTGCTGCTGCCACCTTTCATCACTGGCCCCTTATAAGTACTGCTTGCTACAAATGCTTGAGGAAGTAATAAAATGAAGTAAAGAAGAAAATGAAAACCACCATCCAGAGATGACCACTAAAAATATACAGAGAATTTTCCAAATGCTACACATGTATACACACATACACAAACACACGCACCATATTTTGGTTCCTGCCAGATATGCCATGTGAGTGGCTATGCGGTTCAAGGTTACAGGCATGTCCGCTGGAACCTGATTTGGAGCCTGATCCAGGTTTGAAACTGGACCCTCTCACTTAGAAGCTCTGTAACTTGAACAAAGTGCTCTCTGCACACATTCCCTCACCTGCAAAATTAGAATGATAGTAAGTGTTGTCTCATAGGCTCCCTATGAGTTTCAATGAGGTGATATGTATAAAGTGTTTCCAATCGTGTCAGCATACATAGAAAGAACTGTGCAAGTAACAGTTATCACAATTATACATTTCACCATCTTACCTTTCAACGTTTTATCATGACTGTGATGTCAAATATTATTTGAAGATATTATTTTACCGAATATATGGTTCTGTAGCCTACCTTCTATACTAAACACTTTATCATGACTACATATTTTTAAACATTCATTGAAAATTATTTTTATGTCTATATAATTAATACTCTTTTCTAAATAGACCACAATTCCTTATTTCCTCCTGCTGCTGGACATTTAGGTTGTTTCCTGTTTATCACTACTGTAAATAATACTTTGATGAAATACTTAAAGTTTTGGTCACATCCCTGGTTACTTTTTTTTAAGGTATATTTTATTGATGATGCTGTTATAGTAGTCCCAAATTTTTTTCCCTTTGATCCCCTCTGCCCAGTACCCCCTTTCCCTCCAGCAATCTCACCCCCCTTTGTTCATTGTCCATGGGTCGTGCATATAAGTTCTTTGGCTTCACCCTTTCCTATATTATTCTTAACTTTCCCCTGTCTATTTTGTACCAACCAATTATGCTTCTTAATCTCTGCACCATTTCCCCATTTGTCCCCGTCCCCCTCCCAGCTGATAATCCTCCAAATGATCCCTATATCTATGATTCTGTTCCTATTCTGGTTTGCTAAGTTGGATTTTGTTTTTATTTTTTAGATTGAGTTGTTGATAGTTGTGACTTCGTTTTCATTTTAATGTTCATAATTTTGATCTTCTTTTTCTTAAGTAAATCCCTTTGACATTTCATGTGATAATGACTTGGTGATGATGAACTCCTTTAGCTTTACTTTGTTTGGGAAGCACTTTATCTAACTTTCCATTTGTTGGTGGAAATCAAGTCTCTGGGTAGGGGCTTTATGTCCCCCTGTCCAAGTGTCCTGTGACTCAGTTAAGCAAGCTGGACTTGCTAACGCCGGCAGCTGCTTGCAAGCTGTTTCAGGCCACCGAGCTATGGTATCCTGAGAACAAAGAGACTTTGCTGAGTACTCCATTACTCCCTTGTCCTATCATCTTGTTTGGAACTTAGCCTTAAGGACTTACAGTTCTGTTTTGTGCCTAAGTAGTTAATATCTGAACCCCAGTATCCTGTTTTCCCTGTAAGAATAGGATGTGTATCCTGTAATTGCCACCCTCAGATTTCAATAAAAGGAAGGTGCTTGCTCTGCTCAGTGCTGATCTTGCCTGAGCGTGCAGCAGCCCTCTGTCCATCCCATTCTGTCTGCTGGAATTATTTCCGCGCCCTCGACCACAAAGTACTACAACATCCATTCTAAATGATAACTTTGCTGGATAGAGTAATTTTGGTTATAAGTCCTTGCTTTTCATCACATTGAATACTTCTTGCCAGTCCCTTCTTGCCTGCAAAGTTTCTTCTGAGAAATCAGCTGATAGTCTTATAGGCACCCCTTTGTAGGTAACGCTCTGCTTTTCTCTTCCTACTTTTAAGATTCTCTCTTTATCTTTCACCTTTGGCATTTTAATGATGATGTGTCTTGGTGTGGTCCTTTTTGGGTCTAGCTTGTTTGGGACTCTCTGTGCTTCCTGGACTTGTATGTCTATTTCCTTCGCCAAATTTGGGGATTTTTCCTTTATTATTTTCTCACATAAGTTTTCAGTTTCTTGCTCTTCCTCTTCTCCTTCTGGCACCTCTATGGTTTGGGCGTTGGCACGTTTAAAGTTGTCCCAGAAGTTCCTAAGCCTCTCCTCATTTTTTTCAATTTTTGTTTCCTCATTCTGTACTGGTTGACTTTTTTCTTCCTTATGTTCCAAATCATTTATTTGAACCCTGGTTTCCTTCCCTTCACCACTGGTTTTGTCTGGATTTTCCTTCATTTCATTTAGCATTGCCTTCACTTCTTCCCTTATGTGATTGCCGTACTTAAGCATATCTGTCAAGCCTATGAGCATCTTTATCACCAGTGTTTTTAACTCTGCATCTGTTAGGTTGGCTACTTCCTCATTTGTTAAGTTGGCTATCTCCTCATCGCTTAGTTCTCCCACTGGAGCCTTGATCCATTCCCTCTTTTGGGCCATACTTCTCTGTCTCCTCATCTTGACAGGCTCCTGTGTTTGTTTTCCTCTGTGCGTTAGGTAGAGCTGTCGCTCCTGTTATGTTGTAAGGGGAAGAGCCTTAGATATTCATCAGTACAGGGTGACCCATTTCACCACGTTGTGGAGCTGTATGTAGGGGAAGGGGGCCACTTGCTCAGCACTCACCCCTGTTCCAGGCAATTCTCCCACTTCCTATGGGACTGTCACCCCTCTAGCTATTGCCCTGGCCATTGTTTCCAGAGTGGGTGGATCTGCAGACGTTCTAGGACTGTGGCAGCCCTTTAAATAAGTGCCCTCTGCTGAGACACTCACTAGCAGTTTCTTCCTCCACCCCAAGCCCCACTGGTTTGCACAGTCAAAAGCAATGAGGCTTTATTTTCCCTGGTGCTGGGACCATGAACTGCATGGTCTGGTCTCGTGCTGGTGCTGGTGCTGGTGTTGGGAGTGCTCCCCAGGTGTCCCTCCTTACTTTTTAGAACATGTGACTGTGCTTTCTGCTGGCCTGCCGCTGTCACCACTCCTGCCACCACCACACTGCATTCTCTTCGCTCCCGCTTTGCCCCTCCTACCTGTCTGGATGAGTATTTCTTCTTTACGTCTTTGTTTGTTGGACTTTCATGCAGCTCAATTTTATGGAACTTATGGTTGTCTCTAGTTTTGAGGTAGTTGTATTCCTTCTTAGTTGTGGAGGGAGAGACAGTGTGTCTGTCTAGGCCTCCATCTTGGCCAGAAGTCTTCTGGTTACTTTTTAAGAATACATTTCTGACATAGAATTTTGAAAATGATAAGAGTGTAGACATCGTTTGATGTTCATATTATCAAACTGCTATCCAGAAATAACATAGCAAGTTTACTTTCACCAGTCCTATGTGGGAGTGGCCCTGGATAACACTTTAGTATTATCTCTTTTTCTGCTTTCCTATTTGGGAAAGGAAAAATTTTTATTTCATTGAACCTTGATTTTGATTACTAGTAAGGCTAAACTTTTATGATTGTATTGGTCAAGTGTCTACATATTTCTTCTTTTGCAAATATTCTATTCATATCCCCAATTTTTTTGTTTGCTTGATTTTTCAGTTGAGTTGTAAAGAAGTTTTTCATATTTATTGATAAGTGCTCCTTAAATATTAGCAATTTAATTTTCCTGTCACATTTTATTTTTTAAGCTTATTTTAGGGCTTATGGTTTTTATTTACTCATTGATTTAGCATGTATTTAATGAGTGTCTGCTGTAGGCCAGGCACAGTTTTAGGTGCTGGGAATTCAGTAGAGAGGAAAGTGAACTAAAACATCTATCCTCGGGGAGCTTACATTTTAGTGGGAACTTCCAATTGAGAGTTTAATTTCAAAGGACAGAACCTTCTGGTTCCTGGAATGCCTGTTTCATAGTTTGATAAGTATAATAGTTCCTCTCTATATCATGGTTCACATATCGCGGCCTCACTGTATTGCGGGATTTTTAAAAATATTATATTTAATTATTTATTGTGGATTTTTTGCTATATCGTGGGATTTTGCAGTACTGTATATGTACGTTGTTAAATTTATGTAGGTTTAAGAGTATAGAATATGTTTAAGAACATAAGTAGTGTTTATAAAAGTGTGGAAAAGGTTAATAAGGACGTGAGAAAGGTTAATAAAGGACTGGGACCGGTTTATAAGTGTGTGGGAAGGGTTTATAAAGCCTTAAAATATATATATAAATATTACAATAAATATAAGGTTCCTACTTCGCAGATTTTCACCTATCACGGGGGTGGGGGGCGTCTAGAATGTAATACCCGCGGTAAGTGAGGGAATACTGTACCTATAATTACTTAAAACATAATGAGCCTATTAATGCCATGTTTCTTTCAGAAAACTACTATACCCACATGAATATGGAGGAAGGGAGACTCCAGAATTCAGCCTAATAGAGAAATTTGATAATATTTCCAAACAAGTATGACTGAAGGGACACCCTTAGACCTTAAGATGGGTCCTGAGGCACCAAGAGCACACTTAGTAGCTATTTCCTGTTATTCCTTTCAAAAAGGTGACTCTAAAACTTTAGAAACACTTATACACCCCACAGTCTGGGGCTGGAGAAAGGGAAGTGCAGTGGGGAGGTTAATAAGAACAAAGAAGCTTGGGGTTCTTGCTTAGTCAGCTCCAGCTGCTATAATAAAGTACCATGAACTGGGTGGCTTATAAACAACAGAAATTTATTTCTCACCATTTTGGAGCCTGGAAGTCCAAGATCAGAGTGCCAGTATAGTTGGGTTCTGGTGAGAGCCCTCTTCTGGGCTGCAGACTGTGGACCTCACCTCACATGGTGAAAAGAGATGGAACTAGCTCTCTGTACAGTATTCCTAACAGGGTACTAATCCCATTCACTAGGGTTCCACCCAAATACCTCCCAAAAGCCCTCTTCCAAACACCATTAAACTGATTAGATTTCAACATATGAACTTCAGGGGGACACAAACATTCAGTCCATAACAGGTCCCATAAACAGAGGGGACTGTGCCAGGAAAGACTTTATGGAATGCTGATGCAAGAAAGCCCGTTTCACAAGAGATCCCTTTCTCTCAGAGGAGGCATGTAAGAGCTATGGAATCTTCAATACTATAGATACAAAAAAGCCTCTTCAGCAATTTGTGTATACATGTGACTCAAGGACCAGATGAATGAGTGCCCTCCAAAGCCTCAGCATTTAGAGACAGTTCCAGGAAACGGGACAGAGGGAATCCTTAATTGACTTGAGATTGTCCTTTTGGCAGCAGAATAATAGGGACTCAAAACAGAAATTGAATGGAGTTATAGAAAAATTAAGTTCTATTTATTATACACCTGAAAGATCTCATTGTTTTTAAAAGGAATCACAGACACAAACACACGAAAAGAGATCATCATTTAAACACTTAAAAAAAAATTCTCACAGTTCTTAGGAAGAAACTGGAAAATGCAAATGGAAAATTTCATCAAATTAGCATAATTTTAAATTAAGTTTCACAAATGCAGTTTGGGAAAGTTTATTCGTTCCTATATTCCCAAGGTGGGGGTCACTGACTCCTTCTTCAGAGTACCACTTACATAAATATCCCCATAGAGCTGGAATAAACACATCCTAATCCAAATGTTGCCCAGCACAGAGAAGCAAGTATCCCTCAAGACAACAGGGTCTCTAGATGGCCCTCTTCAGAAGATTCCTCCCTTGCACAGCATATGCTCAACTCTGCAGGCCCCCTTGGCCCTTTTCCTCCGCCCTCCATCACTCTCAACCTCCTCCTCACTCAAGCAGAGCTGGCTCTGACTAGGCGGAAGGAAATAGAGGAGGGGTGGTAGAACCCATAGAATCCAGATGCAAAAGACATTCAGCAAAGATGCTCAACATAATTAATCCTTAAAGACGATCCTGACCAAGTGGCTCAGTTGAAGTGTCATCCTGTATTCCAGGAGGTTGCAGGTCAGTCCCCTGGTTGGGTAATGTATGGGAGGCAACCCATCAATGTCTCTGTCTCTGCCTCTGTCTCACCCTTCCTCTCTCTAAAATCAATAAACATATCATTGGGGGAGGATTTTTTTTTTTTTTAAGTATAATGAGATAACACTTCATACCCATTAGGATGGCTATTATTTTAGGGAGAGAGGGAGGGGGGGTGGCGAATGGGGGAAGGAAGGAAGGAAGGAAGGAAGGAAGGAAGGAAGGAAGGAAGGAAAGAAAGAAGGAAGGAAAGAAGGAAGGCAGGCAGGAAGGAAAATATGTTGTCCAGGATGTGAAGAATAAGAAAGAAAAGCTTTGTGCACTGTTCGTGGGAATGTGAAATGGTGTAGCTGCTGTGGGAAAATGATATGGTGGTTCCTCAAAAAATTACAACTAGAATTACTATATGTTTTATCATTTGTACTTCTCAGTGTGTACCCAAAAGAATTGAGAGCAGGGTCTCAAAGGGTTATTTGCACACCCATGTTCACTGCAGCATTTTTGACAATAACCAAAGGCAGAAGCAACCCAAGTTCCATGGACAGATAGATTAATGGGTAAAGAAAACGCAGTCCATCCATACAATGGGATATGATTCAGCCTTAAAAAGAAAGGAAATTCTGACACATGCTACAACATGGGTGACCTTTGAGGACATTATGCTCAGTGAAGCTAGATAGTGGCAAAAGGACATATTCAGTATGATTCCACTTATACGAAGGACCTAGAGTGGTCCAGTTCATAGAGACAGAAAGTTGAATGATGGACACCAGGGTTTGGGGAGGGAAATGGGGAGCTGTTGTTTAATGAGGACAGAATTTCAGTTTAGGAAGATGAAGTTCTGGAGGTGGATGGTGGTGATGGTTGCACATCAATGTAAATGTATTTAAAACTCTGAAATGTGGGTTTTAAAAAACTGAGTTAAAATGGAGAGGAAAGGAACTAGAAGGGGGGGGGGGTGTGGGCAAGGACCTGGGAGAGGAGGAGGGTCCCCCGCCTGCCGAACTTAATAGAGTCACTCTGTGGAGTGCAACCCCCTCCTGCAGCGCGAGGAGAAATCAGGGGCGGCCCACTGAACCCCAGTGGCTCGCCATCCAGAGGGAAACCTGCAGCCGGAAGCGGTCCCCCTCCTAGGGGCGGGCACAGTGGGCCGCTCCAGTGCTATAGGCACAGGTAACCTGGTGTCCACTCGCCCGCTGGTAGCCTGCTTCTCCCCTGTCTCCGTGCGCTCTTCTGCGGGCTGGCTCCACAACACCCTGAGCGGCTAGAGAGGTGTGGCCACGGGAATCTGTACGCACTGCAGCAGTTCGTGAGCAACCAAGTCTCTGTGGCGCAATCGGTTAGCGCGTTCGGCTGTTAACCGAAAGGTTGGTGGTTCGAGCCCACCCAGGGACGAGGTGCTACTTTTCCTGAAACAGCATTTTAACGCAGTCATCAGGAGAATTCTGATCAAAGTGTAGTAAGACACTGCCGGGTGTCCGAAAACAGAGGGAGGGCATCCAACTCTGCATTGCCGGCCCAGGGCAGTTTAGTTCTATTCCTCCAGTGCATCCAGGGGAAATTTGTACAGTCTCAGGAGGCCTGACCAAGGCTTTTCACCAGCAGCAGTCACTGTAAAGGAAACAAAACTATTTGCGTGTCGACAGGTGAGTGATTTAAATGCCACCGGCTTCTCTCTGAAAATCTGACACCACCAAAAGTAAATGTAGTTTACTGAGTATCGCTCCATCTCCAGCCGAAAGGAGTTGGGGAGCCAGGCAAGAAGAGGTACCGAGAACCATGGCGGGAGCATAGACACCGTAAGAAACTAGTTGCTACATTAAGCCTTGCTGCCACTTTTGTGTAACGGACTTGAACCCAGGCAAAGTCGTCAACGTTTACTGCATATTGTGATAGAATTCCACAGGACACTAAACTCAGGCAAAAATAGTATGGTTTCCCGTTGAAAGGTCTGCATGGTCTATTTTCAACTCTGGTCTCTCAGAAGACATATTTTTTCAAGGAGATGATCACATAACTTCCGCTATACAGATGGAGAACTACATTATACTATGATAACGTGATAACAGAATTCATTTCTGCTGAGACCAAGGTCACGTGGTAGGTGCTGTGTATCGTAGACAGGCTTATCATAGATAGTATTTAGAGACCTAGAAGAAGGAGAGCTGTCTCACTAGACTGTCTCTTAGGGAATTCCTTGGCAAAGTCTGGCTGATAATTACCCACTGCTGCCTTAGTTAGGAGTCCTAAAGGAGGGAATACAGTTCAATTGGCACTTATGGTGGAATTCCAGGCAGAGTAACAGGTAGCCCCCACAATCTTCTCAGGTAGGGGCTTTTTTTTTTTCTTTTTTCTTTTTCTTTTTCTTTTTTTTTTTTTTTTTTGATGTTACTCAAAATTCCAAACTTTCCACTGACATTTGAGGATCACTTACATTGACAACAGGAAAATGGGGGAAATGACGTCATAAGATCATTTATACACTCTTCCAACTGAGTCTTAACATTTCAGGATAAAGAAAGTGTAATATTTACTACTACTGAAGCTATAAGAATTTGGAAAGCATGTCCTTCCACTTAGAACACTAGGTTTTGAGCTCCTTGAGAATAGACCATTTTCTGTCTTAATAATCATTTTAGGTCCAAAGGATTTCCTTCAGATCCAGCTCAAATTCTTTAGTTTAGCACACAGAGGGTTTCCTGGCTGTGTTAAAAAGAACAGTTGAGAGGCAGTTATATTTGAAAGGAGCAATGAGGCTCTGGGCTATGGTGGGTATAGAAAAGAAGGCATGGTTGGAATTAAAGGGAATTGGACAGAACCTAGGGACTGAAACAGAAGAGATTGTGAGAGTGATCCCTACGTTTAGAGCCTTGGTGACTCAGAAATTGCTGATAATATTGCTCGATGTTGGGAATTTGGAGGGGTGAGAAACCTTGACAGAGAATCTTACTTGTTGCTGACTCTACACCATGGAATTCATCTAGAACCTAGACCCCGGGGGGTCGGGGTGGAGCTTCTTTTTTTTTTTTTTTTAAATTTAACTCCATTTTAAGATAAACTTCATTTATTTAAGATAAACTTCCTAAGAGAAAACTTAGAGCATTCATAGAGCCCTGTGAAAACCTGAATGGGAAGCTAAGGACCCCTCCCCCAGAATGTACATAGTCACAGATAATACTTTATTTACAGTGTTCAAGGGAGCCACAGACTGCCTGGAGCAGAGTTCTTGGCCCCCAGATTCTGAAGGCCCAGCTTTGTATTGTATGCTACTGACTGATAAAGGTCATAAAGTGTGTCAAATCTAAAATGTTTAGGTATGGAAAAATTACTAAACTGAAGATTTTAAGGTAATACTATTGACAAATCACAAAGAGAAAGGAATTCAGCAATTAAGTAGATATATAAAATTAATAATACTGAACCTGAGACAAAAAACAATCTTGAGTTTTTAACACTTAATGCTTGTCACAATCTGGAATGACTAAATGTGAAGGGCTTTAATATATCAATCCTTTCAGGGTCATTGCCGTAAGAATTTACACCATTGGCAGAACCAGTTTGTATTTCTTTCCTTGTGAGTTACTTAATGGCAGCCAGGGAATTGTCATGTTTTAGTTAGCTGCTCATAGGAATTGAGCTGTTTTTCATTACTTTTTAAAAGCAAAACAACAAAAATTATTGTCTCAAAGATGACTCCAACTCTGGTAGGCAGTTAGACAGACATGAGCAGAGCAAGGACATCGGGCCAGGTACAGAAGGTCACCAAGGTGGAAAGCCCCAGGTGCCTAGCAACGGGCAAAACTGGGAAAATAAGGACCTTGCCCCCTGGGTAAGCTCTCCTCACTACCCTATTGCTTGTCACAAGGTTTAGACCCCCTGATCATTCGTCCCTAGAGATAACATCTGGGCGTCAGCTGTATTTCAGCTCCAGGCCCAGAAAAGCAGCAAAACTGGGTGGGTGATGCCAGGAAGAGCTGCATTGACTAATGACCCCCTCCCTGCCCTGGCTCTAACTAATCAGCAGAGATCACAATCCTGAAAGGACACACCTAGAAAACTGATACTATTCTACTTAAATTCTCCCCTGAGACTGCCCCTAAGATCTCCACCCATAAAAGCTTTCAGGACCCAGCACGCTCTCCCTTCTCCCTCTGGGGATCATGCTCGCGCCTTTCCCCCAAACCCCCACCCTGGAAGTTCCATTACCTTTCCCTCTTCTAAGCTCCAAAGGCCCTTCTTTTGCCTCTGAAACTTCTTTCCTAAGCCCATTCCTTCTGCCACTCATTTCTTCTACCTCTGTGACTTTCTAAATAAAGAAATCTCTTATAGTTTGAGTCTTGGCTCTGAATTCTTTCCCAGTGACAACTCAAGTACTCAGGTTGCTGAACCAAGATCCTGTGTGGTCCCACAAGTGAAACACCTGGTGCATCTATCCCCACCACCAACAAAACTAGTTTTTCCTAAACAAGTAAATCAAATGCACACTTTAAAATAAGGAGTTCCCCAACTACTTCACTAATAAGCTGAGAAGCAGATTATCATACATTATCACATGTATGTGTGAGCATAGTGATAGTTTATTTATATTTAATCACACAATATATTCACTTATACTAGGACATAGACTGGTTTGATCATTGCCATTCACTTATAGTACTTATTACGTAAGTACTACATAGGTGAAAACCTACAATGGATGAGACTCAGTGTAGAATTTCTCTATTACTAAGCGCTGGGATTCTTTACAGTAACTACAAGTCCCATGGCCAGTGGGACCTCAGTTTACAACGGCAAATATTTTTCCATCCTGCTGAAAAGGGCTGTTTTATGGTGCCTTGGGGCTGGGGGAGCATTAACTATCAGGCGGATTGTGGAGACACTTGAGCCTCCTAGCACACTTAGGTAACCTCTGCCTTTAAGCCTAGTGGGAAAGTTATAATAAAGAAAAAGCTGGCAAGAAGGGTGCTTTCCCAAGCTATGAAGTGCCTGCAGTAACGGGACGAAACGCGTTTTCATTGAGTCATTTGCAGTACAGTATTCCCTCACTTATTGCGGGTATTACGTTCTAGACAACCCCCCCCCCCCCCGCACCCACAATAGGTGAAAATCCGCGAAGTAGGAACCTTACATTATTTTAGTATTTATATATATTTTAAGGCTTTATAAACCTTTCCCACACACTTATAAACCATTCCCAGTCCTTTATTAACCTTTCCCACTCCCTTATTAAGCTTTTCCACACTTTTATAAACACTACTTATGTTCTTAAACATATTCTATACTCTTAAACCTACGTAACTTTAACAACGTACATATACAGTACCGCAAAATCCCGTGATATAGCAAAAAATCCGCAATGAATAATTAAATATTTTTTAAAATCCCGCAATACAGTGAGGCCGCAATAAGTGAACAGCAATATAGAGAGGGACTACTGTATTTCACAGGAGTTCCTTTTCTCCTGTTGACCTCTTGCTCCTGTGGTTATATTTAATTTGATGGTTTTAAACTTTTCCAGGACCAGATGTGTTGTCTCTTTAGCCCTTTTGCTATTTTGTAGAAGTTAGTAAGCACCCTTTCATGGATCTGATTTACTGAGAAGCATCCAGGTGTGTCTTACAGACTCACTTGCCTGTTCTGTGGCTTCCTGATGGGACACTGATTGGGGACAGGGGTGTTGAGCTCCAGGTGGTGAAAAGGGGGCAGGGCCAGAAAGACAGTCACAGATAAACTCACTGAGCAGCCTTTTTCACAGCTGTGGCAGGATACCCACTGGAGTTGGATCTGGAAACTGCTCAGTATAAAATCATTAGTTTAATGTCATTTCTTTGGGACGTTTCTCTAATCCATCAGTTTGATTCCATTTTTGGCCTCCAGACTCTAAGTTTGGAGAGCCAGTCCATTTTGTGTTGTTTGCATTTGTAGTACCCCGCAAAACTCTGCAGTAATCATTTCACAATATATGCCAATCAAACAATTATTCTGAACACCTTAAACTATATAGGACGTATGTCAGTTATAGCTAAATAAAAATGGGAGAAAAAACAAAACTCCAGTAAATTGTATCTTTCATTTTGCATACACTTTTTCTGACTGGCAGAGGGCATTATTGTGATAATGTTAACAGGAAGAAAAATTGGCTAAAATTTAACAGACTTTTCTCCTAGCCTTTTTTTTTTCTTCTGGAAACTTTGTATTTACACTGTTTAATTGGTAGTATTCTATAATTGGTCACTAAATTTTTTCCCACATAACCTCAACTTACAACAGGGATTGGATATTTGTTAATAAATTTAACATGAAAAATATGTGAGTGGTATATTTTCAATGGTTAAAGAACAATGAGATGATTCAATAAATGATATTTGAATAAATTTACTAATGGGTAAAAAAGAAACCTCAATGCAACACATCAAAATATATTCCAAGAGAATTAAAGACTTACACACACACACACACACACACAGAGACAGAGAGAGAGAGACAGACAGAGACAGGGAGAGAAACCTAGCTTCATTAGAAGATATATTTATACTTTTGGAGGTAGAAATGACCTTGCTAAAACATAATACAAAAGGAAAGACAAAATAATGTAAAACTTCAGTCAAATCATAAAATTGATGGTCAAATGGAAACCAAAATTGCCGAAGTTTTAATACCCCTATACTTAAAGAGTAGATACAAATTAGTAAGAGTCCAGTTCAGCCACCACAGATCTGAAGGGCAGCCTACAAAGCTCCTCATGCTCCCTGTTCAGAAACCTAGATCAGACCCCATCCTAAGTGGGATGCTATAATTAGAACTGGTGAACCTCCCAATCTCCTCTTCCCAAGATCCTGCCCTAACCTGTGTTCTTGTTTATCTCTGTCATCCTATGAACTGTAAGCCTCCTGGGACATTAAACTCTAGATCTAATCTCTCCCACTGCTATCCAACACCTTTGTCCACCACAGTGCCCTCCAGAATATATGACAGAACTTACAATGTCCTCTTCTTCTGTGAAAACAATGCCTTGCCTGCCCTTTCAACATGAAATCTGAATATCCCCTGAAGAAACAGCTTCACATACAGTCCTGTCTTCCTGGTTTCCTGTTGCTATTTCAACTGTCCTCCATTTTCTTTATAATTCTTCAGTGCCTTTGAAGCACAAACTATTAGACCGAACTGTCCATACTGCTTCTTTTGCTGGCATTTTAATGGTTCATGCCTTTCCTTGAGGATTTTAGCTCCTGGCTTACTGTGTATTTCCCACCAGGATGCCCTCTACCATTTAGATGACTTTGCCTTTCGCACTTTATCCATACACCATCCTGCTCTCTTGTTTCCATTATCTCCTCTTTTTTTTTCCTTTTTTTTTAAAAGTATATTTTATTGATTACGCCGTTACAGTTGTCCCAATTTCTTTTCCCTTTGCTCCCCTCTGCCCAGCATGTCCCCTCCCCAGCATCTCACCACCCTTAGTTCAAACCTCTCTTCCCCAGCCTTCAACTCCTCCTCCCTTCACACCCTCAGCTGATAGTTTCACCACATCCCTCAGAAAAATAATCACCAGATGTTTCTCATTCTCTCATCATCAAATCTCCTAACATCTGTACATAGATACTTAGTCTTTCCTGATATTACAATGGATAAACTCTTCTAACTCTTAAAGTCACTCTCTCCTCTTATATGAAGGGGACCCCCAAGAAAACCAGAATTATCTTCTGGAGGGTGGGCCCCTTGTAGTATAGGCTTCCCCCACTAGGTGAATGTTCTAGGAACCCATCTGTATCAGTGAACCAGCTGGCATCGTTGTGGGAGGCTGCATTCAGCTTCAGTGAATTTTTTGGAAAACTCTTTCAATGCGTTTGCCTATTTCATGATGGGTGATTTATAAGCACACCTGTCCAACACCGCCCTGAGGGTTCAGTAGTTTTTGACCAAAAACAGCATGACCCCCAGGCCCTACTATCCCCAATCACCCGATCTCACCCCAAGCAACTTTTGTTTCTCTGGATGAAAAAAAACTCATTAAAGGGAAACGTTTGACAATATGGAAGAGGTGAAAAAAAAAACAGTAGAAGCACTAAAAGGCATCAAAATTGATCAGTTTAGAGATTGTTTTGAGCAGTGGGAAACAAGTCTCGATAGGTGTATTCCATCAAATGGAGAGTACTTCAACGGTGACTGAAGTTTAAACATGTAAGAGTACATAATTTTTTATAAACAAATTCTGTTTCTTTTTGGGTCCCCTCCACCCCAGTATGCTGGATCTCATCCCTGGAGGAATTGGCTCCCACTACTGGCCCTTCTCTCATCCACAACATAGCTTTGTTTCTCCATGGAACATTTTTTCACACATGTACTCAGTGACATCTCCCATCTTAAAAACATACACAAAAACCTTGACTTCCCATTCCCTAACCAGGCATCAGATGTTTAGAAAGAATGAGTCCTTATCTGCACTTCCTCACCACCCTTCACTCTTGAATCCACTCAGTTGTCCTCACATTTCCACTGAAATGTCCTTTCTAAGTCACCAAGGGCTCCTGTTACCAGAGCCAATGGTCACTTCCTAGTCCTCATATCACTCTATCTCACAGCAGCATCTGACAGATCAGCATCAGTCCCTCCTTAAAAAAACAAAAACAAGTAAAAAACACCTTTCTTCCTTTGATTTTCAGGACACCCTATTCATCTGGTTTTCCTCTTATTGACTCTTTTGTTCCCCAAAGCTGTCTTAACCCCTAAATTACCCCATCCTATATCATGACATTACATATGACCCATGTATTTTTAATTCCTAAATGAGTATCTCCAGTGTCTGCCTCTCCTGGGCCCCAGTGTTGCTTCATGTTCCTATGAAATTATCTCCATTTGGATGTCTAATAGGAATCATACATTTAACATCTGAGGTCTGTCTATCCAGAAAGTATCTAGCTATGTAATATGGAAAAGACATTTATTGAAGAAGATACAAGACACAAGAAACTTTGTACATAGGATAATGATGCCTCAGTCCCCCTTCAAACTGGGCACCTTGGAACCTCAGAGTTCTCCCAGCTTCTCTTCCACTGTTCAAAACACTGCAAAACCCTTTGTTGGATTAGTCATCAGCTGCTCTGTCGTATTTTTCTGAATCTCATCAATGGTCTGAAATCTCTTCCCTTTCAAAAGTGATTTTAGTTTTAGGAAAAGCCAGAAGTCACAGGGCACAAAATCTGGGCTGTAGGACGGCTGAATCACCTGGGTGATTTGATGTTTTGCCAAAAAAACTCTGCACAAGACATGATGCATGAGCAGGTGCATTGTCATGATGAAGCTGCCAATCCCCAGTTGTCCCTAGCTGTGGCCTTCTGAATCATCTGAATAGTTTCCATGGAGGAATGTTCAAGGTTAAGGCAAAATTGGATGCAGATTCATTGCTACTGTTATTTTGAATGTGATGGCCACAGTACACATACTCACTCACTGGTATCTACCACCCTCACTGACTAGTACAGTGATGTCATTATTGTTCACGCACATGCATTTCAGTCCACTCTCCTTGGCTGTTAGGTTACATTGATGTTGCGCAATCTATTCTCGTTACATCAATGGTTGGACTTTTTCTGGACATATCTCATATACTGTCGGCCAAAAAAGTCCGTTGTTTTTTTCCGTACAATGGCTCTAGTAGTGTTTAGCTGTCTTTAACTTCATTCAAAACAATTTTGTTAAGATTGTATTATGACAGCTCTCATTTTTGGCGTATTATGCTTTATTATATCAAGAAAAGTAAAAATGCAACTGAAATGCAAAGAAAGACTTGTGCAGTGTATGGAGAAGGTGCTGTGACTGAGTGAATGTGTCAAAAGTGGTTTGTGAAGTTTCTTGATACTATTGAGATTTTGGTCAAATAATTCTTTGCTGTGGGGCTGTCTTATGCATTGGAAGATGTTTAGCAGCACTCCTGGCCTCTGCCCACTAGAAGCCAGTAGTGGGAGATAGCCAACGTACACTCAAAATATCCAAATCAATCAAATCATTGGTGAAAATGAAAAATGTGTCTCTTATTTTACAAAAAAAAAAAACTAAACGGATATTTTGGCAAACCCAATACATAATTGAATTCCTAAAATTTTTTCCTTCCCAAGTCTCAGGAAATAGCACAACCCTTTAGGTGGGGCAGCAAAACCAGACTGATCTTTGACTGCTCTTTAACCCACATCCAACCATCCACATCCCATTCTCTTTGAAATGCAAATGAAAAGCAACCAACTACTTTTTCACACCTCCACAGCTATCACCCCTGAACTCTTAAAGAGACTGTCAGAGACCAGGGCTTCTACTGACCAACTGTAGTCACTTTCCACACATCAGTGATCCCAGTGGTTTCCTATTCTCATGTTTAGACAAGGCCTCACTATGGCTCACAAAGTCATACAAGACCTGGCCTCTGCCAACCTCTATAACCTCATGTTCTAACTCTTCTTCCCTTGCTCACTCTGCTCAACCACACTGGCCCCTTCCCTGTCCTCAGTCATGCTTAGTATCCTCACTCCTCAAGACTTTTGTTCTTCTCTTCATCCTGTCACATATCCAACTCCCTAACTTCACTGAAGACCCTGCTCAAAGTTCCCATCTCCAAGAATCCTCCCACTCATCCACTTTTCTTGTTCATAGCATTTAGGTTATATGATGTCATAAAATCAATCCTCATTATTCCCAGATTTTATATTTGTGAATTTGCCTACTTTCTAAAAATTTTTTGTAACCCTAATAATCAATACTTGCAGTGCTTTTGTGGTCATTTATGGACATGCATAGAGCAGTGAAAAAGTTTGAGTTGCTTGAAACACACGTTCCTAGCTGAGGCCTAACAAGTCAACACTGCCTTTAACTCTTACACATTTTTTTTTTACAGTATATTGTGTCTCATTTTTCACTTTTTGTTGGCAATCTCAGTTTAAAATGGCTCTCAGGTGTAGTGCTAAAGTGCTGTCTAGTGTTCCTAAATACAAGAAAGGCAGGACGTGCCTGATGAAGAAAATACAGAAAAAAATGTGTTAGACAAGCTTCACGCTATTGGCTTGGTGTTCAATGTTAATGAACCAACAATACATACATTAATCTCCCTCCACCCTACTCCCATGCCTTATCTGTGGTTACACTTTGTGCAGGTGTTGCTACCTGCGGTCCAAAAATATTAAACAGAAAATTCCAAGAATGTTTATGAGTTTTAAATTGTACACTGAGTAGCCTGATGAACTCTTGCACCACCCCACTTCATCCTGGTCAGGATGTAAATCCTTTGTCCATTGTCTCCCCGCAATAGACAGTCCCCACCCATCACTCATTGAGTAGTCATCTATCAGATCAGCTGTCTTAGTATTGCAGTGTGTGTGTTCAAGGAAACTTTATTTTATTTAATAATGGTCCCAAACTGCAAGAGCAGTGATGCTGCAATTCACATACCAAAGAGAAGCCATAAGTTTTATCATAGGTATGTATGTATATGCAAAAAAACTATCTAAATAGGGGTTGGTACAATCTACAGCTTTTGGCATCCACTGGAGGTCTTCAAACGTATCTGCCACAGATAAGGGGGGGAACCACTGTATTCCATAAGGTGTCTTTAAATAGCTATAGACAAATAACAAGGATAATCCCCATAGGTCAATTAACAATTACAAAACATTACAAAGCACCTCAATGCCTAAAGGTTACTGACAAAAGGTAATCCATACAACATTGTCAAAAACTGTTAAGATGGAAAAAGGCTCACTAAACACTAAGTAAAAACAGATCATACAAACAGGCACAACAGAATCCCACTTTTATTTACCATCGATATGCATAACAATTTGAAAATGTTTGAAGTTATTAGCACTAAGTGTGAAGATGGAAGATCCAAAATCTTCTTAGTGTTTCTCTGTATTTTCCCACTCTTTCCTTACAATAAACATGCATTACTTTTGTGATTAAGAGAAAAGGGGAGCGGGGGAGAAGGGAGAGGTTTGGGAGTAACTTTGATAAATCAATTATAAAGTACTGAATCCCTGGCAAAGTATTCTACCCCAAGACTGCCACCCTTAAACCTTCGTAACTACTGCTACTATCAAGTCACTACAGCAGGGGTGCTGCTGGGCATCCAAACTTTAAATGAAGCTTGTGATGGGTAGCCTGTATTGGCAAGTTCAGCACTTTTAACTGCTGTAGTAACCCATGCTTCGCAATCCCAGCTCTACAAATTTCTGTTGTGTGTTAAATGTGATAAAAGTATCTTGCTCATAGGGACATCAAGGTTTAAATGAATTAATGTTTCATGAGTAACACACGATACACAGCAGGCTTTGTAAGCACTGGTTATTATTTTCTCCCAATTAATATGGTGCCCCCACTATATCTTGGGGGAAAAGATGGTATTTATGATAATGTAAACTCTTTGCCCATCAATATAAAAATAGATTACTTTTTCCTGTTATAAGTCATTCATTGATCACTACCATTACTTAAATTTCTAGTAACCAAGTTTCCTGCCACCCTCTGTAAGGAGAGAAAAATGAGACCAGTTGTATGGGAGAAGTTTACATTCTACTTTACCCCAGAACCATTAACAAAAAGTCACACAATTATATACCATATACAGTAACTTAAGTTTGTATAAACGAGTGTTTTTCCTGGACCAATGTAACCAAAATTTAAAATGTGGGAATTTACCACACCCAAACTATAAACTGCCAGAAACTAGGTATCACTTTTCATTTTTAATGTTTTGAAATCCTCATTGTCCTAAAAATACAAAATGAAGCCAACAAGGAGAACAGATTCCTGGTCATTTTAATTTGTAAAACAAATCACATGCTTTAGGGGCAGAACCAGAGGTAAAACCTTCAGCAGCTGACATTTTTTTCATGACAAGGTCAGTGTATAAACACTACCTAAAAACATAGTTAAGTTTTTCCAAGACAATATTAAATATTAAACTAAAAAGTTAATAGACATTCAACTCTCAAACAGATATTCATCAAAAGACGGTAAGTCTAATGTGTCATTTGGTAAAGAATTTAAGGTTGAAGTGGAAAAAAACTCATCAAAAATATCAGTCTTCAGGGAAATTTCCAAGTCTGATGTTCTAATGCAGGCATTATTTGTTAGTGAGTCTGGCTGAACCTGGCATTGATTTTTCTTGGTAGGGCTGCAATTTTTATGGTCCTGTCTCAGGTGTGTGTTTTGGGGAATACCACTTAATTCACTAGGTACTGCTGCTGGGATATGCTTATTTCCCATTTCTAAATACCTAAAGTCAGCCTCTCCATTTTCTGAGACCTCTGTTGAAACAACATTTGTAGGAGACAATAATTCTGCTAAAATTTCTTCATGAGTTTGACCACTGTGTGGAGAAATATTAGGCATGGTGGTTCCTCCGGATTTATTATTGGCAATATCAATTTGATACTGTAGTTCTTTTAACAAGTCTTCTATTGACTGACCATCATTTGGAGACCCACAATGGGACAAGTGTTCTGAATTTTCACTTGGAAGTTTATCATTTGGGGGGGAAGACATAAGAGTAGCTAATTTCTTCTTTTTTGCCTTAAGTTTTTTAAGAAGTTTCAGACGGAGTTTATGAATCTGACCCTCAACAGAGTCTTCATGGTTTGATGAAGAAATACCATTTTCATTTCCACAAGATTTGTGGATGAGTTCAGTTCCATATGAGGCCTTTTCATGTTTCTTCAAAACTTCCAGGTCAGCATTAACATCAGCATGTGGAGAAGCCATGCTACCTGAAGATGGCAGACTTGGTGGAGGGTCACTGGCTAGAGGATTTTTACCCCTACAGACTTTCTTAGATGCCCGGTGAGCCTTCTGGTTTTTACCTTTAGTTTTAAAGCCACCAAAATTACTTGCCCCCTTAACTGAAGGCTGCAAATCAGTTACAGTGTTTCTATTAAGAACTGAAAGACAAGGTGGCATGAAAGAAGCACCCTTGCTTAATAAGCCTTTAACCCAACTTCCCACAAATGATTTCTTCAGATTTTCGCTCTGAGATTGATTCTCTGATGACTCAGCTGCTATGGATTGAGAAAATTTTCTCTTCAAATTAGATACCTGAGCTGTAACATTTTTTTCTGGCTTTAATTTCTCAGTTTTCAGTGAAAGACATTGTTTTAACAGAACATCCTTCTCCAGGGCAACTGTACCATCAATGTCTACTGACTTCATTCCCTGTATAGGACTAGGAGCATGAATATCAGTCACAGGTTTAGTAATTACAATATGTTCTGAATTCGGCTCTATTGACTTCATGTTTGTATTTACAATCTGAGATGGAGAGCTGAAGTCCAAAAAATGGTCTTGGGTAGGCTTTTTCTTACATGGAACTGATACTAAAGAAGTCATAAGTGACTCCTGCGATTTCAAAGTATTTGTTTTGATGATCACTCCTTTTCCTGCCACAGGTATATTTTTTAATAGGAAACCTTCAGAGTTAACCTGTATTTTTTCAAGTGTCAAAGGTAAAATATCATTGTCAACCAAACCTTTCAGACCTGAAAGTAAATGAGGTCCATGAGCTACACCTTCATCCTTGGAAAGAGTATTAGGAGCAATTGATGTATTTTGGGGGGGTGTTCCTGAGGGTGTTTTAGCTGAGGCAGCATCACCTACAAAACACAATACTGGAGGTGCCTGTTTCTCATCACTGGAAGCATGTTGATCATTAGTCTTCTGAAGTGGAAGACAGACAGATGCTTTATCTGTCATTTGGGCTGTTTTTCTTTCCCAAATAACAATATGTATCTCTGAAGCAGGGACTTCAAATTTCCCATGCCTTTCAGTACACGGACCTTTTAGGTCATCACATTCCAGCCAACTTCCTGGGGAAAGAGGGAGGAAGTGAAAGAGGTCAGACATTTAAAACCACCATCCCAGGTTAACTTTCTTCTGGTCACTTTAACTGCTCTATCACTGAAGATGCACTGAGAAGAATAATAGAAAACGTGACCATATCCTCATGTCACCATTTTTCTCTGCCAAGTCTTAAAGCCCTTATTTGGATAACAAATTTAAGGACTAACATCCAGAAATTAGAAAAAGAGTTTGTACTCTTTCTTAAAATATGAAAATTAAGACAGAAATATATTTAACTTCTGGGACTTAGAATACACTTATTACCTAATTTATCCAACAATATTAGAAAATAAGATTTTTCCCATATATATGAATTATCAAGATAAATGAAGCTGTCATCTCAAGTACCAATATTTGTTTCAATTCTTATTTTTTCTTTCTTTTTTGTTTTGGTTAATTAAAAAAAAGAACAGGTATTTAGGTTTCTGAGCCTCAGTTTTCTCATCTGTGAAGTGGGAATGGGATGATGGATGACAAGGGAAGAGGTTAACTCCCTCTACACACAAACACACATGGGGCAAAACCATTCACTAATCTTATGTGGATGCACCCTTATAAACTACCTGAACCCACTACTTCTTATTCTATACCCATTAAAACTTGGAGAACCTCTTGTTTGTCTGGGTCAGTGGTTCCCCACCATGTATGCACACTGGAATCACCTGATTAATGTTTGGGCCCAATCCCCAGAGACGAGACAACTGGTCTAGGGGAGAATCAGGTCATTTTTAATAAGCTAATCATGATTTTTATATGCTGTCAGGGTTGGAAACCATTTAATCTCTTCTACCTAAAGATGATGTTTCATTCCCTGGAATGCAAGAAAAATTAAAATAAGCTGTTCTTTTAGTTTTTGCTTGTTACTGAGAACCTCTTCCCCCAAAGTGCAAAGTTCAGTTTGCAAAGTACTTAGTCATCCATCCAAATGATCCCCCAGGATAAAAATATCAAATGTATGTGTCCAAACAATAAAAAAGAAAAAGAATATATCAACAGCTTGATATATATAATACTTTAAGGCATGGGTCCCCAACCTCCGGGCCTGTTAGGAAGAGGGCTGCACAGCAGAAGGTGAGCTTGAATGTAATGCGCTTGAATCATCCCGAAACCATCCCCCTCTTCTCCCCAGGTCTGTGGAAAAATTGTCTTCCACAGTGCCAAAGAGGTTGGGGACCTCTGCTTTAAGGGAACTGAGTTATCTTGTCTAAGACAGAGTGAACATTGTGCGGAAAACAAACTCAAGTGTAAACTACATTGGATAAATAGAAGGAAAAAATTAGCAAATCCATGAACTGTCCTAATTATCCCTCTATTGAAAAGTTTAATTATTTAAATAAAGGCTTTACCTTGACTGTAGCTATTAAGCAAACCATTTCATAGTGAGAGAAGGATACAGTTTGCAATGCCTAACAGTTTCAGAAATAGGTATTTACTTTTACTTATATTACTAACAATTGCAAAGAAAGTAAAACTTGTTATTTTTGTTCTTTCTCAATTAAAAACCTTCAGTACAAGTATAATCAAAATTACTACCATTCATTGTTCTATACTGAATATGTATTACTCATGTAATACAAAAATAAAAACAAAGATATTAAGTGGAAAATAGCAAACTATATACCACCAGTAGTGTATAATATCATTATCTTAAAAAATTAAAGGCAAGGGCAAGAAGAGAGAGAAAAAAAGGGTCAAGGCAAAGTCAATCTTTTTAAAAAAGAAAATAAGAGTTTAGTCTCTGTGCTTATTATCATTAAAAAAAAAAATGTTTTAACACTTACCATCAGCATCTAAAATCCACGTTATAAAATGATTATTTGCGTGGTATTGAATTACAGAAGTTATTTGGTAAAGACAGCCTTCAAAATGAAACGAATAGTGTTCCAAGTTGTTATGTGGTAAGCCTTCTACAAAATGCAACATGAATATGGGAGACACTCTGTGGGAAAGGCAAGAGAGGTTAAATTTTTTTAAATTTATTTTTTATTGTTTTTCTATTACAGTTGCCCATTTTTCTCCCTTTGCTCTCTCCTGCTCCACCCACCGCCCCCCTCTCCCACAGCCCATCCCATTTAGTTGCCCATGTCCATGGGTCATTCACACTAGTTCCTTCCATTTCTTCCCCCCACCCCCTCTGGTCCCTGACTGTCTCAAACGAATTTAATACCATGCTCTTGGTTATAGGAAAGAAGGTCTGGAGCAAGTTAAGTCCTACAGTGCTTTCCAGGCTAATTGCACTAATTCTTGAGCACCTCCAAGTATATGCCTTAATCAGAGATGGAGAGCTCGCTCTAAGACATGGGTAACGTTCAAATCCTTCCCAGGACTGGATCACTGACAGTTGGAAGTCATAATGCAGTAAGGCTCTAACACAGACCATTAAAAAAAAATTGCTCTGTAAGCCGTGGTGCTGCGTCAGCTTAAAGAAGATTTCTTGGTAACTACTCTGTAGCATCAAAGGAAAAATCCAGACATGTAAGAAATTTCCTTGGCATCGAGTGGCCAAATGAACTGCCTTTGTTAGCGGGGGATAGGTAATATGTAAAACAAAGTAACAAGCCAAAGATATTTAAATAAGCATTTCAAAAATCCCAACACACTAACAATTTGACCTTTTTCTTTCCAGTTATCTCAGGAAGTAAAGAGGTCCATCAAATTAAAATTTCCATTTAGGAAAAGTTTAATTTGTAACTTATTAGAGAAGAAAATACAACATACTGGTTAATTTACTATAAACTTCAAGATATACATGGCAAATCAGAAAACAGAACTCAAGGATGAGCCTCAAATAACTAAATTTAACAAAGCTCTCAGGATTTAAGTAAAATGCTCTGTGTATCCCTCGGCCCAATATTTAAACAGCTGTCAATACTTAGCTCATCAAAAATTTTCAATTGAAAATCAACTTGAATGGCCAAAATGTAGGTTATTCAGACTGACAAGGACAATTTGTAAATTATCCATTGTCAATCATTCTGTTGGAGAATAATTCAGTCCCCCAAACTGAAGTACCTATAAATAAAAAGTCCTGCAAAACTATCCATTCTGCTCAACTCCCATTGCTTTTTATCATACCTATTTCATCAATCTAAGGTGCAACTGATTGTAAAATGTATAACTATGAAATAATACTACCAACTAAACTATACCATGCCAGCAATTTTTAGATGTATTCCCATTTCATATGTTAAAATATGAAGAGTATATCTTTGAATCAATCACCCACAATAAAACTAGAGATATATTCTTATAGTTGGAAAGGCAGGCTGCAGGCACCTGCCTGACTCTTTAAGTACTAATATTTAGTTCTCTCTTGGTCTCATGATACCTTTTCAGGATACCTTCTGAGGTTAGTTACTAAAACACTGTCTTGTTGTTCTTAGACTCTGCAATTTCAGTAGTTTGATTTTACACATGCAAAATGTTACATAGGCAGCATTTTTTTCTTAATTGTGTATTTTTAAAAATGGTGCAACTTATAAATGATGGAATCTTGGGGTCAATAAAATAAAGTATATGCCCCCTCCTCTTCCTTTTCTAGTTTATTTTCCTTGTGGGTCCACTAGACTCTAGTGTCCCCTAAAGTCACAGTATTCTCCTAACCATCATTTCAGGTTGTCTTACTTCCAGCCTATGAAGTGATGGCCTAAGTTTACCCCTAGCCAGCAATATGTTTTTGTTCTCAGGTTTCTTCCTGTCTTCAATGCCTAGAGTGTCAAAGATGATGCTTAGAGTTGAGAAAGCAAGTCAGGTTTTGAATCAACCATAAGAAAATGGGATGGGGAGGGTTAATGGAACTGGCACCAGGGGATTTGAAGCTAAGATTCATTTGCATTCATCTCCCTAACATGAGGTTCAACTCCTCCTATTATAAGGACCTATGCTTAGGAAGAGAAAAGAGAAAAAGGAACCAAAGGGACTATGCTACCTGCCAGGCTACCAAAGATAAGAGAGGACACAGAGTCTCTGACCCACACAGAGCAGCCATGGTCTTGTGCTAGTGATCTGGAGTACAAGTCTTTAATGTTCATACAAACTAATGTAATATAATCATTCATATTTTAGAAAATGCAAATTCAACAATGTGCATTTGTTACTTCAGAACTATAATCATGTAGGCTTTAGGCAGAAAAGTCTGCAAATGTAATTTTTAAATCTCATTACATTTAAAAAAAAATATTTTATTTATTTTTAGAGAGAGGGGAAGGTAGGGAGAGAGGGAGAGAAACATCAATGTGTGAGAGGAACATCAATCTGTGCCTCTCGCTCGCCTCCCACCAACTGGGGACCTGGCCCACAACCCAGGCATGTGCCCTGACTGGGAATGCACAAGAGCCCTTTCAGTTCACAGGACAGCACTCAATCCATTGAGCCATACCAGCCAGGGTTAACCTCATTACATTTTAGAACTATTACATCATTAAACTATTTCAGACTGACAAAAATTTAAGTAAAATCAGATGTAATTCAAGTAATTAAAATTGGTTCATGTTAAGTGTAAACAAGAAAATATTTAGAAAAAGAACTGTTTGACAAAGGTTTTCAAATGTGTTCTTTGGAGGTAGTTCAATGATCTTGTAAAAATAATAAACCATTTTCTACTAAACAACAAAAATTTAAATTAAACATAATTTTAGCCCTAGCTGGTGTGGCTGAGTTGGTTGGAGCACTGTCCTGTAGACTGAAAGGTTGCAGGTTCGATTCCTGGTCAAGGTACATACCGAGATTGCAATTTGATCCCCGGTTGGGACGCAGTGAAGAAGGAAACCAATTGATGTCTCTCTCTCTCTCTCTCTCTCCCTCCCTCCACCCTCTCTAAAAGCAATGAAAAAATGTCCTTGTGTGAAGATTAAAAAACAAACAAACCATAGTTTTAACTATTTACTATATCAGTAGAGTTTAACTGCTTTAAAAGGTCTTAAAATCATTGTTAAGACACTTTAATAAGCTCTACAAGCATAGAACAAAAATTTCTTATTTCTCTTGCTACTACTACCATACATTTTGCAAACAGTTAAAAAAATAATCAGTGTTAAAACTAAAGTTTAAATAAATATGCTTTCCAGGACAGTGTATAACCAGATTCCTAATGAAGATAATGACAAATAAAAATAAAATAAAATAAAAAAGAAGATGGTGGTGGCAGAATGAGAATGAGACAGTCATTTCGAGAGTTGGTGATGTAAAATTAAATCAGATTCTAAGCTGGGGCTCCATATTTCCACCATGCTCTGAATGATTCAATTCCCAAACAAGTAACTTAAAAAAGTTAACAGATTTGTATCCAATAAATATCATTCATCTGATTTACCAATGGACTCTCTTTCCAATGGGAACATATTAGAGATATGGATTACCTGAGACAAGGTATTCAGGAAACTTATAGAACTATTAGTTTTTAGAATGCTTTAAGGCTGCATTATGCATGATATATCATGATCAACCTAATTACTTTTAAGTTATCCCTAAAAACTATATTAAGTTTGTTCCTAAATTCCATTAATCACCAAAAGCAAGTTACAGATTTCAAAGTAAAAGCCTATGAATGACTTTATAAATAACTCATCATTTAAAGTTTACACACAAGTTCAATTTATTTTTGAATACAGTAAATTATAAATTCTGCTTATAAACTGACCCACTAGAACTCTAAACATATTTTCTGCTGAAACAATGTTATACCCAGCAAATACATTTCCAGATCAGAGCATGAATCTTTAATGTAAGTAAAGTAACATATTTGTATAATTTAAAACTATATGTTGCAATACAATCAATTAACAAATCAAACAAAACTGTAGTATGAGCTTATCTTCAATGCTGGGGCTTGAGAAAAAGAAAGTATAAACTCTTAGAAGAAAATTATATACACCAAAAGTCTCAAGCAATTCGGTGATCCAGTGCAGCATGGCACACACCCACACCTGCTACCCTTCTACCTCCTCATCAAGGAAAGGACTTAAAAAAAGAAGAAATTAATAATAAGAAAAAAGAGACTCCTTGCACACTTAGATCTTAAAGCTTGTACTGCAGGCAACCAAGACACTATGGACTTCTGGTTAGAGACATCACCTCTTCTTTCCTACTCTGCCTTCCCACATGAATGTTATCATATGATAGTGAAGGACCAAAAAAAAAAAAAAAAAAAAAAGGCAATAAACTGAAAGGCCAAAAGAAGAGAAAGGAGACAATAAATATTTAGAAGACAAAAAGCAAGCAGAAAAGTGGTAACGCAGGAGAACGGATGAAGTGATGACACGAGGGGGAGAGTGCAGCACACTGAGAGGAGCCCTAGAAGACTCACTATCTAGGGGCAGCAAATGCTGAAGGCTGTGGTGGGACAGCCCTGGGCTAAAAATGGGCACAGTGACAGAAAGTGTGTATAGAGCACTCCCATGCTCCAGGCCCAGAGAGAAACCATTACAGACTGAAACACTGGGGCAGAAGAAGGAAAGGCAGCAGAAGAAAGGTTTCCAGGAATTTTTTAAAAAAGAAGAAGAAGAAGAAGAAGGGAAGGGAGACTCAAAACTTGTGAAGCATTTGAATATTTAGTAAATCATTAATAGGTGTTTGTAGAATTTGGAAAAAAATCACAATGTGTACATAAAGCAAAAAACATAAGGCAATTAATAACTCCAGGAAAAATAAAGAGTCATAAAAGAAATAAAACAGAACCATGAATACTGCTTGGCTACAGAGGGAATATATGCATATTCATAATAAATGCGATGACGCTGGAGTGTCCTCTCCAGTGAAGCTACAGAGCCTGGGCAGGGTGATATGGAGGGCCAGCTGTTGCCCATGCAGCAGACCCCCCCTCTCTTCGCAGCTGAAGGATCCAAGGGGAAAGACAGAGTCAATACAGCTTGGCTTCAGGTGCGCCGCAGGAGTTGCCGGTGTTGACTACAACGTCAAACCGCCTTAGGGACTCCGGCTCCGGATTTTCTGTCGGGGTTTACTCCCTTAGCCTTTCCCATGAAGAGGTATGCCGCAAGGCAGCGGAGGTTTTTTGGAATCAGAGTTTTCCTTCTCTGATGTGCCCTGACTGGAAGATTGAACCAGCGACACTTAGCTCGCAGGCCGACGCTCAATCCACTGAGCCAAACCAGCCAGGGTATCATAATAAATAATGAGTACTAATTTAAGCAAAAATGCAATTATTTTGGAAGGGAGATGTTAGAGATGGTCCGAGGTGTTGGTTGAAAGCACTAATACAGTAGTCCCTCTCTATATTGCAGTTCCCTTATCACAGCCTCACTGTATCGCGGGATTTTGTAAAATAATATATTTAATTATCTATCGCAGATTTTTCGCTATATCGCAGGATTTTGCGGTACTGTATACATATGTTGTTAAAGTTACATGGTTTAAGAGTGTAGAATATGTTTAAGAACATAAATAGTGTTTATAAAAGTGTGGGAAAGGTTAATGAGGGACTGGGAATGGTTTATAAGTGTGTGGGAAGGGTTTATAAAGTCTTAAAATATATAAAAATACTAAAAATAACGTAAGGTTCCTACTTCGCGGATTTTCACCTATCGCAGGGGGTGGGGTTAGAAGTGAGGGAATACTGTACTCAACTACTATAAAAGAAGATTGCATAAAGCTGGAATAAACATGTTGCTTTGAAAAGTCAAAGTAAATACTACCTAAAAGGTTTAAAGTAGATGCTTGGGGATAGGGTAGGAGGGATACTGCTCTTTCTCGTTTTTAAGTCTTGGCCCTATCCATTTGGGAATTTATTACTTGGGTGAAAATAAACCTTTAGGAAAGATTCTGTGGGGTTTTTTGGTTCTTTATTACATCAAATTATACCTCAAAACATTTTCTTACTGTAGCGTTAGATAAGGGCAACGGAAAATAAAGATTAAAGAAGATGTAAACGTGAGTGTACTAACAAAAGAGATACAAACTACCTAGAATGGTATGAACCTGCGAGTTTAAAGACATGGTCCCACTGGAAAAGGTAGTTCTGACCAATCTTCCCACTGAGGACAAATAGAAAGGCTGGCAAAACATAATAAAAAGACATCTGCTCAAGGGCAGCAGAAATCTTACAAAGGGATGAGGAATTAGCAGGCTGAGGTCTGCTGGAAGATGGAAATTCAGGCAGATGAGCCTGTGGCTCATCACCAAATCATGAGTTCTTGAAATTAGATTAAGGAAACCCCAGAATTCTAGTGATTTTGGGCACTTGGCAGAGGTGAGAAAAACTGAAGTTTAACATCCTTAAAGGAAAGTAAAGACAAAATATGAAAGACACTAGGAGAGAGGGGTGAGATAATCACCCTAAGTCTGCTCTTCAGTGTCATTTTACCCACAACGTAGCTTGCTTACTGGCCAGGGTTCCTGAGAAAAAAAGTTTCTGGCAATTCATAAATATGTGTTAACTCAAACTCCTGAAAAGTAGGTTACAGTTGTCACTTTTAATACTACACATTAAAAAATATGCATATCCACCTTCATTTTGTTTAAAAATTTGTAAGGCAATGTGAACTCACTCTTTCAATACCATTTTCCTTATTTGTGATTTACTGCTGCAATTATTACAAGGACCAAAATGGGCAGCATTAAGTGGGTGCCACTCAGGAATGACATTTGTAAAGGTGACCAGATTCTTCGTAAATCTATAAAAGACATAAATTCATTTAAATTAAATTCATTCTTTGTAAATCTATAAAAGACATAAATTCATTTAAATTAAATTCATTCATGGTAATTTAAATCGATGTCTAAACTAGAAGGTATTTCCTTCATTTGTTTATTCATACTTACACTATCCCCCCAAAACATATAATAAATTAGTAGGCCGATGTTGTTTCCTAACCCTAGTAAAGCTCTTTGCGAAGATACTCCATATGAATTACCTATAGTTTTCTAGCTATGAGATGAAAAAAAACGTTACAGGCAGGGTTTCTCAAGAGCAGTACCACTGACATTCTGCACTGGGTAATCCTCTGTTGCGGGGACTGTCCAATGCATTGCAGGGTGTTTAGCACCATGCCTGGCTTCTGTACAAGGCATGCCAGTAACAGCCCCCAGTACCTCTAGACATTGCCAATGTCCCACCCACAGGGCACAAAGTCATTCCTAGCTGAGAACTACTGTCCTAAGGCTTTCAAATTTATTAAGAGCTCATCCCTTATTCAAAAATTTCAATCTGGCTATACATTATTGACAGCCAAAAACAAAAGGGGCATTTCCAAATACAGAATCAAGAATACATACAACTTAATTTTCTTGATCCTTAAAAAAAAATTAGAACTAATTGTGGAAGACTTTTGTTTTCATAACTGTACAAATTCTAAATGAACACTTCAGTTTGAATACTTCAGAGCAATAGGAATCTAAAATAATGATCTTTAAAGATGCATACTGCACCTCAACTGCATTTGATTTTAAAAGAAATGTTATCTTCAAAAGAAGAATTATTGTCTTGACCGGTGTGGCTCAGGTGGTTGGGATGTCATCAGGGCACATGCCTGGAATGCAGGTTTAGTCCCGGGTCAGGGCATGTATGAGAGGTAACCATTCAACGTTTCTCACATCGATGTTTCTCTCCCTATCTCCCTCCCTTTCCCTCTCTCAAAAAATAAATAAAATCTTTATTAAAAAGAAAATAATTATTTACTACCTAAGGGCAGTAGAATCTGCTCTAAACCATGGCAAATACTGATAAATCAATCCTAAGTGATATAAGCATAGGCTATTAAAACTAATCAGTTCTTAGGGAAGCTGACACTAAAAGCAAAGAAGCATAAAGGGATCCACAAATGCATCAACCATATATCTGCAAAGTTCTTGGTCCTCAAAGATTACTGTTAAGTAAAAGCTCTCTCTCTTTTCTTAGTTTATAAAAGGGAGTGTCTCAGCAAAGAAGCGCTAATGCCACATGTGACACCCAACATTTCTGCACATCGACAAAGTGCAGGGCAGGGTAGGGCAGGGAATGGTGCTAAACACTCATCTTTCAAACAACCCTACCTGGCAGGTACTATTTTTACCCTCATTGCACAGAGGAAGAAAGTAAAATATAGAGTGCACAGCACACAGTAAAAGACAAACTGGTGACCAGAACACACCTTCTAAATCAAATAAAAGCTCTAAAACCAGCACTAAGAATAGGAGCACAAAAACAAATGAGTTTGCTGGATATTCTTCCAGCAGATTAAGTGGGAGTAAGTTTTAACACATGATATATTAAAATGTATGTAATGAAATGTCACTTCATTTTAGATTTTGCTCTATATCAACTTTTATTTTTAGAACAAGTAATTTAAAAAAAAAAAAAAAAGAAAGCAAAGCAAATCCAAGTGGCTGGTGGCTTCTGTCTCTTGAACTCACAAGTTTTTTCCAAATGCACTTATCACCTCATATTCAAAGTAACTTAAAGCAGTCAAAAGATGAGAATAATTATGAAGTCACTGACCCTCTTTTACATGTTTACATGTAATCTCTCTAACTAACAGGTATCTCAGACTAGTTCCTGGCACACACAATATATTCAATGAAAAACTGTCAAATAGATGTGCATTTTAGAAGAGCTAGAATTGAGCCAATTTTAATTAAGCTTGTTTGTATCACGTAAAATCCAGGTGGTGATTAGGGAATATACCACAGTGAACAAGAAAGTCTTAGAAGCCAGAAAACCTTAGTCTGAATTCTGCCACTTATTAGCACCTACTTAACCCCTTTCAAGCTTCAGTTTCCACATTTGCCAAATGGGAATAAAATCAGATAATTTATATAAATCAGTGATAGAAGACCAGGAAACAGATATTTGTTCTCATACACAAAATTATATTAGTCCTAGGTATGAGTGAAATACTAATTCTTATTCTGTTCTAGTACTTCTGAGCTAACTAATATAAAAAAAGTTTTCTGGGTCTGTTGCTTGCACTCCCTAGGGGCATTCTTTCATATACTTGACTCTTTAACTAATCCTGAAATACCTCAATGTAGACAATAAATATCTAAGTAACATTTTTTATCACATTAAAAAAAATAACTTTGAAAGATTCCAAATTTTCTAATTTACTAGTAGGTGAGTTTAAGAAATGAAGGATTTATCTCTATTATAAAAATTTGAATAAATATGAACAGAACCAGTTTGATAATCTTTTCAACCGCCAGCTAGCAACTTTTTCATACACTGACAAAGTGAGGGTATCCTGTCCATGGCAATTTTTCTCCCTAACACTTCTAAAACCTAATCTCTCCCATTATGTGGTAGGTACATGGAAGCAAATGAGACCTGCAGTTCCTTTCTTCTCCAGCTTCCTCCTAAGTGCCAGTCTCAGGGCCATGTACACCAGCCAAGACACTCCAACTGGTGGCAGGGAAGTGGAAAGGATGGCTGACAGTGCACACGGAGGATGCTGGGGGCAGCTGGTCTTACAGGGACTAAGGTTAGGACCAGGAAAGCACATGTTACTCTGAGAGCTGCTGCCAAACTATAGGAGACCAAAATCAGTTTCCATGATGATAAAACAGTCTCAAGGAATTCTGAGAGGTACTACTTATTACTTAGCAGGGAATCCAGTGAAAAGCTTAGGATAACTCCCACTGGTAATCTATCAAACCACAGGTTTTCTTTCAGTTTAAAGAAACAAGCAAATTGCAGTTTCTGGGGCTCAAATTCTTCCTTTTAACTTTAATGTTGGAGAGAAGACTTCAAGATAGGGTGGGGAGTTTATCAAGGGTAGAAGGAGCCATGGAGATAGCAGTGTTAGAAGTGGAAAAAAACTTCATTCAAATTTGATTATTTGTAACCATTTTCAATCGAATGAATACATTTTTAAAAAGAAAAAAACCAACCTGTTTTGATACTTGTATCCACACTGTGAACATTCAAAGTTCCAAGAAAAAGAGTACCTGAAGAGCTTTTCAATTCGGGCTTCTATTTTTAGGAGCAGGGGAAATGCAAACACCGGGCTTTCCATGTCACCTTTGAAAAGAAAAGGAAAATGAGGTGTTCATAATGAACTTAAGTGGTAAACCCAAGTTATGAACTATCATCTTTTCTTATTATATGAGGAGGGACCAAAAAAACCCACAAAATACAAAAAAACCCAAACTTTCGGCCAAGATGGTGGCCTAGACTGACATGTTCCGTCTCCCTCCACAACTAAGAAGGACTACAACTATTGTAAAACCAGAAATAACCAGAAGTTCCAGAAAATATAAAGCTACATGGAAGTCCAACATGTGAACTTATAAAAAAGTGGTGCTCGTCTGGACAGGTAGGAGAGGCGAAGCCAGGGCGGAGAGGTCAAGATGTGCTGGTGGCAACAGCAGGACAGCAGTAAGCATAGACACTTGTATTTAAAAAGAGGCAGGAAACACCTGGGGAGCACCCCCAGCTGCAGACCAAATCTGTCAGCTAGCGATTCCAACATGGGGAAAGGCAGACCTGCATTGCCTCGACTGTGAGGGCCAGAGGGCATGGGGACAGAGGAGGAGGTTCCCGGTCTTTCAGCGGAGAGTGAACAGCAGGAATCCATCTTGGATCCACCCTCCCCCATAGCGTAGGAGGTGTGACAGCCCCGCCCAGGAAGCAAAGGTAAACATAAAACTGTCAGGATGGCACAGATCATGATAGAGATCCCAAATCACAAAGCTGACCAGACAGCAAATATCTGATCTAACAGATAAGCAGATAGGAAATCTTTCTGAGGCACAGTTCAGAGCTTTGGTTATACGAATGTTTACAGACCTAACAGAAGATCTTAAACAAGACAGGGAAGGAATGAAGGCTAGCCCTGCTGAAATGAATGAAAACACATACGAAACTAGTGGTGAGGGAAAGAAAACCAGGGATCAAAACAAATCGGAACATAGGGAAGGAACACACAGTCAACCAGTGCAGAAAGAGGAAACGAAAAGTGAGGAAAATGAGGAGAGGCTCAGAAACCTATGGGACAGCTATAAGCGGGCCAACATCCAAATCATAGGGTTGCCAGAAAGTGAAGAAGAACTAGAAATTGAAAAATTATGTGAAAAAATAATGAAGCAGAACTTTCCTAACTTGGGGAAGGAAATAAGACTTACAGGTCCAGGAAGCACAGAGAGTTCCAAAAAAACTGGACTCAGGGAGAACCACACCAAGACGCATTATAAGCAAAATGTCAAAAATTAAGGAAAAAGAATCGTTTTTTTTTAAACCCCAACTTTATACTTTTTTCTAATGACACCAAGTTTGGTTTCTTTTCTTTTTTTATAATTTATTTATTTATTTACTTGTTTATTTATTTTTAGAGAGCGGAGAAAGGAGAAAGAGAGGGAGAGAAACATTACTGTGTGGTTGCCTCTCACTCGCGCCCCCAACTGGGGACCTGATGTACAACCTAGTCATGTGCCCTGACTGGGAATTGAACCAGTGACACTTGATTCGCAGGCCAACACTCAATCCATTGAGCCACAGCAGCCAGGGCTTAAAGAGAGAATCTTAAAAGCAGCAAGAGAGAAGAGAATTACGTACAAAGGGGCCCCAATAAGACTGTCAGCTGATTTATCAAAAGAAACTCTGTAGGCAAGAAGGGACTGGCAAGAAATATTCAAAGGAATGAAAAGCAAAAACCTACAACCACGATTATCTCTCCAGTGAAGCTGTCATTCAGAATAGAAGGTCAGAGAAAATGCTTCCAGGGCAAAGTAAAACTGAAGGAGTTCATCAGATCCAAACCACTGTTATATGAGATGTTAAAGGGACTGGTTTAGAAGGAGGATCAAAACTATGAACATTGAAATGAAAATTGTATCACAACAACCAACAACAGAAGCTAGGGAATTGAAACAAAGGCAAACTAAGCAGGCAACGAGAGTGGGAAAAGAATTATAGGTATGGGGAACATATTGGGGGGAGGTCAGTGGGGAGCGAGAAGGGGGGAAAGGGAGGGAGATAATGCAGGAATTAAGAAGCATAGTAGGAGGAAGTGGAGTAAACAGAAAGATGTTGAAAAGAACTATATGCATAACCAATGGGCATGGACTAAGTCGGGGGACAACAGGAGGGAGAGCGGTCACTGGGTGGAGGAGAACAAAGGGAAATTGGGACAACTGTAACAGCATAATCAATAAAGCATATTAAAAAAAACAGATTTATAAAAAATTGTGTATTTATTCTTACATGTTTAAACTTCAGTCACTTTCAAAGTATTCTCCATTTGATGCAATATACCTACTGAGACTTTTTTCCACTTCTCAAAATGGTTTTTGAACTCGCAATTTTGATGCTTTTTAGTGCTTCTGCTGTTTTTTGTTTTACCTCTTCCACATTGGCAAAACATTTCCCTTTGAGGACTTTTCTCATCCAGGGATATAAAAAAGTTGTTCGGGGTAAGTTCGGGTGAATAGGGAGGGTGGGGCACAGGGGTTATGTGGGGGTCTTTTTGTCAAAAACTGCTGAACCCTCAGTGCAATTTGGGCAGGTGTGCTCATAAATCACCTACCATGAAATGGGCAAACATGCTGAAAGAGTCTTCAAAAAAAATTCTCACAACACCAGCAGCTGGTACACTGATACAGATAGGTTCCTAGAGCACTTACTTACTTAGGGAAGCCTTACTACAAGGAGCCCGCCCTCCAGAAGATAATCCCAGGCCTTTTGGGGTCCCTCCTTGTACTCACATCATGCATACATCCGAATACAGATATGTAACAGAGTAGGTTATTCACAGCTGGGCAAGAGGAAATTTTTACAGCATTTTTCTAAAAAAAGTCTATAGTTAAGATTTATTTATCACTTCAGTCTCTATCTTTCATTTTTCTTGGTTGACATGTATGAAAACTTCTTAAGACGAAAGACAAAAAAGAAGCACACTATTTCCTCAGATCTTTTTAGCTTTCCTCAGGAAAAAAAGAACCCTCAGAACTATAATAACCAACGAGTATTATAAAAAAAAAATAAATATATGTAAATTGTTTGCTACAGATACTAAAAATAATATAACTGGTGAACCATGGTAGAATAACATCAGAATTGGACAAAAGCATTAAAAAGCCATTTCTGTTCTGACTCTTGTTCTGCCTGTGGCAAATGCATGATCTACACAGGTGGATGGACCAGCCTTAAATCTCAATGATCACTCCTCTTAATCTTTTAACAATTAAAGTTAAACTTCAACAACTTTAAGGCTAGCAAAGATCAGAATTATGTTGTCATTAAAATAAAAACTGAACCATGAATACTGTATTCCAGTGTGGAGATCAGCAAGCAAGTTAAATCAAAGGATTTACATTCTCCCTTTACATTCCTTCTCCAATGGGTTTCTCTCATTCCTGTTCAGGGGAACTTAGATGCCAGGAAAAAAGTCTGAGTCCTTTCAGCCCCTCCCTCCCCCGGGACAGTCTTACATCCAGGGTCTGGTTCTCCTCCCTGCCTGGAACCACAGTTGCCAGGAACACCACCAGGAGGAATCATCGTGGCAGGACCAAAAGGCGGAACAGTAGGTGTTATTGCCTAAACATACTCTATAAACATCAGTAGTTACAAAGGCTATTTTAATAGTCACCTTTGTGGTACAATCCCATTGCTATTTGTGTACAAAAACAAAATTAAAACAAAATATTTACACATAGAAATACAAATCAGTCTCCTAAAAATGAACACATGCAACACCACATATATAAACAAGTGTGTAGTATAGCATGAGTTTCTAATTAGTTCTCAACCTTTAAATGTGTACTCTATTGTAACTAAGTATTAACTGAAAAAGTAAATAATTTAATTTTATAATGACAACATAGAATCTCCAGGTATAAAAATACATAAAGTTCACAATGAATCAAAATATGAAAGCACTCAAAACACACTGTTAAATAAGTTGATTAAATACAGATCATTTTAGGTAATTTATATAGCTCCTAAACTGATTTTAATTATTTTACCTTTCAGTATAAATTTTATGGGTGTGAAGTTTAAAGCATTATTCACAATACCAGTGAATAATTCCAATTTTTATAACCTTCTGCTTAATCAGTTAGTTGGTTTCCTTACCTCTAGTAACCTAACCCTAACTCCGACTCAACTATTTTCATTTGGCATGATGCAAACCTTTCAGTGACTTTTTGCTATCTAACAATTCAAGTTTTGTCTTCTGTTAATTGTTCATTAATATCTTCTACCCACTTTTCTATTGGGTTGTTTGTCTATTTTTTTAAAAACTGATGTATGAGAATTCTTTATAAGATATGCTGGATATCGCTTCTTTGCTCTATCTTTTCCCACAAGCTTTAAACTTTAATGTAATCAAATTTACCAATCTTTTATATATCTTAAGAAATTCTTCCCCAACAAATAATAAAATATTCACCTATATTTTCTTCCAAAATTTTACAACTCTGTTTTTCATTTTTAAGTCTTTAAATATGCTGCTGTTTCTTTCTGATTATGGTGTCAAGTAGAGGTCCAATTTTTCCCATGTATCAGGAAAAATTGATGCCTTTTCTTTCACAAGTATCTGCACCACTGCCTGTCACAGTATGAAGTAACCAAAAGGGGAGGGACGTAATCGGGGCTATTCTATTCTACCGATCTGCCTTTACATGGTGCACTACATTTAGACTAAATTACTGTTTCAGCTTACACAAAAATAAGTAGGAACCATAACAATATTAGCTTTTTCTTAAGAACAAGAATGAATTTAGACATTAGAAGGGAAGAAAACACTAAAATGAAGATAGCAGTTACCTTTGTGGGGAAGAATTGGGGAAGAGTACAAGGGGCCTCAGTTGTATTTGTAATGCTATATTTCTTAAACTGTAGAGAGGGAGAGTAGAAAGGATAGTTTACAATGCATTTTTTAAAAACAATAATGTAGCTGATCTTAAAAATTTAACCAAAAAAATCAGGCTGAGTACAAATTTTACTCATCTGCATTGGTACTTTAAAATACACATTAATATTCAAAATGAGAACACACGTTAAGATTTTACAGTGCTCTGTGAAGCAAAGGTTAGATTCCGTTAAACAATCCCTTTTCTGTTACAAAGAAAACCAGGCCCAAGGTGGCAGTGAGCAAGATTCAACTTTGTTCCATAAGTAATTATCAGGGATAAGGGTGAAGATTCAGACTGGGGGAGTAACCACTCTCATTCAACTGGGTCCTGGAGTCTGGACCCTGAATAAAACATCTCAGATCATGCTAGGAGGTAAATGTTTCAAATGCAAGATGGGAGCTCCTCAAGTCTATATTCTAGTGATGTTATAAAAAAGATTCCTTAAAATGGGTGTGCACCCAATGGATCAGTGGTTGGGGTGAGGAAGGGGACTGACTACTAAGGAGCCTGGGGAAATTTTTTAGGATGACAGAATGTTCTATATCTTTATTGTGGTAATAGTTAAACAACTGTATAGTTTTCAGAATGGTTTTACTATATGCTCATTATACTTTGATAACAAGAATATTCACCCCATCTGAGATCTCACCTAATGATAAATTAAAACAACCCTTTAGATCTAAGAGGCAATGCCAAAGATTTGGCATATAGAAAATCAGTTTATTATTATAACAGTAAACATATCTGTTAGGGTCCATGAAAAAGAAGATAGTAAAACTAGGCGACAAAACTGTGGATCAGTTTCGGTCAGGATGGAGGTGCAAGCTTCACCTCCTCGTGCAACCATAGAAAGAATTACAACCAGATCTCAAAAACAAGTAACAACCAGAACCATCAGAAAATCAAGCTATATGGAAGTCCAAGAACCAAAGATTGAAAGACGCCACATTTATCCAGACGGGAGGAGGAGCAGAGTCACAGAGACCAGCAGAGAGACGGATGGTGTGGTTTGGACAAGCAGTGGCAGCTGTGGAGGCAGAACAGATGGTTCCACATTCACATGTGGTGGATAAAAATCGGGAAGGATACCCTGAGAGCAAGAGATCCCAGCCCCAGGCCAGACCGCACAGGCCAGACCGCACAGGCCAGACCGCACAGCCCAGGGTCCCAGCACTGGGAAGATACACCATTACCTCTGGATGTAAAAACCAGTGGGGGTTGGGGCACTGGAAGAAACTGCCGGATTTTTACCACTTAAAGGGCCTGTATAGTCTTAGAACATATGCAATCACCAGGGGAACAGCTGGAAGGGCACTAATAGCATACAGAAAGTGAGTGAAATAACTGAAACTGGGGCGAGTACCAGGCAAATCACCAGAAGCCAGGCAGCAACATTATCCCCTCTCCAAGCCACACACCAACATAGAACCACAAAGCAGTGAGGCAGGTTGCCCCACCCTGGCAATTACCTAAGGCTCCGAACACACAATTTACAGGTGCCTTTGCTACACAGGCCATGCTACTAACACAGGGAGTAAAAGCAGCTCTACCTCATAAACAGAAACAAACACGGGGGGTGGGGGGGCTGGCAAATTGAAGAGGCAAATAAATATGGCCCAAATGAAAGAACAGAGTAAAATCCTATAAAAAGAACTAAACAAAACAGACAGCTAACCTATCAGACAGATGCAGAGTTCAAAACACTGATGATCAGGGTGCTCAGAGAAATGATTGAGTATGGCAAACGTGTAAGGGAAGAAATGATGGCTACACTAAGTGAAATAAAGAAAAATATACGGAGAACCAATAGTGAAGGGAAGGAAGCCAGGATTCAAATCAACAATTTGGAATAAAGGGAAGAAATAAACATTCAACCAGAACAGAAAAAAGAAACAAGAATGCAAAAATTGAGGAGAGGTTTAGGAACCTCTGGGACAACTTTAAACATGCCAATATCTGAATCATAGGGGTGACAGAAGGAGAAGAGGAAGAACAAGAAATTGAAAACTTAGTTTAGAAAATAATGACAGAAAATTTCCCTAATTTGGCGAAGGAAATAGACATACAAGTCCAGGAAGTACAGAGAGTCCCAAACAAGCTAGACCCAAAGAGGACCACACCAAGACACATCATAATTAAAATGCCAAAGGTTAAAGATAAAGAGAGAATCTGAAAAGTAGCAAGATAAAAGAAGAGAGTTACCTACAAAGGAGTTCCCATAAGACTATCAGCCAATTTCTCAAAAGAAACTTCGCAGGCAAGACAGGGCTGGCAAGAAGTATTCAAAGTGATGAAAAGCAAGGGCTTACAAGCTAGATTACTCTATCCAGTAAAGCTATCATTTAGAATGGAAGGGCAAATAAAGTGCTTCCCAGACAAGGTAAAGCTAAAGGAATTCATCATCACCAAGTCATTATCATATGAAATGTTAAAGGGACTTACTTAAGAAAAAGATCAAAACTATGAACAATAAAATGACAACAAACTCAAAACTATCAACAACCGAATCTAAAAAACAAATGCAAAGACAAACTAAGCAAACCAGAACAGGAACAGAATCATATGTAGGGGATCATTTGGAGGGTTATCAGCTGGGAGGGGGAAGGGTGTGAAAGGGGGAAGTAGTGCAGGGATTAAGAAGTAAAATTGGTAGGAACAAAACAGGGAGATGTTAAAAATAGTATAGGAAATGGAGAAGCCAAAGAATTTACAAACACAACCCATGGACATGAACTAAAGGGGAGGGTTTGCTGGAGGGAAGCGGGTATTGAGCAGAGGGGGGCAAAGGGAGAAAAACTGTGATAACTCTAACAGCATAATCAATAAAATATACTTAAAAAATAAAAAACTGTGGAACAAAGAAGATGGAGATACTACCATGCAAAAAAAGCACTGCTTCACATACAGTATCTGGTTTTGATAAAATAAATGCCACCTGTTAGGAGAAAAACTTGAAGGCATTGACATTTTACACAATTTAATAATAAATACTATATATTCTGCTTCTATAATATTTAAAGAGTTAATACAAAGATAAACAGAAATAAAAGACATCCCCCTCAAGCACCCAAACAAATCATTACAGTTCCTTTACGCAATACTACGAACATTTAGAAAGACCCAAAGATCTAGTGCCCTTGCTCCACACTGTTCCCAGAGGCCAAATGCCAACAGAGGACAAAGCGGGTCTCATTCTTATGCCCTATTTTAAAGGTAAGAAAATGTCCCTGAAAGGTCATCAGTATACTTTCCCTCATATCCCATAGGCAAAAACTGTACTACCTGTGCATTTCTAAACCAATCACTAGCAGGCAAAGTACAATTACTCAGGCTGATTAGACAAATTCTCAACCTTGTCCATTTGCAAGAATCACGCAGGGGCTTCTAAAATTCCTGATACCTGAGCTCCATCTTGAGATTCTTATTTAATGGGTTCCTATCACTATTGTTTACTTTAAAATTCCTTAGGTACATTTTCAGCTGGATTAGTCTACTGTAGGAAAGATTGAAAAGGCAACCCAAGTACCCAAGTCTTCACCTGTTTGTGAGACTATCATACTCTCCAGGGCTGAAACACAGCTTGCATCCTTTTACATGGACCAGCTCTGCCCACTAATGATTTAACCAGTGGTTAATTCCTATACGAAACCACCCAGATTCTCTCCCCTAGGAATCTGGACCATTCAAAATAATAAAGCAGTATTACATTTCCCTATGATGTTAAATTACACAACTTACTTACCTAATCTGCATCTAAGCTGAGGCTGAAGCCTGATAAAAATGTTATTTCTGACTTCATTTAGACAGGTCTCTATCTTTGCAAATATTTTCGAAGTAAGTTTTTTACAACCTCCATCTAAAAATAAAGTACAGAATGTTATCAATTTCTCATCAATTTATATCTTTAAAAAAATTAAGACACTGCCAAGAACAAAAGTTTATAAGGCAATAAATTTTGAAGAGACAAAATGCAAAACACAAAATTTTCTTAATACTTCCTCCCTTGTCTCTGTAGTATACCATATATATCCTGAAACACAATTCAAAGCAATGAAGCTCAAACAAATGTAATTACAATCGTATTATGAAGACTATAGTTATCTGTAAAAAATTAATATAAGATTAAAATATAAACACAATTAATTTAATATTTAGGTCAAAATTTGAACAAGGTATGCTCTTCTGCAACAACCAATAGAACAATCATCACCTACTCAGTATTGGGATTTCTGTAATAATAGAAAACAGGACTACAGAGAAGACAAAAGCAAAAATGCTTGTGAAAAATTGAATTTTAAAAATTGCAAAAAAATGCAATATCAAAGAAAGTCAAATTGAAACAAAATATTTCTTACCTAATAAAATTATAACTTTTTAAATGTTTTCACCCAGGAGTGATTATAGAGTGCTCTGGGATGTTTTCTTCTACATGTGAAAGTGGAATTGTATGTTGACATAAGCCTTTGGAAAGCCATTCAGAAAAAATGTTTATATTCATATTTTAATATCCCTTCTAGGATATACTCAGCAATGGAGTCAAAGGATATTTAGATACTTGTCACAGTGTTTATTCCTCATAGCAAAAAACAGCAAGTAGCTTGAATGGTCACCAGTGGGGAAACAGTAGGTAAGATGTATACATAAGATTGCAAGCAAGGTCAACTTAATAAATGTGAGAATTCTTACGCTAACAGAAAACAAGACCTAAAAAGGCCTAATAATTGAAATAGTGTGGTACTGGTTCAGGGACAGATAAAGTGACCAAGAGAACAAAACTGAATTAAGGAACAGCTGCACACACACACACACACGGAATGTTACAAGATACAAGTGGCATGGCAGATCAACTGAGACAAAAGTAGAGCTAGAAAAACTGGCTCCACATTGGGAAAAAAAAATGTGTCCTTACCATATACCATACACAAAAATTAACTCCAGCAGAATTAAAAATTCCAATGTCAAAAGCAAAACTTTATGAGTTTTCAGTGAAAGTATAGGAGAGTGACTTTCTAATTTGGGGGAAAGGAAAGATTTATTTTAAAAACCACATTACTAGCTATCAAAGAAAAAAAGATAACAATGTCCGTCAACCAAAGACATCTTTTAAAGAGTAAATATACAAGCCCTGATTGGGTAGCTCAGTTGGTTAGAGCATCATCCTGATATGCCAAGGTTGCAGATTTGATCCCAGGTAAGAGCGCATGCAAGAATCAACCAATGAATGCATAAATTGATGTTTCTCTCTCTCTCAAAACATCAATCAATACATTTTAAAAAGTAACCATACAAAATAAAAACTGGGAGATTAAGCAACACATATCTGATATAAAAACAGCAACAAAAACATCAACTCATCCAAATCTGTAAGAACATGACAAGAGAACTGATATTGATAAGACACAAACAGGCATTTTACAGAAGAGGGAGCACACACACGAAGAGCTATTTAACCTCTTTAAAATCCGAGAAAGGCAAACCAAGGCCACAGACCATTTTACGTCACTCAAATAGCAAAATCTTCAAGTTTGAAAATAACCAAGGGAGAATATATGGGTCAGGAAGATCTCTCACACATTGCTAATGGGAGTACTAATTGGTAAAAACACTTTGGAAAACAATTCACCATCACATTATAAACTGAATTCAAGAGCCTACGATCTGGCAATTCCATTCCTAGGACAACACTACTTGTATCCCAGAAGTCATGCCTGAGAAGTCATAGCAGCAGTATTTATTAAAGGCAAAAAACCTAGTGACAGATGAATAAAGAAATACATTGATATATTTACAAAATGGAAACATTCTATAGCAATGAAAAGCAACGAAGCACAAATACAAGCAGCTTCATAGATAAACCTGTATGAAAAGAAAAAAGGTCCCAGAAGACATACTGTATATCCTTTGTATAAAGTTGAAAACAAACTAGACAATATATAGTTTAGACATACATATATAGGGAAAACTATTAAGAAAAAATAAAACATTTCAGGATGACGATTACCTCTGGAAGGAGGTGGAGGGTGAGATGGGGAAGAACACATAGGTAGATGTCAGTTACTGGGAATATTTTAATTCTTCTTGGGTTGGGAGGTGGGTTCACGGGTACCCTATTTTATAGAAACTAAAACAAAAAATATTTCCCTCATTGTGAAAAGAGATTTGGAGGGAGTTGCACAATTGTGGGTAATTTGTACTTATCTGCTTTAAGGCAATTTAAAAACTTAAAATTTTACTTTGCTGGGCTAGTCTATAATGACCACCATTACCCTAAGAGCTAAGATACCCCACACCCTCTTTACCCAGTTTTTTAAAAAGATGTCTTTTGAGGCTGTCAAGATATTGCACTTGTGTTACCCAAGCTTCATGACACTCCCTCGGCTCCTTGCTCCCAGGTCTCCATGTAAAACAGAGGCTACTGACGGCATCTTTACCACATGCTGTGAAACAAAACTCAACATTAATTTCCTTACAAATTAAAGAGAAATATAATATTATTACCAACCTTTAACTGCATCCAAGTGACTGGTATGCAGAAGCTGACTGGCTTGATTATACTTTGTAAACAACTGCCAGAACACAGACTCCTTTTTAGGGCACAGGTCAGTCATCACCACATTTTTTACCACTTCCAAGTGCACCAACACTGACAGGATACAGTCTAACCAACAGAGGGCATAAGAATTTTTCCACTGAACACATGACGTCTGGCAAAATGGTATACATCTGCTCCCTGGTAACATTTCCAGTTCAGATGTGCCTCCTTCATTTTGGCGGGCAGTCTCTCCAGTTCCAGAAACGTCGACTGCAGTAGTATCTTCAGTAGCCACATCAATAACAGCAGCTTCCAAAACTTCCTCCTGTCCCAAGAAGTCAGTGGTCCTAACTGGACTCTGCTGACCACTGTGTAGTGAATACGGCAAGTCATGTGCTTTTCCATTATGTTTGCTGTTCAAAACTCGTTCATTATCAATAACTATATGACTTTTAATTTTTTTGGAATCTGCTAAAGATGATGAATCTTTATAGTTGGTTTCCAAGAGTTTCCTTTTTTGAGGCTTATTTGGAGTGTGACGATCTTCCAAATCAGAAGAAATTAAGTTAAGTGATCTAGAACCCAAAGGATAGATGCACTAGGAAGAAAAAATAAAATGATAAAAACTACAAAAATTCAAACAATCTCAAATTTTACTTTACTCTAAGTTATGAAAAAAATGTATAAAATTTTAGCATTAATTTCACATTAGAGGGTATAGTATCAATCTAAATTCAAAAGAACTAGGGCTAAACAACTATTTAACCAGAAATTTGTTCCCCAAAAGAATAATTTTTCCTGGTTAATAATCTGATCAAGGCTTTAATCTGAATTACACACTAGCTTAAGCTAACAAGGAAAACATACATACTTTTGCCTTAATGTCAAGTGAATTAAAAAATTCCAACAGTGTAAAGACACATTTTATGATGGGTGTTACTCTTTTTGGGACAGGCACTGCATAACCCTAAAAATTACAAAAGTATTTTCAAATAAAAAATGTTGCAGGGAATAATTTGTTTCTTAATATTAATGAATATTAATCTAAGAAAAATAGCACATCAACTTTATATCCTTATGGGGTTTAAGGGTCTAACTGGATGAATTTTCATTTCCAGCTAAGTATCAACAGTGTAAACAAATCACTAAAAATCAACAATTTTTTCCTAAGTTTGAAAACCAGCAAAATATTTTACAAGACAAATTCGAGAAATATATATTCTATGTGCCCTCATTTAAAATACGCCACCTTAAATGGACTAATGGTTGACAGAGGAGAGTCAGGTTGGGTGAAAAAGGTGAAGGGATTGAGAAGTATAAATTGGCAGTTACAGAACAGTCACAGAGGCGTAAAGTACAGCATAGGGAAAACAGTCAATAATACTGTAACAACTGTGTATGGGGCCAGGTGGGTACCTGAAATATCAGAGGGACCACTCTGTAAACTACATGATTGTCCAACCATTATGCTATACACCTGAAACTAATACTGAGCAAGGCTGAATGTCAACTCTAACTGAAACAAACAAATATTTGCCGCCTTCTACAAAAGTATGGCAGACTGCTATCTTGGCAACTTCCAGTGAACTAAAGAACCACATCTCTTGGTATTCATATGCTCATAGAATCAGCCCCTACCACACACCTTTGGGCTGGGCCATGTGACTAGCTTTGATGGAACATTAGCAAGCATGATGCACATGAAGGCCTGATAAGCACTGGCTCACTGGGCTTGTCCTCCTAGAGCCCTCCTTCTGGAACGCTCCTTCTCAGTCCCAGCCATCATACTACAAGAAGCCCAATAAGTCTCACAGGGAGACCCTCGTGGGAAAGAGCTGAGACCATGGCTGACTGCCTGAGCTGAGTTCCCAGATGGCAGCTGGCACCAACTGTCAGCCAGCACCGTCTGAAGCATAAAGACTTCCTGGCTAACCTACAGAATCATGAGGAGCAAGTGAAACCATTAAGTTATTTTAGTCACTAAGTTTTGAGGTGGTTCATTTCACAGCAGCAGATGACTGAAATGTACTAAAAATCCTCATTTAAAATACACCTTCTTTAATACCAGTGAACAAGGTACTCATAATAGTGCATTTGTTAGGAAATTCTTTAATAAGACAAGTTCTGGATTCTGCTGTTAACAACTAGATGTGCAGTCACCATCAAACAGCAGCTTGACTCTCAACTTAATACTTTTACTTCCTAAACTCTACTACATGTCGCTAAATGGAGAACACTTTAAAGTCAATAGCAATAATTTTGTATTCAAACAGACATAAAAAGGTACATACCCACCAAAATTGAAAGCAGGATCTCAAAGAGATATTTGTACACCCATGTTCACTGAAGCATTATTCATAATAGTTAAGAGGTGGAAGCAATCCAAATGACCATGGACAAACAAAAAGAAAATCTGGTATATGCACAAAATGGAGTACTATTTAGCCTTTTAAAAGTTAGAAAATTCTGTTATATGCTATAACACAGATAAATCTTGAGGACATTATGCTAAGTGAAATAAGCCCATCACAAAAATACAAATACTATATGACCTATAAGAATGAGGTACCTAGAGTAGTCAAATCCATAGCGACAGAAGGTAGAACGGTGGTTGCCAAAGGCTGGAAGGGAATAGGGAGTTATTTAAGGGGACAGAGTTTCAACTGTGCACTCCCCCTCCAGGGAACACACTCCCGCCTTTTCCTTCCTCCTTCTTCCCTACAGGCACACATTTCCTAACCTCTGAGGGTCCCCACAAGACTGGCAACAAGGAGAGCAATGGTTAGCAGCAGCTCATCCCAGACTAACCCCCTGAACCTGTCTCCAAGGCCCCCTTTTTCTCTGACAGCAGCCCCACCAAGGTTCATTTCTTTCTTATAACATTTCTAGAGCCAGCACAGCCCTGCCTAGGCTCCCTCCTCTTGCTTATTCTGTCCTAAGCCCTTCCTTATTTCACTGTCCCCAGCTTTAATAAACATACTCTCAAAGTCAAAATACAAAGAGGAGGAAAAAAGTTTTATTTTTTTACCACGAATTAAAAAAATAAAAAATTTTAATGGGCAAAAAATCTTTACCCCATCCTAAGCAGAGTCAGCACCCCTACTTAATAAAAGAACAATAAACTTGGGCCCTTTATGGTTTATTGTTCTTTTTATCCATACCCCTAGGTAAACTCCCCAGTCTCATGGTTCAATATCCATATACTGATGGCTCCCAAACATGCATCTCCAATCCTAAACTCCCCACCTAAAGCCAGACATAGATCTGTGTGCTCCACATACCCACAGACATTAGATGCCACTGGCTTGACTGGTCCTGACCTCCTGGTCTTTCCCCTTCCCAAAATCTTCCTCTTCCTCTTCCCAAAACCTTCTCATCTCAGTAACTAGCAACTCCATTCTTCCAATCATTCAAGCCAAAATTCTAAGAATCATCCCTGATTTTCCCCTCTCCTACCATGTATCCCAATTGTTCAGCCATTCCCTTTGGCTCCACTTTTAAAACATACACAGAATCCAACCATGCCTCATTACCTTGGCCATACTTGCTCCCCTTGGAATACTAAACGTGCCTTCCAACTAGACTGCCTGCATCAGGTTCTTGCGCATGACCTATTATTTTCAACGCAGCAGCCACTGTGACCCTTTTAACATGTAAGTCAGATTGTGTCATCCAGAGACCTTAAAATGGCTTATAAACACCTTATTTGGTCCAGCACCCTCCCCATTATTTTTCTGACTGACCCATCTTCCACGACTGCTCATGTACTCAGATCCAGATGCAGGGCTTCCTGGCAGTGGCACAAACATGAACAGGCAGCTTCCACTCTCAAGACCTTATACCTGTAATGCTCCCTGCCTTGGACGCTCATTCCTTTTCATCTCCTTCAGGTCTCTGCACAAATGTCACATTGAGAAATGAAGAATTCCCTTCACCACACTATTTAAAACTGTGATCTCCGTATTCCCTGAAACTCTCCCTGTGGATTTATTTTTCTCCATAGCACTTTTCACCACCTCACAAACAAAAAATAAACTTAATTTGTTTATTTTCATCCCAACTCTAGAACATAACATTCTTCAGAGCAAGAAAATTTCGTTTCACTCATTGTATCCTAGCATAGGAAACAGTGTCAATATAGTGATGCTCAAAAAATATTTACTGAATAAATGCAAAAAGAATTTATTCCTAATTGTACGAATGCCTGAGATTTTCCTCAAGTTGTACTCAGCAAAGCATCTATCACCAACAGTATGATTTAGTCTAGTATTTTCCAAACCTGGTTAATCATCAGACTCACCCTCAAAAATTACAAAAATACAGAATTCTGGGTCAACTCTATCAGCATCTGGTACCAGGTATTTTTGAAAAAGCACTCCAGGTGATTCTGAACTGCTAGCTGACCTGGAATACAAGTATCTGAAATTAGTCCTGGCCAGTGTGGCTCAGTTAGTTGGAGCATCATCCCGTAACTGAAAGGTTGCGGGTTCAATTCCCAGTCAGGGCGCATACCTAGGTTGCAGGTTTGATATCTGGTCTGGGTATATGCAACCCCCAGCATACAGGAGGCAACCAATCGGTGCTTCTCTCTCTCCCTTCCTCTCTCTCTAAAAGCAATGAAAAAATGTCCTCGGGTAAGGATGAAAAAAATAAAGTATTTAAAATTAGAAGTATGTGGTCCAATCAGAGCTCTGCAGCTTTATGGAGATCTTGAGTTCCTAAACTCTCTGCATCTGTTTTCTTATTCACAAAGTTGAAACACCTACCTTTAAAAGTGTTGAGAATTACATGTGTATATAACAGTTTTATAACTGTCAAGTACAATAAAACACAGTGTATTATGGAGTTTAATGAGCTCCTATATACAAGTTTGCTAGCATAAATACAAATTACTGTAATTAATCCTAAAAGATATTTAGAGCCTCAGTATATAATGTAGAGATTAATAACTTTTCCAGTACATTCCGAAACTAATAAACCGAAGAGAAGAGATTAACTACTACACACCAGCAGCTAACAAGAGCCCACCAACAAGGTTAAAAAAAAAAAATCAATCTTGAAATGTATTTTTTCCTCTCACAAGTCTAATGACAATAAAAATAAACATCTTCTTACAATAACTCAGGAAACCAGATAGAAAAACAAAATATTTAAAAGGCTATACCAGACATATCCAGAAACTCTGAGTATTAAAACTGTACAGTCTAAATAACACAAAATGAGTACAAATTAAACACCGAAGAAAGCAAAAAGCCAAAACCTTGATACCATCTAAAATGAATACATTACCTGTGGATCTTCACACAAATAGATAGATTCTTGAAAACTAATTTGGTAAGTCTTTAAGGCTTTTAACTTTCCCTTCTCTCTACAAACAGGACAATACCCATCTGACGGGATGTTAGCAGAATCATAAGTCTAAAAGAGAAATAAAGGAAATTAAAATACAGACATTACTAGATTGTGCCAAAGTACAGTTAAATGGAAAAACAACCAGAAAAGAATTACAACTTTCACTTAGAAGTATCCTGGCAAAATATTTTCAACATGGCAAATAAAAATATGTATATAGGCTATAAATACAGCAATTATTCTAAAAAGAATATATTGTAGTTTTAAATATTAAAATTTAAGTGTTAGAAATAACATGTTTTATTTTCAAGAAAAAAAATAATGTAAATTGCCAGAAAAAAATACATGTTCCATATTTTCAAAGAACACTAAATCATAAGGTCTGCGTTTTATTTCTACTTTCACTTATTAATAAAACAGAGAGGTAAACAAATTAAAAAAATCTTTCGCCAATACTGTAAGATTTCCGTGGTAGATGATACATTTATAAGTTAAATGGTAAAATTAAAATCAAATTAAGTCTTGAAAATAGAAGAAACACCCAAGTCTGCACTGAGGCAAAAAATAAGTTCACTAACTTTTCCCAAATACCCCACCATGTGGAGTGAAGATACCCCTATATCAGTCCCTGGTCCAATCATTGGCAAACCATTTCCATTCTTCAAGGAATCCATCATTCCGAGTCATTGGCTAATTTATTTCACTTGAAACATGTCAATATCACTAACGATTTTTCAATGAACCCTGGAAAAAAAAAAGCCAACAGATAATTAAATAAATATCCTACTTAACTTGAAATAGAGCTTTGGTATTTTACAAAAAGTATATATAAAGTATATTTTGAGAACTATATACCCTAGGATAAACATATTCTGAGACTGTAATCTTGAAGTGAAAAAATACTTAAATATATTTATAAGTCTAGCAGATTCGTGGGGAGAGAGCAGAGACTGGCAATAGGACTGGTTTTCACAGATTCATTTCTAAGCAAACTTATCAAAACTTGTAATAGAGGTAACTATTATTTAAAGCCATTTTTTACTGACCAGAGTTTGAATGCCTAAGTTTTTAGAGTTTATGCACAGTTTAAAACAAATGCCAGCATTACACTAGGAAAATACTTTAACAACCTCAGATCCGTGTGCCATTACTTGACAAGGGACCGAAGAACTCCACACACTTGTGCTTTCAACCACAAACAATACTTCAACTGACAATAGTGCTGCTTTTCAAAAGCTGCCAACAAGATACTATTTCGTATTAAAGTAAATGATCTGTATCAGAACAAAAAATATATAAACACTGTCACAGTACAAATTACACATGTAACAAGCCTGTTCTGAGTGTAGTCCCATGACCTAGAATCACATTCAGGAAAGTCAAAATTAGGAGACTGGAGCTCAGTGTAAGAAAAGTGATTGTTGGAAGTAGTGTAGATATGGATTTAAAATACAGGAAAACCAGAGACAGGAGACCTATATGCTGAGTGAATCATCACTTAGCAGGGCTGTTGTAAAATAATTTCAAACAAAAGTCCCAAACCTAGAAATCATGATTCCATAACAACCATCTCCTGGGAAACTGCAGTTCATCAGTTCACTTAAAAAACTAGTTATGCTAGTTCATTCCATATATATACACTTTACACACCTTCAAGACAAGAAATATTTTTTTTAAATAACTCTTCCTGAATATCAATGAATCTCAATTTCCTATTCCTGAAAAAATTATCCATAAGGCAGGATTTCTCAACTACAGCATTATAGATATTTGGACCAGCTCATTCTTTGTTGTGAGTGCTGCCCTGTGCATTTTATGTGATGTTTAGCAACATCTATGACCTCTACCCACTAGATGCCAATGGTACTCACTCCTCAGCTGTGACAATCAAAAATGTCTCCTGAGAGGCAAAAAAAAACCCCATGGAGAACCATAGCAAAGAATTAAAAACAAGACTGGTGCTTAATTTTTTATTTTTAAGCTGCTCATGGACAACACCACTTTATTATCTCTGGCTGGGTCTACTTATAATCAATCTGCTTACAAAAGGAAACTATAGAGGAAAGAGACAAACTTCTACAGTTTCAGAGTAGCTAAAGGATGGGGCTCTACACCTCCAGGTCTGGTTTCAGCAATTTCTTTGTAAAATTGGTGGTCCTAAGAATTAAGTGCACTAACACATGTAAAATGTTTAGCATCTGACACATAGTAAATTTTAACTGCTATATATTTGGTGCTAATTTTATACTTCACTCTGTAGAAAATATGAAACCCATCTTGTATCATTCTCAAAAGAAAAACAGGTAATCTCTGTACCTTGATTAAATTATTTTCAATGAAAATTTCCATTTGCTTCAGGAATCAAGAAAACTTTTCCAGGTGGTTCTCCCTGGCTCTCAATTATAAAAGTGAAACAGGAGGAGCATTCAGATCTGCTCCCCTAATCCCACCAACAGCTCAATGAGAAAAGCAGGTAGATTGGTGGATGAAATCCTAAATATGCAGAACATCCCCACCTGGAGGAAAATTCACTTAATAAGATACCAGAATTGGCCTGTTCAGGTCTTTCAAATACAACTTCCTTTGTCCTCCCTTAAAAAATAACCAGCTCCTCTCTCTTGTCTCTCGTCTATATTTTGGCATGTCCCTCCTTCCGAACACATACACCAGAAAATTTGAGTGTTTCTCTACTCTTTCACTTCCCTCTTCTTCACGCAGAAGACACCAATTATGTAGACAGTTCTCTGGAAGCGTCTCAAATCCCTACCTCTTTTCCTGCCATCCGCATCAATTATCACCGCCGAAGTGATGCTTCTATAAAACAAGTCTGAGCTTGTCCCTGCCCAGCTTACGATCACCTCTTAACACCAACCTGATTATATATAGTTCAGAAACAGCGAATGTTGCCTAACAGTAGCATTATGATTTAAACGACAGGTCACTGCATAGTGACCTCACAGTTTGACCCTCCTCTACTCTTCACCCCACAGCATCTTTCTTCTGACGCCCCCTTTTCCATAACCTCTGTGAGCCACTGGTACTCTAGAAGCCCGAATGTGAATTATTAACGCAGTATGGACCCAATAGACAGCACAGTATGTGTAAACTTTGTCCTGGGAATAACGAACAAGATGCAATTAAGCTTAATTCACAGTCCGCGTGCAAAGTGGGAAAACCCAAAGAACAAACAGTTACAAGAGGAGCCTTATACCTATTTGAGCTTGACCTCCAAGACCAAGTAGGGGTCAGCAAGTGCAAAGGTGAGGCCACAACAGACGTGAAGTGAAACCGAAGAATGGAGTCGGCTTTCGCGCCCACCAGGTCGGGGACCAAACCCAGCCATAGTGAGTCAAAGATGTCTAGGACCCGCAGAGATCAGTTTCAAACCCCAACATTGGAAATCCCAGAAGGCGTACAGTTCCGTAAACCCTGCCCATCTAAACTCTCTTTGCAAGAGGGGAAAACAACTCTGGTTTCTCTTCAGCATTTACCTCTCAGTCCAAACGAACCTATACCTCTATCTACATACCTTGATCCTCTACCCCTCCCACTGGAACCTAGTCCCAGCCCCTCCCTCTCCCAGCCCAGCCCATTCTTTCAGCGTGCACACTGCTTCACAGATCAATTAGGTTCTGTCCTCTTTTCCTATTTCGCGAGCTGAAGGACACCTTCTGCCTTACCTGCGGCGAGTACTCTTTTTCGCACCGGTTCGACTCGAACTCCAGTTCCACCGCACAGTGCAACGTTCACTCCACGTTCAACCTCAGCCTACCCTCCCCCACCGCCATCCCCGCTAGGAAAACAGCTTCCGGCTTGAGTCCGCGACAAAGAAGTTCCCCTTCCTACTCCGCCCGGGGCCCAAAAGGATTATGTCCGTAAGTGTGGCGGAAGGCGATGACGGGGGCACTTCCGCTACGCTCCCGCAGAGGTGTGCCTTCAGCCTGGCTGCTGCAGCAGCAGTTTCATTCGCGACGACGACTGGGGGCGGGGCTGGTGGCTGCAGAGCCGGCCATCTGTGAGTGACTGGGTTGAGGGAGGCGACAGTTCTGGAAGCTGCTGGAAAGCGCTCCAGTAGCGGAGGTGACGCCAGTAGGGGTGGGGCGTGATTAAAACTAGTTTGAAGGCGGCTGCGGAGGGATTACGCTAAGAAAAGTGACTGGCACGTGTCTTGCTGTTTCTTGGCCCGCGTAACCCCGAGTCGGAATCCTACATGCCCTTGAGTTACCTGGTGGGTGGGTGAGGGATGGGCTCCCGAGCCGGCAGAGGGTGCATCAGAGGCCGGTACGTCCTGAGGAGCCACGGTCGCGGGGACTGTGGGCCTCGCGAGGCCTCCTAAAACCTCAGTAAGAGTCGAACTGCCCGAGTGCGTACTCACTAAGGGTCACCACACACGGTGCTGCCTCTCCCTGACTCCCCAAACCCTTTCCTCGAGACCAGGGACTTTTCTGCCCGGATTCTGGGATGTTTCTGCTCCTTTCCTCCCTCCCAGATCTTCTAACGGTAAGGGGAGTAGCCAAAAGCACAGAGAGTCAGCTGTCCATGACCCGTTCTAACTAGTCAGCCTTAGATCTGTCTGTGCCGCTCTGGCTTCTCGCTCCTGCCTTGTTTTAACTTAGGGTGAATGGGGAGTTCTCATTTAAAGTTTAAGGCTCTGTTTTCCTGGGAAGGTCATGTGGTTCAAGGGACATCGTGACTACATGTGCTATTTCCTAGTCTGCATTCTGAATCTTGGGGGCAGTGTAGTCTTTTTCAGTCTTTTGGTTGTAGTTATAAAATAACAGTATGTAGTATCTAGCCAGTTCTTTACAACGTAACCATTGGCAGTTTTGGTCTTTTTTTTTTTTCAAGTGGTTTCAAACTAAATGATGATATTGTGGAATAATACTGATCATTTTGATAGGGTGGTATATAGGAAACAAGTCCTGTGTACTGAAGTTCTTCAGTAAAAAGGATTTTAGTTTTTGGTACTTCTGAATGCAAATGGTTAAGCAATCCAGCAGGGAGTTTATGTTTTATCCAGATGGAAATATAGACTGGTTAGTTTTTGTTTACCTTTTTTGTTGTATTAGATCAGCTGTTTTCAACCATTTTCATCTCATGAAACACATAAACTAGTTACTAAAATAATGCGGCACACCAAAAAATACATTTTTTCCTGATCTGATGGAAAAATGGATGTAATTTTTATTCATTCATATGAACAGCTATCATTTTGTTGGCTGTTGTCATATTTTTAATTTGATAAGCTAAGGGACAAGAGGTCAGTGCCCCTGACTAGTCAGGTATCGACTGCATGTTTTAAAAATTCTTGCCCACACCGACTGAAAATCGCTGTACTAGATTATTAATGTGGTGTATTTTTAATAACATCTAACTAGTTAGGTTTTTTTTTTAATGACTTATGAAATAGTAACTGAAACTCAGGGTTTTTTTTATCATTATTTTTTCCATTTTTTTGGAGTGGAGCACACTTTTTTGCTAATTAAACACTTGCTGAATATGAACTTCATACATTGAACAAAGTAATTGATTCAGTTAAAATGTAGCTAAAATTATTAAGATTGAAAAATCAGCATTCCCAAACTGAATTATATTGATCAAACATTGTTGTCAGCAAAGTTGATTTGTAATCCGTCAGTGAAAATTTGATTTTTTTGCCAGGAATAAGTATTTAATTGTAACAAACTAAATGGAGGTGGAGCTTAGGTTGTGAAAAGAAATAAGTGGATTTTAGTATATGTTGCAGAGCTTTTCCCCTTGTGAAGGGTAGACAAAGTCATATAAGGTTTTATAAGATAAAAGGAAGGATACTAATATAGAACAGTCAATCCGGGAAAGTTAACTACAAAATTCTCCATTTATATCAGAGGAATGATACCATGTTCAGAAAATTGTACACATGTCTTATTTATTACTGGGGTATTTGGAACGCCTCTTTCATTGTACTACAGTGGTCCCTAAAGGAGTACATTACCTTCCAGTAGGATTAAAGCTCAGTGTTTCTATCCCTTTTCAGCAATGTGGGACAGTTTTATTTATTGCCATTTAAAACTAACATGATTAATCAAAGAGCTTTTATTTAATTAATAACCAGTGAGCAGCTACAGTAGGAATACAGTGTTGAATGATTAGGATTTTCTTTTCTTTTTTCTCTTCTCATAATGTCAGCTTTTGCCTCCTTTGCTAGGTTGCGTTCCTAAATCACAAGACAAGTCTTCAGCCAAACCTGGGATATAAAAACTGCCTGTTTGTTTTGGTCTCATCAAAAAGATGAGAGATGAAGTGACTAACCATATTTTCTAGTAGCACCTTTGTGAGTACAGTCTATGATCTCTTAACCTGATTCCAGCATTCAGAAGGCTTTGAAAACCAAAAACTTTTAAAGCTTGGAGACAAAATTTATTTGGTAGCAAAATATGAACTTTGAGGAAGTTATATAAGGTCTTTATCCCATATGTTTTGCTGAAGAAATATTATGTTTGATTATGGGGTGTGGCCCATTGCCACTGGTATGTTAGGTATTACATAATGGTTTGTTTACCTTATGACATTTTTAAAGTTCCAAGATATTATTTCTAAAACCCATCCACCCCCTGGGTTTTGGCTAAGGAATGAGAACCTGTATTAATATTTTTGGCAATGCAATTGTGCTAGGCATTTGTATTATTTAAAAAATTAATACAGGTTAAGTTCTTTTCCTCAGTGAATTTACTTGAGTTAGAAGGGTAGAAAAAATTACATTTATTATACTGTAATGTGTTTGTTGATAGAGGTGTGCACAGCCTCTTAGGGTAGCAATGTAGAAACAACATGAAATATTGGTAGTCAAAGGGTTTGGGATGATCTTGTACTTTAGACTCTTAAATTTAGATAGATCATGACAACCCATTATGTAGCCTAAACTTACCTGGCTCTGTTTTGCCCACAGAAAATGAAAAGACAGTACAGTATGATAAAGAAGAGTGATAGAGTAGTAGATATTGGAATATCTGATTTGTAATACTAACTCATCTGCTGTGTTTCCTTACACAGGTCACTTAATTTTCAAGGCCTTAACTTACAGATCTATGAGAAGTTTAGAATATATGAATCTCTTAAGGAAGGTCCCTTATAGTCCCAACATTCTACCTGTGGGTATTTACCCTTAGACTATACCTACTTTTTATAAATGTTTTCTGTCAAGAACAGGATCCTATTTTATCTCAAACTACTGATCTAAATTTTGTGTTTTCCTTTTGGATTAGATAATACATTCACATGGTTCAAAATTCAAAGAGTGAAAAAGATATGCAGTTAAAAGTCTTCCTTCCACACTTGTTCCTCAACCACCCAGTTTCTTGCCAACAAAGCAGCTGATGCCAACAGTTTGTTTTATATTTTTCAAAAAAAAATTTTAGGCATGTATAAGCAAATAAGTACTATATATATATTTTATTTTTCTCTTCCCCATTTTTTATACATAAATGCTACATACTATGCATAGATTACTCTAATTTTTCACTGATTTTAGAAGTTGTTCTGTATCATTATATAAAGTATTTCTCCATTCTTCTTTTGATGTATCATTTCATCAGTCCCTTCTTTTTGGATATTTAGGATTTTTTTCCTGATTCTTATGAAAAGTATTATGCAATGAATAACTCGGTACATTCATATTTTCTATATATGTGTATATACTTGTGACCAAGACAGTGGCGCATAGCTCTGTTGGAGTAGTGACACAGTTGATAAAATGTTACTTAATAACCAATAACATAAACAGATTGGTAAATAGGACTGTCAGCATTGTGTTTCTTGGGTTCCATCAACTTTGACTTAATGCATTCCCTATGCCAGTATAATAGAATGGTATAGTGGAGTCAACACCCTACTTGGTTCTAAAATAAGCATATGAGATAAATCATATCACCTGAATGACTGTCTCTTCATTTGAGCCTTAGATGAGATTATGTGTAGGGACCTTGTCCTAAATAAACAAATATTTTAATTTTTAAACACTCAAATCATGCAGCAGAGGAAGGCTTTCAATGAGAGGCATATAAGAACTGAGAGGGATGTAACAACAGGTTTGTGTTTTCCAGCTCAGGTTCACTTCACGGTGTATGCTCATTGAGTGCTATTTAAATTGATATTTTTCTTTTAGAGTTTTTGCCAAGCACATATACTTGTCAAATTTGCGTATGATGTAATTTCTATGTATTCCCCCTTTACCAATAAGAAAGCTAAGCCTAAAAGAAGTTAACAATTTACCCAGATCTGCATGACAAAGTGGCAGAACTGGGACTAGAACCTACAACTAATTTCTAATCCATGATTTTTTCCAGTATATCACGTGCTCTCATAATTTAACATGTGTCTTTAACAGTAGATCTGGGAAAGCCCACTGGTTAGGGATGCTTTAGATACATTTACTATGCCTAGGCTGTAGAGCAACCTGGAGTTCAGAAAGCAGCAGTGCTTTCTTCTGATGGCAAAATAACATTCTATGAGTAATTATTGAAGTAATCACACAACATGTTGATTAACAATTAGGAGGGCTCCAAATTAATTTAAGAAAAAGAAGAAGAAGAAGCTGATACGGAGAAACATTTCTGATGGGGACATAGGTGTCACTTCCAGATGAGTATCAGTCATAAAGACTGGAAAGAAATTAGAATTATTTGGAAACAGAGTCTTACATTCCCCAGAATTCATACCATCACTTAATTTAGCCAGGAAAATCTAAACCATCAGAAAAGAAGTGGTGATTAAAAGATTGGTGACTGTGCGGTAGTAACTATTCCCTTGAAGTTGGCATGACAGCACCTGATGTCTCATCATACTTTTGACCCCAAAACTGCTGGCTTGTCAAGCTGTCCACACTGTTTGAGCAGCCCTCTCCCCTCTACCTGCACTCAATTCCTTATTACCACTTGCTGTTTTCTTCATAGCATATATATCATATATTTGTTATTGTCTGTCTCTCTACTAGGTTGTGAGCTCTCTGAGGGCAAGAACTACATCTGTCTAGTTGACTGTTATATATATATACGTTGCCTGGTTGATATATATATACACGTTGCCTGGTATATAGTACGTATTTTTAATGAATGATCTTGGTGGGTCCCAACTCCCAATTTATGTGGCTCACCCAACTTTTAAAATGAAAGCTTTTCAACAGTATATTACCCCACATACTTACCTTTGTTATTCAGAGTTGGTTTGGTGGAAGAAGTGTATGCAACTTATATGCTCATCTTACTGAGAAAAGCATTAACTTATTCGTGAATGTGCAAGGCAGTATGCTAAATGCTGGATGAATACAAAGGTGAATAATGCAGAGTCCTTATCCCTAAAGAGGAGTGAGACATTTGTAAACAAGTAGCTTTCATCTAAGGCAAAATGAGGTAAATGCTAAATAGAGTTGTACAAGCAATGTTCTGTAGCAGTAATGAAGAAATGATGATTAATTTTAATTACAGGAGGGGCCTCTTGGAGTTAAATTTTGACTGGTCATGAACAGAGAAAAATAGAACTGAAGTCCCTCTATGTGCAGAATAGAAAGGAATAAATGTTTAGCTTCTTTTTAAAAAGTCCTTAAAATAGTAACATTTACCACAAAGAAATCTTATAAAGCATTGTCATCAAGCAATCTTTAAAAATTTCAGTTATTAATAAAATTACTGGCCTTACTGCTGAGTAATATTCATCATCTATATATATATATATACCACATTTTAATTTATTCATCTGTTATGTTGCTTCCAGCACAAGTAATAATCATCAGTAATATTGTATTAACTTTGTACAGTGACAAATGGTTACTAGACTTATTGTGGTGATCACATCATAAGGCATCTAAATGTCAAATCCCTAAGTTGTACACCTGAAACTAATTAATATTTTATGTTAACAATACTTTAATAAAAAATTAAAAACTGATCATTACCCATTTTATTTTACTCATTTCATCATATGAGATGAACCCCTTTAGTTTCACTGTTTCTTTGTTTTATTTCATTATGAACTCATAAGGATGATGGATTCATTTATTTTATAACAGATTTTATATAACATGAAATAATTTTAGGCTTTGTAAAATAGCAAAAATTAGCAATGTAAATTAGAAGGAACTTGAAATGTTCATTAAAGAATATAAGATTTGTATAATAAGCAGTTATGTAAAAAATTCTCTTTTTAATGCTTTCCAACAGTGGAAAACACAATTTGAAGGTTATAGCAAAAAATGTTTTAACTGACAATGTCTCAATGTTCTTTGGAATTCTAGCGATAAACGTTGTTGGGTCAGTTTGTATTTTAAGTTGCTAAAAGAATGTTGATTAAGTTTAAAGAATTTATACATGAAAGACCAGTTATAGAAGCCCTAATAAGCAAAATTTTTATCAGTGTTTAAGCTGTTTAGTACACAGAAGAGCATATAAAGGATATAATCTGGTACCAGACCATTGGGCTCATTTGACAGTTGTAATTTCCAGTCATGTCCACATATTTAACAGCAGTTTTACCCTCAAGTAGCCCTGGCTGGTTTGGCTCAGTGGATTGAGCGTCAGCCTGCGAGCTAAGTGTCGCTGGTTCGATCTTCCAGTCAGGGCACATCAGAGAAGGAAAACTCTGACTCCAAAAAACCTCCGCTGCCTTGCGGCATACCTCTTCAGGGGAAAGGCTAGGGGAGTAAACCCCGACAGAAAATACGGAGCCGGAGTCCCTAAGGCGGTTTGACGTTGTAGTCAACACCGGCAACTCCTGCGGCGCACCTGAAGCCAAGCTGTATTGACTCCATCTTTCCCTTGGATCCTTCAGCTGCGAAGAGAGGGGGGGTCTGCTGCATGGGCAACAGCAGACCCTCCATATCACCCTGCCCAGGCTCTGTAGCTTCAGCTTCACTGGAGAGGACACTCCAGCGACATCGCAAGATGTCGATTCAACACGGGAGGAGACAGATACCGTGTCACTCCCGAGTCGGACTGCACAGCCATTCTCGGCGGTGCAGATAGACTCTTAAGAAGCTACACCATCATCTCTCGAGACGGACGGCTGCCGACGACGACCCTCAAGTATCAGGAAGGCACTATTTTCCTAATCCGGAAAGAAATTTCAGAATTCATTTTCTCAAATGTAATTTGTTGTGATTAATCAATAAAATAATGTTTGGTTTGGGTACTGATGAACTTTAAGATCATATCGCCCATTAATTCTTACAGTAAATGAGAGGTAGTAGTATATTTTTTCTGAATATGGAGTATATAAACCCTGAAAGTTGCTCGCTTGGCAGTTAAATGAGAAAAAATCTTGGAATAAATTATTTTCTGAAAATTCAAGGGCAGAGAGATAGGAAAGTTGGGAAATGTTAACTTCAGGATATTGTGCCAGGAATAATAAATACATTTACTACCTTCAAAAATTTCCCTTTGAGAACAGAACAAGTTAAATGGCATGGCAGAATCAGTCAGATCCATTCTATAAGACAGGTCTTTTCAAAATGTCAGTCACAAAGACAAAAGATACATGATAACCAAATGCAAGGCAAAGACTTTGATTTAATTCTGATTGGGAGAAGAAAAAGACTGGGATTTGGATATTCTTTGTCTTCCTAGGTGTGTTAATGGTTGTTACCATTATTTAGGAAAGTAGCCTTTTTCTTAAGGAGGTGTATCTGAAGTGTAGTTAGAAGTAAAGTTATCTTCAATATGTGTGTGTGCCTATATGTATACATATGTACATATAGGAAAAACTTTTAAATGTATCTCTGTGGTAGATGTAAAGGAAATTAACATACTATAAACTTTTCTGTATGTTTGAGTATGTAAAACAAGAAGTTGGGAGAAAATAGTCACCTCCAGGTAGCATTTATCACTCACTTCTACTCTCAGTTCTTGTCCTACCTCAGGCCTTCTCCTATTTAGTATCTTCTGCTGTCTTCCTCTTTAAACATTGGAATGTCTCAGAGCTCAGAGCTCTTACCAGTTTGCATTCAACCCTAAGTAATCTTATCTGTCTTTTTTCTTTTTTAGTATATTTTATTGATTATGCTGTTACAGTTGTCCCAATTTCTTTTCCCTTTGCTCCCCTCTGCCCAATGCCCCCCTTCCCTCCAACAATCCTATCCCTTTTAGTTCATGTCTATGGGTCCTGCATATAAGTTCTTTGGCTTCAGCCTTTCCTATACTATTCTTAACATTCCCCTGTCTATTTTGTACCTACCAATTATGTTTCTTAATCCCTGCACCATTGCCCCCTTCCCCCTCCCAGCTGATAACCCTCTAAATGATCCCATACCTATGATTCGGTTCCTATTCTGGTTGTTTGCTTAGTTTGTTTTTGTTTTTATTTTTTAGATTCAGTTGTTGATAGTTGTGAGTTTGTTGTCATTTTAATGCTCATAATTTTGATCTTCTTTGTCTTAAATTAAGTCCCTTTAACGTTTTACATAATAATGGCTTGGTGATGATGACCTCTAGCTTTACCTTGTGTGCCTTGTGTGGGAAGCACTTTATCTGCCCTCCCATTCTAAATAATAGCTTTGCTGGATAGAGTAATCTTGGTTGTAGGTCCTTCCTTTTCATCATTTTGTATACTTCTTGCCAGCCCCTTCTTGCCTGCAAAGTTTCTTTGAGAAATCAGCTGATAGGTAACTCTCTTCCGTTATCTTACTGCTTTTCAGATTCTCTCTTTATCTTTAACCTTTGGTATTCTAATTATATGATGTGTCTCGGTATGGTCCTCTTTGGATCTAGCTTGTTTGGGGCTCTCTGTGCTTCCTGGACTTGTCTTATTTCCTTCACCAAATTTGGGAAGTTTTCCTCCATTATTTTTTCACATAAGTTTTCAATTTCTTGCTCTTCCTCTTCTTCTTCTGTCACTCCTATGATTCGGAAGTTGACATGTTTAAAGTTGTCCCAGAGATTCATAAACCTCTCCTCATTTTTTTCAATTCTTGTTTCCTCTTTTTGTGCTGGTTGACTGTTTATTTCTTCCTTATGTTCCAAATCATTGATTTGAACCCTGGTTTCCTTCCATTCACCTCTGGCTTTGTGTGGATTTTTCTTCATTTCACTTAGCATAGCCTTCATTTCTTCTCTTATGCATTTGCTGTATTTAATCTTGTCTGTCAAATCTGTGAGCATTGTTATCACCAGTGTTTTGAACTCTACATCAGTTAGGTTGGCTGTCTCTTCATCACTTAGTTTTCCCACTGGAAACTTGATCTCTTCCCTATTCTGGGCCATACTTCTCTCTCCTTAACTTGACAGCTTTCTATGTTTGCCTCTGTGTCTTAGGTAGAGCTGTCATACTTGTTACATTGTAAGGGGAGGAGCCTTAGGTATTTGTTAGTACAGGGCAAACGTAGTTTCACTACACTGTGGTACTGTGTGTGGGGGAGGGGTCTGAGAGGGAACAATGCCACTTGCTCAGCACTCATCCCTTTTTCAGGTACTTCTCCCAGTTCTCCCCCTCTAACTCTTGCCCTGACCATGGTTCCCAGAGGGGATGGGTCTGCAGATGTCATAGGATCATGGGGGCCCTCTAAACAAGTGGAATCTGCTGAAAGACCAGCTCTTTCTTACTCCGCCTCTAACCCCACTGGTTTTCACAGTCAGAGCAATGAGCTTTATTATCCCCAGAGCTGGAATGGTGAGCTGCATGGTCTCATCTGGGGCTGGGATTGCTCTCCAGGTTTCCCTTTCTACTTTTAAAGTGTATGACTGCGCTTTCCACCACAGGCCATAGTCACTGCCCTGCCTCCGCCACCATGTTCTCTCCATCCTGGCTCCTCCCTTCCTACCTGTCTGGATGAGTATTTCTTCTTTATTTCTTTGTTTGGTAGACTTCCATGCAATTTGACTTTTTGGCACTTCTGTTTTTTTTTATAGTTTTGAGGTAGTTGTAGTCCTTCTTAGTTGTGAAGGGAGATGCAGTGTGTCTACCTATACCTCCATTTTGGCCGGAGCACTCTTACCTGTATTATAGCTTGAAACACCACAAGTAGCAACTTCTCTTCCACAGTTGTGACAACCAAAAGTGTCACCAAACATTGCAAAAATGTCCACTGGGAGCAAAACTGCCTCCAGTTGAGGGCCAGTGGATTATAGCCATGACCTCCTGTTCTCCCTGCTTCCTTTGTTTCCTCCCTAGGGTTGATTCTCCATCTAGCAACTGAATTGTCAGGTAAACACATAGATCATTTCATACCTTTCCTCAAAACATTCCAGTAGCTTCCCATCTCATTAGGATCCAATCTATAAGTTTCTACAGATTCCTTATCTTCGTTCACACACACAAGTGAAGATTACTTTTTTCTCATGTAGAGCTGTTTTCCTACAAATTGTCAAGGGCACCTCTTCAACTGGGTGAATGCAACCCTTTACCCTGCCTTATTTTTCTTAACTGCATAATTATATGCTTTATTTGTTGAATGAATGGTAAGGTGAGAAATACAATAGTAATAATGTACACATGATGTGCAATTTTAATAATATGTACAATTTCAGTAATGTACTAAGATAAGTGCTAAAATTTCAAGAAAGGGTTAGCACTTGACGTAGCCCCAGAGGTTCTTGAAAGGCCTCCCAGAAAAATATGATGCCTGAATAGGACTTAGTCTGGTAGTTTAGTGAAGAGAAAGGTTAGTAGAGGGAGAAGAAAAAGAGTAGAGCAAATGATGATTTCAAATTTGAACTAACTAAAGTATCTCCATGAGGAGATTATTCTGACAGGTAGTTAAGAGATACAAATCTTGATCTCAGGAAAAACATTGGGACTGTAGGTACAGGTTTGGAAATAAATAGGCAGAAATGAGAGAATGTTTATGTGTCAGAATTGGAAGGAAAGCATTGACAATTTGTATGATAAACTAAAAAACATTCTCAAACCAAATGCCAAGGGGAAGGGGGAGGTATGCATGGTGGGAGGCAATGTAAAGTGAGGGCCGGGACTGCTGATGTGTTTCTCTATGATAGAAGGAACAAAGGAGATAGGGTCATCTGGTCATCTGTACTTTTCCCTTACTTTAATCTGGTCTTCAGGATTTACCAAAGTGTTGAGTACATCAGGCAAATAGAGCCTGCTGGCTATGATGAGTCACATAGATTCTAAGGTTATTTCAATTATTATGTATTAGAAAAATCACTTTCAAACTTGGAGATCTTTGGGGGGGTGCTTTAAAGCATGGATTATGATGTATTTTTATCTCATTTTTGGGGAGAATTGTAAACTATTTTTAGTATAACTGAAATAGTCATTTGTTGTACAACAGACCACTCCAAAACTTTGGGGCTTTAAAAAAAAATGGTTTATTATTGCCCTGGTTTGTGTGGCTCTGTTGGTTGTGCATTGCCCTGCAAACCAAAAGGTTGCAGGTTTCATTCTTGGTGAGGGCACATACCTTGGTTGCAGGTTTGGTTCCCAGTTGAGTTGTGTATGAAAGGCAAACAATTAGTGTTTCTCCTCACATCAGTGTTTCTTTCCCTCTTTCTCCCTCTCTTCCTCTCCTCTCTCTCCAAAAAGATAACATAAAATAAAAAAAATCATGCATGCTCTTGGGTGAGGGTTACAAAAACAAGTTTTATTATATCTCATGATTCTATAGGTGACTATAAAGTCCTTCTGCTGATCTCACTTGGGTCTGCTCATGCACCTGTACTCAGTCTATTATGTCCATACTGGGTGTCTAGGGCCCACGTGCTGCTTGTCAACTGGGCTTCTGTGTCTCCCAGAGGTCCCTCCTTATAGTCTCCCTCAGACTTTCTAAAATGGCAGCATAAGTGTTCAAGAGAGCAAAAGTGAAAGGCTTCAAGGCTGCTTCTGAGACTCAGAAGTTGCAAAACATCAATTCTGCCTCATTCTACCACACTATTATGTAGGCAGATTAACTCATCTAAACCTTACAACTATGCTATTAAAAGCAGGTACCATTAATACCTTCATTTTTAAAATGAGGAAGCTAAAACTCAGTACTGTTTTGACCCATGAGTACCGAACAGGCAAGCCAGTGAACCAGACATGGGTTTTAATCTCTCCTTTTCAACACATTTCGTGACATCAATTTATCTGAGCCTAATTCCTCATCTATAAAATGGGGTTTATACCCTATAAAGAATTATTTTTAGGATTTAATCATTTGATTTCTAAAGTGCCTAACAGAGTGCATGATAGAGAGCAGGTGCTCAAAAATGTTAGTATCACCACCTTGCACTTACTCTTCTCGGGTTCATTGGATGGGGAGATGTTTGTACATGCTATTTGTCTCATTGTCTTAAAGACATTGTTGATGGCCTAGACTAGAGTTATTATTAAAGAAGACTGTCGTTAACATTCCAATAGCAGAACAGCAATAAAAAAATATTCCATTACAATGGAATTAGTTATTTGAAGACTGCAATTCTTAGCTGTTCTACCTCAAGGTGTTAGTGCCTGATGATCACTTAATATATCACTCTCCCAGAGATTACTTACATTTTCAGAGGAAATAAAATGCCAATGAAGGAATAAAATAGAATTTTAGGTTTTGTGGCAAGTTAGTGAGGAAGCTAAGATTAGGAAAGGGATATTTTTGTGGTGTTCCTTGTGGTCTACCTGTCACCATGGGCCAGCTTTGGCATGTTACCAAGTAACTCACCACAATTTGTGTAAAATTTTTTGATTTGGGTTTCCAAAGAAAAAAGAGGAGGTGCCTTTAAATAAATTCATGTCATCATGCTATATTATTTCATTTGCATACGTGACATTTAGATAAACACAGATGCAGTCACTGTACTATAAATGCAACTACAGAGCTGACAGATTAAGGTTTGGGCCTGTTATGGGCTGAACTGTGTGCACCACCACCCCTGTGCAATTCATATATAGAAACTTTAACCCTACTACCTCAGAATGAAACTATATTTTCAGATAAGGTCTTTAAAGAGGTTATTAAGTTAAAATAAAATCTTTATGGCAGGCCGAAATCCAGTACGACCAGTGTCCTTATAAGAGATTAAGACACAGCTATGCATATGTACCCAGAGAAGACCACATGAATATCCAGCAAGAAACTGACCATCTGCAAACCAAAGAAAGAGGCCTCAGAATAAATCAAAACAGCTGACACCTTGATCTTGGACTTCTAGCATCCAGAATTGTGAGAAAATAAATTTCTGTTATTTAAGCCACTCAATACTGGTACCGTATTTTAATATGACAGCCCTAGGAGACTAAGACAGGGCCCATTTTCTGCCCTTACACATGTTTAATGTTTGTTATTTTTCCTAAACCAAAAATTTTGGTTTAGGAAAAAAAATCAGGAATGGATTATAGGAACCATTTCTTTAAAAGTAGTTAAGTTATATGATCTGGTCTTTGAAATGGACCACGTTAGAAGTGTCTTCTTATCCTTTATTTTACCCCTGTGACCATAATGCCTTTTCTTTCATTTCTCTATCCTTTTCACCCTTCCCTCCACCACTCTATCCCATTCCAACATGTATACATACCAGATAGCTGGCTCTTTCAGCTTCAGTCCTTGTATTTTCAGGTATATTCTCTCAAGATTTAGTTATTTTTCCTAAGCATCAAGTAAATCATCCATGTTGTTTTTCTATCTTCACTTTGTAAAAAACACGAGTAGCCCACCTGAAGGAGAGAGGGCGTTAGCATTTATGCAGCACCTATTTTATGCTAGGCACTACCTTACTTTACATAAACCATCTCCTTTAATGAGAAAACAGCTGTGGCCAAATTTAGAACAAGAGAAGAAAAAGCGACTGTAATAGCCTTGTGACATCACTTTGGAACTTTAGAGTATTTGGCCATTGCCCAACTTTTTATATACTTAGCCCTGGCATGATCAGAACCACACACGGTGCCTGGTTTTTATGAAAAGTACCCTAACTATTTAAATCTCTAGATATAAATCATCTTGTGAGATGCGAAAGCGGCATATCCTTGGGGAAAAGCCCTGGAAAAACTAGGGGGCTGCTGCTAGTGCTTCTGAAAGTTATGTCTTTGACAGTCATAAGTAATTTACATGTTAATGCCCCCTTTTCCATAGAGAGTGACTGAAGGAAAAATGAGAAAGTTGCTAACCCCTGGACTATTATAACAGCTATAACAGTCAAAAAGGGATAGCTAGTACATTGGAAGCATGCCTGGTCTGGTGTAAAATATCTTCCACCTAGTTGTGAAAAGACTTTGAAATAGTTTTTCTTAAACTTGGAATTCTGAATAAAAAGGAATTTAAGCGAAAAGATTAACCCCACACATCAGGGGTCAGCAAAAGTATAGTCTGTGGGTTAAATGTGGACTGAGGCCTGTTTTGGTATATCCCTTGAGCTAAAAATAATTTTTACATTTTTAAAGAGTTGTTAAAAACAAGAGTATGTGACAGACTGTATATGGCCCACAAAGCCTAAAATATCTGACTTTGCAAAAAAGTTTGCCATTCCTTTCATATCGTTATAGAGCATCTGTTCTGTGTTCTCTGTTGAAAGACTGGTGGTATACTATAAACAGTAAAATACGAGAAATCATCCTAAACATTTATAGTATTTCATAGAATAATTCCATTTTAGACTGTATAGAATGTTAAGAAATCATCTCCCCTACAGTAGTTTGTTCGAGCTGCTTAAACAACAGAAATTTATTGTCTCACAGTTCTGCAGACTAGCTTTCCAAAATCACTGTCAGTCAGTATGATGGGCTCATCATGAGGACTGTGAGAAAGAATCTGGTCCAAGCCGCTTCCTAGCTTCCAGTGGCTTCCTGGCAGGATTTTGGTGTTCCTTGGCATGTTGACATTATCACACCAATCTCTGTCTTCATGTTTACATGGCATTTTTCCTGTAAATTTCTGTTTCTTTCCAAATTTCCCCCTTTATGTGGACACAGTCTTATTGGAGTATAATCCACCCTAATGATCTCATCTTAACTTGATCATTTGCTCAGGTCCTGGAGCTTAGGCCTTCAGCATCCTTTTGGAGGATACAATTCAACCTATGTCTTCTTAGCCTCTGTTTTACAGATAAGAACACAGAGGCCAAGAAAGTGTAAAGAAGTCATTCAGGTCCTACAGCTATTTAGGAGAGGAACTAGTATTAAAATGTAGGTCCTCTGTCTGGTCCAGTGCTTGTTCACCTTCATGCTTTATACCATAACATACAATTGATTGGTCACATTATTCCACATTTTGTATGTGCCTTCACTATTCACAGAAGAAGAAGAAACTAGAAATGGATCAGAATTAATCCATCATTTCCATTACAGAAACAAACACATCATGCATTAATTTTAGATTAAATTACATATACCATCTGTATATTTAATTCAGAAAGAATTGATCAGTGTTGTTACTGGAGAGTGTCTAAGCACACATGTACATTGCAAGCTAGGTGATGGTGGTTGGAATGTTGTTGGAATGCATTGCCTATTGCAACAGCATTGATGGGCAGGTGGTCCTCCAGAGGCTCTAGACTCAACTCTCACTTTTGACCTTTGACAAATCACTTCATTAAGCTTTAATTCCCATTTAAGAGAAGGGATGAGGTTTTAAAAAATCTCATAATTCTAGAATTCTAAGATCCTAATTCTGAATGTAATGAGACCCTATTGCAGTATTTATTGGTTAGGGACCACATATTTAACTTTATACTAAGGAGATATGCTTAACTTCTATACAGACTGAAACTTACCTGGCCACCTAGAGCGGTATACATGGGTATTAATTGTGGAGCCCCAGTATCTGATTATGAAAACTGTTGGTAACTCTCTTTAGGGATACATTCTAGTGATGTATGATTAGAAGATGGAGGAATATTACCAGATTGTCAGATTTTTACCCAGAGATAACCTAATATTTCTTATCACTGGCATCTCAAAGAATGGAGTTTAATTGTACCTCCTTTGCACTCCCTTGGTATTTTCTATCCCTTGTACAGCCTTTTGTGGTAGCCAGCCTGCAAGATGGTTCCCTTTATTGCTCATGTACTCCCAGCCTAAATAGGATTGACTTCTCTGACCAGTAGGATATTGTGGAAATGACAGTGCTCTGAAAATATTTTTAATTGACTTGTGATTAACTTCTATAAAGGCTAGAGAACCTGGGTTGCACCTGTTCCTTCTGTTGGGAAAGGTATATATTGCCTCTACTATTTTATTTGGATATAAATGCAATAATTTAAATAGGTTTTTTTTTTCATTAGAGTGTTTTAAAAATGAAACAAAAATACAACTGTCTACATGGTATTTAACGTTTTAACAAGTATCTAAACATAGCAGGATCAGAAAGAACTGTTGGAGCTGGTCATCTTTAGAAAATTAACTGAGAAAAGGATGCCTTTTATTCTTTTTTTAGTGCCTTTTATTCTTGCTCATGTTATTGGAAAATAATTTCAAACGTACAGATAAGTTGAAAAAATAACAAAGAACACCTGTATACCTTTTACCTAGATCCACCTATTAATATTTTGTCTCATTTGCTTCATCATGTATGCTCCTGTGTGCTCTCTTAATGCTTACATCTGTAAATACTGTGTGTATACTTGTGTGTGTGTGTGTGTGTGTGTGTATTAGTCTGTCCAGAAAAAGTCCAGCCATTAATATAATAATAATGGTTTGCATGATATCGATGTAACCTGGCAGCCAAGGAAAGGGGACTGGAATGCGCATCCATGAACAATGATGATTTCACTGTATTAGTCAGTGGGGGTGGTAGACGCCATTGAGTGAGCATGTGTACTGTGTGGCTGTCACATTTAAAATGAGTGAGTAAAGCAACAAATCTACATCCAGTGTTGCATTGAGCTTGAACATTCCTCCGCAGAAACTATTCAGATGATTCAGAAAGTTGCAGCTGTGAGCAACTGGTAATTGGCAGCTTCATCACGACAGTGTGCCCACTCATGCATCATGTCGTAAGCAGGGTTTTTTGGCAAAACATCAAATCACCCAGGTGACTTAGCTGCCCTACAGCCCAGATTTGGCACCCTGTGTATATATACACACACACAGTATTTATTCTAAGTCATTTAAGGGTAGCTTACTTATAGCCCTATACCCCTAAATTCTTAACTGTATAATTCCTAAGAATTACAGTTGAACTTCAGTAGGTTTAACAATCCTTGCAAGAGACTGGAGGATAAGAGAGATTATTTCTTTTAATGCTTGAAATTTTGAATTGTTTCAGTTGTTTTGTGCTATATAAAATGCTCAGGAATTCACTTTAAAAAAATAGTAGTACTGAATTTTTAATTATATACCTATTTATTTATGCATAATTCCCAACAGTATTACAGGTGAATGTTTAACATTAGTTTAAGGTGAAAGATGTCATTTTAGTCTTTAGATGCTGTTATCTTAATTATGGTTTTGTGGCAGAGTCCTAGGCAATTCATTTCACCTGATGATTAACGCATTTTCAGCCACTCTACTTTGTGACTTTAGTTTCAATAGGGAAATGTCATTATGATGGGCTGCCCAAAATACTCGAATTTGAAATTGGAAATAGCATACTAATATGCTGAAGCTGGGATTATTTCTAATAAGAGTACCACTGAAGATAATTTGTTTTTTCTAAACATAACATAGGGGAATGAGTATGGCTATACTGTTGTAGATATTCTTTCTTTTTTTTAAGTATCTTTTATTGATTATGTTGTTACAGTAGTTACAATTATTTTCCCTTTGCTCCCCCATGCCCAATACCCCACTTCCCTCCAGCAATCCCACCCCCATTAGTTCATGTCTATGGGTTGTGCATATAAGTTCTTTGGCTTCACCCTTTCCTACATTATTCTTAACATCCCCCTATCTATTTTGTACCAACCAATTATGCTTCTTAATCCCTGCACCATTTCCCCATTTCTCCCCTTCCCCTCTCTCAGATGATAACCCTCCATATGGTCCCTATACCTTTGATTCTGTTCCTATTCAGGTTTGCTTAGTTAGATTTTGTTTTTATTTTTTAGATTCAGTTGTTGATAGTTGTGAGTTTGTTGTCATTTTAGTGTTCATAGTTTTGATTTTCTTTTTCTTAAGTAAGTCCCTTTGATATTTCATATAATAATGGCTTGGTGATGATGAGCTCCTTCAGTTTCACCTTGTCTGGGAAGCACTTCATCTGCCCTTCCATTCTAAATGATAGCTTTGCTGGATAGTGTAATCTTGGTTGTAGATTGCTTTTCATCACACTGAATACTGCTTGCCAGTCCCTTACTGCCTGCAAAGTGTCCTCTGAGAAATCAGCTGATAGTCCTATATGCACCCCCCATGTAGGCAACTCTCTGCCTCTCTCTTGCTGCCCCCAGGACTCTGTCTTTATCTTGCACCTTTGGCATCTCAATCATGATGCATTCTGGTATGATCTCCTCTGAGTCTACCTCGCCCAGACCCTCCATGCTTCCCAGACCTGTATGTCCATCTCCTTTGCAAAATGTGGGAAGTTTTCCTCATTTTTTTCAATTATTGCTTCCTCATTCTGCACTGGTTGACTTTTTGTCTTCCTTATGTTCCAAATCATTGATTTGAACCCTGGTTTCCTTCCCTTCACCATTGGTTTTGTGCGAATTTTCGTTCATTTCACTCAGTATAGCCTTCACTACTTCTCTTATGCATTTGCCATACTCAAGCATATCTGTCAAGCCTGTGAGCATCTTTACCACCAGTATTTGGAATTCTGCGTCTGTTAGGTTGTCTATCTCCACATCTGTGAAGTTGGCTATCTCCTCATTGCTTAGTTCTCCCACTGGAACCTTGATACGTTCCCCTTTTTGGGTCGGTCTCTCAGCAGAGTCCGCTTCTTTAAAGGGCCCCTGTGGTCTTAGAATGTCCACAGACCTACCCACTCTGGGAATGATGGCCAGGGCAGCAGCTAGAGGGGTGCCAGTCCCATACAGGAAGTGAGAGAAGTGCATGGAAAAGGGGCGAGTCCTGGGCAAGCAGCATTGTTCCTTCTGAGACCCCTTCCCCACATACAGTGCCACAACGTGGTGAAACAAGTCACCTGCACTTAAAAATACGTAAGGCTGCGCCCCTTATAATGTAACAGGTGCAACAGCTCTACCTAAGGCACAGAGGCAAACACAAAAGACTGTCAAGATAAGGAGACAACATCTGGCCAAGATGGAGGCTTAGGGTGACACACTCCATCTCCCTCCACAAGTAAGAAGGAATACAACTACTACAAAACCAGAAATAACCAGAAGTTCCAGAAAATAAAGCTACATGGAAGTCCAACGTATGAAGTTATAAACAAGTGGTACTTGTCCGTATGGGTAGGAGGGGCGAAGCCAGGGAGGAGAGTTCAAGCTGTGCTGGTGGTGGAAGCAGTGACGACGGAAGCAGGACGTCGGTGAGCACAGACACCCATATTTAAGGGGAGGCGAGAAGCACCTGGGGAGCACCTCTGGCTGCAGACCAGACCCATCAATTCATGATTCCAACGCCAGGGAAGGAAGACCCCCCATTGCCTTGGACTGTGAGGCACAGAGGGGGTGGGGCTGGAGGAGGAGGCTCCTGACCTCTCAGTGGAGAGTGAATGGCAGGAATCCTTCTTGGACCTCCACCCCCACATAAAACTCCACAGCATGGTGAGACATGTCACCCGGTAGTGACAAGTGCACGGGGCTCTGCCCCCTATAGTGTAGGAGGTGTGACAGCCCCACTCAGGAAACAAAGGTAAACACAAACTGTTAGGATGGCACAGATCATGATAGAGATCCCAGTGATGCAGCTGACCAGACAGCAAATATGATCTAACAACTCAGCTGATAAGAAATCTTTCTGAGGCTCAGTTCAGAGCTTTGGTTATAAAAATACTTACAGACCTAACAGCAGATCGTAAACAAGACAGGGAAGGAATGAAGGGTAGTCCTGCTGAAACGAACAAAAACACATATGAAACTAGTGGTAAGGGAAAGAAACCCAGGGATCAAATCAACAAATCAAATAAACAAACCTGAACATAGGGAAGGAACAAACGGTCAACCAGTGCAGAAAGAGGAAACAAAAAGTGAGGAAAATGAGGAGAGGCTCAGAAACCTATGGGACAGCTATAAGCAGGCCAACATCCAAATCATAGGGTTGCCTGAAGATGAAGAAGAAGAACTAGAAATTGAAAAATTATGTGAAAAAATAATGAAGCGGAACTTCTCTAACTTGGGGAAGGAAATGGACTTACAGGACCAGGAAGCACAGAGAGTTCCAGAAAAACTGGACCCCAGGAGAATTACACCAAGACACATTATAATCAAAATGTCAAAAATTAAGGATAAAGAGAGAATCTTAAAAGCGGCAAGAGAGAAGAGAATTATGTACAAAGGGGTCTCAATAAGACTCTCAGCTGATTTCTCAAAAGAAACTCTGCAGGCAAGAAGGGACTGGCAAGAAATATTCAAAGTAAGGAAAGGAAAAACCTACAGCAATGATTACTCTATCCAGCAAAGCTGTCATTCAGAATAGAAGGGCAGAGAAAGTGCTTCCAGGACAAAGTAAAACTGAAGGAGTTCATCAGATCCAAACCACTGTTATATGAGATGTTAAAGGGATTTGTTTAGGAGAAAGAGGATCAAAACTATGAACATTAAAATGAAAGCTGTATCACAACAACCAACAACAGAAGGTAGGGAACCAAAACAAAGGCAAACTAAGTAGGCAATGAGAGTGGGAAAAGAATTATAGGTATGGGGAACATTATGGAGGGAGGTCAGCTGGGAGGTGGAAGGGGGAAAGGGAGGGAGATGGTACAGGAATTCAGAAGCATAGGAGGAGGCAGTGGAGTAGACAGGAAGATGTTGAGAAGAACTATATGCACAACCAATGGGCATGGACTAAAGGAGGGGACAACTGGAGGGAGGGGGCGTCACTGGGTGGAGGGGAACAAATGGAAAAAAATTGGGACAACTGTAACAGCATAATCAATAAAGCATATTTTAAAAAATAGAAAATATAATAGCTATTTATTCTAAATTTTGTTGATACAATAATACTAGTCCAAAGCAAAGAAGCTATGACTTTTTTTTCAGAAATATGACATTAAAAGGTACCTAGAGAACATAAGACCCAGAAATCTAACATAAGATTGGGTACATGTGTTTTTGCATGTGTGTGTGTGTGTGTGTGTGTGCACGTGCGCGTATCTTTATATATGTTTTTGCTTCTATATTGGTAAATACTGACCAAAGAGAAATATTTAATTGATAAATATGTATTTTAATCAAAATAATTTTCTGAGAGGAAAGGAACACAGTTACATTTTACTCATGCAGTTAAGTATAGTACTGTATATGAATATAATTGATCTCACCTACCATGTTAATGGATAGGAAGAATTAACATTAAAATGTCCATACCACCGAAAGCAATCTATAGATTCAGTGTAATTTCTATCAAGATTCCAATGATGTATTTCACAGAACTAGAACAAATAGTTGAAGAATTTGTATGGAACCACAAATGGCCCTGCACAGCAAAAGCAATCCTGAGAAAGAACAAAGTTGGAGGAATCACACTACCTCATATCAAACTATACTATAAGGCCATAGTAATCAAAACAGCATGGTATTAGCATAAATCAGACATGTAGATCAATGGAACAAAATAGAGGGCCCAAAAGTAAACCCACAACTTTATAGCCAATTAATATTTGACAGAGGAAGCAAGCACATACAACGGGCTAAAGATAGTTTATTCAATAAATGGTGTTGGGAAAAATGGACAGATACGTGCAGAAAAAAATGGAACTGGACCACTTTCATGACACACAAGATTAAATTCTAAATGGATCAAAGACTTAAATGTTAGACCTGAAACCATAAAAACTGCCTCAGACCACCTGAACTTCATCTTTTAACAACATTAAACAGCTTGTCATTTCTTTGCTCGCATCTAACTTTAAGAACTTAGAATTGCACTGTCCAGTTTGATAGCCATTACCTGCATGTAACTTTAAATTTAAGGTTAGATTTATTAAAATTAAATTAAAAATCCAGTTTCTGTTGCAGTAGGCACATACCAAGTGCTTATTAGTAGCCACACAGGACTAGTAGCCCCATTATTGGATAGTGCACATATCAGATATTTACATTGTTGCAGAATGTTCTACTGGACAGTGCTTTCTTGGAGCCTTTTGTGTACTCTCTCTTGCCTACCACTGCTTTGTCTCCTTTCTTATCTATCAAAAGCCTACTTATCCTTTAAGTAGGCTTTTTACCACTAAATGCAAGAAACATCTTCAACTAGTCCTGCTTGTTCCCAGTTTCTGAGTTAGATTCCTTCTTTTTTTGTGCATTTTGTCTTTATTATTGGCACTTTATTGTGTGAAATATTTAGGTTTTTATATATGTCTTCCCTTCTAGACTTTACACTGGTAAAATTTCACCTTCTAAATATTTCTTGAATCGATCCACTTCACTCTACATATAGTAAAAATAGTATAGCCTTAAGAATCAAACAGATTTCATTTTGAATCCTGGCCCCTCCACTTACTGTGTGTCCTTAGCTTTAATCTTGTGAAATAAAAATGGTTAACCAGGCATTCAACGTTATGATTAGAGGTTGTCATGAACTGAATGTTTGTGTCCCTTCAAAGTTAATGTGTTGAAATCCTGACATCGCCCCCCCCCCCCCGCCCCAATATAATAGTATTAGGAGGCAGAAGCTTTGGAAGGTGCTTAGGTCATGAGGGTGTAGTCCTCAGGAATGGGATTAGTGCCCTAATAATATGCACCTCAGAGAACAGTCTGCAACTGGAAGAGGGCTTTCACTAGAACTCAACCATGCTGGCACCCTGATCTTGGACTTCCAGCCTCAACTGTGAGAAGTACATTTCTATTGCTTAATATTTAGCACAGTACTAGCAAGTACTATGAAGACAATAAAATGGAATAATGTAATAGAGTGACTGTGATACTACTTTTGCTAAGTGGTCAAGAACAGCCTCTTTGAGGTGACATTTGAATTAAGACTGAATAATTGGTAAAGGAAGTTCAAGTCAGAGAAAAGAGCAAGTGTAAATGTTGTGAGGCAGGATTGTGTTTGGCTGGAACAGGAAGATATAAGAAGGGATATAGAGTAATCAGAATAGAATGGTAAGAGATATTCAGACAGTTGGGATTATTTGAGTTTTGTTGAGGAGGGTTAAAGAACTTGGGCTTGGGTTTCTTGAAAGGAAGAAGAGTTTTCATCAGAGAAGGAATTGTACTTAGATCATTCTGAACAATGTGGAACAGACAGCAAGACTCATGAGGCATCTACAGTCATCCAAGTGAGGGATTATGATAGTTCCACTAAAGTTGTAAAAGTGGAGATGGTGGAGCTTGGTTAGATACAGGGTGTACTGATGGACTGAATGTGAGGTATAAGGGAAAGAGAATCACCATATTCAGCAGAAACGTTTATTAAGCACCTGTTATTATAACAAATAAATGATTTAAGCAGTTGTGTCCCTTTCTTCTCGGACAGTAATTCATTACTTGTCATTCCCATCTAAATGATATCATAAATTGATTTTCTTTTCAGTTAAAAAATAGTATTTTTCAAACAATTTTAAAGGTTTTGATTGCAAAATCAAAGTAACAGGATAAGTTATGCCAATTCCAGTACAGGCCATTGTTTTATCATTGTTCTTGTGTGACATCTTAAGTGTCCAGCTGCTATCACACATAAAAGCATCCATAGTTCTGAACCCCCTTCTTTTCCTTTTGTCTTGTTTTGCTCTACCCCCTTGCTGTTGGCTCCAGCTTTGATGCCCATTTGTTCTGACATGATTTGGTGATTCTGTTGAAAATTATAAAACACTCCCTTCAGCAACTCCTGAGATACTTTCTCTCCCATCTCTCCCACCTTCCCAGAAGGTGTTGGGCTTACTGAAGGAAACCGTCTTTTCCAAGGAGAACCATCTGTGGAAGATCAGTTAACGGACTTAATGAATAACTGAGCCTTTGTTCACATGTAGAAATGGACTCAAAACTTCTTCCTGCAGAAATTCTGTTTTTGCCTGCAGGTGTCTCCCTCCTTGCTGAGTTAAGATGGCCTTCTGTCAAAGCAGGAGTCCTGATTAGGAACCTCATTTCCATTATAGATATTCACCATATCACCTACTTGTCTACTCTTCATCAGCAACATGAATGCTTGTACTCCCCAAGATTAAGCAAGTTGTAAGGGTCTGTTATAGACTGAATGTTTGTGTCACCCAAATTTATGTGTAGAAAGCTTGCCCTGCAATGCGATGGTATTAGGAGGCAGGGCCTTTGGGAAGTAATGAGGATTAAATGAGGTTATGAGGGTTGAGCCCTCAGTGGGATTAGTGCCCTTATAAGCGTCAAAAGAGAGCTTGCTTCCTCTCTGCTCCTCACTGTGTGAGGGCACAGCAAGAAGTTGGCAGTCTGCAACCTGGAAGAGGGCTGTTACCACAACCTGATTCTCCTGGCACCCTGATATGAGACTCCCAGCCTCCAGAAGTGAGAAATAAATTCTTTATAGGCCACCCAGTCTGTGTATTTTGTTATAGCAGCCCAAGCTGACTAAGATAAAGTCAGGTGATAAATATTTTAATTTTTGTGGGCCAACTACCCAACTCTGCTATTGTAGCACAAAAAATGAATGGCAATGGTTCTGTTCTAATAAAAGTTTATTTAGGAAAACCAGATGCAGACTGGATTTGGCCCAGAAGCCATTATTTGTTAAACCTTTCTCTAGGCCTTAGTTAGACAAACTGTTGCACTATTCAGCTATAATCAAAAGCTGTGCTGTGCTGTTTATGAGATGTGATTAGAAGGAACCATCATATATCCACTCCTGAGTAATCTAAATTATAGGATTCAGTTGTTGGATTTGATTCTCTTTTGTGCACAAAAAAATAATAATAATTTTTTTTTTTTGCATTAGTCAGGTAGATATGCTGCTGTAAGTCTGTATCATCTATAGTAGAAATGCCAGGGAGAAGGAATGTCCTCATAGAGCCAGGGTGTTTAAATTATGAGTACTAGTGGTGATTAGATAATGGAAATATATGGGGAATTGATAAAGACAACTCAAGGAGAAAACATGATAGAAATTCTCTAAAAGATCCAAATTTACTTTCTTTCTTGCCCCTTAGTGTGTCATTCTAGCCTCTAATTTTACTCAGTTAATAGTTGTTAAATGTTCTGTGCAAGATGCTGTGCTTGGCAATGTCTTCTGAGAATGTCCTTCTACTAGGAAAAAATGCCTAGTATAAATGATTGGACTCTGCTTTTCTATGTATATAGCTCATTGCCTGGCATGTAGGAGATGCTCAATAAATATTTGCAGCTGAATTATCATCTCCTATTATAAATCAATAGATGGATCTTGTTTGCAGATTACTTTCTTATGGATTCAATTAACATGAATTAATGAATTGATAAATTATACAAGCCAAAGCTAATGTTCATCCTTGAACCCAAAGTGATTCCAAATAGGTTGTGATGTGTAATGATTTAAACAAGATCACTAAAATAGCTCTTACTATCTCATACTGCCACATACAGCACTGAAATATGTAAAAGGAAGTGACTGAATAAAATAAATACAACAGACTCATTTATGAAAAAAAGTAAGAGCTAATTTGGGGGTTAGAACCAGTGGGGTATTTGTAGGCTAATGAAGCAGAACTAATATTTCTTTTTGAACACCTACTAAGTTTTTGGTTACTGGTGGTGTACTAGGACTTTTTTTTAAGTTAAAAGCTCTGAAATTATAGTTATTTATTTTTACAAATGAAAAATAGAATCTAAAGGAGATGAAATAGTTAATGTGGGGAAGCCCTCTCTTCTCACTGACTCTGTGTCAAAAATAAAGTCTTGGTCTAGGAGACTGATAGCTGCTGTCTTATTTCTTCTGTCATATGTAAAGTTATACATTCATTTGTATTGTTTTCCATTTTCCTCCCAATTGAGTGGCTCCACATGTACCAGATGATCCTGACTTTGTTAGTAGTATCCATTCCTTCTACAGGTTGTCATTTTTTATTTTAATCTATCTTTCCAAGATGCTAACAATGACCTCTTGCCCTAATTTAGTACCAGTAATCAGTTTAAGCTTATTTGATCAAAGGAAGGAATCAACATTTTTTAATGTCTTATTTGCTAAGTACCATGCTATTATCATCACCATCATTGCTATGACTTACTGAGTAAATACTAGGAACCAAGCACTATGCTGAGGGCTTTACATACATTATCTCATATAATCCTCAGGGTCCCTCGGTGAGGAGGGTACTATTATTGTCCTCTGGGTGATTTCAGTGAGAAAACTGAAATTTGTGGGTAAGGCTAATTAAGTTTGGTAAGATATCCACAAATCACAGTAAGCTATGATACGAATCCAGTCTACCTAACAAATCTTAACATCTCATTGAATGTTCTCAAAACTCTACATAGTTGAGGTCATCATAAAAAATAAATTATACTAAACTAAGAAATGACTATTATATAAACTAAGGAATGACTATTACGTAAACTAAGAAATGACCTTTTTTTAAAAACCACACCTCTTAGTGGGAAAAGAATTTTACATTTCAACCCAGTACACACACATGTAACTGAAACAAAGATTCTGCAAACTAGTACTCATCCTTTAGTGTATGTGACACCATTTAAGCTTCCTTATTATTCAAATTCTTTTATGGAGCATGACCTATATGTTGAAAATAGTGATCTAATGTGATTCTACACAGTATGTATTCTTAATATGACAGAATGATACTCAGCCAGAGGTTCTCATTTTTCTAAGCATTCTGTTCATTAATTTATTTTAAAATATATTTGGACATATTGGGTGTTTATTATATGTCAGGTGTAGTTCCAGGTCCCAATATATACAAATATGAAAATGATTCAGTTCTTGCCTCTGATTCAAATGGATAAGACAGACAAAATTATAATACCTGTTAGTAACTGTTATAATATCAGTATGAACAATGTGTAGTGGTGACAGAGAAGCAAGCAACTACTGGCATACGTCAGAGATATTGTGGGTTTGGTTCCAGACCATTGCATTAGTGGGTCTCACAGTGTAGCAGGTTGTGATCTTTTTGCTGATGGAGGGTTTTCCCTTCAATTTGTAAAAAATGTAACATCTGTAAACCACAATAAAACAATGTGTGCCTAGGGTACTTGCCACCAAGATGGACGCCTAGACAAACACACCGTGTCTCCTTCCACAACTAAGAACGAATATAGCTACTTCAAAGCCAGAGACAACCAGAAGTTCCAGAAAACCAAACTGCATGGAAGTACAACAACAAAGATAAAAAGAAAAAACATCCGGACAGGTAGGAGGGGCGGGACCGGTGCAGAGATGATGTGGTGTGGTGGCGGCAGCAGCAGTGGCAGTGGCAGGGTGGTGCAAAGCACACTCAAATGTTTTAAAAAGTCAGGAGGGACACCTGGGGAGCGCTCCCAGTCCCAGATTAGCCCACCCAGCTCATGGATCCAGCACCAGGGAAAATAAAGCCTCATTGCTTTTAACTGCGAAACCGTGGGGGTTGGGGCAGAGGAAGAAACTGCTGGTCTCTCAGCAGAGTCTGCTTGTTTAAAGGGCCCCCATGGTCCTAGAACGTCTGCAGACCCACCCACTCTGGGAACAACAGCCAGAGCAACAGCTAGAGAGGCACCAGTCCCATACGGAAGTGGGAGAAGTGACTGGAAAAGGGGCAAGTGCTGAGCAGGTGTCGATGTTCCCTCTCGGACCCCTCCCCTACCACAATGTGGTGAAACAGGTCGCCCTCCACTGACGCATATCTAAGGCTCCACCCCTTACAACGTAATAGGAGTGACAGCTCTACCTCAGACACAAGGCAAACACAGGAGGCTGTCAAGATGAGACAGAGAAGTATGGTCCAAAAGGGGGAACAGATCAAGTGGGAGAACTAAGCGATGAGGAGATAGCCAACCTAACAGATGAGATAGCCAACCTAACAGACACAGAGTTCATAACACTGGTGATAAAGATGCTCACAGGCTTAACAGATATGCTTAAGTACAGCAAACACATGAAGAAGTGAAGGCTATGCTAAGTGAAACGAAGGACAATCCACACAAAACTAATAGTGAAGGGAAGGAAACCAGGGTTCAAATCAATGATTTCAAACATAAGGAAGAAAAAAACAGTCAACCAGTACAGAACGAGGAAAGAAGAATTGAAAAAAATGAGGAGAGGCTTAGGAACCTCTGGGACAACTTTAAAACATGCCAAAATCCGAACCATAGGGGTGCCAGAAGGAAAAGAGGAAGAGCAAGAAATTGAAAACTTATATGAGAAAATAATGAAGGAAAATAACCCAGATTTGGCAAAAGAAATAGACATACAAGTCCAGGAAGCACAGAGTCCTAAAGAAGCTAGATCCAATGAGTACCTCACCAAGACACATCATCATTAAAATGCCAAAGGTGAAAGATAAAGAGAGAATCTGAAAAGCAGCAAGAGAAGAACAGAGAGTTATCTGCAAAGGGGTGCCTATCAGACTGTCAGCTGAATTCTCAAAAGAAACTTTGTAGGCAAGAAGGGACTGGCAAGAAATATTTACAGTGATGAAAAGCAAGGACTTAAACCGAGATTACTCTATCCAGCAAAGCTATCATTTAGAATGGAAGGGAAGATAAAGTGATTCCCAGACAAGGTAAAGCTAAATGAATTCATCATCACCAAGCTATTATATGAAATGTCAAAGGGACTTACTTAAGAAAAAGAAGATAGAAATTATGAACATTAAAATGGCGAAAAACTCACAACTACCGACAACTGAATCTAAAAAATAAAAATAAAATCCAACTTAGCAAACCAGAATAGGAACAGAATCATAGCCATGGGAATAATTTGGAAGGTTATCAACTGGGAGGGAGAAGGGGGAGAAATGGGGAAATGGTGCAGGGATTAAGAAGCATAATTGTTTGGTACAAAATAGACGGGGAAGTTAAGAATAACTTAGTAAAGGATGAAGCCAAAGAACTTATATGCACGACCCATGGACATGAGCTAAGAGGGGTGGGATTGCTGGAGGAAAAGGTGGTACTGGGCAGAAGGGGGCAAAGGGGGAAAAATTGGGACTACTGTAATAACATAATAAAGTACACTTAAAAAACAAACAAAAAACGATGTGTGCCTATAATCCACCCAGTAAAACTCCAAGAAAAGCTTGATCAAGATGATTTATGAGAAATAGGTCATATAGAATGAAACAATCTTCCAGGCATGAGAGAAGGGCATTCTCGCAGAGGAGCCTGAGCATGCACAGGCAGGGAGATTTGGAAGGGTGGAACTTGCTCCAGGCACAATAAGAATTTCAGTGTACTAAGTTTAGGAGAGTAAAGAGAAGTGAGGTGGCGAATGACATGTTACAGTTTCTTCTGATGTAGTGAGAAGCCCAAAGAGGTTTTGAATTTAGGATATGTAAGCTAAGGGATATCGGCTTTAGGAAGACAATTCTGTTGACTTTTAAATGGTGGTATGGAGAAAAGAGACATTGATGCAAGAAATGAAGACATGAACTAAGCAGTGGTGGGGATGGAAAAGATGGTTACATTTCAGAATTCAGTTTCATTCAGTTTGTCAAACATTTATTGAGAGTTAATTGTATGTCAAGTTGTTAAATACTGTGATTAAAAAGACAAATGAGAAATGGTCTCTGATCTTGAGCTTTCTCTTTAGTGGGAAACAAAGACATACAGATAGATCACTTCAGTGTAAAAATGGTAAAGTGTTACAATAAAGGCTTGCATAAAGTATGAAAAGAGCCAAGATGAAGGGTTTATAACTCAGACTGAGAAGTTCATGAAGGCTTCCTGGGAAGAAACAACCAAGTGAAATCTAGAATAACGAGTAGGAGTTACCCAGGTGAAGCAAATAACAGGTGCATTGCAGGCATAGGGTGGAGGAAAGCAACATCAAAACTAAAGAACATGGGGAACTACATGGAGTTTAGTACTGCTGGGACGTTACGTGTTGAAGAAGATGTGAATGAGACCCCAATAGGAGTTTCCCATGAGCTCCTGCTGTGGAACTTGTAGGTTAATAAGGAGCCCCTAAGTCATGTTAAGGAGGCTGGCCTTTATCCTGGTTGTAGTGAAGAGCCCGCCGGAGGGTTTTAAAGCATGATGATGACAAGGGCAGCTTTGTGGCTCAAGTGGCTTATTCTGTTAATGTAGAAGATAATAGTAGCTAACTTTTATTGACTGCTCATAATGTTCCCAGCACTATTATAAGCATTTCACATGAATCACCTTGTTGAAACAACTACTGTTTTGTAGGAAGGTTATTGACACACAGATTAAGGTGCTCAAGTTTACACCATCTGTGGCAGAGCCAGGACCCAATCTCCAGTGACCTGACTAACCCACAGCAATATGCTGCTAAGTAAATGGGAGGCCTGACTGTAGGGAAGAGATTATGATGAGCTGCCCTGGGGAAATGGTAGCAGATGGAGAGAAGCCTACTAGGGCTGCCATAACAAATTGTAAACTGGGTGGCCTAACACAGAAATTTATTTTCTCATAGCTCTGGAAGTTCAAAGTCCGAGATCAAGGTGCTGCCAGGGTCAGGGTTGGGTTCTGTGGATGGCTGCCTTATCCTAGGCCTTCACTAGCCTTTCCTATATGCGGGGAGAGAGAGCAGACTCTGGTGTCTCTTGGGGATGCTAATCCTAAAAATCAGAGCCCCACGCTATGACTGTATTTAACCTTAATTACTTCTTTGGGGTGGACATACACATTCAGTCCATAACAGCAACAATTCCAGAAAATATTCAGGAGATAAAATTAGCACAAGTTGGTGATTGATTTGATGTGGAAAGCGATGGAGAAGGAGAAGTTTAGGATGGTTCAGAGTTTTCTCACAAAGGATGTAGAGAAAGGAGCAGATTTGAGAATGACAGTTCATTTGAGATTATAGTAAATAAAACCACTGGAAAGCATTCATGAGATAGCTGGTAATATGAGATAAACCATCAGCAAGTAGATGGCAGTCGAAGCCACCTAGAGAAAATATGTGGAGGGATAAAAGAGGTGGTACTGTCAAGCATGGCAAATATGAGGTGAATGAAAATATAAGGACACTTAAGAAATAGGAGACGTTCTTCCCTGGATCCAAAGGAAGAGAGAATTTCAAGCAATATGAATTGTTAGCACTCATATCCTGCAACCTCATGTGTGTCAGATTTGTATTCTTAAGTGAGACAAGGAAACACAGAATCATAGCATTTTATTGCCTAATAGGACCAGAGAGATGACTTCACAATTCCACTCATTCTACAAACAAGGAAGCTGCGGCCTGGCAAAGCCCAGTGATTTGTCTCCTTCATGGTCCAGGCAGAACCAGAATTTAAGTCTCTAAAGCCTCTTTACATCAATCCAATGCTTTTCATAATATGTCAAATTGAATACATCATTGTGGGTTGTAAAAAATTACACTAACTAGAGAAAGAAGCATAGGAATTTTATTATATGCATTTGAGGAAAGGAAGATGTAGTATATAAAATGCCTAAACTTTGTTTAAGAAGAAAGATAGTAGTGTCAGCCTTTAGTAGTAGTAAGAAAATTGACCAGTGGAAAAGAACTTAGAGACAGGGCTCCTGTCTTTACTATATTTAGAGTGGAAGTGGCACATCACCTATTAGTCCCTGGGCACGCACTTGTAATTTTGACTCCTTATGTCCTCATTGACTAAACCCCCTATTTAGTGTATAGCAATACTGTATTATTAGAAAAGTATTTAAGTCAATATCTTATAGGCTTGAAAGTGACAGACTTCATTACTTATGGAAAGGAGCAGCTCTTTTACAGGGTTTCAGAAGTTGCCTTAAGCCACATGAACTCCCTAAGTCAGAATTTCTCTCAGCAACAGAGACAGTTTGTCTTGTATTTCAATTATTGAAGTACATATTGAGTATCTACTATAAATAAAGCACTGTGTTAAGCCCTTCAGGTTGTATTAAAGAATAGAGTCCCTTTGGAAGATCTGTAGAGCCTGTTGCAAGTAGGAACAATGTCATGTGAACCTTTATAATCACAGATATTTTGATGATGTCATTGTAGTCAAGAGTGCCAGCACATCCTCTTCAGTACTTATTAAAAATGTGTGAGCTGACTTTGTTTATATTTCTGACTTTCAGATTTGAAGAACAAACAAAAACTAAAGCAGGGTTAACTACCATCTTGGCCTATAAATTAAATGCATTTTTAAAAACCAGCTAAGCAAGCACGAATTTGACTTAATAACACAATAAAAAGACTTCTTCATTTTATAACACTATGGTTTAAAAATGTATAAGCTAATATTTAAAATAAATGTGTTCATACCATAAAGATACTCTTACTCTGTATTTTTGCTAGATTTTGATATACTGATTAAGATAGAATTATACAGAATAACTGATTCACTGTCATACATGACCTTGGTACTAGGCCATTATCAGAATTTTTATGTGATAATATGCATATTACCAAGAGTACATTATGTGGAAAATAAACCAAGCTAGGTTTATGCAAGCATCACATAAAAGGAGTAGGTAATATACAGTTAACATCCTAAGAGAATTTTTTTACAAATATTTTATTAATTTTGCTAATACAGTTGTCCCAATTTTTTTCCCCTTTGCCCCCTTCTACCCGGTACCTCCCTTCCCTCCAGCAATGCCCCCACTTGGTTCATGTCCATGGGTTGTGCATATAAAGTTCTTTGGCCTCTCCATTTACTTTACTAACTTAATGTCCCCCTGTTTATTTTGTACCTATCAGTTGTGCTTCTTGATCCCTGCACCTTTCTCCCATTTTCCCTTTTCCCTCTCACAGCTGATAAGCCTCCATATGATCTCCATATCTATGGTTCTGTTCTTGTTATAGTTGTTTGCTTAGTTTGTTTTAATTTTTTAGATTCATTTGTTGATAGTTGTGAGTTTGTTGTCATTTTACTATTCATAGTTTTGATTTTCTTAAATATGTAGCTTTAACATTTCATATAATATGGCTTGGTGATGGTGAACACCTTTAGCTTTACCTTGTCTGGGAAGCAATTCATCTTCCCTTTCATTCTAAATGATAACTTTGCTGAGTAGAGTAATCTTAGTTGTAGGTCCTTGCTTTTTATCACTTTGAATACTTCTTGTCAGTCCCTTCTTGCCTGCAGTTTCTTTTGAGAAATCAGCTGACAGTCTTATGGGAACTCTTTTGTAGGTAACTCTCTTCTTTTATCTTGCTGCTTTTCAGACTCTCTCTTTATCTTTAATCTTTGGCATTTTAATTATGATGTGTCTTGATGTGGTCTTCTTTGGGTCTAGCTTGTTTGGGACTCTCTGTACTTCCTTGACTTGTATGTCTATTTATGTCATCAAATTAGGGAAGTTTTTCTTCATTATTTTTTTATATACGTTTTCAATTTCTTGCTGTTCCTCTTCTCCTTCTGTCACCCCTGTGATTCAGATGTTGGTACATTTAAAGTTGTCCCAGAGGTCCCTAATCCTCTCCTGGTTTTTTTCAATTCTTATTTCTTCGTTCTGTACTGGTTGACTGCTTATTTTTTTCTTATGTTCCAAATCGTTGATTTGAACCCTACCCTGGTTTTCTTCCCTTCACAACTGGTTTCATGTGGGTTTTTTTTTTTTTTTCATTTCACTTAGTATTGCCTTCACTTCTTCCCTTATGTATCTGCCATACTCAATCATTTCTGTGGGCATCATTTTCACCATTGTTTTGAACTCTGTCTGTTAGGCTGGCTATCTTCTCCTCACTTAGTTCTCTCTCTGGAGCCTTGATCTCCTCCCTCTTTTGGGCCATACTTCTTTGTCTCCTCAACTTGACAGCCTTCCTGTGTTTGCCTCTGTGTATTAGGTAGAGCTGTCACACCTGTTACATTGTAAGGGGCAGATCCTTAGGTATTTGTCAGTGCTGGGTGACTGGTTTCACTGCTTTGTGGAACTGTATGTGAGGGAGGGATCAGAGAGGGAACAATGCCACTTTCTCAGCACTTGCCCCTTTTCAAATCACTTCACCTGCTTCCCTTATGTGACTGGCACCCTCCTAGCTGTTGCCCTGGTGGTGATTCCCAGAGTGGGTGAGTCTGCATACGTTCTATGACCATAGGACCCTCTAAACGGACTCTCCTGAGAGACCAGCAGTTTCTTCTGCCACCCCAACCCCATCTGGTTTTCTCAGCCAGAAGCAATGCAGCTTTATTTTCCTGGCGCTGGGACGATGAGCTGTGGTCTGACCTGGGACTGGGATTGCTCCCCAGGTGTCCCTCCTGGCTTTTATAATGTGTGACTGCTTCTTCCGCTGGCTGGCTGCAGCCACTACCTTGCCACTGATGCTTTGTCACTGCCTTGCTGCTGCTGCTGCTGCCACCGCCACCACCACCGCCGCCCCCACCACTGCCATCACCACCACCACCACACCAGCTCCCTGTCTCTGTCCCTCCTACCTGTCTGGATGAGTATTACTTCTTTATATCTTTATTTGTTGGACTTCCAGGCAGTTCAATTTTCTTGTAGTTCTGGTTGTTTTTTGTTTTGAGGTAGATATAATCCTTCTTATGGTTGTGTAAGGAGGTGAAGTGTGTTTACCTGAACCTCCATCTTGGCCAGAAGTCTGGGAAAAGAAATTTTATGTATAGTATAGTGGTATAGTATCAGGCAGAGCCCTCAGCAAAATTATGAAATAGGCAAAGCATAGTTTCAGGGCATATCAGTATCTTGGCAGAACCTGTAACTTGTGTTATTCCAAATAACAAATCTTAGCCACTGAAGGAATTTCATGAAAAGTTTGATTCATAATGCTCCACTAGTGAAGACATTCAGTAGAGTGGGGAGTTTTCAATTTTCATTGAATATTCCCATCATAGTTCATGGAAGTTAGTAGCTTCTCAATAAATGTTTATTAAATGAATGCATTTTGTCCATCAAGTAAAACATTAAGAAGAAATTTTGATTGAGGCTCATATTAAATTAACATAGTGTTGTTATCATAAGAGGATTTACTTAGCAACTGTTTATTGAGTACCACTAATGTGTCAATGCTCACTATGTTGGTACCAGAAATAATGAATAAGACAGGCTTTCAAGCAGTGGAATTGGGAGAGGGAAGAGGGAAAAGAAAAATTCGTAACCAGCTGTAATGAAGATTGGTGCCGCAAGAGAAATGTGAAGACAAGTAATTATAAAATTAGCCATGTAGTCATAGAAGTGTCTGCAAACAAAATATAGTTATACTGTTATCAAAATGAAAGTGCAAGAAAGAAAATGCAAAATGCTGTGTAAGCCCAAAAGAGAAATTCATGTCAATTGGAGGTGGGAATATTTGGTGAGGTTTCATAGAGAAAGGGACCTTTTAGCTGAACTTTGAAGAATATCCCACTGGCATCTTGGACATTTCAAATCTGCTGTGTCTGTCAGCATATTCACTGTTTTCCCCTTATATTCATCTGTGCTACACCTCCATGTCTGATGGTCTTGAACATGATTACCGATGTTACCATTTATGCCTGGATTCTTTCTGTTGAGAAATGCTAGAATCATTTGGCTCCCCCTGTCCCCCCAGTATTAATTTGGTAACTATAATTATATGAAATTTTGAGTAGTTGACAGTCTTTTACAATTGATGTGCTTTGTATATAATCAAAAGCTTATCAAAAATATTTGAGTATATCAGTCTACTAATTACATATTTTAAATTTTGTTAAGTTATACATAAAATGCCATATCTAAAACAAGTCACTTTTTTATATTAGAAAATAGTATTTTAATACCTAAATAATATGCAGAAAATCATAGTGAACTTACTATTATAGAAAAGCTGTCCTGGTATGCAGTAATGAAAGTATTTTATTTTAAATAATACTGTTCTTCTAAGCATTTATTTCTTTGATTTGTTCTTCTCTCTACAGAACCTCAAGTTTTAGCAGTACTCTAGAATTTTTAAACACTAATACATTTCTGCTGCTATTGGAGGAGCCTTCGTCACAGAGTAGCGAGGAGTTGAGTCTTTGAGTCTGACTTGCAAAGATGCCTTCATTTGAAATTCAGAACCCACCACCTCCAGAAGAATTCTCAAATTCCCACAATTAATGAATTGCACCTTTTTTATTTCTCTACTGCCGATCTAATGGCAGTTACAATTATAACTATTTTGTACAAATTCTGGTGATGGTCTTACACCACTGAAACAACAGATATTCTGAAAACTGAAAGTGAAACTGTCAGCCCTTGCCATCTGTAGTTAACCAACTACTTAGAGTATTGTTGATAGATAGGTAATTATGTGATTAAATCAAGAGTGTGGGAGGCCTCTGTGCTTTCCTAATGAAACTGTTTAATTTTTTAAAAAATTTATGAAGCATAATCATAATCTGTCTTAATCCAAAATTCAAAGTAGTATCTATAAATAGTTATTCTCTAGAGTGGTCTTAGGAATTAGGGAAAGCATAAGTGTATGAGAATTTCATTCACTTTCTCCTTAAGCCTAGCAAAGTTCACTGATCCGAGTATTACCCTTCTGATATCTTGCTCTGGTGAAATAATAGAAGAATGTTTGGCAAAGTGAAAGTTAGATATGAAGGTAAAGGAAATTTAAGTTAATTAAAAGTTACATTAAAATAATGTTACCATGATTGTGAAGTCTTGAATTCTGATTTTGCCTTTGTTACTATAATGTTAATTAGATATTTTACTTCATTAAAAAAATTTTAGAACATCCCAATTTCTATAAGTAAGATGGAGAATTTGCATTTAGAATTGCCTTCAAAATTAAATAATTTGTGTGCCATTATAAAATGTAACTGAATGGTCTCTGAAGGCCAAGGTAAACACTTTACCTCTGATATGTTCCTGTAATATGTTGCTGACTTGTATGAGGAAAGAAAGGTACTTTCTAATTGGAGTATTTATCAACACATCCCAAATTTTCTTCATGAGTCCTGGAATTATTTCATACCTTTGACATCACATTCACTCTTTAAGTTCTAACTCAGAGTCAGTTCTTTGAAGTCATGCTCCCTCTCACATCATAAGCTTGCAGAACCAGGCCTGAAGCTATTTTATTTCTCCCAAGTAATACTTGTTGTTCAGGTAAATGTCAGTACAGAAACAATCTCAAGTGTAGTTTCACATCTAAGCCTTAATATATACTAAACTTACTGAGAGCTATAAGCAATTGTCGATTAAATTATTTTTAAATATATAAAACTCACTAAAATTATAAGTAATATTATATAGTAAATATTAGTTACTATTACTATAAGAACAATGCAAAATATAATACTCAAATTTATCTTTCTTACTAATCTTTTTTTAAGTATATTTATTGATTATGTTGTTACAGTAGTTCCCATTTTTTTCCTCTTTGCTCCCCTCTGCCCAGTACCCCTCTTCCCTCCAGCAATCCTACCACCCTTAGTTCATGTCCATGAGTCGTGCATATACATTCTTTGGCTTCATCCTTTCCTATATTATTCTTAACTTCCCCCTGTGTATTTTGTACCAACCAATTATGCTTCTTAATCCCTGCACCATTTCCCCATTTCTCCCCCCCGCCCCCCAGCTGATAACCCTCCAAATGATCCCCATACCTATGAATCTGTTCCTATTCTGGTTTGCTTAGTTGGATTTTGTTTTTATTTTTTAGATTCAGTTATGAGTTTGTTGTCATTTTAGTGTTCATAGTTGTTGGGGTTATTTATTTATTTGTCCGTTTTTTATTTATTTATTTATTTTCAGGGAGAGGGGAAAGGAGAAAGACAGGGAGAGAAGCATTACTGTGCAGTTGCCTCTCACTTGCGCCCCCAACTGGGGACCTGATGTGCAACCTAGACATGTGCCCTGACTGGGAATTGAACCAGCGACCCTTGGTTCGCAGGCCAACGCTCAATCCACTGAGCCACAGCAGCCAGGAGTGTTCATAGTTTTTATCTTTTTCTTAAGTAAGTCCCTTTGACATTTCATATAATAATGGCTTGGTGATGATGAACTCCTTTAGCTTTACCTTGTCTGGAAAGCACGTCATCTGCCCTTCCATTCCAAATGATAGCTTTGCTGGGTAGAGTAATTCTGGTTGCAGGTTGCCTTTCATCACATTGAATACTGCTTGCCATTCCCTTCCTGCTTGCAAAGTGTCCTCTGAGAAATCAGCTGATAGTCCTATACGCACCCCCCATGTAGGCAACTCTCCGCCTCTCTCTTGCTGCCCCCAGGACTCTGTCTTTATCTTGCACCTTTGGCATCTCAATCATGATGCGTCCTGGTGTGGTCCCCTCTGGGTCCAGCTCGCCTGAAACCCTCTGTGCTTCCCAGACCTGTATGTCCATCTCCCTTGTAAAATGTGGGAAGTTTTCCTCATTTTTTTCAATTCTTGCTTCCTCATTCTACACTGGTTGACCGTTTTTTTCTTCCTTATGTTCCAAATCATTGATTTGAACCCCGGTTTCCTTCCCTTCACCATTGGTTTTGTGTGGATTTGTCTTTGTTTCACTTAGCATAGACTTCGCTTGTTCTCTTATGCATTTGCCATACTCAAGCATATCTGTCAAGCCCGTGCATCTTTATCACCAGTGTTTTGAATTCTGCATGTTAGGTTATCTATCTCCTCACCTGTTAGGTTGGCTATCTCCTCGTCCCTTAGTACTCCCTCTGGAACCTTGATCTGTTCTCCCTTTTGGACCATACTTCTCTGTATCCTCATTCTGACAGGCTCCTGTGCTTCTTTGCCTCCGCATCCCAGGTAGAGCTATTGCTCCTATTAAGTTTTAAGGGGCAGAGCCTTAGGGATTCATCAGTACAGGGTGACCTATTTCACCATGTTGTGGCATTGTATGTGTGGGAGGGGTCTGAGAGAGAACAATGCCACCTGCCCAGCACTTGCCCCTTTTCCAGGCACCTCTCCCACTTCCACACCAGACTGGTGCCCCTCTAGCTTCTGCCCCGGCTGTCGTTCCCAGAGTGGGTGGGTCTGCAGATGTTCTAGGACCGTGGGGGCCCTCCAAACAAGAGGGCTATGCTGAGAGACTGGCAGTCTCTGCCTCCACCCCAAACCCCACTGGTCTGCACAGTCAGAAGCAATGAGGCTTGATTTTCTGCGGTGCTGGGACCTTGAGTTGCTAGGTCCAGTGAGGAGCTGGGAATGCTCCCCAGGTGTCCCTCCTGACTTTAAAATGTGTGACTGCTCTTTCCGCCAGCCTGCCCTGCTGCTGCTGCTGCTGCCACCACCGTGTCCTCTCTGCCCGGACTCCGCCCCTCCTACCTATCTAGATGAGTATTTCTTCTTTATATCTTTGTTTGCTGGACTTCCATGCACTTTGGTTTTCTGGAACTTCTAGTTGTTTCTAGTTTTGAGGTAGTTGTATTACTTCTTAGTTGTGGAGGGAGACGCAGCATGTCTGTCTATGCCTCCATCCTGGTCAGAAGTCCTCATCCTCTCTCACTAACCTAACTGTTCTCATTCCTAATGAGACACTCCTAATTCTTCCCAGACTGGAACAGATTTAAATGTTCTGCATTTACCTCTTTGTCGCTTCAAGACTGCAAGATACTATGCCATCTGTGAAGAGTGGAGTCTTATTCTTGAGCTTAATTGTTAATAAAAGAACTTAGTCATTTATTACAAATCAGTTGTCAGACTTCCTACATTGTTTTTGTTTGCCATGATCAAACAGAAAACAACACAGAATAAAATGTCTATATACATTAAGTTTCCTTGTGACTGCATTTCTAGTCAGAATAAGATTTTTCAAAAATCTTCCAACTATTCTTACTGTTTTAAAATTGAATCTATGAAAACAATTACATTTATTCATGAGGCTGACTTTTGAGCAAGACTGTGTTTAAAGGGCCCATGATAGTATTTTTTGAGAAATAATTTACATGAAAATCTTACAAGAATATGAAAAGAGGTAATTATTTAAGAAGTAATTGCATGAAATCAGAATTCCCTTCCAAAAAATGTGAAATATATAATCTCTATGGAATACAAGCCCTATTTATTTGATATGTATAGCACAGTGGCACAAAAAGATGGGCATTTAACAAAAGCTTTTAATAATCTGGAAGTGAACTTCCTTTTATATGAAAAAGTAACCGAAACTGCTTTTATTTTCATTGTCCCTGGAAGTGTAGGAAGCAGAGCATTTATTTAATATCATGCTCGAACAAGAAAGCTCCACACAAAATCAGAAGTACACCATGTAGAAAGATCAAGATTTCCAGTAGCCCTGTCACATGAAGAATAGGTAAATAGGGCCCCACTTGTCAGTGTGTGGATGCAGAGTAAATAAAGCACTTACTGAAATTGCTTTATGAAAGCTAAGTGGTCATAAAATAAGATGCAGAAGTTCAAAGTGAAAAGTCATCTTAGGCTAAGAGTAAAAGGGGGACCCAACTATGCCCTAAAGCAGTTTTGCAACACTTAGAGGTTTTCACTACCATCTAGAAATTTACAAGTGAATTTTTTTAAAGAATGAGAGTTTGAATCAGTTATTGCTTGCTTTATTAGCGTACTTATTTAAGCAGAAGGGTTGCTTCTATGCAAAGCCTCAGACTTCTTTTTCATTCCTACACTCTCTCTGCTTGTGAGTCATCAAGACTAGTGTGTTGTCCTTCACCTGCAAAGAAAAGTTTGTGTGCTCAGGCTGCTATAACAAATTACCATGTACTAGGTGGCTTAGTTGACATTTATTTCTCACAGTTCTTGAACCTAATTATCTCTCTTGTATCTCTTATAAGGGCACTAATCCCATTCATGAGCGCTCTACCCTCAGGACCTAATCATCCCTGAAAGGCCGCCACCTCCAGAAATCATCACTTTGGAGATTGGGGCTTCAACATATGAATGGGAAGAGGGAAACAAACACCCATCCTCAGAGAATGCATTGACTTTATCATCTGTTCTGCTTTATTCTATCTTCTACTGAAGCACATGCATTTATAACTTCTTGGCAGGTTGTTAGAGAACCATGGATGGCTATAGACTATACTTAGACCATCTTAGTTTTCTCCAGACTTGAGCAAGGATGAACAAACACATAGAGGTGAAATGTGTAACCTTTGGCCTCATTAACTCAAGAACTGAAACAAGTTGTAAAGTACATAAAATTTGGTTTTGGTGTCCTAGAGCCTTCTTTGTTACTTTATTGTCTCTGCTGCCCACCCCACCCCCATCCTTCCCCTCTGTTGTGACCTGTGCTTTCTGTTCTGTATCCATCAAAGCACTCTCTGAAGGCGATACGGGAATTCAGAACAGAGGCTTTGGGAATCAGACTCAAAGTAGTTTATTGCCTGACTCTGCCACTCAATGAATGTATCATTTCAAACAAGTGAGGCAACCTGGCATTGCTCTGTCAGTTTTCTCATCTGTAAAATAGGAATAATGCGTACCACACAGAATTCTGCAGATGTTAAACAAGGTAGTATGTTTGAGTGCTTAGTACACTGCCCAGCATGTAGAAATGCATACTAAATAGCTGGAAATGGAACTAGGCCTGTTTGCAGAAAGAGTCATGCCAGAAAATTTTACTTTTTAACAGGGTTTAAGGACATAATCTCTAAATATGAAATTAGGAATACTGTACAGTTAGCTGGTGGAAAAGGCTTCCTTTAACGGAGCTTATCCCAGCACCCCTGTAATCAGTCATATGTTTGCTCTGCTGGATACAGAACCATAAACCTTTATCAACCTCTTTTTGCTACTTTAGAGTTGGCCATGCCTTAGGATGAACCATTCTTTACTTTGTTATACTGTGAATTAGTTTCCTAATACTGCCATAACAAATTACAAGCGTGGTGACTTAAAACAATATAGACTTATTTTTTACACTTCTGGAGGCCAGAAGTCCAAAATAAAGGTGTCAGAAAGTGTGGTTCCTGCCGGAGGCTCTGAATGAGAAACCGCTCCATGTATGAGGCTCCTGGTTGCTGGCATTCCTTGAATTGTAGCTGATCACTCCAATCTCTGCCTGTCTTTTCGCATAACCTTCCCCTGTGTTTCTATGTCAAGTCTCTCTCTGCCTTTCTCTTATTAAGTTCACTTGTAATGGGATTTAGGACCCACTCTGAATGATTTTGAATGATTTCATTCAAAATCTTGAATTTAGTTCTTTCTGCAAAGACCATGTTTCCATCCACAAGTTCCAGGGTTGGGACAAGGACATATCTTTTTGGAGGACCCCAATTCAACCACTATATACTTACTGGGTGAGAGGATGGGAGGGTGAACTGGCAAAGGAAAAATTTACTTCCTGTAATTTCCACCCAGGTGGGAACACTTGAGCTTCACTACCAGTTGTCATGGGACCACTGAAGCTTAATTTTACAGGTACAAGTAAACCTGTGCCCTGCAGGCAGGTGTCCATCTTCAGCTGCAGGTGAACTGCCTGTAGTGCTTGTCCAGTTTTCTTTTTGAACTGTGCCAATGCTTTCTCGTTTCTGGAGCCTATTAGCTGTATTTGGATAAAGAACAAGCAATAGAGCTAGAAGTACATACATGTGGTTGGGCTTGAGAGTCACGATGAAATGTTCTCAGGAGCACCAGCTAAAGATGGTATTAGTAGCTGTCAGAGTTTGACAGCCCCTCCACTACCTTCACCACATCAGCAGTACTTGTCAGCCCCTCCTATCAAGTCACCACCATCCACAGTACTTATCAGCTTCTCTAATCACTTTACTACCATCAGCAGTATTGTCAGCCCTCCACTCACTTAACCACGTCACTAGTACTTGTTAGCCCCGCTAAGCACATCACCACTATTATGTACTGGTATTCGTTCTCATCTCCAATCACATCCCCACCATCACCCCTTTTATAAGGAATTTTCCATGGCTCAGGTAAAGCTAATGGAAATTTGGTTAACAAGTAAATAAATGGAAGTGATTACTATTGACATTGTGTGTTTTGCATTGAATGGAGCACTGGAAATTAGCTATAAGGCCTGAATATGGAAAGATTTGGAAATCACCTTATTTTTTTCACTCTGGTGTAACTTCTGATTACAAAAAGGATAGTGCTAGCACCAGTGCCCTTTCAGAGACTTAGAATTTGATCCTGTTTGCTGTCTCTAAAATGTTTGGAATTGTAGTTAGTTGAAGAGAATCCAGGCTGGTGGAGCATTGGAACTCTGATAAAATTTTTTACCAGTACATACAGCAAGCTGCTTATGCAAATAAGTAAGCATTGCACAAACTTCTAAGATCAAACCTCATTTGTTCAACAGATCTCTAAACCAAGATATTCTCAAAGTTAATCAACTGCATTTTTTTTTTTTGCATTCATAATTCCTATCTTGGTGCCCATGTAGATGTTTGGTCAGCCAATTATTTAGTATATTCCATCACTGATCAACTTTTAAGATGTTGTAACTGATTTTCATAATGATAAAAATATTGAGAAGGAAATGACATGATCTAAATTCTGGATTAAGCAAGTACCAAGTCTTCATTTTATAGAATAACTTTTGCCTTGGTAAGAAGAAAAATGCCTGGTTTCAAGGAGAAAATTTTATTGGTATAAATCAGAAACAAGATATTGCTACTTCAGAACAGAAGTTGGCAAACTATGGCCTTTGAGTCAAGCCCAGCCTACTGCCTATTTTTGTGTGGCCTGCAGACCAGAACTGGTTGTTACCACTTTAAATGGACAGAAGTCAAAGGAAGAGTAATGTTTTATGATACATGAAAAGCATATGAAATTCAGAAATTTCAGGGTCTATAAAATTTGCTTGGAACACAGCTCATTCGTTTACGTATTGTCTCTGGCTACTTTTGCCCTACAATGGCAAAGCTGAGTAGTTGCAATAGAGGCCATATGTGACCCAGAAAGCCTAATATTTACTCTCTGGCTCATTATAGAAAGAGCTGTAGTGCAAGCTTTTATCAAAATGCTGATTTTTGAACTTCAGAATATTGAGAACTCAAGTTTGTCCCCTGAATCTATAGCTGGACCCGAGCGATGTACAGGTGCACTGTATCAAGTCACTGCCAGACTTCCCTCCTGAGGACTGAGGGCAGTGTACAGGCACCTATAAGCTGGGCAGGCATGCCACTGTGTTCAGAAAAATGCCCAGAATGGGGCAGATAAGCCAATGAACAATCTATCTGAACAGGACACTGACACTGAACTTCCAATGCCACCTGTGCTGGGAACTGTTTCTGAAGAGTCCTTGCATCTTTGCAGTGTAGCCACAAGGGTCCTGGAAAGAGGCTTTGGATTGGTCAAACCTAGGTCACATATTAAGTACTCATTAGTACTCTAACTAAATCAAAGGAGTGAAGAACTCATTCTAATTCCAAATGCTAATTTTCAGTTCATCCCTCCCTCTGATGCACAAAGAGATTTCCTCCAAAGGAACAGCCCTGCAAGGGCAACCAGAGAATATAAATCAAACACCTTCTACAGCTTTGCTGTTAGGAATGTGGTTGTAGGACCAGAGTATTGTGTCACCTGGGAGTATGTTAGAAAAGCAGCCAGCCTCTGCAGCCTATCCCCAGGCCCCCTGAATCAGGTTCTGAATTTTAACAAGATCCTCAGGAGATTTGTGTGTGCATTAAAAATTGAGATGAGGTCCAAATAAAGTCCTAGTTTTGCAGGAGTTCAGGCAATATTATGAAGTGAAAGGATATATTCAGGCAGTTTGGAGGCATATATTTTTGTTCCTGGGAGGTTACCCATAAACATGACAGCTATGCTTGGGAACCTTCTCCCCTAGGCTATGCCTTCTTTTTGGTTTCTTCCTTTCTTAAGCCCTCAGAATTAAAACCTCCAATGTTTTAGCATTTTCTATGGCTGTACACTAGAAGCCCTGACCGTGGGTGTGGACAGTGGTGGAGCGGGCATTTAGATAGGCGGGTGGTTTGAAAATGATGGCTTGCCTGTATAGGTCACAGGGCCAAATAATATTTTAAAGGGCTAAAGGTGACTCTTTACCTAAAATAAACTCAGAAATGGAAACTTAATATGAATCCAGTCATGCTTGGTTTCAAGTTCCAGCTCTCACTTCTGTCATTTTTACATAACTTTCCTGAGCCAAAATTTCCTCATCTCTGAAACAGGGTTAAGAATATGAGTATGAAAGATAATGTATGTAAAGGAGATTCCACAGTGCCCAGAAGGAACTTTGTATTCCAGTAGTTGTAGCTATTATATGTTTTAATTTGCTAACTTAGGAGACCATGTTTCTTTATGCTTTAGTTAACCAAGGTGTGACAGCTTACGGACAAATTTTGCAAGAAAATCATTAACAACTGCTAATGTTGACTAATCTATGCTGAGTTTTAGGATTATAGATTTTTTTGGCCTCCTATTTCCATTGGCGCCCCCAGTTTCTGTCACCATGAAGTGTCATAGAGTACAATTTATACCATCAGGTCAATTTGATAAATTGCAATCATGAATGTTAGTGGGATAAAAGTACATATTTGAAAAGCTACTGAGTATACTAACTGTATTCTTTAATTATGACTTCTGGATTATTGCCACTACTAACCACAATAGAAAACCTCAACAGAACCTTCTGTAGGACAGAAATGATGACTCTTAGCTATCATAAGCATACTAAAATTTACTTCCAGCAGTCTTAAGAATGGAAGCAAACAGACCTTTGCAGACACAGGGCAGTGGTTGGTATCTTAAGACTGTGCTGTCATTGATTGTCTACATTTTCTTGGCGAATCTATCATCTCAATAAAATTGGTCCTAAAAAAAAATGTGAGTTGAATTTATTTCCACAGCTAAAACATTTTGGCCACAATGACACTGAAGTTATTAAAATAAATTCTTTATTGAAAAGCAAGATAGGTTTTCCATTTACTATTTTAACTTCATTGCTTTGTAAATTAAAAAAGTCTTAGACTCAAAAAACAGCTAATAAAATGTAAACAAGTTGTTAATAAACTAGAGACATCAAGTCTTTAAACCATATCTCATTTGACAGTGAGGTGTCTTTATCCTCAATTGATTAATACATTTCTCCCATGTAACTCTTATGTCAAAGACATCTGTAACATAAAGGCCCTAGGTTACTTTTGGCTAGAATTTAAGTGTACATTTGCAGGAAAAAAATCACCAGCTTTTGACACAGATGGATATAATGAAATAAAATGTTGCTATTAATAGCCAGGTGATATTACTAGTATTGGCCAGGCAGTGTAGGATGACACCCTATTAGAAATTAAATTTGTGGGGAGTTTCCCCTATTCTTTAAACAAGAGACCTTTTAGCTGCTTCTATAAATGGCAGGAATCAGTTTTGACCTTGGAGCAAGTCTTCCTTGTTCTAGTAAAATTTCCTGCAGTAATTGCCCTTAGAAGGCAGGTCTAGTGGACTTCCTGCTATTACTGCTGTGTGAAGCTTTAAGCACTGAGCTCTGGAGACTGACACCTGATTTATACCCCAAACTATATAGAACATTTATCCCCATTCCAGTCATTAAAGCTTAATGTATTCCCTTTTATATTCCAGAACTGATTTCTCACGGTTATTGATCTTTTGCCTACCATAAACCATTTTAACCATACTCTCTTGGAATCCTCTTGTTTCAATACTAACATGGAAAACCAGGAACTTTTTCCATGTTTTGCTCCCTGTCATTGAGGTCAAGCACCTCTCGTTACAATAGTAGTACCTCCTCCAGCCAGCCAGCTCGGGTCAATTCTATCATCTTTAAATGCATTGGCCATATCCTGACCCATGTCTCCAAGAATGAGGTCTATCCTCAGGATCTGTGAACTTCATCTCACCAACATTTAAACATGCTTAAGTATCTTGTGTCTTATAAAAAAATTCTTCCTCAGCCACACATTCCTTACTAGCTGCTCCCCTTTCGTAACTATACTTAAATGTCTTAGAAGAGTGACTCTGCCTCTGTTTCCACTCACATGTTTCTCATGCTCTTCTTAATCCTCAACTCAATGTCATCTGTCTTCTTTCCTACTACTGCACTGACTGCTCTCAATGGGTCTTTAGAGATGTCCCTGTCACCAATTGGTCACCCATATATGGCAGCAGTCTCACTGTTACTCATTTGTCCTTCTGGATGCATTATCTTCCCTGAGCTTCTCTGAGTCCACCAACCTGCCTCTGCTGACAGCTGCTCAGTCTTTGCAGCTGTCTTCTTGTACTCTTAGCCCTGCCCCACTTAATGTTTGTGTTCCTCAGGAACTTCTCCTGGTTCTTTTTCTCTTCTCATTTGACCCATAGGCTGGGTAATCTCAGCTATGTCCATGATTGTAATACCACCAGAGAGAGTTGCCTCCTCATTCTGAGCTCCAGACAAGAATGTCATTGACCATTCCCACCTTGGTGGACACTCTCTCCTTTTGGCTTCCTTGATTACAGAAGGCTTTGGTTTTCTTTCTACTTTCTTTGACAAATACTTCTGTCTTCTTAAATCTGTCACTTTCCTACTTAATAAAGCACTTCAATTATTTGAATTCAATGCAAATTATAAGTCCAGGGATTATCTGGCTCCTACCTACTTCTCTAGATGCTTCTGACCTCCCACTAACCCTAGCTATCCTCGTCTGGCTGATCTTTTATTTCTTCAAACACCTAACTCTCTTGTCTCTTGCTCCATGTAGATAACTGTGTGACCTGAAGCCAGTTCTGATCAATAAACTCCCACCTTTGCTGGTCAAAGTGGTTATTCCAAATTTCCACCACTCTTCAAATCCTTTAGTGTTGTTACCACTGCCCTGTCTCCTGGCAGTTGAGTTTGCCACCTGCTTCACAGGAAAAAGAGGTGGTGGTGGGGACAGGGGGTGGAATGAAGTCATCATGCCAGAAGTTCCTCAGCCTCTTCCTTAACACTTAGAAATATACCTCCATGTGAACCTATCTACTCTTCCTTACTTTCTGTCCCAGGAGGAGAAATGTACTTCTACTTCTCTAATTGGATTTAATCCCTTCCCACTTTCCAGGACTGTGTTCTAACTTCTCTGTTGATACTGGCTTTTTATCCAATGTTATTCCTGTCCTCCTTGGGAAAAGGTATCTATGTCCCTGTGATTTAAGTTTATTGAAAGAATGGCCTCTAATTGGCTATCCCCACTGTGTCATGCCTGATTCCTCAGTCCACTGAAATTAGCTTGTGTTCCCAAATCTCTGATGAAATAGTTCTTGCTAACTTGCAGATGAGCTTCATGTCTGCCAAAACCAATGGGTGCTTTTTCATCTTTAACTTATGCTGTGCCTTTGTGATATTATACACTGCTGACCCTCCTTCTTGGAACTTTTCTCCTTTGGTTTAATGATCCTACTTTTCCCTGGCACCTCTCCCCACTTTTTAACTTTTTCCTCTGCTGCAGCTTTGAGGCTTCTCTTGATTCATTCAACAAATATTAATTGAGTTGACCCTAGAGCTTCAGTGATGAGTGCAATATAGTCCCTGTCCTGGTGGAGTTTATAGGATTCAAGGAAAGAGAGCCAATCAATTAATCACACAAATAATGTTAAATCATTATGGATTCTGCTAAGCACTGTGTAATCACGTGTTAGGGGCCTGGTCTTTGTGCACCTCAGATCTGGAACATACATATGAGTCATACATCATACTATATGGGATTTTGGTGAATGAACACATGTTCATCTTAGTCATACCCTTAATTATTTAATAACTGTCAGTTACCTTCCTTTCACAATCTGCTGTCTCCAAATGGAAATATTTTTAGCCTTTTTCTATACTTTTTCTATATTTTTAGCCTTTTTCTCCCCAGAAGCCTTCCTATTAGTAGTTATGTAGAGACTGTGCTTAAATACATTTTTATAAATTTTCTTCAGTATATGCCTTACTTGAGCAGCAACAGAACTCCACAGCATTCCAGGTGTCCATCTATCTGAAACTGAATTCCATCTATTTACTCAAAAATTGGATTTTCCACACATAGCTCTCTAACTGTAGATACCATGAGTTAGAGTAGGCAGCCTACTACCTATGAACACTCCTTTTAGATACACCATGGTGTGGAAAAGTTGTGGAGAGAGTACACACTTGGTTTGAATCTGACCTCCACCATTTCATAATTTTGACAAACTATTTGATTTTGCTGTTCAAGGAAGCATTGAAAATCAGCATTGAAGCTCCAGCAATCTGACTGGGATTAGGGAATTAACCTGTAAAATAGTCCATTGTTTTGTGGTGACCACTGTCATGGTGAGAAAGCAGTTCTCCCATGATGTCCTTCCCTCACCATTCAAAAGCAGAGAAAGCAGGTGGCCGTAGAGTGAGGCAAGTGCCTAATCTATGTTGGAGGAATAAACTGAGGCACTGATTCTCAACAGGGGTGATTTTACCCCCCATCCCGTACATTCGGCAATGTGTGGAGACATTTGTGATTATTCCAGCTGGGTGGGGTTACTAAGCATCTAGTAGGTAGAGACCAAGGATATTGCTGAACATCCTATCATACAGGAGACAGACCCCCACAACAAAGAATGACCTGATCCAAAATGCCAATAATGCCAAAGCTAAGAAATCCTAACCTAGGAGATAATGAAAATGTAATAATTTCATGACTTTGTGCCTAAGGATAGACGTAAGAAACATATTCACCTATTTCTAGTGAAGTACTCAAAAGGTACTTTTTATTTTTAAAAATAATTATAAATTCAGAGTTTTCTGGGGAAATGTGTAGGCTAGTCATTAATTCAACACACTTTACTGTGAGCTGTGTGCCAGGGTTTCAGTATTCAGCAAGCTTTGGTCCTTGCCCTCACCAGCATATCCCAGTGATGTCTTCAGAATCGCCTGGAGGCTTGTTAAAATCTATTGCTGGGCCCCACCACTAGAGTTTCTGATTTAGTAAGTATATCTGAGGTGGAGCCCAAGAATTTACAACTCTTAGTAATTTGTCAAGTAGTGCCCATGAAGCTGGCCTCGGATAACACTTTGAGAACCATTGTTGTAGGGAATACAGAAAAGGAAATGCCTGTGTTTTTGTTATGGACTGAATGCTTGTGTCCTCCTACCACCACCACCCAAAATTCATATGTTGGAATTGTAACCCTCAATGTGATAGTATTAGAAGGTGGGCCTTTGGGAGGTGATTATGTCCTGAAGGTGGAGCCCTTAGTAATGAGATTTGTGTTCTACGAAGAGGCATGAGAGAGCTTTCTTTCTCTCTGCTCTGCCTTGTGAGGACACAGCAAAAAGATGGGCACTTATAAACCAGGAAGACGGTTCTCACCAGAAATGTACCTTGCCGTCTAGCATTGTAGTTTTGACTTTCCAGTCTCCAGAACTGTGAGCCACCCACTCTGTGGTAATTTATTATAGCGGTCAACTAAAACAGGTTTTAAGAATTAACATTTGCAGTACTTGTTGGACATTTGAAAGATTTTACTTTATCTGTCAGAATGTCTTTTGAAGATTTCAGAGTCCCTGGCTGCTAGAGATAGACTTGGTGTTTCACTGAGCACTAGTATTATTGCTGAAAGCCCAGCTATTTCAACTTATATTTCCCTAAAGCCAGCAAGGTTAACATTTTTTTATCTTAAAAAAAAATGTTCTTTTCTTTTTTTTATGTGAGTTATGTATTCATTTCTGTTATCTCTTTTGTATTTTCTTCCTGAGGTCTTGATGAGCAAATGGTTTTAAACTGTACTATTTTGGCTAATAATGAGATGCAAAATATAGACACTAGTTCTTAAAAGTCAGCACTGTTCACTTTTGCCAAGTGAGCATAAACTGAATTGCATCAAATTATAGAATATCTAGAATATTTAATTTTTTCATTTTTCCCTTTTTATTGAAAAATGTCATTAGTGATGAAGGTAGCAAGGGTTAAGTTTCCAGACTGCCTCAAGTCAGAAATGCCAAGAAGAGCTTTCTGTTCAGTATTTGCCTGGGAAGGCTCCAAAGGAAAGGCAAGAAGCCACAACTCAAATCCTTCTTCCCTCCACTATCCTTTTTTTAAAAAAGCTTTTGCATAGGCTTAATTTTTGGAAGTTGTATTGTGCTAATTTAGGTATATATGTCATTACAGTTTTAGCATGGATTCTTCTCAGGCATACGCAAGATATGCCAGACATGTGAAAAGGGGAGGGAGCCAGGCACAGGAACCTCTGGGGCATTGGTGTAACAATACTACCAGACTCAAAACCCACTTCAGTCCAGACCAACTGGTAGACCTGAGTTTCAAGCTCATCTACGAGTATGGAGGAATAATTCTTTTTTCCTGCCTCACTCTCTCCCCAGCACCCCCTGTTATTTCCATAACCATATTCTATATAATTCCTTAGATTAGAACAAAGACCAATGGGTTAAAGACTAAAAAGAGACAGTTTGACTCAATTTAAGAAATAATTATGCAACAGCATTGTCATGGTTAATGAAATAGACTTGGTATAGAGGCATTCTTTTCCCTGAAAGTGTTTTTATAAAGGCTGGGTATTTGTAAAGTAGGATGGTAGTTAAGAGAATTGGGTTAGATGACTTTGAAAGTCCTTTTAACTCTAAGGTGACTTTATAATCCAGGATTCTGTCATCAACAATTATTGGAGCACGGCTTTGCACAGGGCATGGCACCAGGCATTGGGCATATACAGGAGAAAAAAAGCCTAGTCTTTGCCCTCAAGAGCCAGACATACTTATACACATAAAAATACACCAATAATAACACAAAATAATATGCGCTAGGCTATATTATATGTCCTCAACTAGTGATGAGGATCGCTATGATTATGTTTAGAATTAAATTCATAGAGAGTACATTATTTAGACTGATGTGCAACAACTAAAGAATTTCTTGCTATAACTGGGAGACATATTTCTATCAGCACACTGCTTCTATTAAAAAGAAAGAAAGAAAACATGGAAAAAGGCAATCCGTCCAAAATGTGGAATTCGATGTAAATTTTTTTAGCCTACAAAAATACATTATATAATTATTACTCCTCCCCACTATACACATTTAAAATATTTACATAAAAATTATAAAAATCCAGGCATTAAAAACATTAACATAAGAAATAATTTGTTTATTGCAGGAGAGGGAGTGGGTGAAGTGGAAGAGTGTATAAAGGGGATAAATGGTAATGGAAAAAATACAATAATATAAATTTAAAAAAATTTTGTTTTTAAGTTGTTGTATAAGTAAATTATGTTCATTTCAGTGTATCTTAAGGATTTGATAATTTTTAAAAGCATATATTATTGATTATGCTGTGTAGGGAACCGCTCCTCATGGTTTAGGGAATTGTAGCCCTGGCCTGAGCATGACTGCTGCTGGCATTCCAGATGTGCTTGTCTTTAAGTCTCAACATAAGGCTGTGTGTGAAACATAACCAAAGACCACTCAGAGGGTTGCCAGGGGAATTGGATTTAAAGAATGCTTATTATGCTTTAGAACTTGCTCTGCTTTCTTTATCATTAATGTAGCATAAACAATCTCTAGCAAGGAATGTGTGAAACCTTGCACCTAATGCCAGTGTGGCATCAAGATGTTTGATAGACCCTGACACAGACTGGTCACTGTGCCTTCTGTACTAGTACATGTAATCTGTTACTGCCAACTGTAATCCTAATGCCTCCAAACTATTAATGATTCGTGACTCTTGACATTGTATCTCTCATATGTATCCTCCTCAATAAAAGGCATGAGGGAAGAAGGTCTAATCACTGTTCTCCACTAGAGAGAGCAGTCACCTTCCTTTCCCCAGACATAACGAAATGTCCTGGGTAAAAGTTTGTTCTGCCGTGGTCATGAAGCCTCTGCTGGACAGAGCAACTTCCAACCGAGCCTAGGGTGTGTGAAGCACCTCTGCCATAATGCTGTTTAGTTATCCCAGTTTTTTTCCCTTTCCCCCTCTGTATGGTACTGCCCTTACCTCCAGCAATCCTGCCCCCACCCCACCCCTTAGTTCATGTCCATGGGTCATGCATGTAAGTTCTTTGGCTTTACCCTTTCCTATACCATTCTTAAAATCCCCCTGTCTATTTTGTTCCTACCAATTAAGCTTCTTAATCTCTGCACTATTTCCCCCTTCCCTTCCTGCTCCCAGCTTATAACCCTCCAAATGATCCCATTACCTATGATTGTGTTCCCGTTCTGGTTGTGTGCTTATTCTGTTTTTGTTTTGACATTTTAGATTCAGTTGTTGATAGTTGTGTTTGTTGTCATTTTAATGTTCATAGTTTTGATCTTCTTTTTCTTAAATAAGTCCCTTTAACATTTCATAAAATAATGGCTTGGTGATGATGAATACCTTTAGCTTTACCATGTCTGGGAAGCACTTTATCAGCCCTTCCATTCTAAATGATAGCTTTGCTGGTTAGAGTAATCTTGGTTGTAGGCCCTTCCTTTTCATCACTTTGAATACTTCTTGCCAGTCCCTTCTTGCCTGCAAAGTTTCTTTTGAGAAATCAGCTGATAGTCTTATAGGCACCCCTTTGTAAGTAACTCTCTGCTTTTCTCTTGCTGCTTTTCAGATTCTCTCTTTATCTTTCACCTTTGGAATTTTGGGTGTGGACCTGTTTGGGTCCCACTTGATTGGGACTCTGTGCTTCCTCAACTTCTATCTCTATTTACTTCACCATATTAGTAAAGTCTTCCTTCATTATTTTCTCAAATAAGTTTTCAATTTCTTGCTCTTCCTCTTCTTCTGTCACCCCTATGATTCAGATGTTAGTACATTTAAAGTTGTCCCAGAGGTTCCTAATCCTCTCCTTGTTTTTTTCAATTCTTGTTTCTTCTTTCTGTTCCAGGTGAATATTTCTTTCTTTCTTTTGTTCCAAAACATTGATTTGAATCCCGGCTTCCTTCCCATCACTGTTGGTTCCCTATACTTTTTTATTTATCTCACTTTTCATAACCTTCATTTTTCCTTTATTTTGTGGCCATACTCAATCGTTTCTCTGAGCATCCAGATCACCACTGTTTGAAACTCTGTATCTGATAGGTTTGCTATCTCCATTTCAATTAGTTCTTTTTCTGGGGTTTTGTTCTGTTCTTTCATTTGGGCCATATTTCTTTGCCTCTTCAATTTGGCAACCTCCCTGTGTTTGTTTCTGTGTGTAGGGTAGAGCTGCTTTGACTCTGTGTCTTGGTAATATGGCCTAATGTAGTAAGTGTCCTGTAGGGTCCAGTGACACAGCCTCCCCTATCATCCAAGGAGTGTACTCGAGGTGTGCTCTTCATGTGGGCTGAGTGCACCCTCCTCTTGTAGTTGAGCCTTGGTTCCTGTTGGCAGGTCAATGGGAGGGGTTTATCCAGACAATTCAGCTGCAAGGACTGACTGACCACTGACCTACGCCCTCTGTGGAGGATCAGCTGTTCAGGGGCAGGGGTTGGTGTTCTGATGTGGTCTGTGGCTGTCTTTTGGGTGCACTGGCCCTGGGGTTTCCTGGGTGTTTCAAAACCAAGGTCAGCCTCCACCTGTGTTTTGCCCAGGGCACCCTGCCTGAGCCATAAAGCAATCTGAGATGGCTGCTACCTGTGCTGGGCTTGGAGATTCCCAGGCAAAGCCAGACTATGAATGTAAGCTGTCTGCTGGTAGTGCCAGGCCTGGAGCTCACTGAGGCCACCTGTTGCTTGTTTGATAGGATTTGGGAAGTTATGAAGCATGAGCCAAAATCAGCCATTCATATGGAAAAGCAGGTTGGATGGGACCATAAGTTGGGTGGAGCAGAGCCTCTAGGGATCTCCAAGGCAGGTCAAACAGTATTAGCCAGATTAATGGAGTCTCAGATATGCCACCAGCTTGCAGGCTCTGTGGGAGGATGGTTTAGAAAAGAGACAATGGCCTCTGTTTGGTTGATTCCAGATACTTCAGTTTCTCCCTGTATGCCACTGGTGCCTTTCAAGTTACTACCCTGGTACTAGAGTTCATAGGGAGTGAGTTCACGTAGGTGAGTCTGTGTGGGAGTTTTTTAATAGGAACTGCTTGGGACTCTAGAAGTTTCTTCCACTGACTCAATCCCCACTGGTTTTTGCAGCCAGTGGGGATTTCCTGGCACTGGAACCCTGGGCTGGGGTGCCTCGTATGGGGCTGTAACTCCTTGCTCCTGAGATGTCCCTCCTGAATTTTTATCCACCACACGTGGGTGAGAGACCAGCCTGTTCCAAATCTGCACCTGTCCTAACCATCTCAATGGATGTGGTTTCTTTAATTCCATAGTTGTCAGATTTCCATTCAACTTGATTTCTGATGGTTCTGAGTGATGGTTGTTCTATATTTTAGTTGTAATTTTGATGTGGTTGTGCGAAGAGGCAAGTCATGTCTGCCTACACCGCCATCTTGACCAGATTCACCAAGGATTAGATAAATTGTTTTAATGAATTCTCTTTGATGACTTGCGGGTATCTCCTGCTTATTAACAAGTATTGCCGCAGTTTCAAAAACCTGCTTCTTTGAGGTTTTCTGCTTTCTGCCACTTCTGTAGAGAAAGTTGAATCTTTTTTTAAAATCTCAATTCCTACTAAATGTATAAGAAACAAGTATTTTGTGAGGTCCATATGGATTAATATTTCAAGCACAATAATATTTATACATTCTGGTTTGACTATGGAGATTATTTTAATGAGTTAGAGGTTTTGAATTAAAGCTACTTTTGAGGTCCCAAATCTTCAAATTTCGTAGGTATGTTAGGGATAAAGAAGCCAGTGACTCTCAAACCAGTAGGAGATAATTAACAGATGAATTATGGAAAAGGGGCGAGGAAATGACATTCCACAGCTTCTCACACATATCTCTGGGATCAAAAGGAGGAAGATTGTCATCATCAAACACTGAGAAGTGGGAAGATGTAGCTAGATAACATTGAAAATAAGTTGGAGATAGACTTATAACTAGGTTACCCTTAGTTAATCACACCCTGAGTTAAGTAGTTAATCGCATTGGATTGTGAACGCAGATTAATCAGTAATGGAGAAAAGGGAGAGAAGGAGAAGGGAGGGGGAGCTAATCACGTTAGTATAAAACCAGTTTACTTTGTCTACTTCGTGCATGCATGCCACTGGCTGGCTGTGTGCCAGACTCTGCAGACTCTTGAATAAACGCCTCACTTTGCTGCTCAAGGCCTGTGTCCCAGTGTTTTATTATGAGAATTTCTCACAATCTAGGGGCTCATCTGGGATCCTCTGCCTGTGTGCGGGAAGGGACTCTGAGCCGAGGCAGGGAGACGCATCCTACACGCTGTCGGGTGGCCCACTCAACCCAGGGCCCACCCACCTCACAGCGTCCAGAAACAGACCTGAGACTTCTTGTTGGGACAGCAGTAGAACCTACGCAGGGGGGAAATAAAAGCAAACACTGCGGTTACCAGGCAACCTCGTGCCCAGGCCAAGGTAAGAAAATTGGGTTAATTACTGCCTTGGTGTTTGGGCATCCTCAGAGATTGAATGTGTGTGTGTGGCTGAGATATATCTCAAGATATGAAGCGAGTGCAAAGTCCTGATCCACAGTTCTGTTCTCCTGCGAGGGAAATGGCCGGAGATGGACGAAGCGAATCTTGAGCTGTGTGCAAGAAATCTCCAATATAGGGGGTTGAGCACACAGGGTGTAGACAAGAAACCTCCAGTAAGGGGGGTTGAGTTCATGGGCCATGGGCAAGAAACCTCCAATATTGGGGGTTGAGCACATGGCGTCTACATATACAAGAAATCTCCAATAAGGGGAGTTGAGTATATGGGGTCTGTATACAAGAAACTTCCAGCACGGGGGGTTGAGTATACAGGGTGTGAGCAAGAAACTTCCAGTATGGGGGGTTGAGCTCACAGGTTCATGTGCAAGAAATCTCCAGTAATGGGGGTTGAGGACACAACCAGATTCAGCCACAGCCACAGAAATCAACTGAGGACGGGAAATGAAAATTCTAAGCCTAGGGAAACTAAAGAATTAGCGAAAATGTTAGAGCATTGGGACCCAGAATAAGTAAAAACAGAAAATGGTAAAATATTGCTATCTTCTTTGGCCAAAGGCACCCCATAAGGGGAAATCTGTTTTCTGGCCCCAGTTTGGGTCTGATGAAACTTGGGTTTGTCAAACCCTGATTTTATATGTGAGTGATCAGGCATCAGCTTCTAAGGAAAAAAAAGTAATATGCTCTCTGCTGGTTACAACCTACCAGCAGATCAACGGGTCTCTTCCCTGTAAAAGAAAAAGAAGATAAAGCCTGGGACCCTCTGTCCTGTCTCCCACCACCTTATGGCCCTGGCCAGCCAGTGGCCAACTGGGCAGAGGCACCGCAGACAGACAGTACAGTTGAATCAGACTAGAGACACCTAACAGGTGCCCAACTGGTAGCCGTGCCCACTACAGCCATGGCACTGGCGGTAACTTACTCTAGTGTAAAAAAAGAACTAGAACAATGTAAGCAAGGCCTGAAGAACTTTCCCGTTCCTTCAGAGCAGCTGATGTTTCCCCTCAAGGAGGTCTCCATGGGCCCAGACAAATTGGATATGTCAAATGCTCCCTTAACAAACACTGAAGTTAGAAACTTCAAGCATGATATAAAGCACTTGGTAGAGGACCCCTTTGGGTTGGCAGAACAATTAGATCAGTTCCTTGGACCCAGCATATACACGTGGATGAAATTAATGTCTATACTAGACATCCTCAGTGGGGAAGAGAGGGGAATGATCAGGCAGGCTGCTATGAGAATATGGGAAAGGGAACATCCTCCTGGTCAGGGCATTGTTCCAGCCATAGACCCTGAGCAGGATAATAACAGGCCAGAGGATAGGGCTCAGATGAGAGACCTTAGGAGCCTCATCATCAAGGGAATCAAGGAGTCCATTCCCCAAGCACAGACTGTCTCCAGGGCATTTGAAATATAGCAAGAAAGAGATGAAACTCCATCAGCATTCCTACAGAAGCTCAGGAACCAGATGAGAAAGTATTCTGGTCTAAATCCAGAGAATGCTTTAGGGCTGGGTCTCTTAAAAGTCACCATTGTAACAGAAGCTGGCCAGATATTTATAAGAAATTGCAGAAGGTAGATGAATGGGCCAGATAGAACAATTGAAAAACTACTCAGGAAAGCTCAGGAAGTGTATGTTAGAAGAGAGGAGGAGAAGCAGGAACTTCAAAAAGCTGCAGGATATCTCTGCAAATCTAGGAACTTTTAACTTCCAGATACTGAGTTTGAGTATAGTCCTTCACAGTGTGGAAAAAGAACAAGGATTGGAAGCATGTTATGATTAAATCTGAAGAAGTAAAAGGTATTAAGAAAGTTTGTGAATGTTGCAGAAGGTCTGTGGAAAGTTGTAATAATAAAAAGGAAACAGTTACATTAGTTTTAAACCTGGGAAAAAAGGAAACCTCAGCTGCTTGTGTTCTGATTTTATAAAAGTATATTTTGGTCTGTTCTGTCATGGAATTCTCTGTATCTGTTTTTGACCAATGAGACCTAGGAAGGGTTGTCTGTAAATTGGTCAGGGAGAATGCCATTTGCTACCTGGGACCCATAAAGGGTCATTCAGGGCTGCTGAGCATTCCAGCCTGGGCAAGTGAGCATGTCTCTGCAAAGGGCATGTCTCTCTAGGAGGCCACAGGACATACTGAAGAGAGAGGGCCTAGCTGTCTGTGTTTTAAATTATTGCTCTGTCTATGCTCTGAAAGGAAAAATTGAGGTTTCCCAGGGAAAGTTAAAACTTCACATGAAAGAAAGGGAACCAGAGCAAGTGTGAGGTGTGAAAATGAAAAAGGTTTGTTAAAAGTTTATAGAAGTTTTGAAAAGAAATTGTATGGTTTTAGTAATGGAAGGTGTAATGCATGGAAATGCAATTTTGAAGGACAAGTATTTTTCTTCATGCCTTTATATTTTTCTCCCTACCTGATCTCTCCAGTATTTGGCATTCTAAAGAAGTAAGGAATGACATAGGGTTCCTTTGCATAAAACTAATAAGACCAGTTGCTAATGGTGGTCTTGTTAATCGAGGCTTTGGTTGGGATGTCATGCCTGAAGGAGGCATGCCTAGGCTCTGGTTGTTACCAGAAAGCCCTGAAGAATGGGAGTTGACTTTCAAGGCTGATGAAAGCCAAGGAGGAAAAAGCCTGATACTCTGGTTGATTGTGCGGTTAGTGGCAATCTTTCTAAGGAAGGAATGAAGGTTGATTTCCTTGAAGATGGCTAGGAGGAACCTTAAGGCACAATGGAAAACCTGAATGACTAGTAAAAAGCAGGGGCTTTACAGGCAAGGCCAAATGGCAGGTGTGTGGCCCAACTTCTGTGCCCAGAAGGGCAGACTAAAGGTCAATCTGAAGGTTCTTTGTGTGAGTTCCAACAAAGCAGACGTAAAAGATTATATGTGATCAATTCCTGCTCTTGTTCTGTTTATGCAAATGAACCGGCTAAATTAAAACTGGACTTAGTACAGTCCCTTTAATGACAAGAAAGGGAATTATAAGGAGAAAAATCATGATTTGAGGAAAATCACAATGCTCAGTGGTAGACTATAAACTAGTGCAGCTAACTGTCTTTAAAGGTGTGTTTTCATTTAGAAGTTAAAACTAGGTTTGCAACATCATAAAAAATGTTCAATCTACAGGCAAGGAGGACCTGTCAAATTGCCACTGTTTAATATCGTTCCAGCAAAGGCCCTGTGACTGGATATCTCCACAGTCTTACAGATTCAGAGGCTGGTTTGTGGGTTATGTTTTGAGAATTAACATGTATATTCTTCCTTCTGTTTGCATAGGGCATAAGCCCATAATCTCATTACCTGAGTAATTTTCTTTATGTATAGACCACACTTGAGAAGCCCATATGTATCACCACCTCCTGTGACTCAATGGTTTGGCTGAACTAAGTGGTTGGGTTGGTAAACTGTAGGGCAGTCTGTGGGCTTCACTTTAAAACTGGTTTCTTTTTCTGTCCCATAGCTTGGACAGAAAGGGCCCAGAGGTTTGAGAGGGGGGAAATCCTAAAATATTCCCCTCAGCCTACACTAGGTTTAGTGAGCAAAAGGGCTCTGGACAGGTGTGATGTGCCCTGCACACCTTCTGCCAAAGAAGCCAGTTTCTTTTCCTAATGTGGGACATTAAACATTAATCCCTGCCTGTTTGCACGCAGTTCTTAGTGAGAGACGCCTCAGGTGGCTCGGCCATGTCAAAAGAATGGATGCAGGCCGTATTCCCAAAGACCTCCTCTACGGCGAGCTAGCAGAAGGCCAGAGGATGACAGGGCGCCCAAAACTGCGGTTCAAAGACATCTGCAAAAAGGACATGACACAATGCTCCATCAATCTCAACACATGGGAAGTTCAAGCAGATGACCGCCTAGCCTGGAGGCTCGCGGTCAGGCAAGGTACGTCACACGCAGAGGCTGCGCGCAATGAGGAGGCGGTCCAGAAAAGATCGAGGCGGAAGCAGCGTCAACAGCAGCAACAACAGCCATCTGCCTTCACCTGTAACAAGTGCGGCAGGGATTGTCACTCCCGAGTCGGACTGCACAGCCATTCTCGGCGGTGCAGATAGACTCTCAAGAAGCTACGCCATCGTCTCTCGAGACGGACGGCTGCCGATGATGATGATGATGATGACGATGATATAGTTTTAATTATACCTTTTAACCCTGTTGCCAAATCTGTTGCCCCCAGAATATGACAAAGATGCCGGTTTGTTCAGCAGTGCCAGCCCTTGGAAACTGAGCATGCCACTGCCCAGGGACAGCTAACTGACTTGGACTTTACAAAATCCTTCCCCATGTGGTAAAGCCACCCTTCCCTCCTCACTCCCACTCTATTAGGGATTTCTAGATCCAACAGCCATTCCAGCTTGAAGCAGCTAAAGAAGCAGGAGACCTTCACCCATTGTCCTTTATAAGATTATAAAGGGTCTTAAGTCTGAGAGGGGGAATTGTTACAGAATAAGGTCCCCCCAGAATTCCCCAGAGCCTGCAGCTGGGTGTGGGGGTGGGGAAGAGGACAGCTTTCGAGATGCCTTTGTGAAGCTATGGCTGGTAGCTAGTATCTTAGTTATACAAATGACTGGTTCTTCCAAGGCCCCAAGGAGATGGGGGGGATTTTGACTATAGAATGGTGACAAAAAAGAGATCAACAGCCCCTGGTGGATCATTCAATCCTCACAGCTGTATCAATGCCACTGGGGTCCCTAAAGAAGCTCCAAAGGAGTTCAAGGCTAGGAATCAAATAGTGGCAGGGTTTGAGTCAGTTCTCTTTTCGTGGTCAGCAATTAATAAGAATGTTGTTTGGATAAACTGTATTTATTATAATCAGCAAAGATTTATTAATTATACCAGGGATGTTAGAGAAGAAACAGTTCAACAGTTAGATGCCACCAGTCAAATGACTTGGGAGAATAGGATGGCACTGGATATGATGCTAGCAGGAAAAGGAGGTGTATATGTAATGCTTGGGAGACAGTGTTATACTTTTATCCCCAATAATACAGCTCTTGATGTGACTATCACTAAGGCTCTACAGGGACTGACCACCCTAGCAAATGAACTAGCAAAAAACTCAGGCATCAACAATCCTATAACATGATGATTAGAAAACTGATTTGGCAATTGGAAAGGAATGATCACGTCAGCTCTTGTCTCCCCTCCCTCATTATAGTAGCAGGCGTCCTTAATGCTTTAGGCTGCTGTATTATTCCCTGAATCAGAGATTTAGTTCAGAGATTAACTGAGACTGCACTAACTAAACATGCCACTAAGTTACCAACAGAATAATCTCCTCCTCGTAAAGGCTGAAGAAAATCCTTGCTATGAGGCAAGGAGTTGAGAAATCCTCATGAGGTTTGAAGGGACAAATTAGAGGTTTGAGTAGTCAATTTTCCCAATCTCCATTACTGGTTGATCTGGATTCACAATCTAATGCAATTAACTACTTAACTCAGGGTGTGATTAACTAACGGTAATCTAGTTATAGGTCTATCTCCAATTTATTTGCAACTTAACTAGCTACATCTTCCTGTTTCTCTGTATTTGATGATGACAACCTTCCCCCCCCTTTTAAGTATATTTTATTCATTACATTGTTACAATAGTTCCAATATTTTCCCCTTTGCTCCCCTCCACCCAGCACCCTTCCTCCCCCAGCAATGCCCCCCAAATCCATGCCCATAGTTCATACATACAAGCGCTCCCGCTTCACCCTTTCATATATTCTTCTTCTTTTTTTAATAACTAAATGATTAATTAATTATTTTAACAATAAAAACAATCCCTCCCTCTCAGACTTAAGACCCTTTATAATCTTATAAAGGACAATGGACGAAGGTCTTGAGCTCCTCTAGCTACTTCAAGCTGGACATGGTCGTCGTCCTACCTATTCTTGGGTCCAGAAATCCCTAATAAGAGTGTGGGGTGGAGGGGAGGATGGCCTTCCCACATGGGGAAGGGTTGTGCAGACTACAGGTCAGTTGGCTGTCCCCGGACAACGGTGTGCTTGGTTTAACAGGCTTGCATCCTTATTGTATTCTGGGGCAACAGATTTGGCAAAAACGTTAAAAGACATCATTCAATCCATAACCACTAGATGACAAAAGGCAGGGATTAATTTTTCAATGTCCCACATTGGGGAAAAAAAAGGCTGCTTTGGAGGAAGGTGTGCCAGGCACATCTCACCTGTCCAAAACCCTTTTGCCCATTATACTTAGCTTGGGCTGAGGGAAATATTTTAGGTTTCCCTCCTCTCAGACCTCTGGGCCTTTTCGGTCCAAGCCATTAGGATAGAAAAGAGAAACCAGTTTTAAAGTGAAGCCCACAGACCACCCCATTCTTCACCAACCCAGCCACTTAGTTCAGCCAAACCATTGAGTCTCAGGAGGCAGAGCTGCAGACAGGATTAAGTGAGGCCTATACGTACAGACAGTCATTCAGGTAATGAGATCATAGGTTTATGCCTTTTGAAAACAGAAAATACATGTTAATTTATGCAACATAACCCACAAACAAGTCTCTAAATCTGTAAGACTGTCTTATTGGAAAGACATCCAGTTGCAAGGCATTTGACATTCTTCTTGACTGTAAATTAAATATCTTTGATGATACCACAGACATAGTTTAATGTTCAAGTGAAAACATATTTTAAATGAAAAGAAACTTTAAAGACGGTTAGCTCCACTACTTTATAGTCTACCACTGATCATTGTGATTTTCCTTGAATAACAATTTTTCTCCCTAAGATTACCCTCCTTGTCATTAAAGGGACTACATTAAGTTCATTTTTAATTTATCCTGTTCATTTGCATAAACACAACAAGAGCAGCAAATGATCACTTATGAGCTTTAGTTCTGCTTTGCTGGAACTTACGCAAGGAACATTTAGGGTGACCTTCAGTCTGCCCTTCAGGGCACAGAAGCTGAGCCACATACCTGGCATTTAGCTTTGCCAGTATACACCTGTCTTTTCCAAGTCCTTCTGGTTTACCATTGTGCCTTAAGATCCCTTCTAGCCATCTTTCAGGAAAACAACCTTCATTCCTTCCCTGGAAAGATTGTTGTGGACCGCACAACCAACCATGGTACCAGGCCTTTTATCTCGTGAGCTTTTATTACCTTCAAAAGTCATTCCCAGTTCCTCAGGGCTTTTTGGTAACAATCAGAGCCCAGGCATGTCTCCTTTACGCATGACATTTCAGTCAAAGACTTGGTCAAAAAAAAAAAACCTCTATTAACAACTGGTCTTATTAGTTTTATGCAAAGAAGCGTATGTCATTACTTGTTTAGAATGCCAAACTCTGGAGGGATCAGATAGGGAGAAAAATATACAGTGTGAAGGAAAATCCTTGTCCTTCTAATGTTCACTGAACTTGCATTTCCATTCTTCATATTTTCATTTTTCCCCCACTAAAAAAATTTTTTGTTTGTTTTTTCATTACAGGTGTCCCACTTTTTTCCCCCTCTTGCTTCCCTACACCCTGTCCCTCCCTTCACCCACATTCAGTCCCCACTCAGTTGTCCATGTCCATAGGTCATTTATACATGTTCTTTGACTAGACCCTTCCCCTTCTTATCCCCTTCTCTCCCTCCCATCTCCCCCCTTGTTACTGTTAGTCTACTCCTTGTTTACATACCTCTGGTTCAATTTTGCTCATTTGTTTGTGTTGTTCATTAGTTTCCTGTAATAGGTGACAGCATAAGGTATTTTTCTTTTGTTGCCTGGCTTATTTCACTAAGCATAATTCTCTCTAGTTCCATCCATGTTGTTGCAAATGGTAGAAGTTCCTTTTTTCTTTCTGCTACATAGTACTCCATTGTGTAAATGTACCACAGATTTTTTATCCACTCATCTACAGATGGGCAGTTAGGTTGTTTCCAGCACTTGGCTATTGTAAATAGTGCTGCTATGAACATAGGGGTGCATAGGTTCTTTTGAATTGGTGTTTCAGGATTTTTTGGATGTAATCCTAGCAATGGAATTACTGATTCAAATGGCAGTTCCATTTTTAGTTTTTTGAGGAAATTTCAAACTGTTTTTCATAGTGGCTGTACCAGTCTGCATTCCCACCAGCAATGCACCAGAGTTCCCATTTCTCTGCATCCTCTCCAGCACAAGTTGTTTGTTGATTTGTTGATGATGGCCATTCTGACTGGTGTGAGGTGGTATCTCATTGTGGTTTTTATTTGCATCTCTCTGATGGCTAGTGATGTTGAGCATTCTTTCATATGTCTATGGACCCTCTGTATGTCCTCTTTGGAGAAGTGTTTGTTCAGATACTTTCACCATTTTTTAATTGGGTTGTCTGTCTTCTTGGTGTTGAGTCATATGAGTTCTTTATATATTTTGGAGATCAATTCCTTGTCTGAGATATCATTGGCAAATATATTTTTCCATATAGTTGGTTTCCTTTACATCTTGCTGATATTTCCTTTAGCTGAGCAGAAACTTTTTAGTTTGATGTAGTCCCATTTGTTTATTCTTTCATTTCTTTCTCTTGCCTTAGGAGATATATCAGTGAAAATGTTGCTACGTGGGGTATCTGAAGTTTTTCTGCCTGTTTTCCTCTAGGACTTTTATGGAGTCACGGCTTACATTTAAATCTTTGATCCATTTTGAGTTTATTCTGGTGTGCGGTGTAAGTTGATGGCCTAGTTTCATTTTTTTGAATGTCCCTGTCCAGTTCTCCCAACACCATTTGTCGAAGAGGCTCTTTTCACTCCATTTGATATTCCTCCCCACTTTGTCAATTAGTTGACCATATAGACCTGGGTTTATTTCTGGGCTCTCTATTCTCTTCCATTGATCTATATGTCTGTTCTTATGCCAGTACCAGACTGTTTTGATTACCGTGGCCTTGTAGTATAGTTTGATATCAGGTATTGTGATTCCTCCTACTGTGTTCTTCTTTCTCAAAATTGCTGTGGCTATTCGGGCTCTTTTTTGGTTCCATATAAATTTTTGAAGTATTTGTTCTAGGTCTGTGAAATATGTTGCTGGTATTTTAATAGGGATTGCATTGAATCTATAAATTGCTTTGGGTAGTATGGACATTTTAATGATGTTGATTCTTCCCATCCATGAGCATGGTATATGCTTCCATTTATTTGTATCTTCCTTAATTTCTTTCTTCAGTGTTATGTAGTTTTCTGAGTACAGTTCTTTTACCTCCTTGGTTAAGTTTATTCCTAGGTAGTTTATTTTTCTTGTTGCTATGGTAAATGGGATTTTTCTTTCAGTTTCTATCTCTGAGATTTTATTGTTGGTGTACAGAAATGCCTTTGATTTCTGAATATTGACTTTGTACCCTGCTGTTTTGCCAAATTCACTAATTAGTTCAAGTAGTTTTTTTGTGGACTCTATAGGGTTTTCTATGTACACTATCATGTCATCAGAAAATAATGACAGTTTTACATCCTCTTTTCCTATTTGGATGCCTTTTATTTCTCTTTCTTGTCTGATTGCTGTGGCTAGAACTTCCAAGACTATGTTGAATAGGAGTGGAGAGAGTAGACATCGTTGTCTTGTTCCTGACCTCAGGAGGAATGCTCTCAGTTTTTGCCCATAGAGTATGATGTTGGCTTCAGGTTTCTCATATGTGGCCTTTATTATGTTGAGATATGCTCCCTCTATTCCCATTTTGCTGAGAGTTTTCATCATAAATGGGTGTTGTACTCTATCAAATGCTTTTTCTGCATCTATTGATATGATCATGTGGTTTTTGTCTTTCATTTTTTTATGTGGTTTATTACATTTATTGATTTGCGAATATTAAACCATCCATGCATTCCTGGGATGAGTCCCACTTGATCGTGGTGTATGATCTTTTTAATGTGTTGCTGGATCTGGTTTGCCAATATTTTGTCAAGGATTTTAGCATCTGTGGTCATCAGCGATATTGGCCTGTAGTTTTCTTTCTTTGTTGTGTCTTGACCTGGTTTTGGAATTAGGGTAATACTGGCTTCATGGAACGAGTTTGGGAGTCTTTCCTCTTCTTGGATTTTTTTTGAATAGTCTGAGAAGCATAAGAGTTAGTTCTTTACTAAAGGTTTTGAGAATTCACCTGTGAAGCCATCTGGTCCAGGGCTTTTGTGTGCTGGGAGTTTTTTGATTACTGCTTCAATTTCACTAGTTTTTATTGGTCTATTCAGGCTTTCTGCTTCTTCTTGATTCAGTTTTGGAAGACTGTATGTTTCCAGGATTTTGTCCATTTCATCTAGGTTGTCAAATTTCGTGCCATACAATTGTTCATAATAATTTCTTACAATTCTTTGTATTTCTGTGGTATCGGTTGTGATTGCTCCTCTTTCGTTTCTTATTTTATTTATTTGGGTCCTCTCTCTTTTTTTCTTGATGAGCCTGGTTAAAGGCTTGTCAACTTTGTTTATCTTTTCAAAGAACCAGCTCCTACTTATGTTGATATTTTGAATTGTTAGTTTAGTCTCTATGTCATTTAATTGTGCTCGGATCTTGATGATTTCCTTCCTTCTACTTGATCTGGGCTTTGCTTGTTGTTCTTCCTGTAGTTCTTGTAGCTCTAGGGTTAAATTTTTTATGAGAGATTCCTTTAGCTTTTTTTTAGGTAGGACTGTATAGCTATGAACTTTCCTCTCAGGATTGCTTTCCCTGTATCCCATAGGTTTTGGGTTGTTGTGTGTTCATTATCATTAGTTTCCAGAAACTTTTTGATTTTTTGCCTTGATGTCGTTGTCAACCCATTCGTTATTTAATAGCATGTTATTCATTCTCCGTGAGTTTGAATGTTTTTGAGTTTTTTTCCTTGAGGTTGATTTCCAATCGTAAACCATTGTCATCTGAGAAGATGCTTGATATAATTTCAATTTTCTTGAATTTGTTGAGGCTTGTTTTGTGTCCTACTATGTGGTCTATCTTTGAAAATACTCCATGTGCACTTGAGAAGAATATATATTTTGCTTCTTTAGGGTGAAAAGTTGTATATATATATCAACTAAGTCCATTTGATCTAGAGTGTTGTTCAGTGCCTCAATATCTTTGATGTTTCTTTGCTTCGAAGATCTGTCTATTGTTGACAATGGGGTGTCAAAATCCCCTACTATAAGTATGTTGCTGTCTATATCTTCTTGGAGTCTTTCAAAATTTTCCTTACATATTTGGGTGCTCCTAAGTTGGGTGCATATATATTTATAAGGGTTATATCTTCTTGATGGATTTTTTCCTTAAGTATTATGAAATGTCCTTATTCATCTCTTTTCATGGCCTTTGCTGTGAAATCTGTTTTGTCTGATATAAGTATTGCTACCCCGGCTTTTTTTTTTCATGTCCATTTGCTTGAAATACTTTTTTCCATCCCTTCACTTTCAGTCTGTGTAGATCTTTTGTTCTAAGGTAGGTCTCTTGTAGACAGCATATATGTGGGTCATGCTTTCTAATCCATTCAGCTACCCTATGTCTTTTGATTGGAGAATTTAATCCATTTACCTTGAAGGTTATTACCGATAAGTATTTATTCATTGTCATTTTCCCCCTTCGTACTCTTATTCCTCTCTGTCTCTCTCTGTTTCTTCATCTTCTTAAAGCAGACCCTTTAGCATCTCTTTCAATGCTGGTTTGGTGGAGATGTATTTTTTTAGCCTTCTTTTGTCTTGGAAATTTCTTATTTCACCTTCCATTTTGAATGAGAGCCTTGCTGGGTAGAGTATTCTTGGTTGTAGGCCTTTGTTTTTCATTGCTTGGAATATTTTTTGCCATTCCCTTCTGGCTTATAGTGTTTCTGCTGATAAATCTGATGATAGCTTTATTGGAGCTCCCTTGTATGTTATTAGTTATTTCTCTGTTACTGCTTTTAGGATTCTCTCTTTGTCTTTGAATGTTGCCATTTTAATTGTGATGTGTCTTTAAGTGGGCCTGTTGGGGTTCATCTTCATTGGGACTCTCTGTGCTTCCTGGATTTGCGTGACTCTTTCTCTCCTCATGTGAGGGAAGTTTTCTGTCATTAGTTTTTCAAAGAGGTTTTCTATCCCTTGCTCTTCTTCTTCTCCTTCTGGAATTCCTATGATACGGATATTATTATGTTTCATGTTGTCCTGCAGCTGTCTTAGAACCTCTTCAGTCTTGTTCAGTCTTTTTTCATTTTGTTGCACTGTCTGGGAGTTTTTGTCTACATTGTCCTCCAGCTCACTGATCCGATCTTCTGCTTCCTCTAGCCTGCTTGTATTTCCTTCTGCTGTGTTCTTCAATTCAGAGATTGTATTCTTCATTTCCTCCTGGCTCTTATTGATAGCTTCTGTGTCCTTTTTCATGCTGGTGTAATTCTCAGTAAGTTCCTTGTAGTTTTTCTGGAGTTCCTTGTAGTTTCCCTGGAGTTCTTTGTAGTTTCCACTGAGCTCATTGAGCTTCTCCATAATGCATGTTTTGAATTCCATATCTGATAGTTGGCTCCTCTCTATTTCATTTAGCACTCTTTCTGGGAATTATACCTTTCCTTTCGATGGGAGGTTGTTTCTCTGTCTCCCCATTTTTGTGACTCCTATTGTTTGTTGCCGCTTCTTAGATTGATCTGCACTTCCTGGATCTGCCTCTGGTGGCATCAGATCATTTACCAGTCTGGGCCTAGGCAGCCTGTTGCAGACTTCCAGGGATCTACTGCCTTTGTCTGTCTTCTTTAGTTGTTAATATATTCAATCTGTGATTAGCCGTCAGGCTTAAGGACCGTGGGTGTGGCAGCTTAATTCCTGTAGACAGGGCTTTTGCTTCCCCTCAGGCTGATGCCACTCAAAGAAGAATGGTCTGCCTGCAGTTCTAGGGATGAGTCAGCACTGGGTCCTGGTCGACTGCTCCCCTAGTTCTCCCCTCAAAGCCACCATGCCAAACTCTCCCCAAGCATCTCTAGTCCTCTCTGCCTTCCCTCTGCTTGAGTTCAGGGTAAGTGGGGGCCAAAATATTTTTGTATGTGATCTGCTTAAGAGCTCTTTTTCTCCAGCTGTTCCTCTCCGGCTAACAAGAAACCCTGTGGCTTTTCGCTTTTCACAGCTGGATACTATTTTACTTTCCACTCTGTTGCCATAGACTGGGAAGCCCAGCTGGGGGTTTAGACCCTGCCCTTTTCGGAGGGAACTCCCAGCTGTTGAGCTGTTTTTCAGTCCCTTCAGCTGCCACGCGTGGGAGCCCAGCCAGCCCTTTTGCGTCTCCGCCCTCCCTTCCGGTCACATTGTGATGTAGCAGCGTTTTCTGTCTCTCTGTGGTTATAAGACTTCTCTCCAGCTAGTGTTCAGTTGATTATTCCAGATGATTTCTCCAAAATTTAGTTGTAAACCCAGACTGGTCCTGGGAGGAGGTTAGTGTAGCTTCCACTTACTCCTCTGCCATCTTGGATCCTGTTTCTTCTTGAAGCACCCTAATGATGAGTATACTTTGTGTTTGCTTCTCTCTGTAGACCAGATTTTTGTACTTCTTTATCCTCTTTACAGATTCTGAATTTATATGTTATAGCTAAAGCTATACAAGAGCTGATCTGCCTATTTCTTGAACTCAAGTTCAGTTTCCCAAGTACAGAATTTATTCAGAGTCCAATTAGCTATGGCTAGAGCAGGAGGATCATAAAGTCTCCTAGTAAAAATGCAAGCACATGATCCCACTCCCAGAAAACTGAATTTTAAGAGAAATTAGAAGGAGGCAGATGGTTACTGAGGCTGGACAGACATTCAACATGGTTGGTTGTCATCATGTATTACTCTAGGAATGTATGTATTGTATTTATACACACTTACATGCATACAGACAATAAATATATTGTTATATGTGGGAGGGATTTCTAATTATCACAATCCTATAAGTATTGGTATCTTCATTATAAACTGCACGAAGTGAGGCTGATTGAAGGTAAATTACTAGTCCCAAATCATAAGTAATGGGTAAACACACATGGATTTAAATTCAAGTATGTGCAATTTCCAAGGCTGTGTTCTTTTCACTTTACCACCCTGTGTTAATCTGGCCAATCTTGAAAGCAGAGGCTTAGATGCAGGTAGCTTATTTGAGAGCATGACCCCAGGGAACAGACTGTGAGAAACAGGGATGACCCCACCAAAAAGGTGAAGCCAATCCAAGGGTCTTTTTCAAAGTGGGGGTCATTATGAACATTTGCTACTTGGTCCTGTGGGAGCTTCTGAGGAACCTTACAAAATGCGTTTCAGAATATGCCACTCTGGGTTCAAAGTGAGGAAAGAATTTTTCCATGAGCTGCCATCTCTCAGTGGTCAAGTCCAGGTTGTATACCTACCTGAGGGCCAAGTGGTTCCCATGGGATCCTTTGCCATCTCACCGTGTAGCCCCGAGGCCAGAATTGGAAGTTCACAGCACAGGCTTAGAGTGAGGTGCTGTCAGGTTGCACCTGCACAAGGTCGGTAGAAGTCTATGCAACTGGGCACCAATGGCAACTTTTGAAATGAGATGAAATCTAGAAGACCCAAGTGGTACCCAGAAGCCTCCAAGACAAAGTTATAATGAGAGAGTAGAATGTCACCATTTATTCACTCATTTATCCATTAGTCAACAACTGTCTGGTAGCATATAAAGTGCAAGAGGATTTGAAGTTAGTTGAATATCAGATACTAGCAAAAAGGAAAAAGACAATATAATACAATGTTGTAAGTGCTTCAGTAGAACTATACAAAAGGCAGAAATACAGCGTGGGGCAAAAGTAGTTTACAGTTGTTCATTTGTAAAATAATATAATTAATAGAACTGCTGGTCAAGATGGCAACATAGGTAAACACAGCTCATTTTCTCTCACAACCACATCAAAATTACAACTAAATTTTAGAACAACCATCACCCAGAACTGTCAGATATTGAGTTGAATGGAAAGCGACAACTACAGAATTCACAAAACCACCTCCATCCAGACTGGTTGGGGGGGGGGGGGGGAGATACAGAAAGGGCCAGTCCCAGCCCATGTGTGGTGCATAAAAATTCTGGAGGGATATCATGGGAGTGAAGAGTCCCAGCCCCACACCAGACCCACCCAGATCAGGGTTCCAGTGCCAGGAAGATAAGTCCCCATAACTTCTAGCTGCAAAATCCAGTGGGGATTGAGTCAATGAAAGAAAATTTCAGAGTCCCAAACAGTTCTTAACCCACACGTAGAATTACTCAGCCTCATTCCATCTGAGCTTTATAACCAGGGTAGCAGCTTTAAAGGCACCAGAGGCATACAGGGAGAAACTCTAGTGTCTGGCATCAAGGCAAGAACTGAGGGACAGCTTTCTCCCAGAGACAAAGACAGACAGAAACCATTGTCCCTTTTCTGAACCCTCGCCCCACAGAGTCACAGAGATAGGTGGGTGCCATATCTGAGACTCCATCAACCTGACTAACACGGTTTGCCCTGCCCTGGAGATTCCCTGAGACTCCTTCCTATCCAACGTACCTGCACACCCAAACTGTTAAAGTGACTATTCCAATGAATGGCTACTCTTGACTCTTGTTTCACAGTTTCCTAAATCCTATCAAACAAGCAACAGTCGGTCTCAGTGAGCCCCCAGTCCCTACTCAGTACCTCTTGCTAAATGGCTGTAGGCACAGCACTAGTAGCATCCAGCTTAGATTCACAACCTGGCTTCACCTAGGAATCTCCAAGTTCAGCATAAATAGCAGCCATGTCAGATTGCTTTACAGCTCATGCAGGATGCCCTAGGCAGAACACAGGTTGGTGCTGTCCTTGGCCTGCTCCATCTGGGAAACCCCAGGGCCAGCATACCCAATGGATAGCTACAGACCATATCAGAGAACCACCACCCTGCCCCTGCACAGCTGATACTTCACAAAGGGCGGATGTTGGTGGTTAGTGGTCACAGCCAGTCCTTGCAGCTGACTGGCTGGGGTATATCCCTCCCACTGACCTGCCAACAGCAACCAAGACAAAAGGAGGATGTAGTCAGTCCACAAGAAGGACCCATCTAGAGTATCCTGCTTGGGTGATAGGGCTGTCTGTGCCACTTGACCCTATAGGACACCTACTACATTAGGCCATGCTACCAAGACAGGGAGTCATAACAGCTCTACCTACTACATAGAAACGAACACAGGGAGTCTACCAAAATGAGGAGACAAAGAAGTATGGCCCAAATGAAAGAACAGATCAAAACTACAGAAAAAGAACTAAACAAAATGCAGATATCTGTCATGTGCAGAGTTCAAAACACTGATTATAAGGATGCTCAAGGAACTTAGTGAGGGCCTCAGCAGCATAAAAAAGATCCAGTCAGAAACAAAGGATACACTAATTGAAATAAAGAGCAAACTACAGGGAAACAACAGTAGAGTGGATGAAGCTGAGAATCAAATCAATGATTTGGATCATAAGGAAACAAAAAACAACCAATCAGAACAAGAAGAAAAAAGATTCCAAAAAATGAGGATAATATAAGTAGCCTCTGGGAAAACTTGAAGTATTCCAACATTTGCATCATAGGGATGCCAGAAGGAGAAGAGAAAGAGCAAGAAATTGGAAATCTATCTGAAAAAAAAAATAAACTTCCTTAATTTGGTGAAGGAAATAGACATGCAAGTCCTGGAAGCACAGAGACTCCCAAACAAGATGGATGCAAAGAGGAACACTCCAAGATACATCATAATTAAAATGCCAAAGGTTAAAAATAAAGAGAGAATCTTAAAAGCAGCAAGAGAAAAGCAGTTAGTTACCTACAAGGGAGTTCCCATAACACTGTCAGCTGATTTCTCAAAGGAAACTTTGCTGGCAAGAAACTTTTAAAGTCATGAAAAGCAGGGACCTAAAGCTAAGATTGCTCTACCCAGCAAAGTTATCATTTAGAATCAATGGTCATACAAGGAAAAACTAAATAAGTTCATCATCACCAAGCCATTATTTCATGAGATGTTAAAGGGACTTATTTAAGAAAAAGATGATCAAAACTATGAACAATAGAATGGCAAAAATACATATTTCTCAACAATTGAATCTAAAAACCAAACTAAGGAAACAGGAACAGAAACCGAATCAGGGCTATAGAGCATGTTTTGATGGTTGCCAGATAGGAGGATGGTGTGGGGGAATGGGTGAAGGGGTAAGGGGATTAAGAAGTACAAACAGGTAGTTACAGAATAGCCTTGGGGATATAAAGTACAGTATAGGAAATGGTGTAGCCAAAGAACTTATACCATGACCCACAGATATGAACAATGGTTTGAGGATTGTCTAGGGAGTGGGGGGTAGATGTATGGAGGGGGTCAAAGGGAGAAAAATTGGGACCACTCTAATAGTATAGCCATAACATATAAGTTTTTAAGACAAAAATAATATAATAATAAATAATAATACAAGAATAAACTCTATGTTTCATCTACTCACAAGGGTAAATAAACCTACTTTATCCCCACTCTGTATAGAGGAGATACCAATGCATATTGTGTGTGTGTGTGTGTTAGATGCTCATGTTATTTTACTAGAGCTTCTTCCTGAAAGATAAAAGCCAATTGGGGACAATTTTGAATATTGACTGTATATTCCAACTAAGTTTTAATACTGAATGTCCTGAGTGTGATTATTGTATTGTGGTTATATAAGAGGGTGTTCTGTGGTCATGAGATACCTGCTGAAGAATTTGAGAGTTTACTGTGAGGTTAGCAAGTTATTCTTTAGCAATTCTGCAAAAGTAAATATGCATGGAGTGGAGAAAAAAATGAATACAAGTGTGGCAAAATGTAGTAATTGATGAATATAGGTGAAGGATATATGGGTGTTTCTTGTACTAATCTTAAATTTTTTAAATTTTCCAAAATTAAAAAAATGGAGGAAAAAGTTAGTGAATTGGGACCATGGGCAGGGGCTTGGAGAAGGTGAGGAGGAGCAATCTCAGATGAGATTGTGACAGACATACCAAGGCATGAGGAAGCTTGGAGCTTTTCAGAAATTGCAAGTAGTTAGTTATGACTGAAACATAGAGTGCTTATGGTAATGTTATCAAGCAAAGCAGGGCTTATTTGTGTGGTGCCTTGATGTATGATCCAACAATTAGTGTTCAGAAAAACAGGCATTTATTTACAATACTCCAACCTTGGAGGGGTTTGGAGCACTTCAGCTCGGAGCGCTGTTCTCCCCTGAGACCCAGCACTTCCTTAGCTCCCCAAAAGGCTATAAGCCAAAACCAAGCCCAGGAGTTCCCCATTCCTTATCTGTCAGCTCTCTCCTTCAGGATCTGGGGTACGCTGTCTTCAGCCTCTGTATAATATAGTCCAGGAAAGAATGTGCTGTGTTACACTGTGTCGTTGTGAAGTCTAGGAAAGGCACAAGTCCTAAGAGTGTCCTCTTTATATTCCGACTTCCAAGAGTCCAGATAAGAGTCCAGGTCTGCAGAGTTGTTGGTGGCTTCAGAGTCAGCTGGAGCAGGCACGATCAAAGCAGCAGCATGTCTGCTTTCCTATCAGCCCAGGCCGCATGGCCGAATCCTGACTACAAACTGCATAGCTGCTCCTTCCTTCTCACCACAGACCAGCTTTACCACAAGCTGAACAGCTGCTACTTCACTATAGGCAGCATGGCTGAATCTCCTTTCAGCTCACAGCTCCTTCCTCATGGCTACTACTCCTCTTTTCTTCTACATTCACTCTGCCCACATGGCCCTCTCCCATGGCAGATCAGCTCTCCTACAAAGCTGCCTGCCTGCCTGCCTGCTACATGGCTCACTCTCTACACACAAGACCTCCTAGCTGACTCCCGTCTACACCCTTTCAGGCCATGTGGCTTCTCTCCTTTTATCCTCCTGGCTCTCCCTAATTTTAAATGTTGGCCCAAGGCACCATACGTCATTGTTATGAAAAGTATCTTAACCCTATCATCCACCCTTTTGCCCTGGGCCTAGTTACCAACTTGCCATAGATATGCAAAGTACCTTAAAAGCTGTACTAACTCTTTTCTCTGTCCCCAAAACCACAGCTGTGAGTACTTTGGGGACCCCTCCTGCTCTTTTACAGTAGGACAGTGACAAAAGTGAGGCGAGAGAAGGCTGTGTCCTGAAGGCATCAGGATGACATTGAATTATTCCACGCATCTTTTGTGTTTTAGGTGATTACGCTAGCAGCAGTTTAATGAACATGATTTAGAAAGGGGCAAAATTATGGCAGAAAGATCTGTTCATATGATGTTACAGTAGTTCAGGTGTAGACCTAAAGGAAAATGGTGCCAGAGAGAAAAATGGAGCAGACAGCTTTGAAACTATATAGGGCAGAAGAATCAACAGGTCTTGGCAATCAATTTCACTCAGTGAGTTCATAAGGAGGCCACCTTAGTTCAGTTCAGCTTGGTCTTTTAAACCCAAACAGAAGCTTCGTGGAGGGATAAAATTATAAAACTTCTTCAGCCATCACTGATAAATCAAGGGTTTATTTATAGTTTATCACCATATCTAGTACTGCTTGGCATGAAGTATTTATTCAATAAACTTTAAAAATTATTTTTAGAAATCATGATAATGGATAATAAAATGTTTTCTTCAGTTGTTGATACTCAGGAAAAAATGCTGTATATTTTGTGAACGTTTTCTCCCTCAGAGCGAAGCATTTGCTGAACATCTGTCTTCTGACACCTGTTGGACTGATTTATATCCAATCTAAAATGAACACATGCCAGGGTGGTGCCACTCAAAGTACCTGCAATTTTAAAAATTATCAGATACGCCTAGAATTAATTTTATCTCTCACCAGCTAGTTTATTGTCTCAGTTTATAAAATACAAGTATTTCTACTTGTTAGTAAACTTAATACATGAAATGTGCGTTCATAGAACTTGCAAAGTAGGAAGCACTTATTTCATGCAACATGAATTTTCAAATGTAAAAATTTCCTCTCAGGAGTGATGCCTATGCTTGAGTAGTAGTGTTACAGAACCCCTGGGCTGCTCCAGTTGAAAACAAACCCGCGGGCTCTTTAGTTAGGGGCCCGATTGCCCGCTGCCAAAATTATAACTCTCAATACCAGAGTTTAGTGAAAAGAAAAATAGTTTATTTAACAGTTATATAGATTTAGTTATTTGCGGATTTCTGTTGTTAAGTCTTATGTTCTTTAAAACACCCATAAACACATATCCTTGCCTCCCCCCTACCAAACCAGGCTAGTTTTAGAAAAGTCAGAGAAACCCTTTCCCTACTTTCCAAACACAGTTCAGCTTTACCAGTAGCTGCCAATTATTCAATCCTGATTGGGGAGACCTCGTCTGTGTTATGGGGTTCACCAGCTTTTAATCCAGAACCTCATGGATTCTCAGCCTTCTTGTAAACTGGATAGTTAGTCCTTTTGTAATCCGCACAGTCCGCCTTAACCTTAGTTAAATCCGCACAGTCAGTCCGCCTAAAATGTCTGCCGCTTATTTTTAAATCCCTGACTACATCCTCTGATGTAGTGGGTGCGGTAACCAGTTCTGACCATTCACAGAACCTTACGCAGGTTCTGTGTGCTTTCTCCATACCATCCCCTGGTTCAAGACTCCTCCCATTTACCTGAGGCTTTGGATACATTAAAGCCATTTTGCATAAAAAAGACACTAGCCACCGGCCTCAGGCATGTGGAGGCATTCTGAAAAGCTGCTTCCTTCTCCCCATCCCCCAGCTGCAAACTCTGGGGTTTTTTGGAACACCCCTGTTTCTGTAACAGTAGTGACAGAACAAATAAGGTACCGAAGCCAAGTTCACCTGGATATTGCAAATGCTCTGGCAAAAGAAGAGGTGGCCTGAGTGGGTCATTAGAGGATTCCTTGGGTGGTTGGGGAGCTGAACAAAGAAGGCAAGTAAATGATAGTACAATGCGAGAGCCTCCCTGAGTCAAGGAGACATGCAGGATGTCAGGGCGCAAGCTAGATTTTCTGTCCTTGACAAATCTTCCCCCACCACATTAGGGAGGTCACATGTTGTCATCCCACTCAGCCACAGCACTTTCCACACTTACTATAATAATTTATAACTAACTGTCTGCTTTCCTCCCCTGACTTATGTAAGTCCTAGGAGAGCCAACTGCCATTGTGTCCTTAGCAGTCAGCATGGTGCCTGGCACAAGGTTCAGTGATCCATAGTTCTTACATGTATGAATGAAAATACGAACACATGTGATTTCCTAAAAGGATCACAGCTCCCAATAGTCATAACAGGACTAATAGTTACCCTTTTTCTATAATGAGTTTCAATTGAGTGTTTTAAAGAAAACATGAGATTGTTTTAATACTACGCACATACACACACATTTCATTTAGAACTTTTCTAGTAAATATGAATATTAACTTACAAAATCTAAGCTTATGTGCTTTAAGTTAGTATTTATTACCAGAGTGTTGTTTTAGAATGCTGCCCCAATCTGGCCTGACATTTATCTAATTCTTTTGATTCCAATAAAACTAAAATTTCAGGACACCACGAGAGAAAGCAGCCAAAAGGAGCCCATACTGTTCCTTTATTTACTATCAGGGACACTTAACAGTGACTGCTTCCAGCTCTCACACTACACTTACAGCCCTTGCTGTCCAAGGCCAGCATTTCCAAAACAGTGTGATTCACTTGGTCTTAGAGACAGGGCCTGAGGAGTTGGTCCACAGTTCACAGCATGACTATGGGCAGCTCCTTCCATGAGAGAGAGATCTGATTCCTTATAGCCTCCTGGAGCACTGACTGGAGGTCCTGAGTGACATCTCATCATAACTGGGAACACTGAGACACAAGCATAATTCTGGGCAAAAAATGACTTTTCTCATAAGAATTCTGCAAGCAATACATATTCTTTAATTTTATTACAATTCATGTAATTTATCATTTGGGAAAGGCACACAGATCTTGATGTAGTTTGTGTATTAGTCACTGCTTGTTACTGAAATATCCTTCTTAGTGGAAGTAAAAAAATATTTGTGACATCTGGAGTGGCCATGATAGGTGCTTATGCCACCATTTAAAAATCTGAAAATACTGTGGCTATCACAAGGTCTCTTAGTAAAATATCCTTAGACAAAAGGCAACAAGTGATGAGAAAGAACTTTCCACTGTAGAGTGACTTTTTATTTTCTCCTGCACATAGGTGACTCAGATCTTTAATTTTTTAATGCTGGAGTCATGTTTGTAAAGACCCCTGTACCATGCTATTAGCTATTGCAACAATACTGCTGTGTAACAAATCACCCCAAATGCAGTGGCTGACATCAGATTATTCTCATTCTGACAGGTCTTAAAATTGACAGAAGTTTCACTTATATAGGATAGTCTTGCCTGGGTACTGTGCTTCAAGCGCTGGATAAAGAACATTTATATTTATTTTTTTAAGTATATTTTCTTGATTATGTTAGAGTAGTTCCAATTTCTTTTTTCTTTGCTCCCCTCTTCCCAGAACCCTCTTCTCTCCAGCAATTCGACCCCCCTTAGTTCATGTCCATGAGTCGTGCATATACATTCTTTGGCTTCACCCTTTCCTATATTATTCATAACTTCCCCCAGTCTATTTTATACCAAACAATTATGCTTCTTAATCACTGAACCATTTCCTCATTTCTCTCCCTTGTCCCTCCCAGCTGATAACCCTCCAAATAATCCCCTACCTGTGATTATGTTCCTATTCTGGTTTGCTAAGTTGGATTTTGTTTTTATTTTTTAGATTCAGTTGTTGATAGTAGCGACTTTGTTTTCATTTTAATGTTCATAATTTTGATCTTCTTTTTCTTAAGTAAGTCCCTTTGACATTTCATATAATAATAGCTTGGTGATAATGAACTCCTTTAGCTTTACCTTGTCTGGGATGCACTTTATCTGCCCTTCCATTCTAAATGATAGCTTTTCTGGATAGACTAGTCTTGGTTGTAGGTCCTTGCTTTTTATCACATTGAATACTATTTGCCAGTCCCTTCTTGCATGCGAAGTTTCTTTGTGAGAAATTAACTGATAGTCTTATAGGCACATCTTTGTAGGTAACTCTCTGCTTTTCTCTTGCTGCTTCTCAGATTCTCTCTTTATCTTTAATCTTTGGCCTTTTAATTATGATGTGTCTTGTTGTGTTCCTCTTTAGGGCTAGCTTCTTTGGGACTCTATGTGCTTCCTGGACTTGTATGTCTTATTTCCTTTGCCAAATTTGGGAAGTTTTCCTTCATTACACTAGGGAACACAATTTTTGTTGAGTTAGATCTGACACTTGTTTTTTACTAACTTTTGACATATGAATCCAAAAGTGACCCCAGTTTTAATCTATCATGTCAACTTTTTAACCCTTTAGGTGCAAAAGTCACTGTGAGCTACACTGACAAATTTTACCAAAAGTGCCAGTATAGCTCCCAGTGACACTTTTTTTGGTGGCTATAAATGTAAATAACAATAGAATGAATAATAATGTTTTTATACACATTTTTCATAAACTCTGCATTTCTCAGCAAAATAGCCTGGCATTTCTCTCATGAATTTTAGCAATTAAACCTGGCATTCAAGGGGTTAGGGTACAGGATACTCTCCCTTTGTCTCAAAAATCATACAAAATGTACATACAAAGGAAAGTAAAGAAAAAATTACCTGAATATACTGTTTATTTAGAATTATTTTATTTATATAAAGGCTATATATTGTTACTGTAAGTCAAATTGTGTACAAGTAGTAAAGTTCTGCTACCAAACATACATATTAAGGTATTTTATCTTTTCAAACAACAGGCTAGGAAATGCCAAAATGAGATACTTGAAACAGTCTCTGTCAGTTGGCAACGCTTTAACAAATTGCTTCATGAGACCCAGTTTTATGTGCAGAGGTGGGAAATAACGTTCTTTCTGTCAACAAGTCACTCATGTAGAATGTTTGAATCAGCAGGTTTGAGGTCAGATCTTGGAGGCCAATTTGACTCCACCCAATACTTCTCATGAGCTCTGCTGTCCCACATACACAGAAAACAGGGCTACTTGGTGTATCTGCATTGCTGATCAAGAAGGAAGCAGACCATTTCAAGGTCAACACAGATGATCCAATTGTGCTTGTGATATTGCAACAGATCGATGACTTCCTTTATGTCTTCATATTCTTCATGAAAACAAACTGAATGGCCAATTGGGACTGCACCAAATAAGTTGCCATTGTGGAGGAGGACACACTTCAAGCTCCGCTTTGAGCTATTGATGAACAGTCGCCATTCAGTTGCGTTCTAGATTGGAATTCCCAACTCCTCCATTAAATCATGTATGTTATGGCAATACACAAAGCCACCATTACTTTGAAAGTACTGCAGAAATGCACTTTCTCTTGATCAAAAGTAGAATATGTTCGCTCCTTTTTCAAGCAAGTTTTTCTCATGCAGTCTTGATGCTAGGAATTCTGAAGCCTTCTTGGATAGTCTCAAATCTCATGTCACATCATTCAACTCATGCTGATCAAATCCCCTATGAACTGAGTCATCTTCAATTTCAAAACCTTCATCATTGCTGTCACTTAGTTCTTCAGCATACTCATGTTTTTAGAAAGAGGGTCGTTCAGTGAAAAATGGCACTGGGACTTCAGCTGAATGAGGCACTGAGCATATAGCTGATGGTAGACTAGGATACTCTATTTTATATTTCTTTTCCATGTTATATCCTGATGTTTTCACTTTACAAAAGCAGCAGTCACTTGAATGATCTCTGGGCTCTTGCCAAACCATAGGTATACCAAATAGCAATTCATCACGCATTCCCTTCATCCACATCTGTAAACTCTTGACATACTGCTTGCACACCTTGTGAGGGACCCAAGACTTATCCTGATCACCAAGTTTTAAATATGCAAAATAGGCTTGCCTGACAAATGTGCTCATGTTTGTCCTTTGACTGGAAATGGTGAAACTGCCACAGATACAACAAAATGACTCAGGGTTGTTTAGGCACCTACGATGAGAAATAGCAGAGGCAGACATGACCTGAAGGAAAGAAAATAAGTATGTATGTAAATAAAAAAATAAATTCTGCTAACTCCTTGTATACAGACAAGAACTCGGGCTATACTTCAGAATACGATTCATTATATAGAGTGGCACACAACCTCTCACCACACTGTATCATGTGTAACTGAATAGCCTAGACAAGTATGAACCTGTCATTGGTCTCCAAGATCTTCCTCCACCCCTCCCCACTTGAGGGAGGTTTGCTCTCAGCCAATAGGAGAGAGCACTAGTAGCTTCCCTCGATCCAGGCTCGATCCAGCCGAGAGTGGTCACATTAAGATAAGCTGTAGAGAAAAACTTGACATTACAGAAGAAAACTAACTGCAGTTTTCAAATCAGCATGCCTATTTAAGTCTAAAATGACTGAAAAATCGAACTCAACAGGAATTATGTTAAAAATGGTTCACCTTTGTTATTTTTTCACATAAGCTTTCCATTTCTTGCTCTTCCTCTTCTCCTTCTGGCACTCCTATGATTCGGCTCTTGGCACATTTAAAGTTGTCCCAGAGGTTCCTAAGCCTCTTCTCATTTTATTTAATTCTTGTTTCCTCATTCTGTACTGGTCGACTGTTGTTTTCTTCCTTTTGCTCCAAATCATTGATTTGAACCTCGCTTTACTTCCCTTCACCATTGGTTTTGTGTGGATTTTTTTTCATTTTGTTTATCATAGCCTTCACTTCTTCCCTTATGCGTTTGCCACTTAAGCATATCTGTCAAGTCTGTGAGCATCTTTATCACCAGTGTTTTAAACTCTGTGTCTGTTAGGTTGGCAATCTCCTCGTTTGTTAGGTTGGCTATCTCCTCATTGCTTAGTTCTCCCACTGGAACTTTGATCCGTTCCCTCTTTTGGGCCATACTTCTCTGTCTCTTCATCTTGACAGGTTCCTGTGTTTGCCTCTGTGTCTTAGGTAGAGTGGTTGCACCTGTGATGTTGTAAGGGGTGGAGCCTTAGGTATTCATTAGTACATGGTGACCCGTTTCACCAGGTTGTGTTCCTGTTGGGGGGGGCTGTCTGAGAAGAAACAATGCCACTTGCTCAGCACTTGCCCCTTTTCCAGGCACTCTCCCACTTCCTGTATGGGACTGGCACTTCTCTAGCTATTGCTCTGACTGTCTTTTGCAGCGTGGGTAGGTCTGTGGATGTTCTAGGACCATGGGGGCCCTTTAAACAAGCAGACTCTGCTGAGAGACTGGCAATTTCTTCCTGCACCCCAACCCCCACTGTTTTTCTCAGTCAAAAGCAATGTGGCTTTATTTTCCCTGGCGCTGGGACCGTGAGCTGCGCGGTCTGGTGTGGTGCTGGGAGTGCTCCCCAGATGTCCCTCCCCACTTTTTTAAATGCGTGACTGTGCTTTCCACCAGCCTGCCACTGCCACCACTGCTGCCACTGCCACCGCTACTGCCACCATGGCCACACTGCTTTCTCTCTGCCAAGGCTCCACCCCTCTTACCTGTCTGTGTGAGTATTTCTTCTTTATAGCTTTGTTTGTTGGACTTCTGGTTGTCTCTAGTTTTGAGGTAGTTCTATTCCTTCTTAGTTGTGGAGGGAGATGCAGCATGTCTGTCTATGCCTCCATCTTGGCCAGAAGTCAGAACATTAATATTTAGTCAAATGAAAGCAACCTTGCCCTATTTTAGGTTTTTTCACCATACATAGTTATCAAACTTTCACTAAAAATGTTTACCATGCCCTGGCTGCTGTGGCTCAGTGGATTGAGCGTCGGTCTGCGAACCAAGTTTCGCTGGTTCGATTCCCAGTCAGGGCACATTACTAGGTTGCATGTCAGGTACCCAGTTGGGGGTGTGAGTGAGAGGCAACCACACAGCGATATTTCTCTCCCTCTCTTTCTCCTTTCCTCTCTCTCTAATAAAATAAAATAAAATAAAGAAAGAAAGAAACAAATAAATAAATTATATATATATTTAAAAAAATGTTTACCAATAGAATTTTTTACAAAGTGAGAGGATAAAGTAAGGTAATGTATAACTAGAGCAAGACTGGAAAAAGAACAAAGCAATGGAATATAATAAACCAGATATGATATAATTTTCTGAAAACTGTAACATTTAGGAGCAACTTTTGGAGAGATCCTCCTTGACAAAGCTAAACTTCAGACTGCTTTTTACTTTGTAATGAGCTTCGTTAACAACATTCTCAAATGGACATCAGGCTTAACATGACAGATCAAACACTTGCTTGTCCCTTGCTCCCTGCCTAAAACCCATTAAAATGACAGTATAGGAGTAGAATAGATGTAAATACATTCTGGAAGATGGAAGTCAGATGAATAGTGGTTATTAACAGCAGGAAGCTGAAGCCTACTGCCTACATGTGTGTTTGCTGAAGTGGGGAGTAGTTAAACGTCGTATTTTAAAAATCAGGGGCCTTGTAGTATCCCTATATCTCTGAAGTTGGGTTTGGGGCAAAGTTGAAAATTAAAGAATTAATTAAAGGTTACATAAGAATTAATCAAACTTTCAGGCCCCTTTATCCATAGTCCAGTTAGGAAACTGCCCTTCCCAAGCAAAACTCATGAGGTTTATTCTCCAGCACTATCTAATAGCAGTTTCTGTAATGATAAAAATGTTTTATATCAGTATTGTCCATCACCAAATGTTGCACTGGTCAGTGTGGCCAGTGTGACAGAGGAACTAAATTTTGTATTGAATTGTAATTAGTTTAAATTCAGGTGGCCACGCGTGGCTGTGGGTACCCTATTGGACAGTGCAGCTCTAGACATAGGGACAGCAAGGCAGGCACTTCTGAGAACAGGGATGGATGGATTATCTTACTAAAAAGCAAGAAAAGTAAATAAATTTCTCCACACTGAACCCTAAGATCTCTCAACCCTTTCTACTGCTTGGGACTCCCTTTGGAGGATTCCTTTCTGAGGAAACTGACCTGCCAAAGAGGAAAGATCTATAAATTCAGACGTTTACATATTTCTCCCCACATATCAAGCATGTCTGGCAGTCTGCCTCATCACCTAACAACAAGCACTCCCTCACACATGGAGCTCTCAGCCAGTTTGTAAAATGCCTCCCTCTTAAATATGACTGGACAACCAAGGGTCAACAAACATTTGAGGGAATTTGCCCAGCCAAAAGAGAGAGAAATGCAAATATATAAAAGAAAAAGAAGAAACTGATACCAAGGTATTACAGAGCATTAAAAGAAACATTTAAAAATTGTTTTTTAAATAGAGAAGATACGGCAGCAATAAAACAATATCAGGATGCTATTTTACTCTCTTAGAGATTGAAAGTAATACAAGATTTTTAAAAAGCAATCAAAGTATTGGAGGATAAAGTTGAAATGTCCTTCCAGAAAATAAACCAAAAGAAGATATGAGCGAAAAAGTTTGGAGCATTAGAGGATCAATACTGGAGATAAACAGAGTTCCAGAAAGAAAGAATAAATGGAAATTTTAAAAAAGAAGAAATTGTCAAGGAATTTCTCTAAACTGAAAAAAGTAAATATTCAGATCAAAAAGGCTCACTGATTCCTAACCCAAGGTAAGTGCTGAACACAGCCTGCAGACATGCACATGTCCACTCAGCAAGGGCTTGTGCAAAAACGCAGATGACAACACAATTTGTAATAGCCCAAAACTGTAAACAATAAAAAGTCCATTGGCACTAGAGTTGGATAAATTAATTTTAATGATTAAATATAGTAGAAGAAAACTAAATGAATTAACCCTACATGCAGCTAACATGGATGAATCTCACTAACAATGGTGAGTGAAAGAGACCAGTGCATATTATATGATGTCATTTCTATAAAAATTCAAAAACAGGCAAACTGATTTATGGTGTTAGAAATTAAGATAGTGGTTACCACTAGGGGCAGGTAGTGGCTGAAATCAGGTTCTTGGTAGTAGTATTCTATTTGTTAATCTAGGTACTAGTTAGCCAGTATGTTCATTTTATAAAATTCAGCAAATGATATTTCTGATTCATATTCCCTTCTATGTGCTTACTATTCTTCAATAAAAGCTTATATTTCTAAAAGTTACATACCCAAACACATTATAGTGAAATTTGGAACCAGAGATAAAGAAGAGAGCCTAAAAGCTTTGAGCGTGGCTGGGGGGGGGGGGGGGGAGATAAAAGAATCAAGCCAGAAAATAACTTAAGAATTCTTAAAAGTACTATTGGAACCTGCAACACAATGGAGAAATGCCCATAACATGCTGAGGGAAAATTATTTCCAACCTCAAGTAAGGAGGTAAAATAAAGACATTTCATAAAACAGTCTCAAAAGAATTTACCACCCATGCACCCTTTCACAGAAGGTTTCTAGAAGATTACTTCACAAACAGGAAAGCAGGGAAGACAGAGGATCCAGGAAGCAGAAAAGGGAAAACAGTCTCCAAAATGTTGGTGAAAAGAAGCCCCAGACTATGGCCATGCAGCAGGCTGGTGATGAATCTCTGCAGCCTGGACGGGTCCCAGCAGGACCAGGAATCCAAGAGGAATGCCCCTGAGATGTAGCCTGAGGGGTGAGAGCAGGTGTACGGTGCTCTTGGAGGGGAGGGTAATAAATGGTGACAGGCACATAGAAGTCTAAGCCAATGAGAAGAAAATAGCTATGAACTGTAGGAACACAGAAATGTGCAAGAGATTAAAGGTTGTGATGGTCCATTGCAGTAAACCAGATGAACACAGTCATTTGACAGTTTAAATACTAAACACTGACTCAATTTTTAAAAACTTTCATATTAGGAAATTAAGAGAAGAAAAGTGTGTTGTGTTGTACGGAAAAAGTTTGAGTCCTAGTATCCTATGACTGGAAGTCAATACTACAACAGCGACTCCCTGCCAAACAAACGCTCTTTTTGCTTTTCACCTTTTTTCATAAAAGCAAAAATCCTTTTTGAGTTTCTTTTAATTAACAAAAACAGGTGCTTATGTAGGTCTTTCGTAAAAGTGAAGTGATGTAAGGCAAACTTTCAAAAAGCAAGGGGTACCTATATATGTTTCATTCACTCAAGCTGTCTTCTAGGAATATTATCTCTGTACTCATGTGTTCATATGCATAAATGGTTGATTGCAGGCTTACTTATAAAAAGCCAAACATTTGGAAATAACGATTTATTTTTTAAATTACATATCAATAGTATGGAATACTATGCAGCTATTAAAAAGAATGAGATAGACCTAGATCGACTGATATGGAAGGATACTTGAATACTATACAGTATTTCAAAAAACAAGTTGTAAAGCCATGATTCCATATTTTAAAGTATATAGGATTTTGGACATGCATAAAAAAATGCTATAGTAGTATAAAGACGATTATGGTAGTTGTCTCTCTGTAAGTCAGAATTATGAAGGACTTCAAATTTTTGTTTTGTAGGTCGTTCTGTTTTTACAATGGGCATATGTGAATTTTAAATTCTGAAAAAAAAATTTAGCTGTATATACATACATGCATGTGTGTATTACCCAGTATAATAATTGTGGGCACAAAACTAGATGTTGGTAGTTAGTGGTTGTTAAGACAACCACTTTTAGCACAAGTGTTCTACATATTCAAATTGAATATCCTGTAGCAGTGGAACAACCATTGTGCCTAGGGTTTCTGTGTGAAAAGTTACTTTTTTCTTTCCTGATTAGACCCATAGTAGAAATCTGTTCTCCCTTTCCCTTTATCATCACTTTAATCAATGGACTCAGGGAACCACTCACAGAATATACCATTGTTCATTTTAATTTTTAAAATTATAATAGCAATTTAAGTTTGTCTTAAATATTCAAACAACAGTGAGGTTCATAAAGTAAAAATGTACCCATTCCCACTCTTACCTTCAAATCCCACTCACCAAAGATAGAAATGGTTTATGGTCTTCAAAACTTCTATGCATATGCTGACATGTGAGTGTATTTCTGTTAGGCAAGTAAGATTACATCATATATACCAATAAATATCTTTTCATACCTTAGGTTTAGATATACTACATTTTAATGAAATGCATAATATTCTACTTTATAGGTGTATCATAGTTTATTTCACCATTCCCCTATCAATACAATTTTTGCTCTTGGCATCAGTGCTGCAAAAATATTTCACATATATTTTTTCCCATTTCAGTGAGGAGATCTGAAGGATAAATTCATACAAGTAGAATTAGTGTTGGTCAAAAGGTATCTAAATGGATAATAATTATTATCTTGCTGCACTAAATTACATTCCTATCAGCGGTGATTGTATGAATTCCTTTCCTACACACACCTGCACCTATATTATAATTATTATCTTAAAATGTTTGTCAATCTGGCATGTGAAAAAAATGACTCTCATTGTTTCATCTGAATTTCTTTCAGTGAGTGATGATGAACACCTCTTTGTTGCCACACCTATTTGGAAACATAATGCAGGTTCTGCAGATCTAACAGGTAGGCTGCCTAGAATTTACATCTTGGTTAAGTGGTGAGAGGGATGTCTGAATGTGGTTGGAAATGGGATCCAGGAGAGAGCATTGAAGAAGAGGAGACAGAGAAGATGGTGCAAGGTAGTATATTTATGGCTTCATCTCTGGCCATCATGGCAGGGGTGGGGGACAGGTTTGATGGTGGCACATTTCCATGCATAGAAACCAATACCTGTATGGCTGCTGATTGAGCATCCCTGAGTCCCTAGGGATGAAACCCCTGGCTGAGATAGGTCATTTCTTCCTGTTCAGCTTGTTTTGAAACTATGGAAATCTTGTCTGTTTTTCTCTGTGTACTTCTTCCCACAAAGATCTGACATGATAATTAATTCAGCATCTGGAGAAGCCAATACCAGTTTATCGAGTCTGTATCCATCACCTAACAGTACCTCCTATACCAAAAGGATTTCATGAAATGCTGTTTCAGAATCACTGCTCCAAATGGTCATGTTTCAAACCTCTGTAAAGAAACTGTAAATGCGAAAAACTGTAGTCAGCTCCTTTGGTGCAGAAAGGGTGTTCAGATATCTTTGCAACTAGTAGTAAGTAGCTCAATGACATTTTACCTCCTCAGATATCATGGGTTCATAAGGCATCTGTAACCCCAGCATATGTGAACTGTAATGCTTGTGCCAATACACAATATTTTCCTTTTAGAACCAGTAGTCTTGATAGAGTTGCAAGCCTCCCTGAGCAGGGACTGTCACTAAGTGGAAGGGTGGTGTGGCAGATAGACTGGCCTCTAGGGCACCTTGTGACATAGACCACAAGAGGAACTCACAGATCCCACTGCCTTGTTCACCATTTAGTATGTCTTTACTGTTCATCTCCATTTCACCACCCAGAGACACCTACTTATGAAAGAATATGATTCCTGACCATGCAGGGCCCCCCAAAACAAGTCAATTTCACACAAATGTCAGTGGAGGGTGATTCTCCTGATTCCCTTGCAATTTCTCAGGTAGGTCCAATGGTTCTCTCTTTTTAAAATACCTATCAGCTTTTTCCCCATGGGCTTTATGACTTCAGAGGTTATGTCTTCCAAACACACTGCATTCACAACTAGTTCATTGTTTCTCTCTCTCTCTCTCTCTCCCCCCCCCTCTTTTAATCCAGCAAATATGTGTATGACATAGGCACATAGGCCTTCTGGCCGACCTATGGCACCAAAAGCAAAGGGATGTAATATGTTAGTACTTCGTGATCTTATCCTCCCCCCACCACAGTAGTTATCTTCTTTATATTCCTAAAAAGGGAAGGACTCTTAGCTGAAAACCCTGTATTTATCCCACTCCTCCAACTTTCCTAATTAGTTTGTGGTTGGCCATGAAAGAGAGTGAGTGGTTCAAGATCACCCACCTCACTCTTCCCCCACACCTGCAAAAGAACAATTTACTTTCACATTTTGCTGGTGACAGGAGCCCTGAGTCAAAAGTTTTATGCAGAAAACAGTCTGGTTGCTGGTCACTGCAGCTACAGCACACAGAGTTCCCTGTAGGGATCAGGTTGTTAAGACCACGTAAGGACGAGATGCTGTAAAAGTGTCTGCCTTTTCCAATTTAATTTTACCAGAGCACATAAATCCACTGACATATTTTTTTTAACAGTTGTTCTCAACTTTAAATAAAAATTTAAAATAATTAACACCCAGTTTGCTTTTTAAAATTTTTGATATATGAGGTAGAGTGGGGAGATTTGGGGGCTATGGAAGGCATTCTAATATAAGAAGAATGCAATTTTTCATAATTAGACATTTGACTTTGAAACCTGTCTTCACCAAATATTTGGCTATGTGGCCTTGGGAAAGTTACTTTTAAGTCTTGATTGACTTTTGGGCAAGTGGGAATATTACAGCCTTACAGTCTTGTGAACATGAAATAATGAATATGGAAAAGGTGGCACATAACTGCCTCAGTAAAGGGGAGCTTACCTACCCTCCTTTCCCATCTCTTTATATCGCAGTGAGTCAGAGCCTCTATGTCATCTGCATTTAAGAGAGTCCTGGATGCTACGAGGTGATGCTGACCCTGAGGAAGTGACAGTCTAGGGGAGGGGGCAGAAGACAGTCAATCCTGTCTTATCCATAGAAGCAAGTCCCTGAATCATTGCAGACTAGCGAACGCCTGAAGAAGGTCAGAAGAGGCCTTACAGGAACTCTCACCCAGGCCTCAGGTTTTATTCACCCAGTTTCACTGCCTCAAAGGCCCCTGTCATCCCCTAGAGGAAAGGGGAGGCAGCTCCTTCTAGGATTAGCTGAAGGGGAGGTGAGAGGAGGTTCAGGGCTCTGGCCAATGACTTCTCTCCATGAAGTGTCTCAGAACTGAAGCTTCACTCTGGCCAACATGAGCCAATGGAACCAAGGCCTGGGTCCCAGCAACTGCCTCCCCATTCAGGGTCCTGTTCCCAATTTTCTCCCCTGCCTCCCTGGAGAGAAAAGGTTCAGTGTCTTATCCACAGGCACTGAAGACCCTATTCTGGTGGGGGTCCTTTAGCAACCAATATCCAACTACCTAGGCCACTTGGTGAAAAATGCACACTGCTGGCCCCCTTCATCACATACTTGGCCAAGGAGCCTGCCTGGATGTTGGGTGCAAAGAAAAAGACCATAAGCTGATGTGTTGAAAACATTAAAATAAGAAATGAATGGCTCATGGGGGCAAAGACTTCAGGCTGATTGTGCTCTGAGCAGCTGAGATAAAACAGTGTCAGGTGCTACTAAATTATTAGAATAATTGTGGAAAATAAAGGTATCTTTGACCTAGCTCTTTCACAGGAAGGCAGTGGTGTAGTAGAGAAGGCATGAGCATTGGTGTAAGGTGGACCAGGCCCCTTTCTAGTTCTTTTGGGGGAGGACAAGAGACTTGGCAGTGATGTGGAAGTAGGACTGTGATGGTAGTTCTTGCTGTTCACACAAATTGAGGTTTTACCATGTGCCAAGCACTATTAGGTGCTTTATAGCTGTTACCTCCCAAGAGCCTTGTGTGGTAGTCGCTATTATTATTTCCATTTTATTTTAACATTTTAATCCTAACCTGAGAACATTCTTTCATTGTTTTTTTTTGTGAGAGAGAAAGGGAAAGAAGATAAAGAACGAGAAACATCAATGTGAGAGAGAAACATCAATTAGTTGCTTGCATTTGTGCTCCAACTGGGGACCAAACCCACAACCTAGGCATGTGCCCTGACCAAGAATCAAACCCATGCATGACCATTCAATTTCAGGACAAGGCCCAACCAACTGAGCCACACTGGGCAGGGCACTTCTGTTTTATACTCATAGATGAGGAATCTGAGACGTAACCTCTCTCAGTCTTCATTTCTTACTTGCACAATGGGAATTTTAAAAAATATTGTCTCACAGAGTTGTAGGAATAATGACTAATTCACATCAAGTTCATGGTATACAATAGGTATTTGAGAACTGTAAATTTTCTTCTATAAGAATGGATCCCAATGAAATAATAAAAAGGAACAAAATATCTTATTACAGGGATATAACCTGGAAGCCATCTTTGTGTCCAGCAATAGGAAAAGACTTAGATTAGGACAGAATATTATACAGCCACTAAAATATCTATGAAAACTGTAAAAATAGAAAGTTTATAGATATTGTTAGATTAATAAAGAAAAATACGAAATAATATATAATTAAAAGTTGTTAGATGTAGGTTATTTAATGCTGTTATATAATGCCTTCCAATTTTAAAAAACAACAAACAAACAAAAAACAAAAGCAGTATCACGTGCCACAAGTGGCAGCTACTGTCAACATGATTAGAATAACAACTAATGTGTGTGATGTGCAAAGGATACCAATTCTTTTAACCACATCAGCATATGCAGAGAGTGGCCCTATCAATAACGTCGTTTTATTGTTATAATGAGAATATAACACATCTTTGGGACCGATCCTGGAAAAAAGTTTGACTTCAGTAGATGTACCACATGACAATCAGCCTGATGCACTCTTTATGTCCAATAAAGTTTCTTGGTCCAGTGATTAGAAGGTGACTTTACTAATGAGGTAGGAAAGCTTCCCTTAAAAGGCCTTTTCCTGTGCCCAGCTGGGAACATGCAGATTTAGCAGCATGTAGACTTTCTCTGACTAGGAAAGAGTGGTACTGTAGCACTTAACCTCTGAGGAGATTATTTCATAAAATATTATTATTTATTTAATTTTTTTTTTTGCACATGAAGGACATAGTTCTTGAATAGAAAATGTAAGTGTAAGCAAAAATTCTTTCATTATCTCAGTTTATGAACATGAAAAGTAATCCTACTGGGAGGTCAGCTGACCTAGAATATTCTTCCTCAATGTTAAAATTCCAAGAACGAGTGTGCCCCCCCCCCCAAAAAAAGACTAACATGGATTGTGCAGCCTTTTACTATAAATTGTGATAGCAAAGCTGTAGACTTTGTTGCAAGTTGTAGATTTTTTTTGCCTCTGTACCTCTTAAGCTATGCCTGGGCCTTTTCCTAAAGTCAGACTTGTCTCACTGAGCCATTGCAGGTCAATACAGTTCACCAGCTAGTGCTGTCTGTGAAAGCCAGCAGCAGCACCACAGCATCTAAAGACGAACGCCAGGACTACATTCTGCACCAGTCTCCCAAGCTCCCCATTTTGCCTGTAATCCTTGTCCTTCTTGATCCCACTCTGAAGCAGGTACCTGTGCTGGGGATAGAATAGCCAGTTGCAGTGGAGGAGCAGTAGTCCCAGAATCTAGAGGCACTTTAGTTCATATGCTGTCACTAACTGAGCTATCCTGAGTAAGTTAGTCAATCCATCTGTTTGCTTCTTTGTGAATAAGGAACATCTATAGATGTTGTCAGGATCAGATGAGAAAATTCAAGTGAAAGTGCTTTCAAAATAAATGTAATGGTCACAATGAGTTATCAATTCACACCCACTAGTTTCGATCTTCAGTCAGGGCACATGCACCTAGGTTGCAGGTTCAGTCCCCAGTTGGAGAACATGTGGGAGGCAACCGATCAATGTTTCTCTCTCACATCGATGTTTCTCCCCCCCTGCCACCTCTAAAATTAATAAACATATCCTCGGGTGAAGATTTTTTTAAATGTCCACTGAATTTGTCAGTCTTAAAAAAAAATGTAAGTGATAAGAAAGCATCATCTTGTAGTTTAATTGGCAGCATTTTTTCTTGGTACATCTTAGAATTAGGGGTCTTATATTTGATAATATTTGGTACTTATTAAAGGTAGTCCATGAGTGTGGCACCTAAGTTAATGTGACATCTCTAACTGTTCCATTGATAAATATTATAGTATAATTCTTGCTTCTCAAGCATTGAAATGAATTCACACTTGTTTTAGGACTTGTGTGGAATTTTTGTTAGTTATCAGAGTTGTGTGCTATTTGTTGACCCCTTACTCTGTTCCAAGCACAGTGCATTTGTGGCTTTTTGTGCATTTTCTCGTTGGTGCTTAAAAAATAATGATATGTAGACAGTACTATTTCCTATTTTGTAGAAAAGGTAACTGAGGTTAAGAAATATTAAAGATCTCTCCTGGAGTTCTTCAGAGCTGAAGGACACAGCCAAGACTTAAATCCATCTGACTCCAGAAGATCCTGCTCTTGACAGCTCTCCAGAACAGCTTTATGGCTGATTGTAAATTGGGTCTTAATATCACAGACAATTCAAGAAACGCAGAGGGAGATGAGAAAAGGAAGATGGATGTACTTATGTGGTAGTTGCAGACTTCTGGGCATTTTCTCATTCCACTAAAGTCAACTTGGTCAACTGCATTTTCCAGTTACTGGAAGGAGGTTGAAGCAAAGATGAGTGAGAATCTGTAGTTACATGTTACAGGTTTCTCCTGAAAATTCTGCTTATCAGCTGTAAAACTAATTAAGTTTCTGTTTTCCATCTTTATTCTCCAAGCATTCTGGTTTTATTTTAGTGTGCAGAAATACCTGTGGAAAGAACCACACAGGGTTGAGATACAGAGACAGAAGAAGAGTATCCTTTAACAAAATCCCAAAACACAGAACTGTAGAGCTAAAAAGAATCACAGATATTGACACACACTGAAACAACCTATGAAACTTTTCCAGGAACTAGATATCAGTGGTTCTCAAAATAGGCTTCCTGGGTCAGCAGCATCACCTGGAAATGTGTTAGAAATGGAGATTGCCAGGCCCCAGCCCAGACCTCTGGATCGGAGACTCTGGGGGTGGGATCCTGCCATTTGTGCTTTATTTATGAAGCCTTCTTACATTTGAGAAGCAATGAACTAAAGCAAAAATGTTGATAAGATTCTGAGGCTATTCCACCTTTTAGGAAGTACATCACAGCTGTATTTCAAATTCAATTAAAAATTATTTACTTTTATATTTTATACATGAAATTTCTTCCAGCATTTATAGTATTAAAAGCATAAGAATCCTAACCTAAAAATCTGATGCCATTCTCCTACTTTCCTCCTTAGCAATTAAAATTGACTAAAAATATCTTTTCTTAAAAAGTTTGTCAAAACACACACAGGAGACTTCCGGCCAAGATGGAGGCCTCAACTGACACACTCCATCTCCCTCTACAACTAGGAAGGAATACAACTACTGCAAAACCAGAAATAACCAGAAATTCCAGAAAATAAATGGAAGTCGAACGTATGAAGTTATAAAGAAGTGGTGCTTGTCCGGACAGGTAGGAGAGGTGAAGCCGAGGTGGCAGCAGCAACAGCAGCGGGACAGTGGTAAGCACAGACACCTGTATTTAAGAGGAGGCAAGAGGCACCTGGGGAGCACCCTGGCTGCAGACCAGACCCGTCAGTTTGCAATTCCAAAGCCAGGGAAGGCAGACCTCCATTGCCTCGGACTATGAGGCCTGGAGGGGGTGGGGACAGAGGAGGAGGCTCCTGATTTTTCAGCGGAGAGTGAATGGCAGGAATCCCTCTTGGACCCCCACCACCGCAGAAGACACCACAGCGTGGTGAGAAGGGTCACCTGGTTGTGATGAGTGCATGGGGCTCTGCCCCCTGTAGTGTAGGGGGTGTGACAGCCCTGCCCAGGAAGCAAAGGTAAACACAAAACTGTCAGGATGGCACAGATCATGATAGAGATCCCAGTGACACAGCTGACCAGACAGCAAACATTCTAGTCTAACAGACCAGGAGATAGATAACCTTTCTGAAGCTCAGTTCAGAGCTTTGGTTATAAAAATGCTTACAGACCTGACAGCAGATCTTAAACAAGATGGGGAAGGAATGAAGGCTAGTCCTGCTGAAATGAACAAAAACACATACGAACTACTGGTGAGGGAAAGAAAACCAGGGATCAAATCAACAAATTGGAACATAGGGAAGAAACAAACAGTCAACCAGTGCAGAAAGAGGAAACAAAAAGTGAGGAAAATGAAGAGAGGCTCAGAAACTTATTAGACAGCTATAAGCGGGCCAACATCCAAATCATAGGGTTGCCAGAAGGTGAAGAAGAAGATCCAGAAATTGGAAAATTATGTAAAAAAATAATGAAGCAGAACTTCCCTAACTTGGGGAAAGAAATGAACTTACAGGTAGAGGAAACACAGAGAGTTCCAAAAAAACTGGACTCAGGGAGAACCACACCAAGAAATATTATAATCAAAATGTCAAAAATTAAGGATAAAGAGAGAATCTTAAAAGCAGCAAGAGAGAAGAGAATTACATACAAAGGGGTCCCAATAAGACTGTCAGCTGATTTCTCAAAAGAAACTCTTCAGGCAAGAAGGGACTAGCAAGAAATATTCAAAGTAATGAAAAGCAGAAACCTGCAACTGCAATTACTCTATTCAGTGAAGCTGTCATTCAGAATAGAAGGGCAAAGAAAGTGCTTCCAGGACAAAGTAAAACTGAAGGAGTTCATCAGATCCAAACCACTGTTATTGAAATGTTAAAGGGACTTGTTTAGGAGAAACGATCAACACTATGAACATTAAAATGAAAACTGTATCACAATAACCAACAACAGAGGCTAAGTAATTGAAACAAAGGCAAACTAAGTAGGCAATGAGAGTGCAAAAGAATTATAGGTATGGGGAACCTTATGAGGGGAAGGGGAAGGGAGGAAAGGGAGGGAGATGGTACAGGAATTAAGAAGCATAGTAAGAGGAAGTAGAATATACAGGAAGATGTTGAGAAGAAGTATACGCACAACCAATAGGCATGGACTAAGGGGGGGGGGCACAACTAGAGGGTGGGGTGTCACTGGGTGGAGGGTAACAAAGGCAAAAGAAATTGGGACAACTGTAACAGCATAATCAATAAAGCATATTTTAAAACTTAAAGAAGAAAAAAATGTTTGTCAGTCTGAAGTGTTTTCTGCATTGAATTGTAAGGTAGTAGATGACAGAAACCACCTTGTTTCACCTAATTTGGAAACATCCACATCAATAATGCACAAATAGAGATGGATATCATTAAAACTATTATAGAAATTTCCTTGGGATATTCATCTTTCTGTATAGGTATTTTGTTAATATACTTTTCTAATTTATTGACTCCAGAAATAAAAATAGTGAAAAGTTGCTATAGCCAGTAGAAGAAGAGAGAACACTTTTCTGGCACCTGAATTTCTTAAATAATTCAATTTCTGAAATGTTTGTTTCCTTACATATATTTTGATTTCATTCTTGGTCTGGGGAACTGAGGAATTTGTTCAGGTCAGCATTTCCCAAATAGCATTCCTGTAAGACATCAGTTTGTTTCCCAAAACAAACATTTTGGGGTAAATACAGCTGAGAAATGCTGTGTTAAAAAAATTAAATTGATAGATTCACTTCATGACATCCCTGAGTTTTTAGAAGGTAATATGAATTGGGACTCTCCAGGGGGTTATGTCACACACAGCATTTTCTATATTTTTCTAATAAAAAATTTTAGAAACAAACCAATAAAGCATTGTCTCTAAGGACCTTCTGCACTGACATGGAAATATTGCTATACAGAATCCTTTTTTGTGATGGTAATTTATGCAAAGAAATGTTGCCTGTCAATTTGTTGGATGATTACTTTAGTTTGTAAAATATCCAATGAACTGATTTTTGGTGCCCTAAAACTAAAATATAGCCCCCAGATATATGAAATGTATGTCTAGGTGCATCTCTGCTTTAAGTAGTTCTTTGTATGTTATATAAAAATATTGCTCCTGGAATATAATGTGTTTCAAACAACTTAATAAATATGTATAATATGAGCATGACAAATAGTGTTCAACTTAAATCTTTGTTAAAAATTTTGTTTTTATTTTGATAAAAGAGAAGGCCAGTTGACATTTTGACCTTACTGGTGGTAAAATTATTTCAATTATTAATGTTTTCTCAATGAATATTTATTGAGTGTTATGTTAAATAATGTTTTGCTCAATACTTAAGGCATTAAGAAGTATTAGTTTTTTATTGATGTGTAACAAAAATTATCACAAACAAAGGCTTCAAACATCACCCAACTATCAGCTCATGGTTCTGCAGGTTCAAAGTCTAGCTAGGCATAGCCAGGTCTCTGCTCAGGGTGTCATTAAGCTAGAATCCAGATGTTGGCCAAATGGAATTCCTGTCTGGAGGCATTCATATTATCAGCAGAATCCAGTTTCTTGCAATTATGTAATGAGGTTCCCATTTTCTTGTCTATTGTCAGTAGGGTGTTGCTCTCTGGTCCCATGTGTTGCTTTCAGGTCCTTTTCACAGGGCCCCCTCTACCTTCAGGCCAGCAAAGGTATGTCCAGTCTCTCATTTGCTTTGAATCTTTGACTTTTTCTTCTGTCTCTAGCCAGAGAAAACTCCACTTTTAATGATTCATTGTGATTAGGTCAGGCCCACCTGGGTAATCTCACTTTCTTGAAGTCAACTGTGCCATGTACCATGATCGCAGGAGTAATGTCACATTCACAGATTTCATCCACATTCAAAGTGGGAGAAGAAATTACAAGGATGAGGGGCAAGTGGGGTTATCTTAGAATTCTGCCTACCACGAAGCGTAAGATGCATCCCAGTTCTCCAAAGTTTAAGAATTAGTCAGGAGATGCCCTGACTGGTGTGGCTCACTTGGTTGAGCATCTTTCCCCAAAGCGTAAGTGTGCCAATTAAATTCCCCATCAGGGTGCATGCCTGGGTTGCAGGCTCAGTCCCCAGTTGGGGAGAGTACAAGAGGCAGTCTATCGATGTTTCTCTTACACATCAATATTTCTCTCCCTCTCTTTCTCCTTTCCTTTCCCTATCTCTAAAAATAAATAAAATATTAGAAAACAATTAGGACATCGACAAATATAAGCAGAATATAAATTTTAAAATGAATACTACACAAAGTACTTCAGTCGTTTATAGGGTGATATCAGTGGGATCAGCTCGTTAGATATGTTACATAGAGTTGCTGTTTTTTTTTTTTTTTTTTTAATATACTAGGTCCAGAGGGATAATAATAGAATGCCTAGCATTTATTGAGTTATAAGCCCCAGGTACTGTCCTGTTTATGTGTATTATTTCATTCCATCTTTACAAAAATCCTACTACAATTATCTCCATTTCACAACTGAAGGAACAGAAGTTTAGAGAGGTGAAAACTGGCAATTGGCAGAACCAGGAGCAATGTCAAGGCAATGGGTTCCTTGTTACTATTTAATGTAACCTTTGTTAGGTCATTACCCTGAGCCAAGCACTTTGCTAGATGCTTTTAATACAAAAGTGAGGTCCAATTTCTGCCTCTGGGAAGTCACTATAAGAAAGAGGGTCCAGGAAATAAACCATTGCCCTGCAGTATGTAGAGTTTAATAATAGTATAATGGCCTCACAGAGGATGATGAACTCCACTTTGGTGGGTCACCAAGGGCTTCTTGGAGGAAGTGACACGAGCTAGATCTGAAGACTAGTAATCCAGGAGAATGTAGAAGGTTGGGATAGACAAGAAGAAATTTCAGAAATGGACAAAGGCAAGTAAGAATGAAGTCATGTGACCTAGCTAGGATAAGACTGGTTTACTGGAGAGAGGTATGAGATGAGGCTGCAAAAGAAGTTTTGGGTCCAGTCATCAGTGGGCTTGCACAACATAATGGTCTGATTGGACTATCTCATAGGTAGGGAATCCATTGAGTTGTTTTAAGCAGGAGAATAACATGGACAGAGTTGTACCCAAAAAATGGTCATTTTAGCATTAACCTGGAGGATGCATTTGAGAACAATAGGACTAGAGCAGGGAGATCAGTTAGAAGATTATCATCACAGTCTAACTGAGCAATTTTAAGGGCCTGTGGTGAAAGGGAAAGCAGAAAAATGTGAGGGGAACATGGAGAGATGAGGTCTGGTAACCTGTTAGATTGAGGACATGAACAAGAAAGAGGATTTAGGGTCACTCATGGGTGTGGTTTAGCTTGTTCTTTAGTATTGCCCAAATGAAGTCTGAGTTATCTGTATAACCCCCAAATGGAGACGTCAGAACCCATGGACAGATGTTGTAGTGTTACAATGGGCACATGCCCAGCATACAAGAGCATTTGTTTGGCGTTACTTTCTAAAGCAGGTGATTCTAGGGAGATATGAGGAAAACCAGGAGGGACAGTGGAAGAGGTTTTATAAAACAAGTGAAAATTGCCTAGAGAGCCCCCAAGGGTAGGGGTAGCTGGAGAGAAAATGGAGTCCGCATGAAGAGAATGTTGTCATGTGGTTTGTTTTTTTTTTAAGATTTTATTTATTTATTTTTAGAGAGAGGGGTAGGGAGGGAGAAAGAGAGGGAGCGAAACATCACTGTCTGGTTGCCTCTCACGCTCCCCCAACTGGGGACCTGGCACGCAACCCAGGCATGTGCCCTGACTAGGAATTGAACCGGCGACCCTTTGGTTCACAGGCCAGTGTTCAATACACTGAGCCACACCAGCCAGGGTAGCCATGTGGTTTTACAGTGGTGCCCTCAGCACAGAGTGATGCAGGGACTGTGCCCAAGAGGTGAGCACACTGTTCACTATGAGGTCACTTCAGCATGGTCCTGAAGCTCTTTCTCAGGCTTAGGAATTTGATTTATTTTATTTGTTAATTATTATTATTGGAGTGGAAGTGGCTTCGTTTCTCAGCAGTGGTCTCTCCTTAACCAGACTCACCAAGACTGAGTCACACATGTAAACAATGCATTGAGTTACAAGGGAAACTATAATGGTAGCTGGCCTGACTGACCTGGGCCCATTCCACGGGAAACTGAGCTGCTAGGAGACTGCTCTGGGATCATGACCTAGTGAAGGGGATTGCTAGGTGACTACAGTGTTCTCTAGTATAGAGCCTAACTAGCACTTTCCCGATCAACAGACATGGATAGACATTCTGGTTGACTTAACAGATGGCTGTTGTCCACTCCTTGCTTCTTAGGTTCCCTTTTAGTCACACTTTTTCTCTAAATAAGCTTCCTTGTTTGCTTCTACTTGCCAAATTACAGTCACTATTTTTTCCTTTAAATTTTTTAATGGTCAGGAATGGTATAGAACAACTGCCAAGTCACATAAATTAACTTTTTTGTTAATATTTGTGATCCCAGAAAGAACTCTTATCAGTTGATGCAAACTGCTTGAGTTTTTATCTGTCATTGTCTGGGCATGTGACTGAGTGTAAGCCATGGACTCATATTTACGTGGTCCAGAAAAAAGGCAGCTGCCGAGTTTGGCAGGCTTTAGATCTCCTTCTACCTCCAAGTTGGGCTCCGGTCTTGATCTTGAGTGATAGGGATTATCTAGTAAAGGTCATGTGTTTTCACTTTGGTGATCCTGGACAGCTCTCCCAGGTCAGGTCACACCCAGCCCAACTTGTCCAGCACACACTCATGTAAAACTTTGCCTGCCATTTATGACAGCAACAGAATAGCTGCAGGCTGGAATAATCAATGCAGGTTCAGTTGTTTGTAAAAGGCTCTGCACAGTGACGTTTTATCTGTGCACTGTTGACAAGCTTGCCTTTCTCTAAACACTGCTGCAGGTCTTTCTCTTCCCAGCAGCACAGCATGAGCTCCTTCTGGGTTTATTGCACTAAACTCCATAGTGATGCACCACAGCTTTAAGTACAGCAGGACTGACTTTCACCTCCCACTCTTTCAGGTCTGCCAGAATGGGTAGCTCCACTGTCCCAGACATGAAGGCAGTGTCCCAAACCAGGATGAGGCACCCGCAGCCACATCATCCCTGTCTCCTACAATCACTTTTTAATTCTATTTTCCTGATATTGATTCCAGATTTTGGTTGGAGTTTTGGGTCACCCCCAGCTCCTCAGTCACTCATCAACAGAGCAGGCCTTTTCTTGATTTAGGCATGCCAGTTACCACCAAGTGTAGAGCTTTAACCATGTAAATTGTGGATGACAACTTTCCAGGTTTTAAGGGGCAGCCCATGGTCACCCCCTGTGAAGAAGAGTCAGAGAGGTTAGACAAGAGGGTAGACTAGATTTAAAAATTCTTGCAAAAAAAATATTTAAAAAAAAACCTGTCCAGGTAGCTCAATTGGTTAGAGCACCGGCCTGATATGCCAAGGTTGTAAATTTGATCCCCGGTCAGGGCACATACAAGACTCAACCAATGGCCCTGGCCAGGGGCTCAGGTGATTGGAGTGTTGTTCTATCAAAAGGTTTGCGAGTTTGATTCCAGGTCAGGACATGTACCGGAGGCAACCAATTGATGTTTCTTTCTTACATCAATATTTCTGTCTGTCTCTCCCTCTTTCTAAAAAATAAAAATCAGTAACTATGTCCTTGGGTGAGGATTTAAAAAAATAATAAAATGTATGTATAAAACTTTATTTAAAAAAAGACTCAACCAATAAATGCATAAATAAGTGAAACAACAAATAAATGTTTCACTTTCTTCCCCTTCCTTTCTCTCTCTGAAATCAATTTTAAATGTTTTTTAATTAAATAAAGAAATAGAAGTTATTGCAAATGTAGCATCTGGATGAGGATGTGAATCCTAGCAATGTGCCTTGTCCTTGTGAATCCTAGGGAGACCCTGGAGGTATGGATTTGGGGTAGCAGGATAGTTCGATGAAATCGTGTTTGGGGGAGTTTTCTGGGACTGAGGGTAAACTGAATTGGAGTAAGGATTGATGAGAGGGCAAGAGTCCAGTTAAGAAGCTGAGGCAAAAATGACAACAAATTCACAACTGTCAACAACTAAATCTAAAAACTAAAAACAAAACAAAACTAAGCAAACAACCAGAATCATAGATGTGGGGATCATTTGCAGGGTTATCAGCTGGGAGGGGGAAGGGGGAGAAATGGGGAAATGGCACAGGGACTAAGAAGCGTAATTGATTGATATAAAATAGACCAGAGAAAGTTCAGAATAATACAGGAAAGGGTGAAGCCAAAGAACTTATATGCATGACCCATGGATATGAACCTAGAGGGTGGGATTGATGGAGGGAAGGTGGGTATTGGGAGGAGGGGAGAAAACAAAAAAAAGAAGCTGAGGCAGTGAAGATAGGTGGACTGTGCAAGGCCAGGACTGAAATGGTGACAAAGTGTGGAAAGGAAATGACATGTCTAACACTTATTTCAAAGAGAGAATCCGTGAGATCTGATGACTGATGGACTATAGCAGATAAAGATGAGGAACTCATTGACATATACACACTTTTTTCTTAGTTCTATGATTGTTATTGTGCTCTAAGTTTTAATATTACACATTGTTTTAGGTGTATGTCTATGAGCACTATATATGTAAAACTTGACAATTTCAGTCTGTCAGATCTGGCACTCCTGCCCTGGTTTACCAGAATGAGCAACTTCTTAGAAATTCCAAATTGTAGTCTAATGCAGATGATTTTCCTTTGTCAGATTTCTTAGGAAGAAATGTTCCTGGTATAAGCAGAATAAGGAATAAAAATCTGACAGAAACTCAGGCTAATGGGGAGGAGAACTGACCTCTCGAGCAGTAAGCATTTATTAAACACTTATTATATGCTCAAAGTTGCATAAGGAGCTGTGGAGGCTATGAAACTTGAATCCCTTCTCAGGAGCTGGATTATCCATAAAAAACAAGCAGCAGCAAGCAGCATAAGGGTCTATGTGAGGTGCTAGATTGGCCCATGGTGATGGGTAGTATTTGCATACAAACTAAGCAATGGGCCTCTGGAAGCCATCTCAGAAAAAATCGAAGATCAGGAAGACAATCTCTTAGCCTGAAGGCAATGGTATAGGCAAACTGGGGCTGGTTTGTTTAGTCACAGGGTCACAAGGGATTCATCCTTTACTCCCCAGAAGTTTATTCTTTGCAAAACACTTTTACATGTATTAATCTCATTTTAGCTTTGACACAGTCTAGTAAGGGAGGCAAAGTGAGGATTGTAAAGGAGGAAAGGATTTGAGAGAGATTTATGATGTTGAAACAGCAGGACTTTATGACCAATTAATCTTCCAATACATAAAGAGTGGAGGAAGCATTGAGGATGACCCACTTCCACTCTCTCACTCACTTATTAAATCACTTGTGCAGCAAACACTTTTTGAGGGTCCAGTATGCATATCATCTGTGCCCTGGTGCTACCAAGTAGCTCATAGTACCACTGCCTGCAATAGGATACAGTGACCTGGTGCTAATTGTCCTTCATATTCCCACCTGCCTATGAGACACCCAAATGAAATTGACCAGTAGGTAATTTTACAGAAATGTTTGGCTTTTGTAGGACAGAGGTTTGGGATCTGAAATACATTTGGAAGTGATTAGCCTATAGGTGAGAGTTAGGGTCTGGAGTGGGTTCGATGACCTGGGAAATCTTGATGAAGATACTTAATAATCCCAGTTTCTTTATGTGGGAAATGGAGATAATATCTACACCACAGGACTACTTTAGAGCAAAGGAACATGAACAGACCTGAAAAACAGCAGAGCATTATATAAAATGAAAATATTGTTACTGGTATTTTATTGCTATAATATCATCTTATCTGACTAAACAGCTTAACAAATTCCTCAAAAAGACCAGAATTTTACACTATATTCCTCTATTATCTCATTATCATTCACCCTTCCCCAGGCAGAGTCCAAGAGCTAAATAGAAATAGGTCTTGAAATCCAGGCTTTGAGTAGAAGTTGAGATTAGACTAATTCATAAATGTATCTTAGGTTTGAAAGGTGCATGTGACAGAAGCTGAGGCAGGACAATTGTGTTGTTGTGCAATTTGACATCTAAAAGTATTAATAGGGAGACTTCAGGCCAAGATGGAGGCCTAGAAAGACACACTGCATCTCCCTCCACAACTAAGAAGGAATACAACTATTTCAAAACTAGAGACAACCAAAAGTTCCAGAAAATCAAGCTGCAGGGAAGTCCAACAAAGATATAAAGAAGAAATATTCATCCAGATGGGTAGGAGGGGCTGAGTGAGGGCGGAGAGGATGCAGTGTGCTGGCGGCAGCAGTGGCAATGACAGGTCAGTGGAAAGTGCAGTTACACATTTTAAAAAGTAGGGAGGGGCACCTGGGGAGCACTCCCAGCACCAGACAAGACCCAACAGCTCACAGTTTGGCCCCGAGGGAAATAAAGCCTCATTTCTTCTGACTGTACAAACCAGTGGGGGTTGGGGTGGAGGAAGAAACTGTCAGTCTCCCAGTAGAGTTCGCTTGTTTAATCCTTTGAATGCCAATGTCGCTGTGAGAGACACTGATAAGTTTTCCCAAAAGTGCCAGCGTCGCTCCCAGCAAATTTTTTTCATGGCTATAAATGTAAATAACAATGGAATTATTTGTATTTTATGTTTTGTTCTCTTTTTTTGTACCTCAGGTTATATATTGATATAACTTTTTCTCATGTTGATCCAAATTTCAAATTACGCATGGCACTCAGGTGTTAAAGGGCCCCCATGGTCCTAGAATGTCCAGAGACCTACCCACTCTGGGAACCATGGCTAGGGCAACAGCTTGAGAGGTGCCAGTCCCATACGGAAGTGGAAGAAGTGCCTGGAAAAGGCATGAGTGCTGAACAAATAGCATTGTTCCCTCTTAGACCCCTTCTCCACATACAGCGCCACAAAGTGGTGAAACAGATCACCCTGTACTGACGAATACCTAAAGCTCTGCCTCCTGCAACTAACAGGTGTGAAGCTCTAACTAAGACACAGGGGCAAACAAACACAGGAACCTGTCAAGATGAGGAGACATAGAAGTATGGCCCAAAAGAGGGAACACATCAAAGTTCCAGTGGGAGAACTGAGCAATGAGGAGATAGCCAACCTAACAGATGAGGAGAGAGCCAACCTAACAGACACGGCATTCAAAACACTGGTGATAAGGTTGCTCACAGGCTTGACAGAATTGCTTAAGTATGACAGATGCATAAAGGAAAAAAGTGAAGGCTATGATAAATGAAACAAACAAAAAAAATCCACACAAAACCAATGGTAAAGAGAAGGAAACCAAGGTTCAAATAGATGATTTGGAATATAAGGAAGAAGAAAACAGTCAACCAGTACAGAATGAGGAAAGAAGAATTGAAAAAATGAGAGGTTTGGGAACCTCTAGGACAACTTCAAACGTGCTAACAGCCGAATCATAGGGGTGCCAGAAGGAGAAGAGGAAGAGCAAGAAATTGAAAGCTTATGTGAAAAAATAATGAAGGAAACACCCCAAATTTGGCAAAGGAAATAAACATACAAGTCCAGGAAGCACAGAGTCCTAAAGAAGCTAGATCCAATGAGGTCCACACCAAGACACATCATCATTAAAATGCCAAAGGTGAAAGATAAAGAGATAATCTGAAAAGCAACAAGAGAAAAGCAGAGAGTTACCTACAAAGGGATGTCTATAAGACTATCAGCTGATTTCTCAAAAGAAACTGCAGGCAAGAAGGGACTGGCAAGAAGTATTCAATGTGATGAAAAGCAAGGACCTACAACCAAGACTACTATATCCAGCAAAGCTATCATTTGGAATGGAAGGGGAGATGAAGTGCTTCCCAGACAAGATAAAGCTAAAGGAGTTTATCATCACCAAGCCATTATTATGTGAAATGTCAAAGGGACTTACTTAAACAGAAGATCAAAACTATGAACACTAAAATGACAACAAACTTACAACTATCAACAACTGAATCTAAAAATTAAAAACAAAATCCAACTTAGCAAACCAGAATAGGAAAAGAATCATAGGTATGAGGATCATTTGGAGGGTTATCAGCTGGGAGGGGGGAGGGGGGAGAAGTGGGGATATGGTGCAGAGATTAAGAAGCATAATCAGTTGGTACAAAATAGATTGGGGATGTTAAGAATAATATAGAAAAGGGTGAAACCAAAGAACTTATATGCACAACCCTAGGACATGAACTAAGGGGGGTTGGATTGCTGGAGGAAAGGGGGGTACTGGGCAGAGGGGAGCAAAGGAGAAAAACATTGGAACTACTGTAACAACATAATAAAATATACTTTAAAAAAGAAAAGAAAAAGATCAATACTATGAACATTAAAAGGGCAACAAACTCACAACTATTAACACCTGAATCTAAAAAATAAAAAAATCCAACTAGGGAACCAGAATAGGAAAAGAATCATAGGTATTGGTATCATTTGGAGGTTTATGAGCTGGGAGGGGGAGGGGGAGGGAGAGTAATGGTGATATGGTTCAGGGATTAAGAAGCACAATTGGTTGGTACAAAATAGACAGGGGGAAGTTAAGAATAATATAGAAAAGGGTGAAACCAAAGAACTTATATGCATGACCCATGGACATGAACTAAGGGGGTGGGATTGCTGGAGGGAAGGGGGGGTACTGGGACGAGGGGAGCAAAAGGTAAAGAATTGGGACAACTCTAACAACATAATCAATAAAATATACTTAAAATTAAAGTATTAATAGGATTTTTTTCAGATATTCTAAACACTGGAGTGTGAGGAGAGGGGAAATTTAGAAAAATTTGAGAGAAGTCAAGTTTTGATCAGGAAACTCCCTGATTGTCAAAATGAAAGGCAGGGGAGGTGGGGCTGGGGAGCCAGAGTACCTTTAGAAAAATATTCAAAGCAAAGTTGTTTAATGTCAAATTTAGAACTTTTGATTGAGTAAAAACATGAAATAGGTGACAAAGAGTTTTTCTTTTTAATAAGATCTGCTTTTTTTTGGACATTTTCAGCCTCATAAAATTAGACTTTAATAACAACTTTCTTAGATTCATCTTTATTTTTTGGGTGATGTTCTATAACCAACTCCATGGAATAGAACCCGACTGGAAAGATTAAGTAACACATTCCTGCTCAGTGTCAACTTTCAATACAATGTGATATGGAGGCAATGGTTTAGTGCCCATCCAGTCAACCCATTGCTTTTTCTGGCTTTTATTAATGGATGACTGGATGCATAGGTGTGTCTACTGTGCAAGTAGCCACCATGTGTTAGAAGTAAAACAGGGGAGGCTGACCCGAACAAAGCAGGGCACATTTCACATGGCGCCTTGGTGTATGACCCAACAATTAGTGTTGAGAAAAACCAGTATTTATTTACAATATTCCACCCTTGCGGGGGGCTGGAAGCACTTTAGCTTGAGCCGTGTTCTCCTCCAAGACCCAGCACTCCCCTTGCCCCCCAAAGGCTACAAACCAAAACAAAGCCCAATAGCTCCCCATTCCTATCTGTCAGCTCTCTCCTTCAGGATCTGGGGTACATTGTTTTCAGCCTCCATATAGTAGTCCAGAAAAGCATGTGCCATGTTACACTGGGTCATGGTGAAGTCCAGGAAAGGCACAAGTCCTAAGAGAGTGTCCTCTCCTTATATCCCGAGTTCCAAGAGTTCAGATAGAGCCTAGGTCTGCAGAGTCGTTGGTGGCTTTGCAGTCAGCTGGGGCAGGCACAGTCAAAGCAGCAGGATGTCTGCTTTCCTACCACCCCAGGCCGCATGGCCGAATCCTAACTACAAACTGCATAGCTGCTCCTTCCTTCTCACCATGGACTAGTTTCACTACAAACTGAATAGCTGCTACTTCATTACAGGCAGCATGGCCAAATCCCCTTTCAGCTCACAGCTCCTTCCTTATGGCTACTCCTCCTTTCTCTTTAACACTTACTCCGCCCACATGGCCCTCTCCCATGGTGAACCAGCTCTCCTACAAAGCTGCCTGCCTGCTACATCATGGCTGTCTCTCCTACACATCAGACCTCCTAGCAAACTCCCATCTATACTCTTTAAGACTGTGTGGCTTCGCTCTGTTTATCGTCATGGTCTCCCTAATTTTATTTTCTTTATATTTTATTGATTATGTTTTTACAATAGTCTCAATTTCTTTTCCTTTGCTCCCCTTTTCCCAGTACCCACCTTCCCTCCAATACTCCCACCCCCCGTAGGTCATGTCCACGGGTCGTGCATATAAGTTCTTAGGCTTCATCCTTTCCTATATTATTCTTAACTTCCCCCTGTCTATTTTGTACCAACCAATTATGCTTCTTAACCCCTGCACCATTTCTCCATTTCTCCCCCATTCTCCTTCCCAGCTGATAACCCTGCAAATGATCCCCACCCCTATGATTCTGTTCTGGTTGTTTTTTTAGTTTGTTTTTGTTTTTATTTTTTAAATTCAGGTGTTGATAGTTGTGAGTTTGTTGTCATTTTAATGTTCATAGTGTTGATCTTTTTCTTAAATAAATCCCTTTAACATTTCATATAATAATGGCTTGGTGATTATGAACTCCTTTAGCTTTACCTTGTCTGGGAAACACTTTATCTACCCTTCCATTTTAAATGATAGCTTTGCTGGATAGAGTAGTCTTGGTTGTAAGTCCTTGCTTTTCATCACATTGAATACTTGCCAGTCACTTCTTGCCTACAAAGTTTCTTTTGAGAAATCAGCTGGTAGTCTTATAGGCACCCCTTTATAGGTAACCCTCTTTTCTTCTCTTGCTGCTTTTCAGATTCTCTCTTTATCTTTTACCTTTGGCGTTTTAATTATGATGTGTCTTGGATATAGATTATGTAGGACTCTGTGCTTCCTGGACTTGTATGTTTATTTCCTTTGCCAAATTTGGGGTGTTTCCTTCATTATTTTCTCACATAAGCTTTCAATTTCTTGCTCTTCCTCTTCTCCTTCTGGCACCCCTATGATTCGGCTGTTGGCACGTTTAAAATTGTCCCAGAGGTTCCTAAGCCTCTTCTCATTTTTTTCAATTCTTGTGTCCTCATTTATACTGGTTGACTGTTTTCTTCTTCCTTATATTCCAAATCATTGATTTGAACCCCGGTTTCCTTCCCTTCACCATTGGTTTTGTGTGGATTTTTCTTTGTTTCATTTATCATAGCCTTCACTTTTTCCCTTCTGCATTTGCCATACTTAAACAGTTCTGTCAAGTCTGTGAGCATCTTTGTCACCAGTGTTTTAAACTCTACATTTGTTAAGTTGGCAGTCTCCTCGTTTGTTAGGTTGGCTCTCTCCTTATTGCTTCGTTCTCCCACTGAAACCTTGATGTGTTCCCTATTTTAGGCCATATGTCATGGTTTCCTCATCTTTACAGGCTACTGTGTTTATTTGCCTCTGTGTCTTAAGTAGAGCTGTCACACCTGTAACGTTGTAAGGGGCGGAGCCTTAGGTATTCGTCAGTACAGGGCGACCCATTTTACCACGTTGTGTTGCTGTGTTTGGGTAGGAGTTTGAGAGGGAACAATGCCACTTGCTCAGCACTCGCCCCTTTACCAGGCATTTCTCCCACTTCCATATGAGCCTGGCACCTCTCTGTTGCCCTGGTTCTTTTTCCCAGAGTGGGTGGGTCTGCAGATGTTCTAGGACCGTGAAGGTCCTTTAAACAAGTGGACTCTGCTGAGTGACAGGCAGTTTCTTTCTCTGCCCCAACCCCACTGGTTTGCACAGTCAGAAGCAATGAGGCTTTATTGTCCCCAGCCCTGGAACTGTGAGCTGTGGGGTCTGGTCTGGTGCTGGGAGTGCTCCCCAGGTGTCCCGCTCGACTTTTTTAAATGTTTGATTATGCTTTCTGCCAGCTTGCTGCTGCCACCGCTGCTGCAGCCACCACACCGTGTCCTCTCCGCCCTGGCTCCGCCCCTCCTACCTGTCTGGATGACTGTTTCCTATTTTATCTTTCTTTGTTGGACTTCCATGCAACTCGATTTTCTGAAACTTTTGGTTGTCTCTAGTTTTGAGATAGCTGTATTCCTTAGTTGTGGAGTGAGACACAGCGTGTCTGTCTAGGCCTCCATCTTGGCCAGAAGTCGGTCTCCCTAATTTTAAATGCTGACCCAGGGTACCATCTGTCATTGTTATGAAAAGTATCTTAAGCCTATCATCCACCCTTTTGCCTAGGGACAGTATAGTTTCCCTTCAGGAAAGGCTAGTGTCTTAAGCCTATCATTGCCTTTTTGCCCTGGGCTGCAGCACAGCTATTGTCTAATTGCCAACTTGCCATAGATATGCCAAGTACTTTAAAAGCTGTATTATCTCCTTTTTCCATCCCTAAAACCATGAGCTGTGGGGACGTTGGGGAGTGCCCCAGCTCTGTTTCAACCTGGTTCTAGAAATTTACTTACCATGTTGCAGTAAACAACTCAGTTTCAGGTCAGTCAAATAATAGTATATCCTTAGTACCATACATGGGTGGTCTGGGAATGCATCTTCTCCTCAGCCCAAGTGCTTGCTTCTTCTCACCCCAGAGCTCTTCACAGCTGAGGACAATGTGCCTTTCAGTCCAGGTGCCAAAAAGTGAGTCAGCAGCAGATCTTAAGTGCTTCCGCCTGAGAAGCTGCCCCATTTTCCTCTCTGCCCTCCTAGACATGGACTCCCTCACCATTCAAAGGCCCCACTCCTGCCTGCCAGAGGTCTCACCCACTCCCTTTGGAAAGGGTTGAAGAAGGGCCAATGCCCCGGGGTGCACCTTTGCCCCACTCTTTATCTTTCCCTGATTTCCATGGCTTTCCTCTCTCCCTTTCAGTCAGTTTGTATGCCAGTGGAGATTATTTCCTTGTCTCCTCCAACTTTCTCCTGACCTCAGATTACTTCCCAGAGAGGATGGGACTGAGAGAAGAAAGAGGAAAGCTTGACTCTGAAATGACCATGCTCACTGGGGTGATTACAGGTGCAGTTATGGCTCCATACTAATCCAGTGAGCAGGAAGGTAGACAAGAACAAGACTGGCCTGCGTTGATAACTGTTGATGCCGTACAGTGAGGACACAGGGTTTTCTTACACACTTCTCTCTGTGCATGTTTGTGATTTTTCATAATAAAAAGATGAAAAATAAAATAGTTGGAATTTGGAAATACTGTGAATTTACAATAATACTTTTTTTTTTTTTTTTTTTTTTTGGCCAGGTAATGTGAATAAACACATTTATTTACCAATGTAGAAAAATGCAGGAACTGTTCTGTGAGAACATTGCTGGTTTAGATCTCCTTCCTTCCCACCTCCAACTCCAGTCTTGGACTGAGTTGTCTGATACTTTTCCTCCCTGGTTTTAATAAGAATTGCCCTACAACTTTCTTCATGTTGAAGGGGCACCATTCTCCTCTCTGTTACAAATTGCAAAGAGTAATCCTTGTTGTAATGAAACCGGAAAAGTCAGTGTTCATGCTGCCTCTCATCTACCAGATTCAATAAGCAGAGACAGGGATTGAATCTTTATGGGCATTTTATTCAGATGGTTGGCAACCTGAGAAGATGGCAGGTTTGTACCCTACCACACCATCTTAAATTTCATGATAAACACTTTTTATAAGCAGAAAAAAAGTATAGGGTTTGGAATTTGGGGAAAATTAATCAGATAAAAGTTGCAGCATTCTTTCATTTGTGTCCTGTGCAGTGGTCTTTGTGCCTTGGGTGGTAGTCTTTCTGTTCTGGGTAGTGGTCTTTGTGTCCTGGGCAGTGGTGTCTCACCCTGGAGTAAAATGACTCAGATACCATTTTGATTGCTTACAGTCTTCCTAAGGTACAAAGGTGGAATTGCTTATGGTCTCCTGAAGTCAAGGTGGGCCATAACTCTAGTTCCTGAAACAACAGCTTTTTACATACATTGATTACTAAGCTTATTAGCTATTACCTGAAAGTAAAACTTTCTGACATTTGAGTCCCCCATTAGTAAGGCAGTTGCTGTTCAAACCTAACTGAACCTTCCCTTGGCCTAAGGTCTCCTTCCACCTCAGCAATGACTTTGCTGTGACAGGGAGTTGCTACTTGTCATTCTTGTCCTTAAATTCTCCCCTTGGGCATCTCCAAATTAAATAATCCTTTTTTTTTTTTTCTTGTCTAGCTTTTTCACAGGTCTCTTGTGTTTGACATAGAAGTGTCTAGAGCTTCTCTAGTACTGAAAAGGTGCTATCAATATTAAGCAAGCAAAAACAAATTTCAGATTTAAAAGATTATTTTCAGTTGAGACCACATTGTGATTGAGAAACCTGAAGACAAGCAACTTTATGAGTCAAAAGATAAGAAACCACTAGCAAGAACTGCAGATGTTTGGGGCAGAGCAAACCACACTCAACTTCTAAACATCTCCTCCACGTATTTCATCCCACCTTCTTAGTGGCTCTGCATTTCCTTCAAGATAAAAACCCTTCTTCAAGGACATAAGGTTACTGGAGGTTCGATTTCACCTCTCTCTCCATGTGTTTCTCAAGGTTTCCTTCCTGGAAGCTGTCCTTGAGGTCTACAAATTGTACTGATTTGTCCATTCTTCACCTTTGCAGTATCTGGGCTTAGCATATAGTAGGTTCCCCAAGGAAAACTTAGCAGCATCAATTACCCTGCAGAATGGTGGCAGCCCCGCACAAAGACAGCTAATAAAACAAACCCCTATGCTGGCCACAGAAATGTTTCTTCTCTAACAAGAGAAGAGGATAAGAGAATAAGGAGAGGTACCCTATTCCTAGAAGGTATAGGGTAGCATGTGATAATGACTGGATTGAAGAGTGAGTGAGTGAGTGAATGAGTGCTTATTAGGGACCAGCCACTACACTAAAGCTCTCAGCAGCTTCTCCTCTACTCTCATCCTAAACCATTTCCTGCCCTTCACCCCATGCACCTCCCATTAACTCAGTTAAGAGTGTGGACTCAGAAGCCAGTCTGCCTAAGGCACGAGATAGACCTCTTGTGCCTTAGTCCCCACATCTGTAAAATGGATGTGATAACCATAAAGTCTTCATGAAATTGTTGTGAGGACTGAAAGAGGTACTGTATGTTAAACTTTAAACAGTGCCTTGCATATAGTAAAGGTTAAGTAACTGTAAGCTATTAATGTTGTTGTTTTTCAAGAGACTCAAATGTGCCAGATTTTGTGTTTTTAAATAATTTTCTATACTTTTTTCCAGTTTATTTTTAGATTCTTTTAAGCCTTTTTGTAGATCAACTAACTTCTCTTTGTCTATTGAAATCACAGGATTATCATAACCAATACTATTGAGTGGCTTTCTTTTAGCATCCTTTTTCTAAGGAATTTGACAAGGGAAATGGAGGTAATGCCACATTCTTCTCTATAGACAATGATCAAAAATCTATGCTGACATTGAGAGGATGTCTTCAAGGTTTAGTACTAACCAAAAAATCATTGTGTACATGTGGGGAGAGTCCCAAACAAGCTAGACCCAAAGAGGACCACACCAAGACACATCATAATCAAAATGCTGAAGGTGAAAGATAAAGAGAGAATCTTAAGAGCAGCAAGAGAAAAGCAGAGTTACCTACAAAGGGGTGCCTATAAGACCATCAGCTTACTTCTCAAAGGAAACTTTGCAGGCAAGAAGGGGCTGGCAAGAAGAATAGAAAGGTATGAAAAGCAAGGACCTACGACCAAGATTACTCTATACAACAAAGCTGTTAATTAGAATGGAGGGCAGATAAAGTGCTTCCCAGGCAAGGTAAAGCTAAAGGAGTTCATCATCACCAAGTCATTATATATGAAATGCAAAGGAACTTATTTAAGAAAAAGAAGATCAACACTATGAACATTAAAATGACAAGAAACTCACAACTATCAACAACAGAACCTAAAAAATAATAACAAAAACAAACTAAGCAAAGAATTAGAATAGGAACAGAATCATAGATATGGGGATCATTTGAAGGGTTATCAGATGGGAGGGGGAAGGGGAGAAATGGTTCAATGATTAAGAAGCATAATTGGTACATACAAAATAGACAAGGGGGAGTTAAGAATAACATAGGAAAGGGTGAAGCCAAAGATCTTATATGCACAACCCATGGACATGAACTAAGGGGAGTGGGACTGCTGGAGGGAAGTGGGTACTGGGCAGAGGGGAGCAAAGGGAAAAGAAATTGGGACAACTGTAACAGCATAATCAGTAAAATATACTTTAAAAAACACTTAGTACGTCCTCCCCCTGCCAAACCAGGCCAGTTTCAAAATATGCCAGTCAGAGTTACCATCTTTCAGAAAAGCAGAAGTCCACAGTTCAGTATTCCTGGTCATAGTTCAGCATTTCAGGTATTTCTGACTAATCCATGCTTAGTTGGGCAGGTCCTCACAATTCCAGCTTCATCAGACATTCCACCATGTTCTCCAGGCAGGTTTCCCTGTGGGTCTCCATGAGCTGTGGGGACTTTGGGGAGGGCCCCTGTCTGTTACAATTCTTTTCTGCAAAACACAGAAATCCCCTTGTTCCCCAAAAGACTGAAATCCAAATCCATGTTGAGAGACCCTCTTCCATTCTTATCTATAGTCCAAGGCAGCTACATGGATGGGTCTTCCTCTCTCTAGCTCCAGGCTCTCTCCCTCTCTGGAGTGCATACTTGTAAGGCTAGCACCTCCATTGCCCTGCCACAACTTCCTCCCTTTCCGAGGGCTGGGATGCATTGCCAGACCACTGCAACTAGTCATTCAAGGGGTTGACTGCTTGTCCCTGGTGTCCAGGGCTGCTTGCATCCCTGGAAGCTGATGAACATTTCCAGTCCATGCTCCTATGCATGTCTCAGGGCAAGAGAATGAGAGCAGTCTAAGACTTGTGCCAGTGGCACAGGGCTGCAGCATCACACCTGAGCCCACCACTGGCAAGGTACACATCACACACAAGTCTGCTCCAGACTGTGTGAGCCAGGAATGGGATCCAGTGTTCTGCAGGCTCACTGCTGGTGGGGTTCTCATCCAGCATGTGGGACTCAGCCTCTGTGCGTTGGCTCCTTACCATGCAAGAGAGGGAAATGCAAAAGGGGAAGGGCTTTTGTGCACCCTCCATTTTAAATCTCTCCCACAAAATCTTATGTGCTGTGGGTGTCCAAATTCCTAGCAAGTATGGGCTAATGTCCACCATGAGCATCAGACCACACTGTGTATCTGCCCTTCCTCCCATTGCCATGATCCAGAAGCAGGTAGGAGGGTTTTCTAGTTGCCCAGGGGCACTTTGTCTGTGCCTGAGGTAGGCATCACCTTGTTACACATGTGTTGTGACCTTTTCAGCCCTGCAGAGGCTTTGTGCAAGCTGTCTCTGGCTGTATCATGCTGTGCTTCTCTGTTATCAGGGCAATGTATGCTGGTACATGCTAGCTTGTTTACTGCTGTCTGTGGGTGTGAAAAGCTGTCACATTGTTTTTGTTGTGATTTTAATTGGCACTTCCCAACCCCTCTCCAGGTCCCTCTGGGTAGTACAAGCTCTTGCACCACCTTGGGGTTTTTCCCTGCTCCCTGGCAATATGGAGAGACCCCTCAGTTACAATTTCCCTTTAACACTCTGAACTTTGTAATCTTACAAAGACTAATGGGAAAAGGTCTTGTTCTTCTGTAGCTGCTTCCTGCTACAGATGTAGTTCTACCTATTCCCTGGTCCAGATGTCCCTAACAGAAAGGGTATCAGTAGTGGAGGGAGGCCTTCATGCAATAGAGAAGCATTTTGCAAGTCCAGGTCAGCTGGCTCTCCCTGGAAAGTGACATGTGTGATGTTCAAAGGATGGCACTGCAGACAAGTTGGAATCCTTGTTGTACTCTGCAGGTGACTAATTTGGCAAGAGGGTTAAAAGGCACAGTTAGAACCATAACTACTAAGTAACAAAGGTAGGGAAAAACTACAATATTCCACATTAGGAAAGGAGTGTCTTCCTTGGAGGAAGGTGTCCAAGGAATGTCACACCTGTCCAAAACCCTTTTGTCCACTGTACCTAACTTCGGCTGAGGGGAATATTCCAGGATTCCCCCTTTTAACACTTTTGGCCCTTTTTTGTCTGAACCATCAGGGCATAAAAGGAAAGCAGTTTTAAGTGGAACCAATGGACTATCCCATATTTCACTAGCGCAAACCATTGAGTCTCAGGAAGTAGAGAAGCAGATGTGTTCTTAAGTGAAGCCTATACTGTGTAAACAATCACTCAGGTAAATGACGTCATAGGCATATAAACTGTGAAAACTGTAGGAAGGACACATAGGTTAATTCACACAACAAATCACAAATCAGTCTCTGAGTGCACAAGATTGTCTTTTGAGAAGACACCCAGTTGCAAGGCCTTGGCTGAAATGACATTAAACAGTGACAATTTGACAAATTCTTCTTGCCTGTAAACTGAACATTGGTGATATCAGGTGAACATCTGTATGCAGAAACACGTTCAACTCCCAGGTGTAAACAAAACTTTGAAGACATTAGCTGCACTAGAGTCCAATATCCACAACTGAACATTGTGACTTTCCTTGAAACATAATTTTTCACCTTGAGATCATCTTCATTGTCATTAAAGAGACTGCTAGTTTTAATTTTGCCTGCTTATTTGCATAAACACAAGAACAGCAATTAATCGTATAGGCTTTTTAAACCTGCTTTGCTGGAACTCACACAAGGAACTTTTAGATTGAGCTTTAGTCAGCCCTTCAGGACATAGAAGCCAAGCCTCCCAATTGCCATCAGGCTTTGCCTGCAGAACTTATATTCCTCAATCCTTGAGGAAACTGTTGCAATAGAAATCCAATTCCTCGATCCCTGAGGTCCCCAATATGTTTTAAGGTTCCTCCTTGCCATCTTTCAGGAAAGCAATCTTTTTTCCTTCCCTGGAAAGACTTTCATGAACCACACGATCAACCAAGGTACCAGGCTATTTCTCCAGTGGGCTTTCATTATCTTCAAAAGTCAATCTCAATTCCTCAAAGCTTTCTGGTAACAACTAGAGTTCAGGCATGCCTCCTTCAGGCATGATATTTCAGTCAAAATCTTGGTTAACAAAACCAGCATTTAAAACTGGTCTCATTGGTTTTATGCAAGGAAACTTTATGCCATCACTCACTCATTAAGAACACCAAAATCTGGAGGAATCGGATAGGGGAAAAATACAAAGCATGAAGGAAGATTCTTGTCCTTCCAATGTCTACCATAAGTGCATCTCCATGCCTTATACCTTCCATTATTTCTTTCCAACTTAATGTGAAGTTTTAACCCTTAGAAACCTCAATATCCTTTCAGAACAGAAACAAAACAAAATCTAAAGCAAAGACAGAATTTCAGAAATAGGGGAACTAGAACTAGCCTTAGAATCTGTCTCACACCAACCAGTTACATAGGCAACCTTTCCTGGGTCAAAATGGCCCAAAGTCCCAATAATAGAGACATTCTCTCACCTACTAGGATGCCAACTGATCTCATGGCAGAGACCTGACCTCTCACCTCAGCTGGTATTCCAAGCACACCATGGCACAAAGACCTAATGACAGAGGCAGAGAATTTCTTGTGTACCAAAAACAGCAAAGTTTCCCCAAGTCCCCAAATGATCAGAAAACAGAACAAGAATAACTAACCAAGAGCTGAGGTTTCTTTCCTTCCAAGTTTAAAAGTTCCACAAACTTTTGTATACCTTAAACTCATTCAGAAATAACTATAACTCACTTTTAATCCTTGTCCTTTTTAACAATGGAAAGCACCAAGCTTTAACTCTATATCAGGCAGCTAAAAATCCTTAGGTCTACATGCAAATCTTGTAACTTCTTGAAACACAGGCTCTACAAGAATCCTATTTTGCAATGATATGAATGCCTGGACATACAGAATCTCATCCCACTTCCCTAACTGTTGGCAATACTGCTCCAACTTCATGATGGTATGACAATTTAGGGAACCAATTATGGGACATTTATCCCCATAGTCCAAAGTGTACATAGGCCAAACTGTTGCAATAGAAATCCAGTTCCTCCTTACACAGTGGATAATGGCTGTATTTAGTCCAGTCTGCTAAAATTCTTCCCAGGGGGCACTCCTGGTGCCAAAAAAGAACAGCCCTTAATGGCCTGGACCTACAGATCAAAAACTATGAGCACAACAGACACCGGTCTGGGAACATATAAGCAGAACTTGAACCCACAACTCCATCTCAGAAGGAGGTTTCAGTGTCTCATCGTCTATAAGCCTGTGCTGCAGATTGTGGCCTCCAAACCATGGCACCTTAGAGCTCTCGTGATCCTCACCTAATCCTAACCACCTGGCCTTCCTGGGGACCTGTGGGAGGGTGGAGCTGGAGGAAAAAATAGTAGCCCCTGAATGGTAGTTACCAAAAACTTGATGATTCTCACCCCCTGTTAGAGACTTATCTCTCCCAGACCCATTTCCTCAGTGCCCCCCACACAATCCAAAGCTCAGGCACTCCTCACCCAGAGCCCTGTTTGTGGCTCCCAGAACAGTCCCCATCAAACACTAGTTCATGGCCTTCAGAACTCAAATGGTCCCTATTGGATTCCAGTTGTGAGCTCAAATGGTCCCCCTTGAACCTCAATTTGTGGCCACCAGAACAAGAGCTGCCCCCATCAAATTGCAGTTATACAGAAAACCCAACTGCTACAGTGCCCATGTGGCACACAGCCTGAATGGTGAGCATGGAGCCATAATGGTGGCACTCCCACATGGCAGAGAACTCACATGGCACACCCTGACTGGCACAGCTCCCACATGACCAGCAGCCAGAATGGCAGGAGTGGCCTGCCAAGTGGTACACCAAGTAGCTCTAACTAGATGCACATGGCATAGTGCCCCGTCCCCAGTGTGCATGCCAGTTCAGCTCACCCAGTCTTCGGGTCGCTTTCCTCACTAGACCTGCCAGACCTGTTTCTTCCACCAACATGGCATTCCTGGCAACCAGCAGGGATGTTTTCTGAGACTGGAAAATCCCCACAGTCACCATGTCAGGGTCAATCTGCCACAGACAGCTGGAACCTGGCTCAGGTCCATTTTGTCCCATCTGGGTTGCCAATTCTGTTACAGAGTAAAATGGGATTTGGCTGCCTGTTGCCATATTTATAACCATAAAACACAGATTGGTGGGTGAAGAAAAAGGGTTTTATTAACATGACTCCCAATTTGGGGAAGCTGGGGGCTCCCTTGCTCCAAGGCATTCTCTTTTGCAAAACACATATATTTCCTTCTTCCAAAAAAGACTGAAATCCAAATCCATGCCCAGAACCCTCCATCCATTCTTATCTGAGTCCAAGGCTGCTACATGGATGGGTCTTCATCTCTCTAGCTCTAGGCTCTTTCACTCTCTGGAGCATGCACTTGTGAGGCCAGCTTCTCCATTGCTCCACCGCGACTTCCTCCCTCTCTGAGGGCTGAGTGCACTGACAGATTACTGCAGGTAGTTGTGTGAGGGGCTCAGTCTTCTGGGCCCCAGCATCTAGGGCTGCTTGTGCCCTTAGGAGCTGATGAATGTTGTCGGCCAACTTGCCTGTGAACCACTCTCAGGGCTAGGGAATGGGAGCAATCCAGGACTTGTTCTGTGTGCCATGGGGCTGCAGTGTCCCACCTGAGCCTGCTGCTGGCAAGATGCGCATCCTACATGAGCCTGCTCCAGACTGTGTGACCAGAGAAATGCAAGAGCTGCAAGCAGTGCCTGACATCCTGCACACAGGACTCAGCCTCCATGGGCTGGTTCCCCACTGTGCAAGCAGGGGAATGCAAAAAGGGAAGGGCTTCTGTGTGCCCTCCATTTTAAATCTCTCCCCTCAGTATTCTACGTGCTATGGGAATGTTCAAATTCCCAGCAAGTATAGGCCAATGTCCACCATGAGCATCAGCCCCCACTGTGTATCTGTCCCTCCTCCTGCCACTATGATCCAGAAGTGGGTAGGGGGGTTTTATTGATGCACAGGAGCACTGTGTCTCCGCTTGAGGGTGGGCATAACCTTGTTACACATGTGTTGTGACCATTTCAGCCCTGCAGAGGTTCTATGCAAGCTGTCTCTAGCTATATCATGCTGTGCTTCTCTGTTTTCAGGGCAATGCATGCTGGCACCGCGCTGGCCTGTTTACTGCTGCTTGAGGGTGTGTGTAAAGACTGTCACATAGATTCGGTTGTGATTTCAGTCAGCATTTTATGATCCCTCCCAGCGGTCTCTCCAGGGAGTGCAGGCTCTCGCATTGCCTTGGGTTTCTCCCCACTCCAGGGATCTGGCCAGACCTCTCTGTTACAATGCAGTATGTGCATTATATCTCAATAAAGCTGTTTTGAAAATACTATTTTATAAGATATTCTATGTGAATAAACAAAAAAAATGTCCGGAAGAAAATACACTAAACTGTTAACAGTAGTTATTATGAGGGGAGGTCTTCATGAGGATAACTTTGACTTTATATTCTATATGCTTTTGTAACTTAATGTTTTACAATGAGCAAAGATGGATGTATTATTATGTATATTTTGGTCTGTTTTGTTCACAGCTGTAACTCTGGCACATGGTTCAGTACCTGCATTTAACACAGGTTTAATAAATATTTGTCTAATGAGTGGGTAAATTATATTTTATTTTTTAACGATTTTACTTACTTATTTTTAGAGAGAGGGTAAGGGAGAGGGAAAGTGAGAGGAGAGAAACATTAATGTGAGGAGGAAGAGAAACACCAACCCAGGCATGTCCCTGACCAGGAATTGAACCAGTGACCTTTCACTTTGTGGGATGATAACCAACCAACTATGCCACATCAGCCAGTAAAATAAATTATATTTTATATATAACAAAACAAATAGTATGCACAGTGACTTAGTAGGTTTGTGTATGGTGCTCTCAAACTTGTTAATTTTTATTTTATTTATTTTTTTAATATTTATTTATTTTTAGAGAGAGGGGAAGGTAAGGAGAGAGAAAGGGAGGGAAACATCAATGTTTGGTTGCCTTTCCCACACCCCCAACTGGGGACCTGGCCCACAACCCAGGCATGTGTCCTGACTGGGAATTGAACTGGCAACCCTTTGTTTCACAGGCTGGTGCTCAATCCACTAAGCCACATCAGCCAAGGCTCAAACTTGTTAATTTTTAAAATCCATTCAAAATTGATTTAGGGAGAGAATACTTTTCAGCAATTTGAGAACAATTATTGGAATCCTCTGAATGGGTCCTAGCTTAAAAAATTCACACTCTGCATTTGACTTTTGGCTGCAAAATTTGGCTACAAAAGAAGTTTCCAAAGTATATCTTTTATTCAGTCTGTTATAAAGCATATACAATAATTTGATTTTCTTATCTAATATAAGAAAATGGGATGCTAAATGGCAATTCTATTTGTATGTGGTATTTCCTTTAAATTACCTGATTGAAGTTTGTGTTTTTTTGTTTTTTTGTTTTTTTGTTTTTTGAGTAGTAGAAGTAGGTCTCTTGGTAGTTTTCAATCTAGGTTAAAATCTGTGTTGGAACTTCCCCCTTCCCGATAAGCTTGTTTTGTTTATATTAAGGTAAATACTTATTGATAAGTATTTAAAATGTCGTATATTATTTTCTATATTAGTGTTTAAACATGCTTACTAATCATATTATGATTATTTACAATCATTGGATATTATTTATCTTGCTGCTTGCTGAAATGAAAGTTCCTTGAAATTTTTATTTAATGCATTTATAAGTATATAAAATAATATTATCTTGATTTTAATCTCATCTTTCCTCTAAAACATTGGTTCTTATACCATTTGTCCTTAAAACTCTTAAGGATCTGATGAAAATGATGACTCTGCACTAGAAAACATACACATTTGAAGATCATCCCAAAACTCAATTTAATAACTCTTATTCTAAATCACTCAGATGAATGAAGATGTCCATAGATATGTTCACATCCATAGTTTTCATATATATTTAACTTAAAAGCATGTAATTTGAATAAGGCTTTTAGCTTTTGTATTAATGGTGACTTTCATATTTAATCCGTGACCCCCAAGCGATTAAATTCCTTTATTAGAATATCATACTTCTCTAGGTAAGAGATACTAAGGTGACTCTTGAATGATTGGCAGACTGACAAGATTTACATCAAACAAATCCCAGTGGCTTGGGGCAGAGTTTAATTTTGTTTAAGTGAAGTTGTTACCAGACAGGAACTGTGCCCAGAGTGAGTCTGCCTTGGGCCAGCCTATAGTGTGTGGGTTCTTGACTTTGCGCAGGAGAGATTTCACAACTTGTGTCAAGATGATTTTGAGAGTACATTTATTAAAGCTGAGGACAGTGAGACAAGGAAGGGCTTAGCATAGAAAAAGCAACAGGAGAACCAAGGTGGGGCTGCTTTAGCTCACTAGAAAGTCAGAGAAAGGAGACTTTGGAGACAGGTCCAGGCATTACCCCAGAATGAGCTGCCACTGCCCTTTGCTCCCCTAGTCACAAGTCTCATGGGGACCCTTAGAGTTTAGGGATGCTCACCTGAGAAGGAAGAAAGATGTGGGCTTGCTCCTGAGATGGAGAGGGCACCATGAGTCCTTCATCTTGAGGGTTTTAAAGGCTGGGAGTTTAGGGGAGGTCTTAGGGGAGGACCTCAATAGATATTCGTTAGCTTTATTTATACTAATGAGCCAAAATGAGATTTATTCCCTTAACTTCATCTGTCCTTGGATGTGGTTGGTACAAATGGCACTAGTTGGATTTCTACTATCTATCTCCCTGGGCAGGGTAATTTAAGCTATTTATCCTCAGGTTGAGGAAGAAAAGTGTAAACCATTTATTCTTAACTGTCCGTGGTTATGTAAGATAGAATTTTGCGATTTAATAGATGACTATAACCTGCTAGGTCATTTAACTATCTCAGTTTCTCTATTCTACTTGTCCTGGCTTACTAGCCTGTCTCAAAGTCAGCAGTTTTCTCATTTTTCCAATAAAATCATTACATAATTATTTGAAGGTGATGTAACTGAGGCATTGACTTCTCAAGATTCTTTTTTTTGGTCTTAAAATCTTAAGAAGCTCAAGACCAGCAATGATGACTTTTAAGAGAAAAGGAGTCTACAATTCATAAAGAGCTATTTCTTACACTTTGTGCTTCTATGAAAACAAGGGAAAGAAATTGTGGTTTTGAAGTGTGGTTTAGAGAATGTGTTGGGACAGTCAACAAGCTGCTTGAAAGACAGCAATACCAAGGGAAACTCAGTTCAAAACAAGAACACAGAGAAACAAAGAAGGCACTGAATTAATATTAAGGATTAAAGATGAGTGAGAGCTGCATTTCTTGAAAACTGATGATTGACTTTCTGTTGACAAGCCACCCAATTTGGAGGTCAAAGATTCAATGGGCCCATTTCAGACTTCAGCATACCTATCATTCAGGTATCATTAGTGGGAAAAGAGAAGGGGTTGGAGTGATTTCTGACCTTATTTTCAGGGCACAGAATTTGCTAATTTCCTACACTAACAAATTTCTCTAGATTTGTGATATTTGGGGCAAGAACTATTAGAATTTTATTTGCTCCATAACTAGACTTGGGGAAGAAAAACCCTAAAGAGATAGAGTGAGTGATGATAATCTTGCAGAGGAGACCAAGCCCAGCAATCTTCCACAGTGCCTCCAACAGCTATTACTCCTTTCCAGTTTCTCCCACTCCTGCTGGGTCCCAATAAGATAAGGAAAAGTAAATGAGAAGATGAACTCCAAAAGAAGACCTTTGAATTTGTCCAACCAAAGTCCTTGGAGGATGTATTTTTGTAGTTTAATGAAAATGAAGTGGTGAATTGAAGGATGGGATAAATATTGAATAATTATGTGAAGTGTACAGCTGTGAGCAGAGAGAGAGGTAGGTTGGTGCAGTGGTACTGAACAAAAGCCTTCACATTGGAAGGTCCTGGTCATATTTAAAGGAGAAGAGGAAAGAGCCAATGGAAAGAGCTAGAGGATAATTTTGGAAAAAGAAAAGATGACTATAGACCTTAAGGTCCCTATTTAGTACTGAAGGGAAGACAGCTTAAGGACTGAAAACTTCTCTGCAAAGACATTCAAGAATCTGGATGTCAGCATCTTTTTCTTGTTCTGATTCATGCTACATAAAGTCATCTTTCAGGCACCAGGATCACTGGCCATGTTGCCTGGGCATTGGGGTAGTTGTCTGAGCCTTTCTTTTATCTCTAGAATTCAAGAAGAGCAAATACTTTACAGAAAATGGATTTAACCAGTGTCTGAGAATACAGTAGTCCCTCTACATCGCAGTTCACATCACAGCCTCACTGTATCGTGGGATTTTTAAAAATATGATATTTAATTATTTATAGCGGTTTTTTTTTTTTTTTTGCTATTTCACAGGATTTTGCGGTACTGTATACATATGTTGTTAAAGTTACATAGCTTTAAGAGTGTAGAATATGTTTAAAAACATAAGTAGTGTTTATAAAAGTGTGGAAAGTTTAATAAGGGAGTGAGAAAGGTTAATAAGGGACTGGGAACAGTTTATAAGTGTGTGGGAAGGGTTTATAAAGCCTTAAAATATATATAAATACCAAAGTAAATGTAAGGTTCCTACTTCGCAGATTTTCACCTATCGCGGGGGTGTGGACAGGGGGGGTCTAGAATGTAGTACCCGCGATAAGTGAGGGAATACTGTAATGCCCATTCTGCCTCAGAGAGGTTTAGAAATACTTTCTGTTATCATAAAGGTTCTCTCTTATTTCCTGCCATTTTCCTAGATATAATGACCTAAGAAAAGAAGGAAACAGATCCAAAATATTGCTTATTATAAATAAGAATTTTAAATAAATATGAAAGGACTTTTGAAGACATAATAGTACAAGAGACTAAATATGAAATTCAATGCAGAAGCAGGTGACCCAATGGCCCCAGAGAATCTAAGTTTATATTCTAATTTTGACACACATCTTAGACATGTTAACCTCTGCCTTTATTTTAATGAGAGCTACACATGCTATTAGAAGAAATACATAATGATTCCTTAACTATGATTATTTAATAATGAGTAAATTAAAAATATATTTCAGATCAATCCTTTTCCACTTATTTATGCAGTGTTTTTTGCTTTTACACCTTTAAATTTTGACCCTCTTTCCACCAGTACAAACTGCAGCTTCTTGGTAAGAAAAATCAAGTCAATCAACTCAGGAATTAACTTTATGTCCTTCAATAAGAGTTTTTGAAAGAGCCTGACAATTAAAGCTATAGGGTTTTTTTTTTTTTTTAAAGCTATAGGGTTTTGAAGTGCTGAGTTAGTGATCTTTCTGAAAGAGTTTCAAACCCACTGGTTGCGAAGCCCACTCCCTAAAATCACTCAAAAATGTATTTAGCCCTGGCCAGTGTGGCTCAGTTGGTTGGAGCACCGTCTGGTGAACTGAAAGTCACAAGTTTGATTCCTGCAACCAATCACCGTTTCTCTCCCCTTTCCTTTCCCTCCCCTCTTCTATCTCTAAAATAAATAAGCGTGTCCTTGGGTAAGGATTTCTAAAAAGTGTATCTAGACTCCACAGCAGTAAACAGAAAGGAAAACTGCCCCCCAACATTTGTGTTTTTGAATGCTTGCTGTGGTGAACATTTGCACTGAGTGTTGATGTGTAAGCTTTTGTCTACTTATTTTAATAGCCCTGGCTGGTTTGGCTCAGTGGATTGAGCGTCGGCCTGTGAGCTAAGTGTCGCTGGTTCGATCTTCCAGTCAGGGCACATCAGAGAAGGAAAACTCTGATTCCAAAAAACCTCCGCTGCCTTGCGGCATACCTCTTCAGGGGAAAGGCTAAGGGAGTAAACCCCGACAGAAAATACGGAGCCGGAGTCCCTAAGGCGGTTTGACGTTGTAGTCAACACCGGCAACTCCTGCGGCGCACCTGAAGCCAAGCTGTATTGACTCCGTCTTTCCCTTGGACCCTTCAGCTGCGAAGAGAGGGGGGGTCTGCTGCATGGGCAACAGCAGACCCTCCATATCACCCTGCCCAGGCTCTGTAGCTTCAGCTTCACTGGAGAGGACACTCCAGCGTCATCGCAAGATGTCGATTCAACACGGGAGGAGACAGATACCGTGTCACTCCCGAGTTGGACTGCACAACCATTCTCGGCGGTGCAGATAGACACTTAAGAAGCTACACCATCGTCTCTCGAGACGGATGGCTGCCGACGACGACGACTTATTTTAATTCAGGTCCTCTTCTTTGGTGTGTTTGTGTGTGTGTGTGTGTGTGTGTGTGTGTGTGTGTGTGTGTGTGTTAGGTATGTGGAAGATGACACATTTTTAATTTTCTATAATTGCAAAAGTTGTTAGTGGTCTGGGACAAGTTTAATCCCCTGGATGCATTTGTAGCACTGTCTATTCAATAGTAGGTCTTAATTTACCACTTTGCATCTCTTGTGTCTGAAACTTTTTTGAGTTATCTCCAGAACAGCAATTCTGGTCCATTTCTTAATGATGTTGTAATAACTATCTCAGCATCTAAATTAGAAATTTTTAAAAATGCTGGTAAGACATTTTTGCTTGTTAGGGTGATAGTTTCCAAAGTTAATATATATTTTTTAATATTTTATTTTTAGAAAGAGGGAAAGGAAGGGAGGAAGAGGAGAGACATATTGATCAGTTGCCTCTTGCATGTCCCCAACTGGGGACCAGGCCTTAACCCAGGTATGTACCTTGATTGGGAATTGAACCAGTGACCTTTTAGTTTGCAGTTCGACACCCAATCCACTGAACCACGCCAGTCAGGGCTAAAGTTAATATATTTTTATTATTTAAAGTTTATCAGTAGTAAGATAGACTTAATTCTGCTTTGGACACAATTTAGCATGTAAACAAAGTTTGTACCACCACTTGGTACATTTGGTTGGGTCCAAAGATTATACAATTCTGACACTCAAAAAACTTTGGCAAAATGTTTCTCCCCTTGATTTTAAATCATTATTTTGTCAGGAAAATTTAATTAGGAAAAAAAAATTTCTTTTCTAACTGCAGGCCGATCCATTGAGCCAATAAAGAATTTGAAAACAATTCCCAGCTCCTAGAACTACTAAGAGAATAAAAAATTTTCCCTTTAATTAGTATCTAGTTGTTGTTTTTTTTAAACCAATGCCAAATGCAATGTGAGCTCAAGTTTTTTAGTTCAGTTCTAAACTTAGAACCCATGATTTTCAAGTGGATTCTAAATTTGGCAAAAATGTCTTCTCCCTGCCATAGTAGCTAGTGTTTTCCCATTCTTAACGGTTCCTACATCTTATTTTCTAAGCAAGCAGTACTGTTTTTCTGCACTTTTTAATATTTTTCTCTATTTCCCCTTTGTGGAATAGCAAATATAATGCAACTTTTTTAGATCATTAAAAAAAATAGATATGGCAGTTCTTTGAAAGGTGAAGGGGGGCAATGGTAAGAGGAAAAAAGTCATTTAGCTTCACTCCTATAATGAAAAGATAGTGTATGTCGTAGAAACTGAGTTATACAAAGTTTATATATAGGTCGATAGAAATCACCAAGTCAGAATTCAATTCAGATGCTTATTTTTTCTGCAAATTTCTGCATAAATTCACATGAATCCTGGTCCCTTCCTGAAGAGAACCTGTGAAAAGGTCACCACTTACAGAGCTGTGTTTGACAAAGCCATCTCCTATGGTCTGTGTTGACTAAATGTTTCATCCCCTTCCTTGCACACAAAAATATTAAGGCAAAGTGCTAAATGCAAAACTCAGACCTAGCAAGCCAGGAACACTGGCCTCTGCAGGACACAGGTTATTAGTGTATAGAGGTTGTAGGTAGTTGGAAACAACCACTTCCTCATTCTGCAGGGTGTTGGAGGGAAGGACACCAAGACTTGTCCCAGAAACAGGCACATACAGGCCTCTTACTCACCTACATTTACCTCTGCCCTTCAGATCCAGGCTCAAATCGCTCATATCTCTTACTGTCATATTTCTCGTACCCTTTTTCCTCCCATTAGAACCATTCTTTCATTGAAATGACCCAGAAGAAAGAAGGCAAGCATGAAGAAAGGGTGACTTGGGGCTTTTTCCCTCCTAGGACTAAGTTTTGGAATATGATTTCTGAGTTGCATGCCTCTGCTGCAGAATGTTTGTTTGAGCAGCTTCCTTCTCTTCCCATGATTGTGTTGTTTAGGCATTTACATGTCACCCCAGCTTGGAGGGAGCGAGACCAACCACACAAGCTCACTCCCTCACACAGCATTCCCCAGCATTTCCCTACAGATATCAGCAAACAAGCATCCTGTTTGCTTAGGTCTCTCTGGTCCTTGCCCTCCTCTGCTAGGAAGGAAGAACAAGCAGGCTGCTTCTAGCAGGGGAAGGCTTCCAACAACAAGAGAGCAGCCTTGAAGGCCTTGATGGTCTCTTTCAACAGGTTCCCCTGCTTTATTTTCTCTTGCTTCTGCAGTACCAAAAGGGGAGGACTAGAATACTTAAGATATTTCCCATTCCCAGTCTTCCTAGGTACCAAACATTCTGATGACCTGGCTCCCAGCAGTCAAATTTGGGGGACGGGCAGCCCTCCTGTCCTCCACACCACTTCCACAAGCAGCTGTCTCCTCTCGCCACCCTGCAAGTGTTGGTAGAATTCCATTGACCTCAACATTCCGGGGGTGGCTGGAATTGGCCTGGACATCCAACCTTGAAGGGAGTGCAGCAAAGCAAATCAGCCTATATTCTGTCCTGCAGACAGTATGGGTCATTCGAGTCCAGGAAATAGGTGCTCCAAGTGAGAAACTCACATCAGCAGGTCAACAGATCATCCAGGCCAGTTTCCTGCCTCTGACAGTATCATGAAGGATGATTTTGTGAAAAAACATTGTTGCTCTCTACCAAGTCAGCCTCCAAATTTTAGGGTTCCTCCACACAACATTGTGACTTTCCTTAACAATACATTATTTACCTGGCCTTGTACCCAGCTTCTCTATTTTGGGCCTCAATCACCTGTCACAGTGTGTTTATATAATAATCTAAAGGAAAGAGCATTCTTTAGGGTAGGAGTCAGGAGTCATGGGTTTAGTCTGTAGCTCTGCCATAAGGTGGTGTATGACCCTGGGCAAGGCATTTACAGGCTTGATTTTCTCATCTAAAACATTGGGGTAAGGGGATAGATTTGATTATAACTGTCTAAAATTTCATGAATTTTCTTTACTACTTAATAGCAACAAAAAATAGTATTTAAAATACTATTGTAAGATAGTATTTTCCCCACAGTTGTCCCTAAACTTCTTTGGTCACACTTTAAGGATAGGTTTATCCTATCCGTGCTTTACATGACTGAATTAACTTCATCATACTCCCCTTTTTTCTTGAGCTTTACTGATTGCAGATCTACTATCTTTTTTGTTTTTATAAATATACTTTTACTTAGAAAGTTTTAATTATTTTTATTACCCATCTCTAGTGGGACCCCAGGTCTGAAGAAAGCGGTGTGTATGTAGGTCAGGGTTATGGTGTTTTCTGTGTGCTTCCTTACAATCCCCACAGTGTGGTGACTTTGTGATGGCAGCAGTGCACTAAGTTAGTGCCTTTTGGGGCTTCTCACATGTCTCCCAAGATGCCTTTCCTGTGTTATAAATAGGAGTTCAGAGTCCATCATCTTATAAGAACATTTGAAGTCTTTCCTACCAAACAGTTGACTCTTTGCCACATGAATGCCTGTATCCCACTTTTTGCACATTCGCAAAACTTTGGGAGACCTTTTGGCTATGTATCCCCTTGGCTGTTAACACCTGGAACAAGCGTCATCTACAGAATTGAAGATTATACTTTGTATTTTCATTTCCATGTTGCTTTTTAAATGTTGGAGAGGGTAGCAGTTGATGTGGGATGGTGGGTGAGGAACAAGGTGAAGGTTCTCCTTGAAGAATGTGGAAACTTAGCATTTGGTTTTAGTGTGAATTTCAGTAGCTGATGTCAAAGTCATGGTTAGACTCACATCATAGTTAGACTCACATCTCTTCATTACTTTCTCAATTTAGTATATCATGAATTTAGTGGCTCCTATAGGCCAGGTACTAGGCTAGATGCTGAGGAAAATGGTAACTCGAAACCCCCCTGCCCTTGAGGGGTTTGTAGTCTAGAAGTGTACAGACACATGGGCAATTGCAGGCCTGGGTAAGAATGCCAAGGGAGGAGTGGGTTCAGGTTGCCGTGGGAGCATTTAGGGGAGCACCCACCCAGGGTTGGGTGCAAACTGAAAGACAAGCAGGCGTGGATATGTGGAGGATTTTCCTGACTGAAGGAATAGCAATTGCCTGAGGACGCATACACATGTCAGGACACCCTAATGGTTAAAGATGGTGGGAGCTTAGGACCTGGGCCTGGAGAGAGAAGCAGGAGCTGACATGAATGGCCTAGGATGCTCTGCTAAGGAGGTTGGACATTCTCTTGAAGGCAATAGGAAGTCATAGAAGGATTTTTAATGTAGAGGAATATCATGATTATATTATATCAATAAATATTTTTTAAAAATCACCTGGAGTTTTTTAAGGCTAAGGCTCAGGGACATTAGATTGATAGAAACCATTGGAGTAGACCAAGCAGGGGACAGTGACTTCAACTAAGATGGTGGCCTTCAAAATGGAGGGAAGTATTGGCTCAGAGACATAAATTAAAGAGGGAGAGTCCAAAAAACTTGATGATTTATTGATTGTAGGGAGCTGTGGAAAGGGAGGAATCAGTGATGAAACTCGGGTTTCTAAGCCAAGCAGCTGAGCTTGAGAGCACCATGAGAGGTTTTAATGATGACTGCAAAGTTGAATAAAGTCCTGAGTCTCCAAGTTTCCAAGCTCTGGTGGACTCAGAATGATGAGGGGCTAGTTTAAGAATGAAGTGGGTTTCCTGTGCCTACTTGGCCCACTTACCTTTGGGTAAAACAGGCTGGGGTGCTACCCCTTGGCTACCTCTCTGACATGTCATCCATTTCGTTGTGGTTTCTCCTCAATAATTGGTTTCTTCATTTTATACAAAGACCTTAAAAGATGGCAGTGTTGCACCATTTTTGTTACAGCTGTCATTTTGCTACCTTTGGAACATTATCTTTTGGTGATTGCTGGTTTTTAGTGCCAAAGCAGAGACTAGGAGACATCCATGCAGGGCATCATGTAAAGGGCTTTGGAGCCAGAGAGACTAACTGTGTAAGCCTAGGCAACCTTAATTTCCTCCTCTGTAAAAATAGGAAAGTAGCACCCACTCCAAGGACTTGCTTTGAGAATAGTAAAGAACTATAGCATATACAGTGCCCAGCAGATGGTAAATACCCAATAAATATTAGTTTCTGTTCACCCTCCCATCCACATCCATGAACACTTATAGCCTGAACAACTCTGCTTTCTCATTCTGATAAAGGAAGCTCCATGCTACACTCACCTTTACCATCTTGCTAATAACTGTTTTTGTGTGTATTTTAAAATTCATAGACAATGGAGAGAAAGGGAGAGTGGAGAGGAAAAGGAAGGGATTCAAATTAAATTTAGGACTTTTCTATGTCAGTGACAGTTTTGCCTAAAAGAGCTCCTTCAGGCATCTAACATCCGTTCCTTCTCAAGTACAAATGAAATGTTAACCTAGGGCTTGTGACAATAACACGTGTCTATGGTAGCACAGTTAGGACTCAGAATACTTTAACTGAGCTGGAATATGGGCTAATGAGTAAGATAGTAGTTTCCCTTCCTTCAGAGACTGACTTTGCTCCACTAGTCTGTCCTTAAATCTTGCAGTTCTAAGCTATGATGTGATTGGCATCTCTCTTGAGGAAAATGCAGGTTTCCCGCCTTGTGTCTTCTCCAAATCTTGTGGCGTTTGGAGACAGTCTTCTTGTAAGACTTATTATAAGTCTTTCTGGATGTTGATAGCACCTAACACTCACAATTGAGGCCCACCCACTCCCTCAGGCACCTTTCTGAAATGTAGGGCAGACTCAGGAAGTGTTACTGAGCAGAACATTTTGGCTTCCAGTTCTTCAGCCTTCCCCTTTCCCTTCTCCTTCCTGGCATCCTTTCCTTCCATTGCTTGAGCAGTTCCTCTTTTAATCTCACTTACATATTTTTTTGCTCCATGCAAAAATCCCTTTGTAAAAGATACAAAGTTCAGTTTTAGCCCCTGAAGAATTTATAGCCACATAAAAACATTCTTTGAGATTTTCAATTGTCATTAATAAACACATAGCTTATGAAGATAACACATTGCCCTATAACACTTAGGTCAGGATATAGTTTCTGCCTGCAAAAAAGTTTACATTTCTTTAGGTAAGACAAGAAAGCACAAGAGGAAAAAGATTCAAAAGAATATCTTTTAAAAGATAGGAAACCATAGAGTTAGCCTCACAAAATCCATTTTTCTGCTTGGGATGAGATTATGAATTTCCTCAGTTACTATTTCTCCCTGAAGTGTTGAAATAAGTGACTTTTGATGTCTGGGCTTGAGAAAAGCTTGTTCTCCAAAGTCACTTGGCAAGTAGAAATCCCAGGAATGGGGTACTTCAAGTATGTATTTGTGAAGCTTGAACTATTGTTGAGAGAGAAAGGGGTAGGAGATGAAGGAAGTGGGAAAGTGATGGTAGTAGGACCACAGCAATGAGTAGGAGTGACCGCACTATAGGAGGGTAAGTTGGCCTGCTTTACATCTCCTGTTTGAGCACTCCTGGCTTCACATGGGAATCCACATCCCCCACACTAAATCTGGAGTTCTTTTATGCAAGTCCAAACTGACTTCCTCTAAACCTAAACCTAGATTAAATTCATTGAATTCAATAAGCACACATTTTTGGTGTCAAAGTAAATTAATTTTTTTTTATCCTCACCCGAGGACATTTTTTCATTGCTTTTAGAGAGAGAAAAGGAGAGAGAGAAACATCAAAGTGAGAGAGAAACATTGATTAGTTGCCTTCCATAAGCTCCTGGTCTGGGGATTGAACCCACAACCTAAGTATATGCCCTGACTGGAAATTGAACCCTCAACCTTTTGGTTACTGGATGATGCTACAACCAACTGAGCCACACCAGCCAGGGCTCAAAGTGTATTTCTACACAAGAAGAATGATAACATTTGGGGGAAGTTTATAAACTTTTGTGATATTGGTAATACGTAGAAAAAAAAATCTGTGTTAACTTCAAAAAGCATCTTTGTTGCCACACAACTGCAGTCATTTAGAAACCTGGCATTGTTGTTTTGACTTTAAAGATTTTTAAAAATATGCATTAATTAAAACATAAATATGTTTACAAGCTTCTGAACACCTCACACAGTAAAAACCAAGAAAGAAAATCCATTAAAACAGCTGATCATAGAAAGACTGCCCAAAGTTGTTAGGACAGGAGCCAACCTAAAAAGAATTGAGCCACATGAAATTGCCAGTATCAACTGATTTTGACCAACAAACATGATAACATGACCATATGCTTTGCCCCATGCCTCTAAAGTCAGCATACTAGAATATGATTGAATCTGTGAAGGGAAGGGAATTCTAGACATAAAATATCAAAACCAAGTATCAACAATGTGGTTGGTAGTTGTGGACAGAAAATCTATCGAACATGACCTTAATATTCTGCTAACACTTACTGAGTACCTATGATGAGTGAGTGCTGCAGAAACAAAGATGAGTAAGATAACATAATATGTAATATATTTAGATAGATTATAAAATATATAATAATATGTTGTTGTTATATTTATAACTCTGTAAAAGCCATTAGAATGGTACAACCAAAAGCAACAGAATTCAAAAATGAAAAAAAGCCCATCAAGTTGAGAATGAATAAAGTTTGGGAAGGTTTTAAAGGAGGTTGGATTTTAGCAGCGGAGGTGGGAGAAGGACACTGCAACCAGAAGAAACAATGTGACCAGAAGCTCAAAGGTAGGACAGTACAAGGTCCACTTTGGCGATTAGGAGAACAGTGGGGAGGGAAAGCAAGAGGGAAATTTTGCCTTATCAGGGAAGGCCTTAAAGGGCAGATAAGGACATTGTAGTTAATTTTGAAGAAAATACTATAAGTAAATGGGAAGTTTTTAAAGAGTGGACTTTGGTGTATTAGGAAAATATTAATACCAATTTTTTAAGTAATCTAAAATAAACAGCCAACATTGGTTGATCATTTACAGTGTTCGAAGCAATTTACATGCTAGGCTCAGTTCTGTTATGAGCTACTTTAAACTCACAGCTCCCCTTTGAAGAGGATGTTAAACATTTTACAGAAGCAGCTGAGGCTCACAGGGGTTAATTCACTTTGCCCAGGGTGACACAGCTGGCTAGTGCCAGGGCCAGGATTTTAACCTATGGATGTCTGTTTCCAAAGCCTCCATTCCAAACCACAAAATAATAAATGCCAGAATAAAGTTGGAAACAATAGAAATGGAAAAAAATAAACTGAAATGATTCAAAAGTTGTGTGTTATAGATGTTATAAAATTTGATGTGAGAGAAAAAGAAGAAGGGGAATCAAACCTCTAGAACTTTGGAAAAAGGTGTGATTTAGAGAGCAAACTGGTGAGCCTGAGAAACTGGTAAGTGTTGGGGTCCAGGACAGGGCCTAAGTCTGAAGGGGAAACTTAGGGCCGTTTACATAGAGTTGGAGGTTAAAACTCCACAGTGGGTTGGTCTCTGAGGTCTCTACGAGCCAAGAAGCAAAGAAAATATGATTCAGGACTGAATTATGGGGAAAGAAGGAATAGCCATTAAAGAAGACACATCAGCAGAGATGAGAGGTAAAAGTTTTCAAGTAGACAGTTACCGACTGTACTTTGTGTTATCAGAGTGGTCACCGTGGAGATGCCTTGGTGACTTAAGGGCTAGAATAAATATGCATGATCTTTATAGATGTTGTATATTTCCTTGTAGGGGAGAGTGTCTAGAGTAATGAAATCTGAATTTTTTAAAATGATCTGAATCTTTGAGACTTTTGTTAGCAAATTTCTTCTCTTAAAAAATTGGAGCCCTAGCTGGTATGGCTCAGTGGCTTGAGTGCCAGCCTGTGAGCCAAAGGGTTCATGGTTCGATTCCCAGTCAGGGCTTGTGCCTGGGTTGCAGGCCCGGTCTCTAGTTGGGGGTGTGTGAGAGACAACCACACATTGATGTTTCTCTCCCTCTTTTTCTCCTTCCCTTCTCCTCTCTAAAAATAAATAAATAAATAAAAATAAATAAATTGGAATTTTAATACAAATTTCTACCCTGAAATCTATATAATTTTATTAACCAATTTCACTTCAATAAATTCAATTTTTTAAAAAGTGCAAGAGAAATGTTTAGTCAAGTCCTATAGCTACATTTAAAAAAATATTGACGTTTCTGTTTCTAATTATAGAACAAATATGAGTTGATAGTACAAAATTGGGGAAATATTGAAGAGTATAGGGGAAAAACCTCTTACTTTTCACCAGAAATGAATATTGTTAATATTTTTAGTATATTCTTCCAGCCCTTTTTAAACTATTTTTTATTGATTGTGTCATTACAGGTGTGCCAGTTTTTCCTCTTTGCCCCCTTCCACCAGGCACCCACAACTCCCTCAGGCCATCCCCACACTATCGTTCCTGTCCATGGGTCATGCATGTAAGTTCTTTGGCTACTCCATTCCCTATACTGTACTTTATATCCCCATGGCTATTCTGTAACTACTTATTTGTACTTCTTAATACCCTCACCTCTTCACCCATTCCCCAACAACCCCCTCCGATCTGGCAACCATCAAAACGCTCTCCGTATCCACGATTCTGTCTCTGTTCTTGTTTGCTTAGTTTGTTTTTTAGATTCAGTTGTTGATTAATATGTATTTATTGCCATTTTATTGTTCATAGTTTTGATAATCTTTTTCTTAAATAAATTCCTTTAACATTTCATGAAATAATGGTTTGGTGATGATGAATTCCTTTAGTTTCTTCTTGTCAGGGAGGCTCTTCATCTGCCCTTTGATTATAAATGATATCTTTGCTGGGTAGAGCAATCTTTGCTCTAGGTCCCTGCTTTTCATGACTTTGAATATTTCTTGTTGAACCCTTCTAACCTGCAAAGTTTCTTTCGAGAAATCAGCTGACAGTCTTATGGGAACTCCCCTGTAGGTAACTAACTACTTTTGCTGCATTTAAGATTTTCTCTTTAGAAGAGAGGAGATCCACACGGTTTGCAGGAAGGAGAAGAACTCCATGTGGCTTTGAGAGGAGAAGAGAACTCCATGCAGTTTGGGAAGGAAAGAGAAAACCATGCGTGATCCAGTACAACACGGCACATGTTTTCCTAGACTGTTATATGGAGACTGATGACATTGTACCCCAGATCCTGAAGGAAACAGCTGACAGATAAGGGATGGGGAACTTCTGGGCATGTTTTTGGCTCCTAGCCTTTTGGGAAGCAAAGGAAGTGCTGGGTCCCGTGGGAGAACAAAGCTCTGAGCTGAAGTGCTCACTGCCCTCCCCAGGTTGGAATACTGTAAATAAAGACCTGTTTTTCTCAACAATAGTTGTTGGGTTTTACACCAAGGAGCCCTGTGAAAGAACCCCCTTTCACTCTGTAACAATTTCACTTAAAGTTGCAGTTTCCAAAATCTATCAACAACAACAACAATGTTAAGTGAGCACTTACTGTATTGTATTTGGCTATTTCACACTACAATGGTAAAACTGAGTAGATTTTAAGCTTTGTGGGACAAGATCACATGTCCCACAAAGCTTACAATATTTATTATTTGTCCTTCGCAAAGGCTAAGATTCCATGTTTTGTTTTGTTTTCTTTTATTGCCAGATGATCAATCCAGAAACATTTCTTGCTCACATCCCTAATAATCCGTCTTATAAAAAGCAAGCTATATATTTTCATTTCTGAACACTCCACATTCCTTTATCTCAACATAATAGTTTATTTTATTGTATTTTTGGCCCAAAATATTCTTCACCCTCTTCTATGCTTATGCTTTGAAGTCTATTCATACATCTATTTATACTTTGAGCTCCTGGTAAATAGAGACGACAGTCTAATTTACCTTGCCAGGTCTTGGGAGGACTTTGCCCATGCATCACAAAATAAACTTCTATTTAAGTCATTAATAATTTAATAATAACAATGAATAATAATTTAGTTTATTAATTAAAATAAATATTATGTTTGTTTCCTTAAAGTTGTGTCAATAAACTAATCCATTTAACAGATATGAATAAAATGTCATATGTCAGGCATAATAAGTGCTGGGGATCTGATAAAACATGAGGTTTCTTGGGAAAATGTAGGCCTTAACTTTTAATAAGCATCAATAATATTTTGGATTCTCAATTTTTACTTATAAGAAAGTGTTTCTATAGCATGACTCCTTGTTCAGTTATATAATTTAATCTCCAAACCTAAATTATCTAGAGAACTTATTTATGATGACTCATCCAAATAAATTCAAAGACTAAATTATTATATTTTTAAAAAAAGATTCTCTCTTTATCTTTACCTTTTGGTGTTTTAATTATAATGCGTCTTGGAGTGGGCCTCTTTGCATCCATCTTGTTTGGGAGTTCCTGTGCTTCCTGAACTCGCATGTCTATTTCCTTCACCAAATTAGGGACGTTTTCTTTCACCATTTTTTCAAATAGATTTCCAATTTCTTTCTCTTTCTCTTCTTCTTCTGGCACCCCTATAATGCAAAAGTTGAGCCTCTTGAAGTTGTCCCAGAGGCTACTTATACTATTCTGATTTTTTTTAATTGTTTTTTTCTTCTTGTTGTTCTTATTGGTTGTTTTTTGGTTCCTTATGTTCCAAATCATTGATTTGATTCTCAGCTTTATCTGCTCTACTGTTGTTTCCCTGTAGTTTGTTCTTTATTTCAATTAGTGTATCCTTTGTTTCTGACTGGATCTTTTTTATGCTTTTGAGGTCCTCACTAAGTTCTTTAAGCATCCTTATAATCAGTGTTTTGTACTCTGCATCTGATAGATTGCTTATGTCCATTTTGTTTAGTTCTTTTTCTGGAGTTTTGATCTATTCTTTCTTTTAGGCCATACTTCTTTGTCTCCTTGTTTTGGCAGCCTACTTGTGTTTGTTCCTATGTATCAGGTAGAGCTGTATGACTCCCTGTCTTGGTAGCGTGGCCTAAAATGGTAGGTGTCCTATAGGATCAAGTGGCACAGCCTGCCCTATCACCCAAGCTGTGTATTCAAGGTATGCCCTTCATGTGGACTAACTACACCCTCCTCTTGTAGTTGAGCCTTGGTTGCTATTGGCAGATCAATGGAATGGATTTATCATAGCCAGTCAGCTGCAAGGACTAGCTGTGATCACTGACCACCAACTTTCACCCTCCGTGAGGATCAGCTGTGCAGAGGAAGAGTGTTGGTGCTCTTACATGGTCTGTAGTTGTCCACTGGGTGTGCAGGCTATGGGATTTCCCAGGTGGTGCAGGCCAGGGTCAGCCCCCACCTGTGTTCTGCCCAGGGCCACCCTGCATGAGCTATAAAGCAACAATGTGAGATGGCTGCTCCTTGTGCTGGGGTTAGAGATTCCCAGGCAAAGCCAAGGTGTGAATCTAGGCTGGCTGCTGCTAGTGCTGGGTCTTGGGTCACTTAGTGAGAGGTATGGGGACTGGGGCTTACTGAGGCTGACTGTTGCTTGTTTGAGAGGATTTAGGAAGTGGTGAAGCATGAGTCAAGACTAGCCATTCATATGGAAAAATCATGGTTAACAGTTGAAGTGGGACCATGAGTTGGATGGGATGGAGTCTCAGGGGATCACCATGGACGGGTGATGGAGTCTCAGATATGGCACCGGCCTGCTGACTCTGTGACTCTGTGGGGAAAGGGGTCAGAATGGGACAATGACCTCTGACCATCTTTCTGTCCAACAGAAAACTGTGTCCCAGCTCTTGCCTTAATGCCAGACACTTCAGTTCCTCTCCATATGCAACTGGTGCCTTTCAAGCTGCTACCCCAGTGCTGGAGCTCAGAGAGAGTGAATCAGAGTAAGTCCATGTTTGGGTTCTTTAAGGGGAACTGCTTGGGACTTTAGCAGTTTCTCCACCTACTCAATCCTCACTGGTTTTTGCAGCCAGAAGTTATAAGGACTTATCTTCCTGGCACTGGAACCCTGGTCTGGGGGGTCTGGAATGGGACTGGGACTACTCGTTCCCAAGATATCCCTCCCAAATTATCATCCTCCACATGTGGATGTGGGCACCAGCTCATTCCTCATCTTTGCCCCTCCTACCAGTCTGGATGGATGTGGTTTCTTTAATTTCATAGTTGTCTTACTTCCATCCAACTTGATTTCTGATGGTTCTGAATGATGGTTGTTCTATATTTTAGCTGTAATTCTGATATGGTTGTGGGAGGAGGAGAGCCATATTTATTCACCATCTTGACTGGAAGTTTTCAGTCCTTTTTGAATTCACACACACACTTTTTTTCAAACCAAGGAATCCTTCTGAAATCATTTTTGTCATGACAAGATATTATGAATATTCTTACATGGCATTAAATTTATTATTCATAACAATGTGATAGTGGCATAATAGTAATCCATCATAAAGATAGACCAAAATTTATTTAACCAAGCCCCTTTCATTGGACATCTAGATTGTTTCCACATTATAGATAATGCTGCTATTAATATTCAAATCTTTATGCTTTTTCTTATTTCTGATGATTATTTTCTAAAATTTTCTAGAAGCAGAAATCACTGGTCGAATGCCATGAATATTCTAAGGCAGTTCGTTTCTGAGTATATGCCTAAGTATCAATGACTGGTAGTACTTATGTTAACATACAATAAATTGTTCTGTCTTCTTCCTACTCCTTTATTTCTGTCTTTGGAAGTCAAAAGGAAACCTTAGAACAAAGATCAACAGCAACCTTTCAGAAAAGGCCTACAAGTTTTGTTGTTGTTTTATGAACAACAGGTATAGGTTGGCAATCCCCTTATATTTAGCCAGACAAGCCATTGTTCTTTGAAACAATGCTCAATGTTATTGTAAACAAAAAGACCTGGAACCTTGGGAGATGAATCTGTCTTCCCAACAGGTCCATCTCCCCACTGACAAATCTGACATAGGGAGCCTTACCAGGTGAGGGAGGTACTTACTAAGCCTGCTAGGATTTCTCTCCTAGGCCTTAGGATTTGCAGTCACCTTCTTTGCCTTTTCTGGGACAGTCTCGCAGTCTTGGCACCAGTCTTGTTGGGTGTGCTGGGGAGCTCTGGCTGTAGGTCCTAGGAGCTGGACACTTCTCCTGACCTGCTCCTCTCTTCAGTCCTGCCCAATCAGCTGCAGCAGTGGGACCTGTCAGTTAGGGTGGATGTCACTGTTCATGGGAAATGGGGCTTATTTAGCATAGTTCCAATGCCATATTTTGCTAACAGCAGGGCCCCTGATGGGTTTGGAAGTAAATTTATGATTTTAAGGGAAAAAAATCAGATTCCATCATAATAATGATAGGTATTGTTTCATGAAACTTTTTTCAAATTTTATATCTGCAGCATGTATATGTCCTATTCTAAAACATTGAAAGCAAGGCAGTAAACTTGTCTCAGGACTCCCATAAGAATATGAGGTATGCTTAGGTGGGAAATGTGATCCATGTTCATTTTATTAGTAAGACTAATAACTGGAAGGTCATGTGGCTTAGTGGAGAAAACTTCAGCTTCGGAGTCAGAACTGGGTCAATATCGTTGCTTTCTCACTAGCTGTGTGACCTTGGTCAACTGATGCCACTGAGCCTCCTTAACATTATTTGTAAAAGAAAGATAAGTATCCTAGCCAGTAGGATCACTGTGAGAATTAAATGAAATAACCTATGCATAGTGCTCAGTATGTAAGAGATGCATGATAAATAAAACTTATTTTCTAACCTTTTGTCTGGACCATACAACATCCTGTGCAGCATAGCCAAATTCTCTCTTCCTCATCAAGAATACATCACCAAAATGGTCTGTTTCTCACTTGAGGGACCCTTCTAGTTCAGTTTCCCATTCTGTGTTATGTGTGATAATAAATGTTTTCTATGAAAGGAAGCTCCAAGGACGAAAAATTCAGAATCACAGGTCATAGTAACGAAATACCAAGGACCCAACTTCAGGAGCCAGGCAGGTGACATAAGTAAGTCAGGTAGAATGATTAGGAAACGGTGGGGACTGTAGCAAACTATAGAACACATACCCACTTTGGTAGCCCCTTGTCACTCCACCAGATTGTCACCCTGCCAAAATGTGAATTCAATCTTATTAAATCTCTGATTTTTCCAACTTTTAAAAACATGATGTTGGCCACATGAAACATCTGTGTGTCAGGTAAAGCCAAGGGGCCTGATAGTTAGCACTGTCTGACCTAAGCCTTCATGGTTCTGCAGCCAAACCAGGCTCTCAAGAAAAACCTCACAAGGTACCCTTGAAAAGTACTCTTCTTATACTTTTAAAAAATTTTGTATTTACTTATTTATTTTCAGAGAGAGGAGAAGGGAAAGAGAGAGAGAGGGAAAGATCAACATGTGAGAGAAACATCAATCAGTTGTCTCTCGTACGCGTTCCGACTAGGGACCAAACCCAAAACCTAGGCATGAGCCCTGACCAGGAATTGAATCAGTCAGTAGCCTTTTGCTTTGTGGGATGATGCCCAACCAACTGAGTCACACTGATCAGGGCTCTTTTAATACATTTTAAGCACAGAATATGTAATTCTAATAGTTGATTAGATCTCCACCTAATGAAGAGAAAGGCCATCATTTTCACATGGTATTAAACACTATGGGCCACAAGAGAGTATTGGGTACAACTGACAAGTAGGTTGTGTTCTATTGTCCCTTTCTGTTTGTTTGGTTAGTCAAAACTACTCGTAAAACATTTATAAGATAGCTTTATTGAGATAGAATTCACACATATACAATTCAGTACAACCATTATTATAACCTTAGGACATTTTCATCTTCCTAAAAGAAGCCCCATGCCCATTAGCAGTCACTCCCCCTTCCCCTTCCCCTCAACTCCTGGCTACTGCTAATCTATTTTCTACTTTATAAAGGTTCCTATTCTGGACATTTTATATAAATGGAGCCATACAGTATGTGGTCTTTTGTGGCTGGATTCCTTCACTTAGTATAATGTTTTCAAGGTTCACCCATGTCATAGCATGAATCAGTGCTTTACTCCTCTCTATTGTTGAGTAACATTCAATCATACAGATAGACCACATTTTATTTATCCACTAATTCACTCATGGACATTTGGGTTCTTTCCACTTTTTGACTATTACAAATAAAGCTGCTATGAACATTCATGTACAAGTTTTTGTGTGGACACGTTTTTGTTTCTGTTGGATACATACCTAGATGTGAAGTTGCTGAGTAACTGATATTGAACTTTATGTTTAACCTTTGGAGGAACTGTCAGACTGTTTTCCAAAGTGGCTCTACGATTTTACATCCCATCAGCAGTATCTGCTGGTTACAATTTCTCCATATCCTCACCCACACTTGCCATTATCTGTCTTTTTTATTATAGCCAACCTCATAGGTGTGTTAAGATACTTATTTTTAAGGTTTACGGCACCTTTAATAGGGCAGCTGAATTTGGTATGTTATGTAGTTCTTGAGATCAAGACCTAAACTAGGGACCTTTTCTGAATATCGATCATTTTATAAAATGTTTTACTAAGAAGTTTTCTCCTTTTTGTGTGTATAATTCTTTGACGAACCAGAGAACAGGCATCTAATATACAAAAAAGAAACAAAAAAGAAAAGGTATGATATTAATTTCTTATTCATCAGTGAAATATTCCAATTCTAGAGAAATTATTGGTATAAAATAGCTTCTGTACCATTTTCTCTGCCTCCGCCATCAATGCTGCCCACAGCTGAAGCCCCTGATTTCCTTACCTGCAAGCCACATTTGGACAGAAAACTCAGGCTCAGTCAGAAGTGCTTAGCAGCTCATGATAAGATTCCCCTTCTCCACACACTGACAAATAGAACACTGCCTCTCTGCTCTCTACCTCTGGTGCCTGTCCATTTAGTTCTGTAATGACTTTGCAAGTTAGATAAGGTATCAGAGCCATCAGAGTTGGGGAAACTGAGCACAGTTCGGAGGGGTGGAGGAGTGGAACTGTGTCCTATTTTGTAGTTCAGAGTTCACAGACCTGTGCCCTTTTCTTTTTTTATTTTCCTGAGTTCCTCTCCTTTATTTTCAGCATCTTAAAAAATGGTTTTAAGTATGGTTGCCCTTGTCACACATTTTGGTTTACTGTTTCTATCTTTTTCAGAAACTGACCCTCTCTGAGAAGGAGAAAAAAGAGAATTCACATAGATGGACTTTAGGATTCATTGCAATGGGAGGAATCAATATCCTTTAGCCAAAGACTTAACAGCCCCCTGTCAGTATTTTGTATTTTTTTACGTTAGAGTTAAATTTCAAAGGCCTGTTGGAAACAACCTTTGGACAGACATTCTGGTAGTTTCTGTGATTAAATTCTTATTTGGCTTGTTATAGTTCACTGTATCCAACAAGGAATAACCTTGGCCTGGTTGGGAACTGATAAATACTAAAAATTTCAGTGTTTATCAATATTTGAGATTCCCTGAGCCTCCCAATTCTGTCTTCCCCCTTTTAAATTATAAGAATGAGGTGCAATTGGCATCTATCTTCAATCTTAGTATCCTAACATTTACTTATTATTATTCTATTCTCCTACCTTCTGATTTAGAAACCCAAATGCTCATCTCCAAAGATGTAAGAGGAAGATTAAAACTATAATTTTCAGTAAGTACTCTTTCAGCTACTAATTCATTTGTTCAACAGACTTTATTTAGTACCTGCTATAGGCCAGGCACCCTGCTAGGTGCTTGGGAAACAAAGATAAGGTAGGGTCCCTGCCTATAAGGATTGCAGTGCAGTGGAACAAGCAGACACATAACTGGATGATTACAATTGTGAGCACAGTAATTAATATACAGAGTATTATAGGATCACAGAAGGGAGGTAGTTCGCCTACCCCAGAGGGGATAAAGGCAGGCTTTAGGAAGGACATAAACTATACTAATGAAGATCTGTAATTCATTTAGCTAACCTGGCATAGGAGAGAGTGTTAGGTTTTTTGAATTAGACAACTCCGTAATTTGGGATAAAACACCCAATAACTCTGAAGTAAAATATATGACAGATTTGAGGCTAATGATTCATTTTGAAGAAAGAAAGGGTCTAATACCATAAATAAGTGAACATCAAAGTTGCAGGACTAGAGCTAGAAGTTGCTGGGTTTATTTAAAAGTTTCTTTCCTTTGTTTGTCCCTCCCTGACTATATCATGAAAAAACAAATATGAGAAATGTTGTGCCTATATTCTTTTCTCTGACATGGCCCTTGTTATACTTGGGAATACATAAAGGCACCATCACTAGCTTAGATGAAAATTAGTGCTCTTTGAGACCAGAATTTTAAAAAGAAAAAGCTTAATTAGTTTTGCAGCCCTTATAAGACTATGAGGAAAAATTAAATGTTAACTGCATTTGAGGTTTTCTAAGTCATGGATTTGAAGGGATCTGCATAACAATTTTAAATCTTTGGGGGGAAAAATGTAATCTTTACAACGACACTAAGATCCCTTTATTGTTGGGAGAATTTAAGCACAAAGATGTTTGAAAAATGTGCCTAAGATCATACAGCTGGTAAGTAGCAGAGCTGGGATTTGAACTGAGGTCCATTTAAATCCAGTATTTATTACTCCCCATACCATCCTGCTGAAATAGAAATCTGTGTGGGTCCATTGCTCTCATGTTATCCTTTGACCATAAACTTGCCCTGGCAGGAAGGAGTAAGCTATTGTAGATAATTGGTGAAGTGTGTGCTTGGGCCACCGTAAATCCAACACTGCTTCTAAAAAATACTGATAGTGTGCTATCTGCAAATAATAGTCAAATTTTGATGTCATCAGTGTCAGTCAGTGTCATAAATATTTTGTAATATAGACATTAAGATGGTAAACAGAATTGGAATAAGTATCTAGATTTAAATAAAGCATGATTAGTAAAGTGAACTAGATAAGAGTAAATATGTTTGAAAATAACAATATGAAAGTTAACATCAGATGTTTACTTTTTACACTGAGTGTGCCTTATATTATTTTATATACTCTTTAGTATTGCATACTTTTTCATGTCTGTGTTGTATATGTTCATTAAGACTATAATCTCTGATTCTAATTACGTATTTAAAAAAGGAATAAATATCAAAATCATAGGTCAGGAAAGGTTAGTTAAGCTGATTCTCAAACACCTTAAGAAATTAGAGCAAATGCATTAGGTTATGGATGCTTAGAGTGGATAAAAGAAATAAAAAGATCGTAATAAAGTGATTAACTTCATTCTGTTACAGAGATTTTTAAACCCGTGTGCAGCCAGAATTTTTAAAACATCCAGTACCTGACTATTGGTCAGGGGCACTGACCTCTTTTCTCTTAGTCAAATTTTTAAAATGATAACAGCCAACACTACAATAGCTGTCTGGCGTGAATGAATCAAAATTATACCAAATTTTTTTGTCAGATCGGCAAAAAATATATTTTTTGGTGTGTCACAGAATTTTAGTAATTAGATTATGTGTGCCGTGAGATGAAAAAGGTTGACAATCGCTGATCTATTACATAGGGGGAATTGACTGGTGGATTTAAAAGTGTATAATCAGCATTAGAGGGTGAAAAGGGGGAAGTCTGTTATAACTGAATAGGGTGTGGTCTGCTCAGGCTAAGGAGGACTAAATAATGGTTTCATAAAGCACTGATATATGTGTATGGCCTTCAGAACTGGCCAATATAGGTACCACATTTTCTTTACAGACATAATAAATGCGTCTATAACTACCAGCCAGCTTGTTAAGTTAGAGAAAGCACAGCCTGTGGATTTGGGCATACGAGCTCTGTGCCTCCATCTAGTCCTCCAGGTAACCATATCTCTACAGCTCCTGTAATCCTAGAGCAAGTACATGGATGCACTAAGTGGTGTGATGGGAGGGAGAGATAGCATCACAAGGATTCGTTTGATTATAACAGTAATCCACACCAAGTTAAATAAAATAGCCAAACAGTTAAAAACGTGGTCTCTAATGAATTTGCTAATTCTAGCAAGCCCTCGCAAACATTTCCTGCCGGAGTGCCCCATATCAAAACGAAATAGCTGTGCTTTAATTACATGGAATAATTATTCGATTTCCAGGAAGTTAAGGCAGTGCTTTGTATTTAAATAAAAAGTTCTAGACACGCTGTGAAACTCGATCAAACCAACAAAAAGGGTGAAACCGAATGCCTGTGCAGCGAGTCAAGATTTCAGCGGCTCAACAAGCCTGACGTTACGGCTTACGAGCCCAGAAAAAGGGGCATTTTAAAACCCGCCGACCGGATCATGTCTTTCTTATAGGAAAAGCCCTGCCTTTTCAGAGATTTAGTGTAATGCAGCCACGTGGTGTTGAGGGGCCCCAATCTTACTGCCTTCGCCCCTCTGCACTGGCAGGATCCCCACTTTTCAGGGGACGCGGCCTCAGACTGTCGCCCTCACTTTTGAAGGTCTGCTAAAATTCTGGGGTCTCTTATCGCAACCGCTTTGCAATGAGTCGGGGGGGGGGAGGCCTGTGGGTGTCTGTTTTGCCTGAGGAGTTGGAGACTCTTGTGGAGAAGTCAGGCCAGCGCCGCTCCGGCGGCCGCTCTGACGTGGGGCCGGCTGGGGTTAGACACATGCACACACACCGTAGAGCTCGCTTTCCCGTAGCAGCTGCTGCCTCTGCCTCTGCCTCTCCCGCCTCAGCCTCCTTGCCCGGCTTCCACACATATTCAGATTTGCGCGCTGTTTCAATCCTTGATGACGTGTCCCCGGAGACAGCCAATAGCCAACGGGCTCTGGTCAGGACAATGGGAAGAAGCGGACCAATGAGTGGGCCCCGTGAGTTGGCGGTAGCCAATAGGAGGCGCGCTGGCTGGAGAGTAATGTTACAGAGCGGAGAGAGTGAGGAGGCTGCGTCTGGCTCCCGCTCTCACAGCCATTGCAGTACATTGAGCTCCATAGAGACAGCGCCGGGGCAAGTGCGAGCCGGACGGGCACTGGGCGATTCTGTGCTCGCTGAGGGTGAGTCCAGGGCAGCGCCGCGGCGGGGAGGGCGCCTCAGGCAGCGCCCGGCACGCGCGGCGGCGGAATCCGGCGGCCGGGAGCGGCGGGTCGGGATCCACACAAAGGCGGATGAGGGGGGACGGGGGGGAACTGCGCACGGAGCGAGCCTGGGGCGCCGAGCCCTGCCCCGCGCCGGACACTGGCCCCGGTTACTGAGCGCCGCAGCTCCGCGCCCGCGTCGCCCACCCGCTGGCGTCCGCGCTGACTGGCGCAAAAAAAAATTTTTTTTTTAATTAAAAACATTTTTACGCGTTTTCAGCCCCCTGGCCGAGCATTTGGGCGGTCGCCGTGCGCGGGGGACGGCGGGGCCGCGGCGGGAGGGCGGCCGGCGGCACCTCCACGGGCTGCATCGGCCGCCGCAGAGCCGGGCGCGGTGGGCCCGGCGGCCTGCGCCCGGGCGGCGGCGCGGCGGCGGGGGGAGCGGCGCCCTGCGCCCGCTGGAACATGGCTGACTCGCCCGGCGCTGCCGGCGGGGAGAAAACAAGGCGGCGGGCGGGCGGGGGAGCGGGACGCGCAGTTCCGAGGCAACTTTTTTTCCTTGCTCCGCTCCTTGCCCCGCGTTCCCCGTGCGGGGGTGGCGGGCGCGCGGGCCGCGGAGGGAGACGGGCGCGGCGGCGGCGGCGGCGGCGGCGGCGGGCGGGGGAGGGGAGGGTCCGGCCGCGCGCCCCCCGCCCCTCCCCCCGGCCGCAATGGCCGAGCGTGCGCCAGAGCGCGCCGCGCACCCCGCCCGCCCGCGCTTGCACTCACACACTCACACACATACACACACAAAGGGAAGGAGCCATGTTCGCGCTCGCCCTCGCGGCGGCGCAGGCGGCGAAGACGCGCAGCGGCCATTCCGTGCGCGCCGGGCCGGCGGCCGCGGGCGGAGCCAGCCCCCATTTCGAGCGGGGCTTCTCCCTCGGCGAGCCCGACAAAATGGGGGCGGCAGGCGCACGTGGCGGCCCCAGGCCCGCGCCGCTTCTCCCTGCTCAGTCCGCCACCCCCAGACTGCTGAGGCCAAGTGGCGGGAAGGTGCGTGGAACCCCGACGCTGGGAGCCTGCCCTGAGCTGTGCCCCAACTTTCACGGATAAAAAATACTCCGATGGGGGAGGGGGCGGTCAACCCGAGCTACAAGCAGGAGTGGCTTTTGTCCCTTATCCTTGTTTACCCGGAGAAACTTCAGACCGGACGTGTTTAGTCAGAACTGAAACACATCTCGGGGCCAAACCGATAGGAAACAAGCTGCCTCGAGGTGCCGTTGGCAGCTGCACAGATAACGCTGCCACCCCAGCCTGGGTCCGAGCGTGGCAACTTTCTAGCTCGCCCTTCTTCCAGCAAAATTTATGCCAAGCGAATATTTTTCAAGTCACTAAACATTAGTGGCTTAGGCCCGTTACTGGGAAGGGCATACTTTCTTGGACTTTATTTATACCTTAAGGTAGTTCAAATCCATAAGTCTGCAACATTAGTTTTCTGACATGTGATTTTGTTTATTTAAAATGGTTTTGAACATTTTAAGAGAAAATTAAAGGGACGCTTACATATGCCATACAGACTACGTGAGTATACCATTGTGTCTACTCTTTTTTGCGATAACACGGAAGGACCGTTTTCTGCTTGGCATTGCCTCTTCTGGGAATTGGCTATTACTACTTTTTTTTTTTGGTTTGGTGTTATGGGAGACTGATGTTACTCCTGTGCTAAATAACCAATACTTTAGTTTTTATACACTCTTCAAGAAGTTAAAGTGCTCTTAAATGTCAGTTTCATTGCTAACATCAAACATTATATTTTTTAGAAAAGTAATCAAACATGGGCAAAGGAGATCCTAAGAAGCCGAGAGGCAAAATGTCATCATATGCTTTCTTTGTGCAAACTTGCCGGGAGGAGCACAAGAAGAAGCACCCAGATGCTTCAGTCAACTTCTCAGAGTTTTCTAAGAAGTGTTCAGAGAGGTGGAAGGTAAGAGGTCTTAAAACATACCAAGAAAAAGTCCAACTCCAATTAGGATATTTAAAGCCTATGTGCCATTTGCATAATATGAGTGCCAATGTTAGAACACACTGAGCAGTAGCAGAGGACAATTTGTTAAAAATTTGTTACTGACTTAAGTTTACAAATCTTTTATAGACCATGTCTGCTAAAGAGAAAGGAAAATTTGAAGACATGGCAAAGGCGGACAAGGCCCGTTACGAAAGAGAAATGAAAACTTATATTCCTCCTAAAGGGGAAACAAAAAAGAAGTTCAAGGATCCCAATGCACCCAAGAGGCCTCCGTAAGTATCTTGCCATTTTTCCTTTGAGAAGTGTTTTACAGTAGAATCAGAAATTCAGCAAGTCACATTGTGGGTTTGGAGTGTATAATCAATGTTTTTTAGCTAATAGTGGGTCGCATTGGTGTGTTTAAGTATTGTAAGTAAAATTCCTGTGGGTTGGGAATTAAGCCAGAGCATTTGAATTCGACATTGGCTTCCTTGACCCATTATATTTCTAAATGTAATTTTGAGTCTTTTCTCGAGAAATATTTATCTGAAATACTTATAGAGATCTCCAAAAAGACATTCCGCAGATTACTCTAGCATTAATCAATAGTGTCTGTTCAACTAGTAGTGTCATGAGTTATAAAATTATAAATCAGTTTTCGTTATGAATGATAATTAGCATATTGTGATATTTACACCCTATCCCTTGCATGGTAGAAATTAGAAGCAGTTTTTATGTAGCAATACAACACACGGTTGATAGTAAACTTAAAATTCTAAAATGAAATTCCTCTTTGTAGTTCGGCCTTTTTCTTGTTTTGTTCTGAGTATCGCCCAAAAATCAAAGGAGAGCATCCTGGCCTATCCATTGGTGATGTTGCAAAGAAGCTGGGAGAGATGTGGAATAACACTGCTGCAGATGACAAGCAGCCTTATGAAAAGAAGGCTGCTAAGCTGAAGGAGAAATATGAAAAGGTAAGTGTGGATTTGCTTGGTGTGATGATGAAAAGATATGCCAGGTGTTAGCTTATAATTATACTTAATACCTCATCTTAATTTTTTCTTAGGGATTTCTAAAAATTTGAGGTGTGATGCAGTTTTAAATATTAAGTCTTGTGTTCTTTTCCATCTTTCAACTTATGTAGAACATTGAATTACATTGGTAATATTTTTTTGCTTTATGTAATATGACTTGGGCAAAGGCCATACATTTAAGTTGGGTTTGTTACTCCTCGATATCTCCAAATCTATAAAAATATTGGTAGTTACTTTCACTCAGATGATTAGTTATTTTAAATGGTTGGACACAATATAAAAATAGGCTGGAGAAAATAATATAGATTGTGTTCTTCGTAAACATACCCTGAAACATTTATGTTCTCTCCCTTAGATAACCCCCAAAAGCTCAACTTTTAAGTTAAAAAGTTAATGTCCATATAATAAATTGATAGGAAGAAAATTCTATAATCCCTTTACTTTGAATTCAGATCTTAAAGTTAAATTTTGGCTAATTTAGATATTCTTTTTTTAAGACAAAATTCCTTCTTTGAATTAGGGTCTGATGATATAAACCTGTAGAATGCTTGTTTGCGTTCAGAAGGTGGCAGTGTCTACCCTTTAATCAAAGTCTACATTCTAGTTACAATAAATGAAAGTTAGGATGTGGTACATAATTTCATTTCAGTGAGGCATAACAAGGCAAATGTTAGACCATGCCATTTAATGAGCTATGGATTATTAATTATAATCATCTCAGTATTTTTATATGCGTTTTTAAAGTCCTGGTTAATTGTGGAATTGGAGGGAGCCTTCAGATATGTTGTTATTTTCACATAACTGGGATCTTGGTAGCTGTTGGCATGTTACTCTTCATTTCTCCCTTTATCTGTATTATCTTTCCTACCAATTTCTCCTGCCCTTATTTTGGAAGGATATTGCTGCATACCGAGCTAAAGGAAAGCCTGATGCTGCAAAAAAGGGAGTTGTCAAGGCTGAAAAAAGCAAGAAAAAGAAGGAAGAGGAGGAAGATGAAGAGGATGAGGAGGATGAGGAAGAGGAGGAAGATGAAGAAGATGAAGATGAAGAAGAAGATGATGATGATGAATAAGTTGGTTCTAGCGCAGTTTTTTTTTTCTTGTCTATAAAGCATTTAACCCCCCTGTACACAACTCACTCCTTTTAAAGAAAAAAATTGAAATGTAAGGCTGTGTAAGATTTGTTTTTAAACTGTACAGTGTCTTTTTTTGTATAGTTAACACACTACCGAATGTGTCTTTAGATAGCCCTGTCCTGGTGGTATTTTCAATAGCCACTAACCTTGCCTGGTACAGTAAGGGGGTTGTAAATTGGCATGGAAGTTTAAAGCAGGTTCTTGTTGGTGCACAGCACAAATTAGTTATATATGGGGATGGTAGTTTTTTCATCTTCAGTTGTCTGATGCAGCTTATATGAAATAATTGTTGTTCTGTTAACTGAATACCACTCTGTAATTGCAAAAAAAGTTGCAGCTGTTTTGTTGACATTCTGAATGCTTCTAAGTAAATACAATTTTTTTTTTATTAGTTTTGTTGTCCTTTTCATAGGTCTGAAATTTTTCTTCTTGAGGGGAAGCTAGTCTTGCTTTTGCAGATTTTGGATCATGGTTTATTACAGTGTTTATCTTTTCATATACTTAGTGGATAAAAAGCTTTTGTCTACACACCGTGCATACTCATGATGAGGGTAACAAGAGTTGAATTGAGACAGTTTTCATCCATAACTGAAGCTCTAAAATTGTGATCAGTTGATAATCAAATTTCACATAGCCCAGTTACATTTAGCAAGTGAAAAGTAACCATTTGACTCACAGCATGGGATTAGAATCAAACATTTTTAAAGTCTGTCCTTGAAGGACTAATAGAAAAGTATGTTCTAATCTTTACATGAGGATTCTACATTTTTAAAACTACCATTACCATGTAATGGCAGTTAGTTTGCAGTTCCCACATTAAAGAAGACCTGAGAATGTATCCCCAAAAGCATGAGCTTAAAATACCAGACTGTCATATGAAGTTTTCTGTTGACATTAGTCCTGGCAAAGCCTCTGGAAAAAAAAGTGCTGGCTGTAAATGTCTTCTATTTAAATATGGATTGCTTAGGAAATGAGGCTCCATTAAAGGTATTTTTAATTAATTGGGCCAACTTAAAATTGTATGCCACAATTAAAATAACGTGTATTTTCCGAATTATGATTTGCCCCTTTATAAATCAAATAGATAATGAGGGAGGAGGACACTTAAACTTAGTGTCACGGTATGACTTGTCCAATTTATTTGAACTTAATTTTTTATAAAACAACTCATTAAGGTCATGTTTATCTGCTTAGCCATTTAGAAAACAATTTGGCGATTACTGTAATTTTTGACATTACCATTCTCTTACAAGTGCCAGTGTTTTAAAATAGCGTTCTTGTAATTTTACACGCTTTTGTGATGGAGTGCTGTTTTGTTATATAATTTTGACTTGGATCTTTCCATTTGCATTTGTTCATGTAATTTCAGGAGGAATATGAACATCTGAGTCCTGGATGATACTAATAAACTAATAATTGCAGAGGTTTTAAATATTAGTTAAATGGCTTTCACTTAAGATTTTAAGATTCTGTTATGTACATATTTTAATCTTTTTTTTGATAATAGCAACACCATTTAAGTAAGGGCTGGCTTTTAAAATACTCTGCTTATAAATAGGTTAATGGGCTGATAAACAGGTTTTTATCAGACATTCCAAGTGCTCTTAGCACATGCTAAATATATAAATGAGGAAAAACTAATTTTACTTTCAAAGTGTTGGGTTAAACAAGATAGTTTTTTAAAGCAAGGCATATGTTAAATAAAAAGCCAAGATAGTGGTTACAAATAGAAAAAAACAGTTTTCTAAGCCAAATGAGGACCTCAACAGAAAGGCTGAAATTGTGTCCAAATTTATCAGATTTTTAGTCAAAAGGAACAAGTCAGTATCATCTGACTTATATGGAAGTTTTTCTATGGCTATAGAACCACATTGTCAGTGTCAGTTGCAAGCAAGTCTGATAGATAGCATTAAAAGTGAATTCTTCCTCAAGGAAACTAGAGCAGGTTAGTTGTGAAAACTAACATTTTTTTTTTTAAGATGTTGAGAATCTGAACAAGTGTTTTGGGGCTAACTGGCTTCAGATCTTAATAGGAAATAATGGACAAAAGCGCTCTTTAATTTGAAAACCATTCTGTTCAGTGTTTCAGCAGTAAGCCCTGGAAGGCAGTGGGCAATTTAGTGTAAGACTGCAAATGACTTTTAAGTTACCATGTAGGAACTTAACGTTTAGAAGTAGTTTCAGCACTATGGTGTATAAAGTATTATTAAGGAAAGATTAAACAGTTGGTATAAATTTTAGTACTAAATTATTTGCATTCTTAAAAATATACTGATTGAAACTTAACTAATACAATCTTATTTCCTAATTTTCCTGTACAAAGGTTGAGAACTTTCTGGGCATTGTAATCAAGATGTTGATTCTTGCAATAGTTAATTTTTTTAGAGTGAAATCTGGAAAATCTTGAGTTCTATGCATCATTAGGGTAAGAATTAAATGATATAAGTGTGTGATAAGAGGAGCCATTCGACAAATATTTCCCTCTGCCTAGGGGATTGGAAGTATTGCTCAGACATTAGGGTAGTATCTAGCTATATTGAAAACCACTCAAGCGACAGATTTTTGAATGAAAATCATGGCCAACTCCTTTGGCATCACATAATTTATGATGAAAGCTGAAGTCTAGGTCGGCTTGGTACAACACCTGAAAGGTCCTGAAGTAGCTTTTTTTTTCAGTATCAGCCAGGCACTTCCTGCATATCATAGTATCACTGCAGATTTGCATTAATCCAAATAAATTTTATATCCTGGAATTAACTGTTGCTTGAGTATGAACCACTGGTTAATAATTAGGCTGTTTTATTTAAAAGGAATTATGGTAAGTTATTTAAAATGTTTTTATGTTAGCGCTTTGCCCTTTTTAAATGAAAAAATTTTTAAACTACATAAAAGCCAGAAAACACTTTCAGTATCTGCAACATAAGATGCAAGCTGGGTTTTGTTTTTTTGTTTGTTTGGTTTTTTAGTCCCCTTCTAAGCAAAGATATGAACAGCAGTGCTAACACTTGCCATAACTTCGGAAATTCCCTGGGTCTGAGCCAAGTGGCTCCCTGGAGTAATAAGGCAAAGTATAGCTCTAGGACTGCTGTGATTTAATGATGCACCATGGCACAAAATACCATACAACATTGAATGACACAAGCATAACTTAAGTCACACTCCAGAATATACAACACCCATTTTCCAGTGGGTTTCTGAAATGTATCTGCCAGGAGGAATGTGATTTCTTATACCTTTAGGCATGTCCATTGTTTAGAACCTATATAGTTGAATTTATTGGTCACCCGCTAAAAGGGGAAGTAGTAATACAGATCTGGAATAATGAGGGATTATGATAGGCCTGTAGGTGACCACATGAAGAATGGTAGGTGAAGATTGGGTATGTGGAAGCTGGTAACAAATTAATGAATGGGTGTTGCAGTGATCCTTGTAAATTGTCAGATACTTTCATTTTCACATATAAGTGACATTCCATAGTATGATGCCCCATAATCAATCATCCTTTACTGATGGTTATTCACATTTTCTATTTTTTGCTGCTTCTAACAATACTGCGTGAACTTCTGTGTACCTTTCTCTTAGGCACATGTAGGTCTTTAGATACCTCGATAGAATTGCTGAGTTAAAAGATTTGTGCATTAACAACTTGGCAGATTGACAAATTGCTCCCCAGAAGGGTATACTTGCTGTGAAACATTCTGGCGATGATCTTTTATGATAAAGATTTTTACCGGCTATTATTTGGTTCCATGAAATAACCATTTTTAAAAGATTTGAAGTTAAAATAGTGAAATATAGTCATTTGTTCAGAGCCACCCAAACACAAGAAGACAGAATCAGAACTGAAAGATGCTTGTGTTGGCTATTGGTTATTTAAACTACTGAACAAATTAAGTTACTGCAATAACTAGTTATGTAATTTATGTGAAAATGAAGAACTTCCCATTTTGACACCCATCCTAAATGGAAGCATCAGGTAGTTTTACCTGGGGAGGGCTCTTCCTAGCAGAGACCGTCAATCTGCAAAGAACAGTTTTGGAAAAGCAGCGAGTTTTGGCTACAAATTGTAGTCAAGGCCTATGTGGGCTGGATTCTGGGCATAGGAGATGATTGGTTACTTGGGAAAGTAAATGGATACTGAAGACCTGCCTTAAATGGGATAAAGAGGATGCCTGCTTCACCTCCTGGGGTTGGTACTTTAGGGTACAGGACTCATGCCAATGCGTTTATAAATCCAGCTGTATTCAGGCTTAAAGTGGAATTAAATTTCGTTCCTTAGAGTTACATAGAATCTCTAGTTAACAGGCTTCACCATAGTTTTATTCATTGGGTTTTAATTAGAGATCATCTCATAAAATGTTCTGAACGTAACCAAGTAGAATATAAGTATCTGTTAGGTGAGAGAGAGTACTCCTAAAGAAAAACAGGAAGCTTAGTCACCACATCCTCAGGTATCAGTGTGATGCCAAGAAAGTGTGAAGACAGAGTTTGGAGGCTACTCAGCAAGTAACGGCATCCCCCTCCCCAGCTGGAATTCCAGGGAAACTCAGGTCTTTCTGTGCATCTGGAATTGGTCTGCTTGGGACTTGGGTATAGTGACTGGGTGAGGCACACTCAGGCTGTGAAGCAGGGAGGCTGACCCAGTGCCTCTTTCACAAGAGGAACAAGAGTTTCCCGTGCTTTGGGGGCCAGTTCAGGCTCATGGCACATTAGAGGCAAAGGGCTCTGCCAATCTAGCCCGTGGTTTTTACAGAGTAGAGGGCAGAGGCCTACAGAGACTCAAGAGGTTTGCTCAAAGACCAAAGGCAGCATCAAAACAATCGAGCAGTGCTAGGCTCTTCAGAGCTGCAAAAAAAGTGTGAGTTCTTTCCTCTTCTTTACTTTTATTTTTTCATTTTTTGTATTTAATTTTTAAATTGAATTTATTGGGGTGACATTGGTTAATAAAACTACATAGGTTGCCAGGGGTAAAATTTGATAATACATCATCTGTTTATTGTGTGTTCGCCACCCCAAGCTTTCCTCTTCTTTTAAGGATGGTAACAAGGGACTAGAAGGCTTTCTCCCAGCCCCTCACTTTCATGCCTGGGTTCTCATACCATGACTACAGTTGTTAAAATGCAAGCAGGGCAACACATTGCCAACACCATGATTCCTCTCTGACTTTCCTCCTCTTATTTACTTACACTCAGGACACTTCCAGACAAAACAGAACAAAATTACTGCTAATCATACAGAACATTATAAGCTACCTGATTGTAAAGAACTGAAAAGCAGTAGAAGAACTCTGCTGCTTACCAGTCTTTATAATAGCAGGGTGAAATCTCCAGAAGTAGAAGAAAGAATTGTGATACACTACACACTGCAATAATGTTTTAAAAACTGTTTACCCTTACTTATTCTGAATGAAATTTGCACTTATAGAAAGAAAAATAAAAAAATTAAAATCATAGACTGACAATAGTATGGAGATGACCAGAAGGAAAGGGAGATGGAAGAAGGTAGATGAAGGTAAAGGAGAGTTAAATGATGATGGAAGGAGACTTGACTTGGGGTGGTGAAAATACAGTATAATACACAGATGATGTATGATAAAGTAGTACACCTTTAACCTATGTAATTTTATTAACCAGTGTTACCAATGTTGTTATAAAAAATAATAAAATAAAAATCTGCAATTCTAGTCAGAAAGCCTTAAAAATACTGTGTAGCTTTCAGTTTTATAAAAATATAAATATATATTTAATATAAATATATAACATTTTAAAAGCAGGGGAAAGATTCAATTAAAATTAACCATTTTAAAGTGAAAATTCAGTGGCATTCAGTACACTTACAATGTTGTGGAGCCACCACCTCTAACTAGTTTCAAACATTTTCATCACCCCCAAATGCAATCCCATACCCATTAATTCCCCCACCCCCTTAGCCCTTAGCCCTTAGCCCTTAGCCCTTAGCAACAATCAATCTGCATCAATTCTATGAATTTACCTGTTCTGAATATTCCACATAAATGAAACCATGCAATATGTGGTCTTTTGTGACTGGCTTCTTTAACTTAGCATCATGTTTTCAAGGTTCATCCAAATAAAAGAGCTTTTATATTCAAGTAATTGCAGGACTTCAAAAGAAAATATGTAAATTAATTGGAATGGGTGGAAAAACTGAAAATTTTGCAAAAGCATTACAGCTTTCTTGATTTTCATTTTATTGTATCCCTGTTCTTAATAATTATATAATTTTCAAAATCTATTAGTCATTTGTATCAGAATGTTTTCTTAAAGTTAGATGAATTGTATTTTTACATATAATTAAGACTTAAGACATAGATCAACAGTTCTGGGGAGTACACGTTTTATTTAATGGTAGTCAACAAGTCAACATAAAACTGGATTAATTATAAAAACATCTTCTAGTCAATCCCATAGGAATCTATTTCATCCATTGAGGAGCTTGGATTTTATACTATATAGATCAACATGAAAAGCAGTGTACATTTCATGTTTCCTTTAAGAACCTAAATTTTGGAGGTTAACATTGCAAAATTTTGTCATTAACTTATATGTTGAGCTTCTCAGATAATTATAATGGACCATTGGAAATAATATTGATTTTATTTTTGTAAATGAGAGATATGTTACTGTACAACTTTATTATATATAATAGATATCTGATATATATTTATATTTTAAATATAATACTGGAAGTTTTTTTTTAAAAGATTTTCTTTACTTATTTTTGGAGAGGGTAAGGGAAGGAGAAAAACATTCTTTGATTGGTTGCCTCTTGCATGCCCTCAACTGGACGCCTGGCCGCAACTCAGGTATGTGCCCTGACCAGGAATCAAACTGGCAACCTTTTGGTTTGCAGGATGACACCCAACCCACTGAACTACACTAGTCAGGGCAATACTTGAAGGTTTTGAAAAATTAAACATTAAGGTCTTGAAGATTTTTAAAGAATTGTGGTTAAAAATCAACTGACCTGGAAAAAACCCAACAGAGATGCAATTTGTTTATTTATTTTTGCTTTGTCTTCATTTTTAGGCCAAATCTAATTTTTTCTCATCTTTATGACCAAGCAGTCTTAGTAGGCTTTTGCTTACAATAATGTTTAAAACCTCACTAAAAAAAGAAAAAAATCATAAAATTATAGTTTGTTTTATTTTAAATATATTTCTTTTAAAATGGAAAAATTATTAAGAAGTTGCTGTTCCAGACAGAAATTATTAGGTTGGTCAAAAAGTTTGTTTAGATTGCTGGGGGAGGGGGGTGCTGGGTGGAGGGGAACAAGGGGGAGAAAATTGGAACTGTTGTAACAATATAATCAATAAAAAACATTAAAAAAAAAAAGTTTGTTTATTCTTTTCTGTAATATAAAAGACACCGTTTTCATTTTCACCAATAACTTTATTGATTTGGATATTTTGAGTAGGTCAGCTGTCAATAACATTGATTATTCTTACTTGATGTCTTGATTTGATCGCTATCAACTCCAATTGGTCTACCTGACCATGGAGCATCATCCAGCAAGAAATCTCTAGCATGAAACTTCACAAACCACTTTTGACGTGCTCTATCAGTCACTGCACCTTTTCCACACACTGCACAAATCTTTTTTTTTAAATTTCAGTTGCATTTTTACCTTCCTTGAAACAATAAAGCATAATATACCAAAAATGTTGCATATTTTCTTTCACCTTTAATATTAAAATAACTACACAAAAATTCACCAATTTTGATTTTTTTTTTAAATGCACGCTGATATGACAGCTGTCACAATAGAATCTAAAAAAACTGTTTCAAACGAAGTTAAGGACAACTATGCACTAGTAGAGACATCTTACAGAAAGAAAGAAAAAAAGGAAAACAACTTCTTGGCCAACCCAGTAACATCCAAATATACAAATAATAGCATTCATGCCTCCACGATTAAATAGGATAAAAGGATGAAAAAAGAACGAATGAATGCTCATGTCAGAGTTTAATATGGGACTTGACTTCTCTGTAGAGCAAGAGGAAAGCATATGTTGAATGCGTGAAGCCTGTGATATTATATGAGAGTTAGGGGGCTTTCTAGTCTCACTTTGGGAAGTTTGTGGACAATGCGAGGCCCACGGATGATGGTGAGAACTCTCAGGAAGGTAACAGGCCCTCAGCTCCAACTGGAACTCCCATATAACTGGAATGAAGGCCTCTTTTTAGGGAATATTTTTTACAAGTGTTAACATTTCTTTGATTGACGGAAACAGAGTGCCCAGTCAAAGCACTTCCTTCAAAATGGAGCAGGCCCTTTGGATTCATATGCCAGGGAAAGGGAATCTGGAACCAGTTTTTCCAGAGATAGGCAACCCGCTGTAGGTGTGCTGTGTTATGATTTCACTACGGCAGACTTACAACGAGTAGCTTCTGCTAATTTTCAGAAATAAAGAATTCCTAAAACTGTTATTCTTTTTCCCAGGAGCTCAGGAATGTGGGTCCCCTCTTTAATTCCAGAAAGGCAGTTAGGTAAGTAATGGACATTGTCAGATGATAGTCATCTTCTTATAATCTACTCTGCATTCTTTCCCAGGACCCAATTTTAGCAAAAAACAAAATAACACCCATCTGATAGAACTTCAGGAGTTAAGAGGAGAAAGTCTGAGGAAGATTTTTAAAGAATAAACTAGCAAAATATACTCATGATCAAGCTGATAAAAAAAATCACAGGTGAAATCTAAGTTTACATCCAGTATGAAGAAGTATTTCGATGTTTTATAAATGGAGTTTAAAAGAAATTTTATTTATCAAAATAAATAAAATGGATGCTACAAATACATGATATTGTACCATTCAATGTATGTAGGTGTTTCCTCACTACCTTAAACTGGTTAGCATGATGCCTAGTGTAAAAAAAAAAAAGATCAAAAGAGGGCAACCCTCAAATGTCATTTTCTTGAGAGTCCAAAGTATAAAAGGACCCCTCAGGTAACAAGTAAACCCCTTGATCTATAAATTCTGTGATGAGGCCAACCCCAGCCTCTCCTTTCCTCTCAGAGAGGCTCTGCTGGTCATGCCAGATCCTTCCTCCACTGACCCAAACCTCCAGTGTAACAGGGCGCCTGCAGCCAGTGAGGAAGTGGGTCAGAACCTCAGCCACCTCTAGGGTTGGTGCGCATCCCACAGCTCTCTCCAATGGGGCTGTGGGAGGCCTCACCACCAAATTCTCTTCTAGAAGTCTCCAAAATTCTATAGTCAGTGCTATTGGATTCTCAGTGCCCTATCTCCAAGCCAAGTCCTTTCCCACAAGATTTCTGTTTTCCACTTTCTTGTAAGAAAAAGGGAGGGAGTCAAAACAATTCAAATTACATGATTGTTTGCAACTCCTTTCAAATGATGTGGTTAGGTTTTTCTAGCAGGGCTGCCAGTTCCAGGAGGGCTGGGACTGCTCCTGTCTGTGACTGCTGGATCACCTGAGTAGCTACTCATAAATAAGAGCTTCAGGAATGAATTCATTTTCTGTTCCACAGCAAACTACAAATTCTAACATATTTCCAATACTGAATAGGATATAAGTCACTTCTAAAAATTTAGGTTGACATACCCTATCACCCAGTTGCCTGGGATAATGCTAGCAAAAATATGGGGATGTTTCATTATAATTATAGTGAAATAAGTTATAGACTCTGAGATCTTTGGAAGAATGGACACTAATATGTCCAGTGAATATCATAATTTTTTGCAGTATCTCCAAATTTGCATATCATTATCAGAAATAATTGTCATTTTGACAAGGATTTTCTTTTCAGCTGATTTTCTTCTGAGTATAAAATATTCAGGTTTAGAGAACTTTTTTTTTAGAGTTAAAACTCCTTCAGTTCCATTAATACGTAAAGGTAATTTCATTAACGTCATTAAATCTTCCTTTATGGACTGAATTCCTATTAAATAGAACAGACTATGTTGTCTCTGTCACTAAGTCAAATTTGTTGAATTGAACTGAGTCTTTCTCAAGTGTATTTTAACCAAGTTTTAGGTGAAAATTATCCTCCAAATGATTGTGCTTAAGAGTATATTATTGTACCCTGGCTGGTGCGGTTCAGTGGCTTGATTGCCAGCCTGCAAAGTGAAGGGTCACAGGTTCAGTTCCCAGTTAGGGTACATGCCTGAATTGTGGGCCAGGTCCCCAGTTGGGGGCATGCGAGATCCAACCAATTGATGTTACTCTTCCTCCCTTACCGTCTCTCTTAAAATAAAAAATAAAAAAAGTATATTATTGTGACTTTCTAGTTACCCTATAATTTAACCTTCTTTAAATGACATGAGGGTATTACATTAAATAGTGACAAGTGGAATACATCACATGCAGAAACTGCAAAGACCACTAACTTTTTTTTAGCTGGATCCCACACAGTGGGTTGGAAAACATATAAACCCAGAGAAAAGAAATGTCCTGACCCCAAATAAATCCAGTTTTTCTTCACAAATTAAGTAGAGGTTAATTGGAGAAATCCAATGAGTAGGCAGCCTGCTCGTGGGATCCGTTCACTCACAAATGAGTCAGACACTGGAGACCAAGAGCCAAACTAAGGGCCCTCCTCACGACATTTCCATGGGCTTATAGTGTCATGGAAAAGACAGTTAACAAGTCAACAAACAGCTAGGAAAGATAATTCCAGATGCTGCTAAGGGCGTTGAAGACATAAAACAGGGTAATGTGACAAACGGTGAGTGAGGAGATGGGCTACTGAGGCTGTTCCAAAAGGCCTCTCTGAGGAGCTAACAGGAAGTTCACCCATTTTCGAACTTTATTAGTACCTCCGTCTGTTTATTCTATTTCAGTTGGCTGGGATGATTGGTGGCTAGCTAATGCTTAGGGCCCCCTGGGGCAGCCCCAGCGTAAGTTCCTCAGGACCCTTTCCCTGAACCAGGAAGGCCCAGCCTGTTCTCCGTAGCCACCACTCTCACGTGTGTGTTAAACCCTCACTCGTGTGTGTGTGTGTGTGTGTGTGTGTGTGTGTGTGTCTTATACCCTCCAGAAGAGGCTCTGTATCCAGCCCTCAGGATGTGGAGAGCTGCAAATAGCACGGACAGCTGCAGCTGGAGGTGGCTGACCGGGAAGCGAGCCAGCTGCTGCCACCGCCGGAGCCAGGCCTGCTACAGGCTCCTCGAGTCCTGGTGAGCAGCCTAGCAGAACCCTCAGTGACAGGCCAACGTACTAGTACAGATTAAGGCTTTGATTTTCTAACTCGTGCACATGTAATGATGGAAGGCAGGAGAAGAACATGTGCCCTTAAATGTTCTCTACCCATCTTCAAGCAGCCTCCGAGGTCAGTGAGCGCCAATAATTACCTCTGTCCAAGACGAAGTGGGTACATGACTGTGAGCAGAGCAATTGAACTGGGAACCAGGACCCAAAGGCATGGCCCTTCCCTCAGCATTTGTTCAGTGTCTTTACTTTAGTTCTTTAAAATATTTTCCTCCTGAGCTTTCTGCTAGCTCTGAGACTCACATTCTCCTCGGCCACATTCCTACACTTGAGAATATAAGTATTATTTACAGAGCGCCACAGGAAATTTGGCTTTAAGGAAGAAAGCCTAAAAAGAGATTGAAACCCAGCCCCAGGTTCTGCCACACAGGGAACAGGGGTGGGGTCAGCTGGCCACAGCCCCAGTCAGTTCTCCCCAAAGAGAAGTGGGAGAGGTGATGCTTCAGAAAAAGCAGATTCAGGGTCTAGGGGCTTCACCCTTCTGGAAGCTAGGTGTCTTCACATGGGTGTGCAGCTGTGCCTGAAGACAGGAGTCCCCCAACTAGGAGCACTGAGCTGGGGGAGAAAGCTTGGCTCTTTGGACCTACCCTTGCACAGGGTCATGGATGTGCTTCACCTGGGGCCCTGCCTGGTGGTGGAGGGAGAGTTCTGGTCCCTTGCAAGGTCAGTGTGACCTGGCGAGTGGCTGTAGATCCAGTCTCAAATGGGCAATTGTCCTGTGGGGTGCAGGTGTGAGTTCTGCCTCAGGAGGAGAGAAACTGCTGTCCTGAGGTAAGTGGGCTGGATAAAAACAAGGCTGCTGGGACTGGCCCAGATTCAGCTCTGCTGGTCGTCGGCCTCAACCCTGAGGGAGCGTCTCAGGGCAGGTTTAGCCCTCTCTCAGTTTTTACATGTAAAGAAGAGACAAAAGACAATCCAGAAATGAGTATACAACACCATAATTGTCACAGGTAATTGCTGCCAATAATTGTGACTTTATATTGTATTTTCATCGTTCTGTCTTCTTTTTGTTTTATTTTGTATTTTGCTGTGCAACCAAAAAGGTTAATGCTTATAATAAAAATGTTAAGAATTCTGCCGGTATTTAACACATGTTACTTAAGGGGTGTACCTTAAAAAAATCTCTTAAACCCATACTGAAGATTTTACGAAGTAAGATTTACAGTGAATGGGAAGCACTTTTATATTTTGACACTTTTTCAACTAAATTTTCAACACACTTTAGCAAATATGTATGTTTACTCCAGGTGCGTGTTTTGTCTCAGGTTTCCTTTTTGCTGAGTGCTTTAAGTCGGCCAGAACCTCCCCTGAGAGAGAAGATCTTCATGTGGAATATTAACTCCTCTGCCTATTATATCCATAAAGCCAGGCCTACCTCACTTCCTGTGGCATCGGAAATTGCTTTTGTGCACTGTTTGGAGAGGCCTCAGCATCCAGAAGCAAAGAAAATAAACCAGTACCCTAAAGAGATAAGACAATGAAGTGCAAAGACCTAAAGCAGCTCTCAATTTTAAGTCACTGGTTTTCAAAAACAACTCAAGCACAGGCTTTGCAGTCACACTGCTTTGCAGCAGCTCTCAACTTGACCACTTGCTGATTGAGTGTCCTTGGGCAAGCATTTAACCTCCTGAGCCTTGGTTTCCACATTGTAAAATGGGCACAATAATCACATGTGTGAGAATTTAATAAAATAATCCACATGAAATGCTGGCACAGGTCTTGGCATTTGGTTAAAACTCAGTAGTCAGCTATTACTTTAACATTTTTTTAAAAATTTATTGATTGATTTTAAAGAGGGAGAGAGAAAATCCAGCTGTTCCACTTATTTATGGTGATTCTTGTATGTGCCCTGACTGGGGATAGAACCCACAACCTTGGCATATCTGGATGACGCTCTAACCAACTAAGCCACCCAGCCAGGGTAGTTGTTACTTTTTGTATAACAAGAACAATTATATAAGAAATTAGCTTGCAATAATTACTATTATACTATTACAAAGTCTCCTTTTCTTTCCCAACTTAAGCTCCCACTTTAATGTAAAACAGTATAGCAGCTCCATTCCTAATTATTTGAACTTGATGTCAGTGTTTCCCAAGCTTGTCTGAAAACTGGCATCACCTGGGTCTCACCCCAGAGATTTTTATTTAGATGACTTGGTCTGTGGGTAGGGCTTCAGAAGTTTTGAATGTTCCCCAGGTGATTCTAGCGGACAGCTAAGTATGGAAACCAATGCTTTTTGGTGTTGTCCTTATCCAAAAGGCAAACAGACGTCTACAGTTTAAATCAAATTAAAGCAGTATGCATTCAAAGCTCATCATTTGACTTAAATTTGCTGCATTAGCTGTTCAAACCAGACATTCAATTGGGCTTATTTTTTCACTGAATTTATGTTTTGACTGATTTGACCAATCAATTCAGTAAAGAATTATAATCATATGGCCACAGCCTCAAGTGAATTGAATTTGTTGGGAATCAGCTATGATTGTTTGGGTACACTATTTGGAATCTTTTAGATGATACGTTACCACAGAAGTCACATTACTTAATTCCAGTCCTATTCATTTGTTAATCTAGATATTAAGTGAAAATGCTGATCATTTTGGATTGACTTAACCAATTCATTTAGTAAAAAAAAGAAAAAAAATTCTCAAGCTCCTATAGCTGCAGCCTAAAAGACACTGAATTTGTGGGGGGTAAACTAGGGTTTTAAGTGTAATATAGATTAGAACTGACTACAGGAATACACATCACTTAATTCCATCCTGCACATTTGCTAACCGACTGAATGTTGAAGTGAGATTAATGTTGTCTCATCCCTTTGATCTCATCCTGGGACCTCTGAAGGCATATAGATAGCTATTGGATTTGCACACCACCGGCTGTGTATTATTAACCTCTTTAAAAATTAATGGGCGTGTTGGTCCACTTAGTGCTTTGGTCATACTGACCCATCGGATGAATCATGAGTGAGGTAGCACTCAGTCTCCATCAACTTCCTGTCAACATTTTCCATTAAAGGCATGAAATGCTAGATTAGAAAAAGGTCCTGCACCCCAGGAGTTCTAAATCTGGCCATAGGCCTGGGCCATCCTGAGCTCCTTTCAAAGCTGGGCAGAGCAAACCTTTCTGGGATGTACCTATAATCAGAATTCAACACCCCTTGTCTCCATGTTCTTATGTGTAAAACATAAAACAGTTATCAAGTAGAAAACCAGGTAATTTTATGTGTATGAGCTACTTCTACCACTGTGGAACAGTTATTTATTAGGGTATTTATTTGTAACATACAAAGAAATGATATTGTTAGAAAATGGAGGGCATAAGAAAGGTATTTTCATTTTTCCCTTCTGATAGTTTTATTTAAAAAGAAATTTTAGGTGAAGACTGAGTTTAAATAGCTTATAGTGGTCAAAATGGTCAGAAGGGAACTAGATGTAGTTCCTATTGGATGTTAGGCTCTTTTGTGCACAATCTCCCTATCCTTATAACAACCCGTCAGGATAGAATCAGTCCCAATCCATAGATAGGGTGAGATTAAGTAACCTGTTCAAGACTACACAGCATGACATCACAAAAGGGATTTGAACCGTAGCCAGTCTACCTCAATATCCCATGAGCTATTCACTGCTTTGTCAGGGTGACTTAATAATCCTGGTTTTCCAGGAACTGAGAGTTCTCCTGGAACCTGGGATTCAGTTTTAAAACCATCTCTGGACAACCATGACAAGTTAGCTATGCTACTTAATAACCTGAGGCTACTGCTCCCTTAGTCAGCTAGATTCCAGGTCCTAGGTCTCCCCTGGTGGGAAGGACACTTTTCAGAAAATAACATATCCAACCATATTACACTCCCACTGGATAAAGCATGTTAATGACACTTATAGCCAAATTACTATGTCCTTAGGTCATGTAGGTCAAGGATCAACACATTCTTTCTCTGAAGGGCCATGTTTGATTTTTTGGGTCATGGGGTCTCTCACAACTACTGTCATTGTAGTGGGAAGCAACCATGGACAACACAAAAATGAATAGGTATGGCTGTGCTCCAAGAAAATTTTATTTACCCAAATCGTAAGTGGACTGGATTTGGCCCATGGTTATTTTGCCAAAACCTGGTATAGGTTAATAAAGAATCCTTTGCATACTTAATTCATTTTTGAAAAAGAATTATTTCTGAAAGTTACTTTAATTGGAATAGGGCCAGTGGGCAGCTTGGAGCTGTCTTTTTGACCCACCTATTCATCAGTTAGCCATGTCTACTATTTTCTAATATTTGGGGGCTATGGCATTTGACTTTTCTAACCCTACCCAAAATCACATAGTGTGTAGGTGTGTGAAGGCAGCTGAATGACATCTCCCATCACAGATTTATATCCCCTTTCTCTTCTGTGGGGAGATATTAGTCACACTCATTTCTCTCTGGTCTTTTCAACCACTTCTTTTATTTCCAAATACCATTTAAGAAGTAATTCCTATTGCACTCTACGTAAACTGGAGAAATATTCATTTGCTTTCATATAGCATCTTTCTTTTTTTAGACTTTATTTATTTATTTATTTAGAGAAATGGGAAGGGATGGAGAAAGAGGGGGAGAGAAAAACATCAATGGCTAGCCCCCAGCACACGCCATGATGGGATCAAACCCACAAGCCAGGTATGTGCTTTGACCAGGAATCAAATCTGTGACCTTTTGCTTTGTGGGACAATGCCCAACTAACTGAGCCATGCCAGCCAGGACATCTTCTTTATTGTGTACTGAAAAATACTATTAGACTTTTTTATACTGAAATACAAACACCCTTTTACCACTAGCGCAGCCTCTACCATCCTGGCATTCATTCGTGGGTATCCCCCCTCCTGCACTCCAGTGCTCTCTGAGCATTCCCTCTTTGAGGTGAATCAGGGGGATACTCCAGACCTTGTACCCCATCACAGAGATTCCCTGAAGTGGAGGAGCCCACAGAGCTTCTTAGATCCTCAAATGCAAAAGAAACATGGGTGTGGCTTGAGGGCACACTGGGGAGGAATGCAAGTTTAGGGGGAGAAAACAAATGGGAAGGTTTGGGCTCAGGAATAAGGCAAACATAGGAGGGGACAATGATTAGCTCAGGAATAGAAAGACACTCAGCCTTTGGAGACAGCGGGAGTCATAAGGAGGGAACATGTATTAAAGCAGGCTGAAGCCCCTAGTTCTGAAGCAGGAAATGGACAGTGATAAAAAAAGAGCACTTCAGGCAGTTGTCCTACTGGCATTGTCCAGAGTGGTTGCAACCAGAAGTCTGGGGCAGAGTGTGGTAATCAAGATGAACAGTAAGGAACAGGGTTCAAAATAATTCCATAGGAATAAGAAGGATGTTGGTAGCATCACTCATTCCAGAAAAATTGGAAAGAGGTGATGCCAACTTAAAAAGATGATTTCAAAATTCAGCTTGAAAAACTTAAGGTATTTTCATGCACCTTGGAAAAAGATTTTCCCTGAGTGACTCAGGTGAGAGATTAGGGCTGTATGTATTTTATGTAGAACTCAATACAAATGATAACTGAACCAGGCAAACAGTTTTCATGTGTTTTTCTTTTTTCCCCTTTAACTTTCATTTTCTTTATGATCTCTGCCTAAATTAATGTTTGTCTTAAGAGAAACATTAGAACTAGTGTCTCCTATGACTTACTCTAGCTGCTCAATGCACAAACCTGCAGATGACATCCACACTGGACATTCTCCACTAATTTTAGCTTGCCCAGATCATGGCTTTTGAGGTGACTGTAAGTGGTCTGGCTAGGTTGGATTCTTTTTTTTTAAAGTATATTTTATTGATTATGATGTTACAGTTGTCCCAATTTTCTTCCCATTTACCCCCTCAGCCCAGTATCCCCCTTCACTCCAGCAATCCCTCCCCCTTTAGTTCATGTCCATGGGTCATCCATATAAGTTCTTAGGCTTCTCCCTTTCCTATACTATTCTTAACACACACACACCCCCCCCCCCCCGTCTATTTTGTTCCTACCAATTATGCTTCTTAATCCCTGCACCATTTTCCCCTTTTACCCTTTCTCCCTCCCAGCTGATAACCCTCCATATGATCTCCATACCTATGATTCTGATCCTCTTCTGGTTGTTTGCTTAGTTTGTTTTTGTTTTTTAGATTTAGTTGTCCATAGTTGTGAGTTTGTAGTTATTTTAGTGCTCATAGTTTTGTGACTTCACCTGTTCTGCCCATTTGGATGAATGTGGCTACTTTAAACCCCTGGTTGTTGGACTTCCATATACCTCGATTTTCTGATGGTTCTGATTGTTATCTGTTTTTGAAATTTGGTTGTAATTCTTTCTATGGTTGCGTGAGGAGGCAAAGCATGTCCTCCTATGCCTACATCTTGACTGGAAGTCCTGTATCTAGGTTGGTTCTGACAGCTGGTTTTCATTGCTTGGTCCTGCCTGTCTTGCCCATGCCACACTAGTCAATGAATTGGTGATTGGTAAGCTTGTACTTAGGAGAATTGATTCAAACTGCTTATAACTCGAAACAAGAATAATTTAAAGAAGGTATTACAATATTTAGGAGTTTATAAACATATACCTAGGTAAATATGTATGCACTAAGCAATGCATTATTTTTGTTTGATGATACAGTATTCCCTCACTTATTGTGGGTATTACGTTCTAGACCCCCCCGTGAAGTAGAAACCTTACATTTATTCTACACTTTTAAACCTACGTAACTTTAACAACATACATATACAGTACAGCAAAATCCCACAATATAGCAAGAAATCTGCGATAAATAATTAAATATAATATTTTTAAAAATCCCACGATATAGTGAGGCCATGATAAGTGAACCACGATATAGAGAGGGACTACTGTAAAATCAGAATCAACTATTCACCTGAAAAAATACAATAACTGTTCATCAATTTAACCCACTGACTACAATTTTTGAACCTTACCCATGTAAGAAAGGCATTAATATTGAAGATTATAGCGATCTCCAGTAGAGGAGAATACAGCAATAAATAATTTAGTTTCTTTATGCTTCAGTTGCTTACCTGAATTACATGTGAAACAGCAACAAACACTGGTGCTATTGGAAAGTTGACATTATTACCCATTTCTTATTTAACAACAGAATAATTAAAAGAGAGAGAGAGGAGATGCTGGCAGTGAGAAACTCACTGTTGTATTAAATACAGATTCTATATATAGAGAAACTATGTGTTTGGTTTCGCTTCAGGATATTCAAAGCCACTAGCAAGAGAATGACTTCTGTTGTGGCCAAAGTCAACAATTTTTATTTCTGTTTTCCATTGGCATGCATATGAGTGGAACACAGTACATTTGGGAAAAACACGTAGACTTGGAATCATCATACTATGAGACACATACCTTATGCTTTGAATGTTTCCTCACTGCTTTGGGAATGCAGCATGAGCAAAGAATATACAAATTAGTGACCTGGTGACATTCCAGTAAAGTGCTAGTATGGGTCTGGGATGGTTCATACAGGAAGAGCCACTCCTGAATTTTCAGTTATGTAAAAATTTATTCTATAACCTGTCTCTAGAACTTGGGTTTCAAATATCATAGTAACTTACCCAATCGAGCCCTTGTTGCTAGGGAATTTTCCTGCAGACTTACAGATATTATCTTCCTCATCTCACTAGAGATGGGAGTGTCTCTCACTCTCCATAAATGCCAAGGTTTTTCCTCTCTCTCCAGAAGAAAAGAGTGTTCTGAGGTAGACCTCCTACTCCCCCAGGCATAAACATGGTGAAATGTATGTATTTCCAGAGAGGTCTTCACCAAAAGTTCAGGCATCTTGAGAGCCCTTTTTATGAAATATTGTTTCTCTATACTGTTGATAGTTGTGCCTGCCAGACAAGATGTTCGCAATAAACTTTGTAAACTTCCATGTTTTGAGAAATAAATTCTAGGTGTTAAAACTGCAAATAGAAGAAATTAATGAAAAGAAGTTACAGATAATGTAAATAAAGTCTTCAACAGTGCTTGGCACATAGCATGGCTCAATAAATATTATAAATGGTAGATATTATAATTTTATTATTTGGGATTATTCATATTTAATGACAAATGGTAGCATATATATACATATTCATAAACTCATACACATATGTATATAATGGGTATGTACACTATAAACAGAGAAGTGTCCAACTTTTCTAATTGCCAAAAATAATCTTTGCCTATGAATTAGTTCATTGCTGTTTACTGTTTATTTGTCCTGCTGTTAAGAGAGTTGGAAAGGAGAGCACTATTGGAGGTGTGAAATGGCCTATCTATTTTAGTTAATTATTAAGCCAGAAGCCTCACCATAATAATTCTAAGCATAGCATTAAAGCAACTTTGGTCATTGATGAAACACCTAATCGATAAATTAAAATTACAAAACATACTGCATGATGCCACCTTTATCACAGAATAGAGTGTGAGAATTAGCTGGCATTTCCAATGGCATCTAATACAATGCCTTCATTTTACAAGAGAGGAAACTGGGGCCCAAAGAGGTAAGGTGACTGCATCAGAGCACACAGTAAGTATCAGAAGGTTTATTCCAAGACTGGACTTTCACTCCCAAATCGAGGCTCTGTCCAGTCTCATTATCTGTGATGCTTTTTCCCCTAAAAAAAAAAAAAAAGTCTGATTACACTGAGTCTGCCTTAAGCCGTTATAGTTGGGGTTGCCTCCTTGGCCTCTTGCGGGTGACGACTTTGTAAGCCTCTGAAATCAGCGAAGAGGGATTATGATTCTAAAATAATTGATCTGAAGGGGCCCAACAAGTTTCCCTTACCCTCATCTTTTCTGCTCTGCTGTTGCAGACATAAAAAAATAATAATAAAAAAAACCAGACAGGGGTGCTCAGCAACATCACCTGATTTTAGAATAAAAAAGGGCATTGTTTTACTTTTGCTTTCCAAGTGTATTTTAAAAGAAAGTCTTTGAAATAGATCACAGATATCTTTCTTATATCCAGACAAAGCATTTTTAGTGAGAACAGAAGAGCACGTTGATCTAGGGATAGGCATTTGTGCATTTAAAAGCCATATACCTTAAGTGTGATGAACTGGGGGCTATTTTGGTGACCAGAAAACCAACCAACCAGCCAAACAAAAACCCAAACACCTTTTCAAACTTTCCATTCACTTCTGGTGGGCACTGCAAAGCCTATTTCCATGTCTGAAGGGGCATCTTTTAAATTGAGTGGGTGTCTTGGGAGTATACCCCCACTTCCTGCAGAAAGCTATGTGTTCAGCGTACATCATTCGCTCACTACAGGGCCGACTGACCGACTGCTTGTGGCACCTCACCTCTTTTGGGCACACCTATGCTGAAGCCTATTTCCAAGTTTCTTGCCTTAGTGGGGTTGTGTGTTTCCCATCAAGAAAAAATTAACACAAGTTTCCTTGATAACATTTTAGACAATTTCCTCCTTAATGAAGGAAGGCCTTGCCTCCCTGTCATTAGAATCCCAGCCAGCCTGACTTCAGATTAAATTTGTCCATTAAATGGTAGGAGATGCTTCAGTGCACATATGCTGTTGATAAGATGGCTCTTCAGACAGCCATGTGTTGTAAAGCTACTATGTGCCTGTGTCCACTGCCAGGGAAAGGCATCCCAGCACAGAGTGTGTATGTGTGTCAGTGGTGCCCAGAGACCGTACATATACATGAATATGTATATTTCAAGGAAGGAGCAACAATTGAGAATGGACAAAAGACACACAGTCAAGGGCACCCTCCCAAAGCCTGTGATTGTACCAGTAACCAAAGCTTTCTTGAGGAAAACTCAGTCCCACTCACTTTTAGAGTCTGAAATTACATCTGAAGATGTGCTTTGGGGATGTGGGCACTGAGGAGCCTTTCTGTCAGCACCAGCAATAAAAATTCTTTATGTGACATTTTCTTTCCACAGACATCAGAAAAAAAACTGGACCTGCCTTGTCAGGATAAAAAGGACACTCTACCTGCTTTCTTAAAACCTTACACGGTATCCTTCCACCTTTGGTTTTCGACAGATATTTTTGTCTCTGAGCCAAGAAGACTGCCTACCATGGGTCTTTCACATGATGGCTACATTTCACAAAAGAGGTGTTTTTACCTGATTTTTTTTTTCTCTTGTGGCATTTAAAAACCCTGCAGTGGAACTTTGCCACACTCTTGTTTTTTTTTTTTTTCTGTCCCCAAGGCACCACTGTGAGTTGGTGAGAGAAAAAATATTAACTTCACGTAAGCCTAAAGAGAGGTCAGCAACATGTCCAGAATCATACGGTGACTGGTGACTCAGAAGACCTGCTTGGGCGGTTTCTTAATCAGCTAGAAGGTTGGCTAAACAGCAGGAGGTGTTTATTAATTTTGGAAATCTCTCACATTGTGTTTCTGAATGGCCAACGTTTAGATTAAGGGGCAAATTACTTAGATTTTACTCACTACCCCAAATCAACCAAGTGAAAATAAAAATATATTCAAAAAAGTTTATAGAAAAGTTCTGTCATCATAAAACTATAGTTGGTTATTACTAAGCTAGAAAAATCTATTTGAAAGATACCGCAAGTTTTTCAAGTTAATTTCATGGACAGTCTCTGCCCTCATGACCATACCTCTGCCCCCGTCCCTGACAGGACCACTGTGAAAAAAAGGCAGAGGATGTCAAGACCAACATCTAAGCCCACGTGACATCTTTAAATTTTTCTTGTTTGGGTGAAAGCTGACTTTTCAAATACCTGGATGACACATTTTCAGTTTTTATCTCAATGCTTGTACAGTAGATAAAATGTTAGAGAATTCAGGGTTTATTAATCAGCTCGTGGCAACTATTAATTTTAAATTAAAAGTCTGCTCTTTTTATATTCAGCTGTGGTTGAAATTCACATTTTCTTTGTATCAATAAAATAATCTTTCCTCTCCTTTATCTTTTGCAGGTTAAACAATTCTAGTTCCTGTAACTCTCCAGTCTGTTTCTAGGTCCCTCTCTGGACAGCTGTGTGACTCCTCTCTGAGCCTGCTGAGTTTCCTGATTATGTTCTACCTGCACCAGCCCACCCTCACCTTCCAAAACAAAAACAAAACAACTCACATATTCCCCAGACTAACAGGAATGGTTCACCTTCCCCTGTCAGCATGTGTCATTTATGTCATATGTATTAGTACCTGCAGTCATCTGTGGGTTTCTATGGCCACTTTAATGAATAAGTTAAATTCTAGATAGTAAAAAGTTTAGTAAATTGACCAAAAAAGTCTTAGTCACCCAATATAAAAATGAAATAAAAACATATCTTTTATGAAGACATTGGCTGTGACCATGACTTACAGAAGAAACCCCTTGAATTCTTAGCAACATGGTGATTTAACGTTGCTCACTGAGGTACATGGGTTTCATCTAAATGATGGTCATCATGAGAGATGGTCATACTGGCTGTACAAAAGGGAACTTAAGAAGGAGACTTTCTTTACAAGGTGAAAGTAAAATAAGCTTAGCTGATAAGTTTCTGTAGATTTTAAATATGAAAAATTAAAGACATTAGCTCTAGTTATTTAAAAGCATACACTTAAGCTTTTTGATCCCTTAATTAAAGTTATTTAAAAAAATGTTCAAATGCAACTTTTTTTTTTTTTAAGTATATTTTATTGATTATATTGTTACAATAGTTCCAATTTTTTTTTCCCCTTTGCTCCCCTCCGCCCAGCACCCCCCTTCCCCAACAATCCCCTCTCCAAGTCCATGCCCATGGGTCGTACATACAAGCTCTCCCGCCTCACCCTTTCATATATTCTTCTTCTTCTTTTTTTAAAATTAATTAATTAATTAGTTAAATATTTTAACAATAAAAAATAACAATTCCTCCCTCTCAGACTTAAGACCCTTTACAATCTTATAAAGGACAATGGATGAAGGTCTCGAGCTCCTCTAGCTGCTTCAAGCTGGACATGGTCGTCGTCCTACCTACCCGTGGGTCAAGAAATCCCTAATAAGAGTGGGGATGTGGAGGGGAGGGTGGCCTTCCCACAAGGGGAAGGATCGTGCAGACTCCAGGTTGGTTGGCTGTCTCTGGACAACGGCATGCTTGGTTTGACAGGCTGGCATCCTTGTATTCTGGGGGCAACAGGGTTAAAGGACATCATTTAATCCGTAACCACTAGATGACAAAAGACAGGTATTAATTTTTCAATGTCCCACATTAGGGAAAAGAAGGGCTTCTTTGGAGGAAGGTGTGCCAGGTACATCTCACCTGTCCAAAACCCTTTTGCCCATTATACTTATTTTGGACTGAGGGAAATATTTTAGGTTTCCCCCATCTCAGGCCTCTGGGCTTTTTCTGTCCAAGCCATTAGGATAGAAAAGAGAAACCAGTTTTAAAGTGAAGCCCATAGACCACCCCGTTCTTCACCAACCCAGCCACTTAGTTCAGCCAAACCATTGAGTCTCAGGAGGCAGCAATGCAGACAGGATTAAGTGAGGCCTATGCATACAGATAATCACTCAGGTAATGAGATTGTAGGCTTATGCCCTTTGAAAACAGAAAACACATGTTAATTTATGTAACATAACCCACATACAAGTCTCTAAATCTGTAGGACTGTCTTATCGGAAGGAAAATCCTTGTCCTTCTAATATTCACTGAACTTGCATTTCTATTCTTTATATTTTTATTCCCCCCCCACTAAAAAATTTTCTGTTTGTTTGTTTTTCCACTACAGTTGTCTCACTTTTTTTCCCCCTCTTGCTTCCCTGCACCCTGCCCCCCCCCACAGTCAGTCCCCACCCAGTTGTCCATGTCCATGGGTCATTCATACATGTTCTTTGACTAGACCCTTCCCCTTCTTACCCCTTCTCTCCCTCCCATCTCCCCCTTTGTTACTGTTAGTTTATTCCTTGTTTACATACCTCTGGTTCAATTTTGCTCATTTGTTTGTGTTGTTCATTAGTTTCCTGTAACAGGTGACAGCATAAGGTAATTTTCTTTTGTTGCCTGGCTTATTTCGCTAAGCATAATTCTCTCTAGTTCCAATCATGTTGTTGCAAATGGTAGAAGTTCCTTCTTTCTTTCAGTACTTATTCATTGTCATTTTCCCCCTTTGTACTCGTGTTCCTCTCTGTCTCTCTGTTTCTTCATCTTCTTAAAGCAGACCCTTTAGCATCTCTTGCAATGCTGGTTTGGTGGAGATGTATTCTTTTAGCCTTCTTTTGTCTTGGAAACTCCTTATTTCACCTTCCATTTTGAATGAAAGCCTTGCTGGGTAGAGTATTCTTGGTTGTAGGCCTTTGTTTTTCATTGCTTGGAATATTTTTTGCCATTCCCTTCTGGCTTGTAGTGTTTCTGCTGAGAAATCTGATGATAGCCTTATTGGAGCTCCCTTGTATGTTATTAGTTGTTTCTCTCTTGCTGCTTTTAGGATTCTCTCTTTGTCTTTGAATGTTGGCATTTTAATTATGATGTGTCTTGAAGTGGGCCTGTTGGGGTTCATCTTCATTGGGACCCTCTGTGCTTCCTGGACTTGCGTGACTCTTTCTCTCGTCATGTTAGGAAAGTTTTCTGTCATTAGTTTTTCAAAGAGGTTTTCTATCCCTTGCTCTTCTTCTTCTCCTTCTGGAATTCCTATGATACGGATATTATTACGTTTCATGTTGTCCTGCAGCTGTCTTAGAACCTCTTCAGTCTTGTTCAGTCTTTTTTCATTTTGTTGCATTGTCTGGGAGTTTTTGTGTAGGTTGTCCTCCAGCTCGCTGATCCGATCTTCTGCTTCCTCTAGCCTGCTTTTAATTCCTTCTACTGTGTTCTTCAATTCAGAGATCGTATTTTTCATTTCCTCCTGGCTCTTATTGATAGCTTCTATGTCCTTTTTCATGCTCACGTAATTTTCTGTGAGTTCCTTGTAGTTTTTCTGGAGTTCTTTGAAGTTTCCGCTGAGCTCATTGAGCTTCTCCATAATCCATGTTTTGAATTCCATATCTGATAGTTCGCTCTCCTCTATTTCATTTAGCACTCTTTCTGGGGATTCTACCTTTCCTTTTGATGGGAGGTTGTTTCTCTGTCTCCCCATTTTTTTGACTCCTATTGTTTGTTGGTGCTTCTTGGAATGATCTGCACTTCCTGGATCTGCCTCTGGTGGCGTCAGATCATGTACCAGTCTGGCCCTAGGCAGCCTGTTGGAGACTTCCAGGGATCTACTGCTGTTGTCTGTCTTCTTTGATTGTTAATCTATTCAATCTGTGATTAGCTGTCAGGCTTAAGGACTGTGGGTGTGGCAGCTTAATTCCTGTAGGCAGGGCTTTTGCTTCCCCTCAGGCTGACGCCACTTGGAGGGGAATGGTCTACCCGCAGTACCGGGGATGAGTCAGCACTGGGACCCAGTCAGCCGCTCCTCCAGTTCTCCCCTCAAAGCCACCGTGCCAAATTCTCCCCAAGTGTCTCCAGTCCTCTCTGCCTTCCCTCTGCTTGAGCCCAGGGTAAGTGGTGGCCAAAATATTTTCGTATGTGATCCACTTAAGAGCTCTTTTTCTCCTGCTGTTTCTCTCCGGCTAGCAAGAAAGCCTGTGGCTTTTCGCTTTTCACAGCTGATACTATTTTACTTTCCACTCTGTCGCTGTAGGCTGGGAAGCCCAACTGGGGGTTTAGACCCTGCCCTTCTCAGGGGGAATCCCCGGCTGCTGAGCTGTTTCTCAGCCCCTTCAGCTGCCACCCGTGGGAGCCCAGCCAGCCCTTCCACGTCTCCGCACTCCCTACCGGTCACGTTGTGATGTAGCGGCCTTTTCTGTCTCTCCGTGGTTATAAGACTTCTCTCCAGCTGGTGTTCGGTTCGTTATTCCAGATGATTTCTCCAAAATTACATTGTAAATCCAGACTAGTTCTAGGAGGAAGTTAGTGTAGCTTCCACTTACTCCTCCGCCATCTTGTTTCTCCCCAAATGCAACTTTTAATGGCTTGATTTCTAAAATAAGATCGTAAGCAGAAGAATGACCAAATCTGCATATATCTGTACTACAGGAGGAACTGTGTCACCAGTTACTATAGGGAAGTTCAGGAGTGCCAGTGTGCTTGTTAAAGATCTTACTGTATAGGGATTGGGGTGGGGTGGGGAGCAGGGCATGAAAATGTCACCAAGGAGAAGGAAAGTCTAGCTGTGGTAAAAGATGCAGCAAAAACTAGAGCTGGAGAAGCTACTTTTTTGGGGGGGGTCTGTGAAATCTGCTTTTGTTTGGTTCTCTTTACCGATGCCATCTGAGCCCCTTGTACCTCCCCTCCTATATCTTCACCTTGAGCCTAAAGTAAAGACACTCAAGGTATGGGGTGCATCCCAGGTATTCCAATCACTAAGTCAGTTCAGCGTGGGGAAACATCAATTAAAATAAAAGTGGATTTCTTACAGTTATTACTGTGGCTTTGCCTAGGCCCAGGTTCAAAATTTTCACCCTTATGCTACCTCCCGTCTCAACCCCCTGGCAAGGGGAGAAATAGAAAGGAATGGAGCATATAATTATTTTCTTTTCAGGTTTTCTAAGTAACCTTGGGTTCTCACTGCATTGTGTGTTAACATCATGAGGTCTCAGTTCTTATCATAGCAGAGTAGCCAGATGTTATGGTTTTAAAATTCCAGCTGTTCTTATGGATAGGTCCATCTGTTAAATGGTCACTTTCAAAGGTTGTCTACGTACACACTCTCTAGTTAAGTTCTTATGTGGCAATTTAAACTTATGCTAAGCATAGCATCTCGCCCACTTGTTAGCATGACTATCCATGGTCCAACCAAAATTTTTTTAAAGTATATTTTATTAATTATGTTGTTACAGTAGTTCCAATTTTTGTCCCCTTTGTCCCCTCTGCCCAGTACTCCCCTGCCCTCCAGCAATCCCACTCCCCTTAGTTCATGTCCATGGGTTGTGCATATAAGTTCTTTGGCTTCACCCTTTCCTACATTATTCTTAACTTCCCCCTGTCTATTTTGTACCAATCGATTATGCTTCTTAATCCCTGCACCATATCCCTATTTCTCCCCCTCCCCCCTCCCAGCTGATAACCCTCCAAATGATCTCCATACCTATGATTCTGTTCCTATTCTGGTTTGCTTAGTTGGATTTTGCTTTTATTTTTTAGATTCAGTTGTTGATAGTTGTGAGTTTGTTTTCATTTTAGTGTTCATAGTTTTGATCTTCTTTTTCTTAGTAAGTCCCTTTGACATTTCATATAATAATGGCTTGGTGATGATGAGCTCCTTTAGCTTTACCTTGTCTGGGAAGCACTTCATCTGCCCTTCCATTCTAAATGATAGCCTTGCTGGATAGAGTAGTCCTGGTTGCAGGTTGCTTTTCATCATATTGAATACTGCTTGCTAGTCCCTTCCTGCCTGCAAAGTGTCCTCTGAGAAATCAGCTGATAGTCCTATAGGCACCCCCCTGTAGGCAACTCTCTACCTCTCTCTTGCTGCCCCCAGGACTCTGTCTATATCTTTCACCTTTGGCATCTCAATCATGATGCATCATGGCGTGGTCCTATCTGGGTCCAGCTTGCCCGGGACCCTCCTTGCTTCCTGGACCTGTACATCCATCTCCTTCACAAAATTTGGGAAGTTTTCCTCATTTTTTTCAATTCTTGCTTCCTCATTTTGCACTGGTTGACTGTTTTTTTCTTCCTTATGTTCCAAATCATTGATTTGAATCCCAGTTTCCTTCCCTTCACCATTGGTTTTGTGTGGATTTTCCTTCTTTTCACTTAGCATAGCCTTCACTTCTTTTATGCATTTGCCGTACTCAAGCATATCTGTCAAGTCTCTGAGCATCTTTATCATCAATGTTTTGAGTTCTGCGCCTGTTAGGTTGTCTATCTCATCTGTGAGGTTGGCTATCTCCTCGTCGCTTAGTTCTCCCACTGGAACCTTGATCCGTTCTCCTTTTTGGGCCATACTTCTATGTCTCATTCTGACAGGCTCCTGTGTTTGTTTGCCTCAGTGTCCTAGGTAGAGCTGTTGCTTCTGTTACATTGTAAGGGGCAGAGCCTTAGGGATTTGTCAGTACAGGGTGATCAGTTCCACCACATTGTGGTGCTGTATGTGGGGGAGGGGTCCACGAGGGAACAATGCCACCTGCCCAGCACCCACCCCTTTTCCAGGCACCTCTCCCACTTCTGCATTGGACTGGCACCCCTCTAGCCACTGCCCAGGCCGTCATTCCCAGAGCGGGTGTGTCTGCGACGTTCTAGGACCGTGGGGGCCCTTTAAACAAGCAGACTCTGCTGAGAGACTGGCAGATTCTGCCTCCACCCCAACCCCCACTGGTCTGCACAGTCAGAAGCAACAAGGCTTGATTCTCCCTGGTGCTGGGACCATGAGCTGCTAGGTCTGGTGAGGAGCTGGGAACGCTCCCCAGGTGTCCCTCTTGACTTTAAAACGTGTGACTGCGCTTTCCGCTGGCGTGTTGCTGCTGCCACCACACCGTGTGCTCTCGACCCCAGCTCCTCCCCTCCTACCTATCTGGATGAGTATTTCTTTTTTATATCATTGTTTGCAGGACTTCTATGCAGTTCGATTTTCTGGAACTTCTAGTTGTTTCTAGTTTTGAGGTAGTTGTAGTCCTTCTTAGTTAGGGAGAGAGACACAATGTGTCTATCTTGGCCGGAAGTTGGCCCAACCAAATTTAATTTTACTTGTATATTCACCAGCTGTTTAATTAAAAACTGGTATGTCTTCTACAAAGTGCACCACAGGACAAAGTAAAATCGTTGGTGTTTGAATTTGTTTCCCAAAGACTTTCCATTAACCCAATTCATTTTTCTTAACAGGAAGTCAAATGGGAAATGATAAAAAGTATGCAACTGAGAGCCAAAGATGGTAACAGATAGAGGTCAAATATACAAATATACCCATGCAAAGAGATAGAAATAATACATTTTGAGGCATTTTCACAAAAAGTTGCCTTTTTAAAGAAGAAATTATATTTCTTTACCTGAATTTTCAGATGTAATCCACTTTGTAGACTATTTGGAATACTAAAATCCCCTCTCACTTTTATTATAAAATTAGACTTGTAATATTTCTCTAGAACAAGTATTGGGTCCAGAAAAATACACAGAGCTCAATAAGAATGCAACAAAACATACCTAAAAAAGTGCATATTTGAAGATAAGATTATCTTTTACTGACAAATTATTTAAAGTACTACTCAAAATAACTTATGGAATATGAATGCAAAGTAGTCAGAGTTGTTTTTCTATTTGGCATAACAGCTAAGGAGCTTAAAAAGAATAGCAATATGATAACAGAACAAAACAAATGAGACAGCAGGGTCATGACTTCTATCAAGCCTTTTCCCTAAAATTCTGTAAGAGGTGAATATATATACATGTTGCATTTTTAAAAGCTTGTTGTGGAAGCTTATGGCTTTTGGAAATGAATGGTTAACCTTGGGTAAAGCCTAGAGGAGATGCAGACATTTTGTTTCCAAATGCACCTGGATAACAGGAAAACACTCAGCCACAGATAGAATTGCCACTGAGTAAGGGTTGTGCAGACTCCGGTTGGGAAGAAGTACACCTGGAAGGGGACTGAGGTAAGAGTCACAGCAAACAAGATTGCAGCAAATGGCAAATGTCAGGGTACAGATAACAACTGAATACACAAAAATTCAAAATAGGCTGTTTATGTGGCCTTTTTTGCCCTGACTAGAATAGAAGTTCCACGTGGGCAGGGATTTTAATTTGGTCGCTGCCATATCCCCAGCTCCTGGAACAGTGCCTGGCTCACAGAAGTTGTTCCATAAATATGAGTGAAGGAACAGAAGCTAAGTTTCAAAAGATGGATTTGTTAAAGGAAATTAAATTTCACAACTTTAAATGAGCACCTAAGCATGCTATGCCAAGTGTCTACATGTAACGTGGAAATAACTGTTCTATCAGACTGCAATGTAACATGAGAATTAAATGGTAAAATGTCAAACCTCAGGGCCCCATTTGGGACTTCCTGAATCAAAATCCTAGTGAGAAACCCCAAAACTATAATTTTAAGCAAGTATTCAGTTAAGTCTCCTGCATATCAAAGTTTGAATTCTACCAAAGGAGGGTTTTGTAGATAAGTAAAAAGATCTAATACAGAATTATCTCTCAAATACTCACATTAGTATGTAAAATCTCAAGGGCGAGGGAAGCTAATATTTAGGGTGATTACAATGGGCCAGGGACTGTTGAAGATGCTTTCACACATCATTATTTAATAATCCAAGGAGGTAGTTTCATTATATATCTATTTTTAAGGAAACAAGCTCCAGGACAGTAACTTGCCTAACCTTGCACAGCAAGTAGCTACAGGGAGTACAAGCCAGGTTTAAGTCCTGAGGCTACATGCTCCAGAACAGGGACATTCCGCGGCACCAGTCTTCAGGAAACATACATAGAGTCAGTTTCTGATTGGTTGAGTCTGTCAAGATGAATATGTGGAAATCAAGATTTGAGGTTTTAATTATGAGTGCTTAGTCACATATCATTTTAATAATCATAATTTTAAAAAGTGGAGCGCTCGGTGATGTGGTTTGTTTGGGGCAGAACTAGAAAACTCAGGTGCACAGGGTTGGGGAGGACAACAGGGGAGGTACAGACTGTCACATCTAACAGTGCTGCTCTGCTCTGGTCCACCGGGCGGTCAGGTTTTCTTATATTTAAGAGGGAAGTCAGAAGTTCAGCTTATCATATGAAACACCCTGATTTTTAAATGTAGATAACTAATGCAAAAGTTTAAAAACATACTTTGAAGGCCAAACAGGTTGGCAAAACAAAGACAGGCTGATGGGGCTCCTGCCTACAACCTCTGGTCTGGACTATGCAAATCCCAGGAGTACAGCTGCACAAAGTAACTGTGATATTATTTATTGTAAATGGTGTAGTCCAGAGGTGTGTGTCTGTAACCTGCTTACATGAAGATAGAGACTGTCACTATTGATTAAATTTGATAAAACACACATCAACTTGTCTTTCAATTTTCTACAGATGTATCATATGTGGCCTTAAGTCCAAATTTGTGTAAACTGAACTAGGCCTTTCTATTAACTTTCCATTGCAGGGTTGCCTCATTAGGGTTTTGATCTTCAGTTGGCATTGGCCAATTTAAAATTTACGATCCCTCGGCCTTTCAGCTCCTTTTAAAGGTAAATGATGTAAACTCTGGGGGAAGAATTTCAGTTTTAGGAAGCATCCCATACTGCCTTATAATAAATGCACTTGGAAATTTCCTAACTGGGACTTCTTGCTACTAGAGTTGAAGTTGCTCTGTTTCTGAGCAGAACAACTCTCTCACACAGAAAAAGACCTGATATACTACATGATCCAATAAACATGCTAGAACTAGCCTCTGAGGTTTAGTTTTTAGCATTACACAGTGTAAATAATTTTCCATTCTTTCAGTATTGGCACTGCTTTAGGGGACATTTTCATGTCTATTTTTTATGGCAGGGTTAAAAAGACCCCATTTCTGTGTCTTTATTTTTACAACGTGTATGCGTTTATTTCATATCATCAGGGAGGTAATGTTAACCGTACAAAGCAGACGTCATCATTAAGTCAAGTTCCTACATGCACTGTCCCAAGCCTGACGTTGAACACAGTACAGACGCACCAGCATCGGTGTGAACGTACTGAGAAGGCACTTACAAGGACGAGCTGCCTGGATTCCTTGTTACAAGCCTCCAGGAAGTGAAACCGGCAGGTTCTAATCTCATTTTCACGGCTATGTGTTTTTTATCGTAGTTTTCCACTGTGAGACAAAAGAGCATCAAAGGAGTCGGTGGATTTTTGAGAAGCAACGCCTCCTCTCTCCTGGAAATGTGACAGAGCCAAATACCCGGAGCTCTGCGGCCAGGGTTACAGACAAGCGTCCCCCGCCCCGCCCGAGCGCTCCGGGCCTGCCACCGCCACCACCAATTAGGGGGAGGGGGGAGGGGAGCAGGGGCGGGGCCGTGCCAAGGCGGCGGACAGGCACCTTTTTTTCTTTCGGTAGTTTCAGGAAAGCTCCCTGTGGTAGCCAAACCCGTCTGCCTGCTCTTGGGCTTCAAAGAAACTAAAGAACTTAAAGAAGTTGCTTATCACGCGCACAACATCCGAAGTGTTTTCTCTGCCCACCAGCAGGTTCGCAATCACCACCAGGTCCTCTAGCCCGGAGGGCTCTGAGCCCTCCTTCTCCTTTACTACTTATTCGCCCAACTTCCTCCTTCCACTTCCTCCTTAACCCCCAACCCCGATGGCCTCCCTCCCTCCCCCCACTTCACCCCCAGTCTTCCACCTTGTCTCTCCGTCACCGCCCCCCCCCCCACCTGCTCTCCCTCCCATTTCTTCCTCCCGGGCTTTCTCCTCCCCCACCTCCTCCTACCTCCCTTCCAATTCTCTCCCGAACCACCACGGTCTCTCACCTCCTCCTTCCCTCATTCATCCCCCACCTCCGCGCCTTTCTTTCTTCGGGCGTCCCCACCTTTACCACCTTCTACCCTCCCCCACCTCCTGCCTCCTTTCCTTCACTACCTCCCTCTCCCAGCCACCCGTCTCCCGCTTACTCCTTCCCTCACTTCTCCCCCATCTTCTCTTCCTCCCTTCTCCTGACCCCACTCCTTCCTTGCCCCACGTAGGACCCTAACACCACTCCCACCTCCCCTGACCCCGTGGGCTGCGGGGGACTCCCTCCCTTGATGCTGTACGTGGACTTGGGCTCACTGTGGTTGCAAGGCCGTTGGTCAAGAATTCAGATGAGAAAGTTTGCCGGCAGCTCCACTGGCAGCTACGCTGCAGTCAGGGCTCTAGGCTCCCCTCCGGTCTGCCTGCATCCAGGAAGCCAGGCCTGTACAAGGGCTGATGGCCCCCACCTAGGACCAGCGCTCTCAGAGGTCACAAAAAGGAACAGCTAGGGGGCTAGGGAAGGCAGGGGTTTCGGCACCGATTTGGGTGTGGAGCAGGGGAGGTAGGTGTAAAGATAGGGCGAACTGGACAGAGTCCTGCGGGAAAAACGTATGTGGTATTTCTGTGTCAGAAATGATGGCCAGTTCAAACTGTGGATCCAGCACCACAGCCTGAGAGCATAGTGCCTTCTTTCCCAGGGTACAGGCTCAATAAATAGTAGGTACCTGATTAAAAGCTACTAACTTGTTAGGCATTGTGCCAAGAACTTTGCCAAATTTGTTGCATTTAATCCTTGTAACATTCAGGAGAGTTTTATTCTCATTTTACACATGTGGACACTGAGGCATGGGGTAAGCTAAGTGACTTGGCAGTGAATGCATGCTTCTTAGGGGCCCACCCAGGACTCAAACCTGCATCTGCCTGACTCCAAAGTCCATTTTATAGTAAGTATTTGCTGGTGTAAAATAAACTGGTTTAGCTTCAGTACAGATGAAACTGATACCTTGTTTGGAGGATAGGGAGGTTAGGCTTTGTGAATCTTGAGAAAGGGAATAAAAAAAAAAGATACCTACTAAGAAGGGCCCCTTGAGGCTAACTGGGCTCAAATAAAAAAGCAGAGTTTAGCCCTAGCAAGGTGGTTCAGTGGATGGACTGTCGTCCCATACAACCAAAAGGTTGTGGGTTCAATTCCTGTCAGGGAACATATTGGGTTGGCCAAAAAGTTCATGTAGTTTTTTCTATATGATGGCTCTAGTAGTGCTTAGTTGTCTTTAACTTCATTTGAAATAATTTTGTTAGATTATATTGTGATGGCTGTGATATCAGCATTCATTTAAAAAAACCTTATCAAAATTGGTGAATTTTTGTGTAGCCATTTTAATATTGAAGATGGAAGAAGATACCCAACATTTTTGGCATATTATGCATTATATCAAGAAAGGTAAAAATGCAACTGAAATGCATAAAAAGATTTGTGCCGTGTATGGAGAAGGTGCTGTGACTGAAGGAATGTGTCAGAAGTGGTTTGTGAACTTTCTTGGTACTATTGATATTTTGGCCAAATAATTCTTTGTTGTGAGGCTGTCTTATGCATTGGAAGATGTTTAGCAGCACTCTTGGCCTCTACCCACTAGAAACCAATAGCAGGAGATAGCTGACATACTCAAAATATCCAAATCAATAAAGTTATTGGTGAAAATGAAAAATGTATTTTTTATTTTACAGAAGAAAAATCATACGAACTTTTTGGCCAACCCAATACTAGGTTACAGGTTCAATCCCCAATTGGGGTGCACACAGGAGGATCAATGTTTCTCTCTCACATGTCTCCCTGCCCCCTTCCTTTCTCTCTAAAATCAGTGACCATATTCTTAGGTGAGAATTAGGGGAAAAAAAAAAAAAAAGCAGAGCCTAGCAACCAATTCTACACAGCGACCTTTCATGCAAACTGCACTTCATGGTTGCACTAAACTGCATGCTTATACTGTGTTTCTGCCCTCTGATCCAGCCCTTATAAAGAAGTTCCTGGAGTTTTATTTCAACCAATAGGACTGAGGCTTTCCTCATCCAATCAGAGCTGTGCAACTCTAACCAATCAGAGCAAGTCTATTCTGACCAATCAGGATAGTACCTTTTGGACAATCAAACTGCAAGGATTTGGAGTCCTCATTTGCATGCAGGTAGGCCAATCAGGGACTGGGTTGGGGACTCCTTTCTATATAAGCTAGCTTCCGTCTGGCATAAAGAGCACACTTTCCACTGATGTATGAAAGTTACCTCTCCTTGCTAGAGTGGAAATGCTGGTATCTTGCTAAAGTCCACCACCACAGAGTAGACCAGAGCTGTCTAGCCAGAGAAGGGCCTGGCCCCAGGGTGCCTCACCACTGTGATATTTTCACAGCTGTTACAGCCATGAGCTGTTCCACAGCCGAGTGCTGTATCACAATTGAGTTGTTTTGCACTGAATAAAGTTTTCTTCACTGCACCCCAAATTGGGGTTTCCTGTTGGGTTGAATTGGTGCCAACAACCATGGGTTGACAGCTCACAGGTAGGTAGGTGCTCAGAGTTCTCCTAGACTTGTATCTCACAATGGACGTAATCAGCACATCTTTACCTTTTAGGATGTAGCATCCTGAGGCCTTTCATTAGCAGGAGTCTGAATTCCTAGACCCTCTCCAAGGTGGGAACTAAGGAGCTATTGTTTCTATTAACCAAGGACTCCTGTGGTTCCTTAGGGAAGTCCTGAGGGCCCTAGGCTGGTAACCCTGTGCAAAATCACTGGTTTATTCAATAGGATTTTTTTTAAGTTTCCCTAAATTTCCATTCTGCTACAAAGGCGTATACATTTGTGAGGAGGGGGAGACCAACAAGGCAAATTAAACTTGAAGATTTAATGGAACCCTTGCAAAAAAACAAATATCTGTTAGACTATGAAGAACTCTGGAAAAAAAAACTGAGATCCTTGGTCCCTGTAGTATTTTATAAGGTGTTCACCCTGGATACTAAGGAGATGGGTGCTCTGTGTTGTTGGCAATGGGACTTGTGGTTCAGCATGGGTGTATGTTCCTTTCCTGTTTAGTCCCAGATAATATAAAAGCACACCTGATACTCTTAGGCTCCTCCAATAGTTTTTTGTTTTTCCTGAAGGTTTTAAGATACCACTGAGGATGTTTTTGCTTAGTAGCTATTTTTACTACCACTTAACATCTACACTCCTAAGTCACCAGAACACACCCTAATCCTCACCCAAAAATGAGATAAAGATTTGACAAGCCTGGCCTTCTAAGAAAGACAGTGGGAAGCCTGGTTCTCAAATACAGTGTTGTTCACATGTTCTGACAGAGTGCAGAGGAACTGGTGTTTAAGACTCTGTGTCATGGATAATACCTCAGGGTGCTGTCTGATGGTTCATTTATTTCTAAACTTCTTACAGCTGCCATGTTGATAAATCCCCCACAGGAGCACCAGGAAGTTATCCTGATGATTATCTTTACTCCATTTTTATGTGTGAAGATCTGAAACCATCAAAAGGGGCTGACACCCAAACCGCATTTTCTGGGATGGGTGGGTGAGGTAGTAGGCCTGTGGCTCCTTAGGTGGGCAACCAAATGAAGAAGAAAATAGATCCCCTACCATGGAAGGGGCCTCAAGGGTTCCCAGTAGCATCTCCACAACAGAATTGGGCTGTTTTTTCCACGGTGGCCAACTTTCTGGAGAATCCTGTTGTCATGACAGCCTGGTGGTAGTGGCTAAATCCCAGGCTGTCTCTTCCTTCGGGTACCGAAGTCAGGCTTTCCTCCCAAGAAGGAAGGAGTCCTGGCAGCTGGCCAGACAGTTCCTCCCATTTGAAGGGCACCCAAAAGAGGAAAAGGGAATAAGGCTATTCCTACTGAAGTATAGGCACTGCAGTGCCTGAAGGTGACAACCCACCTGCCTTCCTAAACAAGTACAATGGCACAGAGTTGGTCCCACATCTGGCGCTTGGAGCTTTCTGCTGCTTGCAGGCTGCCCTGTCTGCTGCTGCCACACACCATGCCCCTGACCTTTTCATGAGACACAATAGGCAATGCCGGTGTCTGCCTTCTGACCAGCCCATCCACAAAAACACTGTGTGGGTCTCAGGTCTGGCTCTGGGGCCAGGCCCCCTCAGGCCTTGGATATGGCAGAACAATGAGGGAGGCACTCAGGCCTTTCAGCACCTCTTAAATCTTCTCAGACAGAACCACTTACTTCCTCACTCATAGGCTGCTGCTGGCTGTGTCACCAGAGATGAATCACAAGTCAGAAAATCAGATGAAGTCCTGTGTAAATCTTGCCAGCTCACAAAGATTATAGAAAGTTGAAGACGAAAGTTCTACCTCCTCTTTCTGCAGCTGTAGAGGTTGAGGCCAGGGAGGTGTGCTCATGACCTGACTTTCTCACAGCTGCTCCGTGGCAGGAGTCACACCAGCATCCCAAGGCTGTGGCACTACCTCCTTGTTGTCCCACTTGTCTATGGCATCTTTCAACTTCTGAAAAGAGCTGTGTAGAAATCAGTCCTCCAGCATCTTCATCTTTGTGTTCCCAGCTAATAAAAATAGGCATTTTTGAAAGTGAGTGCTCTTCCCTTCACCCCTCCACAGTCATGGAGGGTCAGTGCTCTGGGGAATGCTGGTTGAGAGGAGTGGAAAATAGGCAGGTCATTGAAGGCATAATTGCCAGCCTCCTCCCTGGCACCTGGGGATCTCTGTCATTCAAATCTCTGGGTTTGTGGCTTAGGCAAATACCAACCCACAGAGTTTGTTGTTAACTCCAGTCACCTGACCGTTGGCTCTCCAGGCAGGGAAAGCTGGAGGAAAATGCCATTACATCATCTATTGGCCTGGGATGGGAAGCTGTTTGGGCCCCACAGAAGACTTCAGAGAGTGAGTAATGCAGGTTCAGGACCTACAGTGACCTTGGGCTTTTTAGGGACTGGCTATAGAGAAAAACTCACAGATGGTTCTAGCTTTGTCTTTGCCTTAGTTAAGACCCTTTGGTTGCGGGTAATCAATTTGGGGTTAAGAGAACAATGTGTGTAAAGCAGTATCTCATGAGGCCCAGGGACAGATGGCTACTGGGACCCCAGGCAGAACTCCTCTTCCAGATCTCATCTTGGCTTTGTGTCTCTCTCGGCAATCAACTTTCCTTCCCTCTCTATGATCCTTAATAACTACGACAATTCCATGTCCGATCCTAAAGAGATTAACCCTCATGACTGGCCATGCTCAGACCAATACCAAATTCCCAGAAGAGACGTTTTTTCCACTGTTCAAAACAATTTTTGAACTTGTCAACTTTGATACCTTTTACTGCTTCTGCCTTTTTTGTTTGTTTGTTTGTTTCACCTCTTCTACACTGGCAAAACGTTTCACTTTGAGGCCTTTTTTCATCAGGACTTTTTTTTATCAGGTGAATAGGATAGTGAGACATGGAGGTCCTGCTGTTTTTGGTCAAAAACTTCTGAACACTCAGTACAGTATGATCAGATGTGCTTGTAAATCACCCATCATGAAGTGCACAAACGTGGTGAGTCTTCAAAAAAATTCACTGAAGCTGAACACAGCCTCTCACGACAGTACCAGTTGGAACATGGATACAGATGGGTTCCTAGAGCACTCACCTAGTGGGGGTGGCCTGTACTAAAAGGGGCCTGCCCTTTAGAGGATAATTCCATTTTTGGAATTATACATATATATATGTAGGTGTGCAAATATATTTATATATTTTGTATATATTTATATATACATATATAGATATAGATCTACAGAAGAAATATGACCAAAAATTATTAACACTAAAAACGAAGTAAAAATCAAGAGGGAAAGAGGTAGCCATTGAGCAGAGTGACAAAAGATGGATGGGCTATAATTCTTGGCCTGAACTGACTGTTAAACTTAGCTCTGTACTTTAATATTCAAGGCAAAGAAAAAAATGTTATGAATTAAATATCTATTATTATTTTAAAATTATAAATATTTAGAATAGTGTTTCTCAAAATATAGTCCAGGAACTCTTGGAGTCTTCACAGCTAGTTGACCTCTTTCACTGTCGTTCTCTCATGAGTGTACAGTGGTGTTGTCTAGAGGCTACATGGCTTGTCGTATGATCATAGATTGAATGCAGAAGCAGATTTAAGTATCCAGCTGACTTCTACTAAGCCAGACATTCAAAAGATTTGCAAAAATTTTAAATAATGTCACTTTTCTCACCATTGCTGTTTTGGAAAATATATTTTCATAAAACATTATGTTGCTATATTATGGATTTATTGCTGTTATTTAAATGAATTAATAGATATTTAAATTTTTGTTTTAATTTATAATATGGTAAGTATTCATGGATATACACTATATGTGCAAAAACCCTTTGGGGTACTCAACAATTTTTAACACATTGTATGCAGGACATGTAGAATTACGTTTTTTTGCAAACTGTACATAGAGTGCCTTTATCTTTCATAGTAACGATGAAGAATATATTCTAAGGTAAGAAAAATAAAAGTTTTATAAAAAATTCAAAGTAGTTTTCAGTTTATAGTGATTTTACATAACGACAAAATTCGCGGGCCTATTTCAAAAAATTGCCTGCTTCCACTGTAATGCGTCAGCACTAAACAGCTGCATACATTTTAAGAGTGTAACAGGGATCCTGAGACCAAAATGTTTGAGAACCGATGATCAAGAATATTACTATCATTTATGGATTTGAGATGGTGAGTTTTGCCCCAAAGTTCCTCTCTAGAAGGCAATGTTCATGTCTACATTTAATCCCACGGAAAACTAAAATCATGTTATGAATAGATGAAATATCATTTTGTATACATACATTCATTTATTCCTCATTTTATATGTTCAAGATATATTTATTGAGCACCTATATATTTCAGGTATTATGCCAACTCTGTAAATATAGTGAAGGGCAAGACAGATCCCAGTCCTCATGGAGATTGTGGTGTGGTTTCCAAAGGAAGAACAATGAGGACTTGAAAATAATTCAGAGTAACATAAAACTAGATGGAAACCCCTTTTGTTTATCTTCACATAAGCTACTAGCTGCAAAAAAATACTATTTATTTTATTGAGGCTGAAGATTTGAGGTGAAACAATTTCCTGGCAGGAGGACATCACATGTCATGTGTTGAATTTACTGGTGATTTAAGTTACAGCAGCCCTGGTCTGTAATTATTGTTTAAATGTATGAAGCATTTTGGAGAAATTGAGTATCTACATTAGAAAATATTGTACTTGTATTACAAAAGGGTTTTCATTTTGGAACACTGGATTTAAAAAGGAAGTAATCAATAAGATTATTGATTGAATGATTGATCAGTTCATTGTATACTTAAAACATGATTCAAATAATCACACTTGACTCCTATTTTTGTAGTGACATGTATAATACATTCTGTAGGATGACAATATTGTCTGGTAGAACTTACAGTAAGAAACAAGAAAGCAAGCTTCTAGATATAGCCAGTGTCTGATGTTAGATGAGCCTCAAGCCAGGAGGAAAAGTTCAGAGCAGGTAAAAGAGAGGTATCCAAGAGAATATGAACTACAAGGGGTAAGCAGAACTTAATTTCTTTGTTTGACAGCATGGTTGGGCTAGAAGGTCAAGGCAGTACATGTAAATTTCAGTATGACATTAGACAAACATCTTTTATAGTATCCTGTTAATTAATGGAAAGATGTAGGGTGAATTAGGTTGATTTGCAGCTGATTGAATGAATAACTGCTTCCCAAATCTTGGTAATGGATCCATTTCAACTCTGATGGAGGTCTCTATTGTCTTGCCCCAGGTCTCTATCTTTAGCTTTACTCACTCAGCACAATATTATTACAAGTGATACCCTGCAGAAATTAGCCATGACAAAGAGGGAAGGAATAGCTTCTACATTAAGGTGCTAGAATCAGGGTCCAAAAATATTTATAAAGGCTAGGAATATGTGCCAAGTCTAACAAGATAGAACTTAATAGGGAAGTATCCACCATTGGGCTCCTAAAAGCCATGCAAACAAGTTCAGGATGTTTGGAACTGGCATGTTTAAATGGAACCAGGATGAGGCAAATACAAAAATGTGTCTATAGAGACTTTTAAATGATACTCTTCATTTGAGTTTTTCTCCCACCCTCACCCTCCTGATTAAAGCCATGGAGCTTAAGGAAATATCCCAGAAGCCGAGTTGTGGCCTAATTATGAGTGCAATATGCAAAAGAAAACTACACTCAATAAAGAGCTTCTTTAAATGTTATAAGAGGGGGCCCAGATTGTATTAATAGAAATATTATATACAGAATAAAAAAGGAGAAGAAGTTAGGCCTCACCTGGAATATTGGAGGCAATTCTGGGTTACTCCCTTTTACAGACACTGAACATTTAGAATATGGAGAGAAGACAGCAATTAAGATGGAAGGGGTCTTGAGATGTCATGTCATCCCTGCTCTCAACTTTGCAGAGTGTGGCCCTGTCAAGGCCACATGACTCCTGACTACCTCTCAAAGCTCACTTATGACCTTCTCTCCACTGACCCTCTCCACTTCAACCATGCTGACTCACTTGATATTCCTCAGACATCAAGTATTTATCATGGTAAGGCTCTGCTCTCCCCCGACATACTCACTTGGCTCATCTTCTCAGTTCAGACAGTTCTTTGCTCAGATGTCATCTCCTCATTAGGACTGAGAAGCAGTCCTGTTTCCCAGTCTCTTTACCTTGCTTTTCCTTCAGTGTACACACTATTACATGGCATTACATTATAAATTTGCTTGTTCAGCTTTTTATTTTCTGTCTTCCTTAATAGATTATAAGTCTAGAAGGGCTGGAGCTTTGTTTGGTTTCCTTTTCCATCCCTTGCCCCTTTACCTTAGTGACTCAATGAGCAATCTTGATGGACTTAGTGAATAAAATGAGGCCATACTGCCAACTACCAAGGAAAGCCTCTGAGAGCTGTGTCAAACCCTGGAGGAGCTACTTGGTGGGAGAGGCTTTCCCCACACGGCTGGCCTAGAATGACCAGTGGGCACTTGAGAAAGAGCTTGGGAATCTCAGGCTCTATAAAGAGAGGTTTCTAGGAGTTGGAAAAGGTGGGCCACTTAGAGCCTCTCAAGGTATGTTTTCCTCAGAAGTGAGAAAGCCATCAGTGAGGGATGTTGTTTGGAACTGGAATTAGAGAGTTCTTAAGACTTTTTTCTGTTCCAAAATTTTATGAGATTATTACAGGTCAGGCCACCTTGTTCTTGTTTAAAAATTTTTGAATTTGGTTTACTGAAATAGTTTTTCTATGTGAACACATTTGCGCTATTTTGAATGTGATAATAGACTTCAATCTGTAGAAACAATGCTCATTTTCTGAAACATGGTTCGGAATATGTGGGATTTAGAGAGACCTTGATTTCATGGGTAATGTGTGTCATTCTCTGAGAGCACCCTAAGAGGGATGGAAATGTACCTAATTTTTCTTATTAATATGCCCAGTGTGCTTACCAGCCTTATAAATAATTATAAATGTTGCTTTCTGAGTATCTCTCTAGATAAGTCATAGCATCTATCCCAAGGAGAATGATTTTAGCACTCAAGGGCTGAATAGTCATCAATTCAGGTAGTCAGGCAGGAATTACCCTCATATGGACAGACAAAAGAGTAAATAAGACCCCAGGACATTGTTTCAGTGAGGCAAAAGTTCTCTTTTTTGAAAAGAACACTCTGTGTTGATTATTAACATAGAGCTCAGAGAACACAAAGGTCTGTGTATTTTTATAAGTTAAAACAAACAACAACAAAAAACCCCCATAATACTGCTTGTAGAGGACTCTGTGTTTTTCACTCAAAGGAAAAGGGACAAACTATCAGTGTGGAGAGACTCTAGCCCCACAGTCCTGAAACAGGCCAGGAGCAGAGATACAGCCTCCAAGTATGTCATGGAAATTTGTGACTCTTTGTTTGGCTGTGCGATGGGATTTTTGCTGCCTAAAAATGTCAGAGGTTGGAACCCCATGGCTAGTGTTCTGGTAACCTAATAAATAGAAAGTCTTTCCTGGAATTCTGAATTTTGAAAATTTATTTCAAAAAGCACACAAAAAACCCAAACATAATTTCAGCACATGAAAACAATAATAACCAAAATTGAGCTGTTTGAAAGCTACATACAGCCTAACTGAACCTTCTCTTTCTCCCAAAAGCAATCAGATTCTAGAACACAGTTTTATAAGAAGGGGAGAAAAGTACAATATATGGTTGTTTGATACTGGTTACTAGTAACTTCCCAGGAGATGAATTTGTAGGGAAATGGGGTCCATGAAGCCAGAGCAGACCCAAGATCAGAAATTTGGGGTTTCTTAGTACTTTGTTCTGGGATACAGGACAACAGATATTCTTCCCTGGGCATCAGCACCAGATAGTGGCTTTCCTACAGGACTAGCCTTTGAGTCTAACCCAGGGTTGCCACCAGGGCCTCGCTCTCCTGGTTAATGTTGTGCCTTGCAGAGTAAATCAATACAATCAAGACAACTAATGGACCAGAGTCAGAGCAATTCCACTGCAATTTCTTGTTGATGCTTCACTGGCCTACCATCCCCACTGGGCAGCCAGCTGCCTCAGGACAGGGACACATCTTGTTTAACATTGTATCCCCAAGAATTTCACATAGCCCCAGTTTTGAACATTACTGTAAAATAAAGTGAAAACCTCCAAAGGAACACCAGTCTACATTAACCTTCTTTTAACCCACAGCACAGATCTCATAGCTTAGTATGACAGTGGAATTTTCTTCCTCCAAATTGCCTTGGATTTTCAAGGCAAGGCACCAGTGGTGCATCTTGTCACCTGAAGACTCAGTTCTTGGTGGTCTGGGTATGAGGGCAGGGACTGAGTCCTTGTTCACCTGAATCACCCATACAATGCCTGGCACCCTGCAGATGACCAGTAAATACGTATTGAAAAAAGAACACAGAGATGGCTATCAGTCCCACTTAAGCTTGGCGGGCTGCTGTCATTGCCCAATAAATGAACCTCTTTCATGACAAAACATGTTAGGAAAGTGGATTTCCCTAAAGGGAAAAGCTGTAAGGGCAGCAGGCCTTTTTCCTACCGCTTTCAGGGACAGTAGGGAGGAGAAACATGGGACAAAACTTCCCAGGATCGTGGTCCTGCCTGAGGTTTTAGCGGGATCGGGCGCTCCTGGCCTGGCTCCTTAGATGATGAAAGCCCCAGAAACAGGAGCTGGAAGGTTTGGCGGCAGACAGGCGTTTCCTCCCCATGTGACGGAGTGACTCCGAGCACTCCCCCGAGCCCGCGCAGCCACCAAGTGTCTCAAAGGTGAGGAGGCAGACCGTGGCCTCACAGGCGGTCGCCCGCCCCGCAGGGGCTCCTCCGGGCCTCCATTTGGCGACTCCGCCCGAGGCTCCACTCCAGGAAAGAGACACCTGCCGGTGGAGTGCGGCAGTGCGGGTCCCCACGGCCCTGGCGGCTCGCAGGCGCAGCCCCGCGGCGGAGGAGGCCAGGGAGGAGCCTCAGTACGCCACCTTTTCTTTCGCAAGCGGGTTCCTGATTACACTTCCAAGGGCACGAGGTAATCTCGTCTTTGCACATTCTGTGAAAGACTGTAAAACAGACAAATGTTCAGGTCGGGGAGAGTCCCTTCTGGACATCTTCAGCCAGCCAGGCCCCCACACCTGCTGTTCCCTGAGCTTCTGGGCCAAGAGAACTTAAGTACCAATCCCAGACTTAGAGGGTCCTTGAAAGGGAGGGCAGAGCCTCGCTAGATTTAAGTTCAGGTAGGCCAGCCAAACTGTACTGGGACAAACACTTACCATGCTGTGCTTCAGGCAGGGCTCCCAAACCCGCGTGTGCAGAAGGAAACTAGGGGGAAATTTGACAAAATAACTGGTAAACACTCTTCAAAAGTGTTAAGGTTATAAATGTCAAGAGAAGTCTGAGGAATTGTCAGATTCAGGAGACTAAGGAGAAATAGCTGAATGCAACTTCGGATCCTGAAACAGGGGAAGTTAGTGCAAAACTAGGGTTTTTAGTTCTGTTAATAGTATTGCACCCAATGATCGTTTCCTGGTTTTGATAATTGCACTATGGTTTTAATAAGTTATATGGTTACCTGGCTGCTGTGGCTCAGTGGATTGAGCGTTGGCCTGCGAACCAAGTGTCACTGGTTCGATTCCCAGTCAGGGCACATGACTAGGTTGCAAGCCAGATCCCCAGTTGGGGGCACATGAGAGGCAACCGCACAGTGATGTTTCTCTCCCTCTCTTTCTCCTTTCCCCTCTCTCTAAAAACAGATAAATAAAATAAAAATAAAATAAAGTAACCTTGTGAAAAAATCATCTTAAAAAAATAAGTTATATGGTTAACATGCGAGGAAGCTGGGTAAGGATGTCTTAGTTCCTTAAGGATGCTATAACAAAATGTCACAGACTGGGTGGCTTATAAACAACAGAAATTTATTTCTCACAGTTCTGAAAGTTGGAAGTCTGAGATCATGGTGCCAGCAGATTCTGTGTCTGTTGAGGGCCGCTTCCTGGCTTATAGATGGTGCCTTCTTGCTATATTCTAAGAGCTAGGGAGCTCTCTGGAGCCCCTTTTATAAGGGCACTAATCCCATTCATGAGGACTCCCTCCTCAGGAACTAATCACTTCCCAACACCCCACCTTTTAACATCATCACATCGGACATTAGGATTTCAACAATGAATCTTGGAAGGAACATAACAAGGGATATATGGAAGTCCTCTGTGCTATTTTTTGTAACTTCTATGTAAGCCTAAAATCATTTCAAAACAAAAAGTTTAAAAAGAAATGTATTTTGTATATGTGAATTGGGGGTGGGCAGTGGTTCATGATGTAAAATATTGTGAGTTGTGGTGAAAAAAGTGTGCAAGTCACATTGTGTGGGTGTGGAGGACATGTGGACCATGCAGTGAGGACGAGCTCCTGGAGGATTCTGTGGGTGCTGTTGGGGAATGTGAGAAACTACAGACCACAGGCATTGTCAGTGAGGGGGCTGGGTTAGTCATAATGCCTTCAGGCAATTAGATGCAGGCCTAGTTCAGCCATTTGACAGTGGCTGTGGATTCCAGATGGGCAGGAACACTGAGGCCAGGAAGTCTGAGAGATTGGTGGACACTATGGATATTGAAGTTGTCACAAGGCTATCCTGTTATCACCTACAACATCCCCTTTGGGGGAAGTTACATTCCAGAAAGTGATCCCATGCTGTGCAGGGGAAGGTAGCATTGAATAGTTTAGGTTGTGCTATTTCTTTGATTTTGGGGGGGTGGGGGGTGGAGTTGGAACCTAATTTCAGGTGTCTGTTTCATAATCTGTTTCACAACCAGAGTTATGATTGAAGACCTATTTCAAAATCGAAGCTTAGCTCTTAGCTTAGCTAAAAGCCATAGGCAGATAAGTGTCCTTTCATGAGAAATCCTTTAAGCAACTGGGAGGAATGGGAAGTTCTGGTAATTCAGTAGTTTCTAACCTGACTTGGAGATGTATTGAGTTAGAGCAGTGATTCTCAATTTTATTTCCCAGAAGACATTTGACAATGTCTATAGACATTTTCACTTGTCACAACTGTGTTTGTGTGTGTGTGTGTGTGTGTGTGTGTGTGTGCATGCTACTGGGATAGTGGGTAGAGGCCAGGGATGCTGCTAAACATCTTACAGTACACAAGACAGCCCCTCTCCCTGAAAATACAAAATTACCAGTCCCAAATATCAATAGCGCTGAGGATGAGAAACCCTGAGTTAGAGGAGGTGAAAATGTGAAGTCAGTTTATGGTCAGGAGAGTTGCCTGGGTGCTTCTAACAAAAGTAGGGTATTAAACTTCATTTCTTGTCTTGATTTCAAATGGATAATTATAACTTGCCTACCTAATATTTACACTTCCATTTTTAGTGGGTATCTTTCTTCAATTTATGCTTAAACAGGCTCAGTGTGATTGTATTCCTGACAATAGGGTGACATTCTATGCCTGAGTCAGTTACAGGTCAACAGTGGGTGAAGGGATTCGTCTTGAAGGGATTTGAAACCTTTAGGGGATAAAAAGCACTAAAACAAGAAACTCAGGACATTATCATCATTATTATTAGTAATATTTCAGCATTCATTTAGCCACTCTCAACATCCCCACAGGATTGCCATTAGTACAAAGGTCAAGTTCAGATTTCTGACCTTCGGTCTAACCAGATGCAGCCCAGAATTAATATGTGAGCCTTTAAAACCAGGGAGCGAAGTCTCTACAGCCCTGGCACCTGCTCCCAGCCTCTGGGAGAGGCTGCGCTAGCAACACCCAGATTCAAAGACAATCTTCAATCTTCTGTTTGTACTCACTGTTCCCAAATTTAGAGCAGAGCAGCACATACTTGTCTATTGCTTAAGGCAAGAGCAAATTCTGAAGATATTAAGTAGAGTCTTAAGAAAACAAGACAGTCCAGAAACAGTTCATGGCAAGGCTTCACCTCTCCCTTTCCTCACATTTTAAAGATTATAGTACTTTAGAGTGGCAAAATTTAAAATCAGAATTTGGCTGCCTACTGATGGACAAACCAAATGACTACCTTTCTATAAGCCACACAGATTAGTTTGTGAAACTTGATTTTTTTTTTCAAATATTTTTATGTGAAACAAGCCTGGACAGCTACAGACAGGTATAAAAGGAGCAGGCTGGGTTTTCTTTTTTTCCTTTGTAGGGTTTATTTTTTGGGGGGGGGGGGGTGTTTGTTTATTTTCCTTATTCTATATTTAGAAAGATAGTATCAATCTCATCTTTAGTAACCTGGACTTTTGGCAAAGCGTGACTTTTGGGATTGTGAATGGTGGTATATGTTGTTTCTTTCATTGACATGTCTTTCTTTAAGTAGGTTTGGAATGGAGACTTCTCTGCCTTTTGTATATGGACAAGATTCCACTGAATTTAATTTGATTTTTTACTAGCTAGCTCATTCACACCCTTTTACCTGCCCCCTTAAGAATATTATGAAGGTGGTAACTGAGGTGAGAGACAGAAATTTAAGCCACAGGGCAGTTTGTCTTTGAAAATCAAACTGATGTGTCTCAGACAAAGCCTGAGACCCTGGTTCCTGGTTGGGAAGAATCGCACCATAAGGAGTGCTAATATTTATTGGCTGTGTAGTGTGTGCCAATCTGAGTCCAAGTTTTACTGTCAAATGGCTCATTTAAGCCTTGCCACAACTCCTTAAGGTGGGTGCTACTTGTAGCCTCTATTTTACAGCTGAGGAACTGAGGCTCAGAGAGGTCAGATACTTTACTCAAGGTCATGAAGCAGGAAAACTCCACTGGAATTTGAAACAAGCCATCTGCCTCTAAAACTCTTGCTCTTGACCTGTTACAAACAAACAAATAAACCAACCAAATGGGACCATGAATAAGCCCTGACCAGGTGGCTCAGTTTGTTAGAGTGTTGTCCTGTACACCAAAAGAGGTTGCAGGTTTGATTCCTGGTCAGGGCAGATACCTAGATTATGGGTATTTATTTATTTATTTATTTTTCTTAAAAGTATATTTTATTGATTATGCTGTTACAGTTGTTCAAATTTCTTTTCCCTTTCCTCCCCTTTTCCCAGTAGCCCCTTTCCTGCCAGCAATCCCACCCTCCTTAGTTCATGTCCATGGGCCATGCATATAAGTTCTTTGGCCTAGATTTCCAGCCAAGATGGAGGCGTAGACAGACATGCTGCGTCTCCCTCCACAACTAAGAGTACAACTACCTCAAAACTAGAAACAACCAGAAGTTCCAGAAAAATAAAAGTGCATGGAAGTCCAGCAAACAAAGATATAAAGAAGAAATACTCATCCAGACAGGTAGGAGGGGTGGAGCCAGGGCAAGAGGACACAGTATGCTGGTGGCAGCAGCGGCAACAGCAGCAGGCCGGGGGAAAGTGCAATCACACATTTTAAAAAGTCAGGAGGGACACCTGGGGAGTGTTCCCAGCTCCTCACCAGACCTAGCAGCTTACTGTCTTAGCACTGGGGAAAATCGAGCCTCATTGCTTTTGACTATGCAAACCAGTAGGGGTTGGGACGGAGGCAGAAACTGCCAGTCTCTCAGCAGAGTCTGCTATTTAAAGGGCCCCCATGGACCTAGAACATCCGCAGACCCACCCACTCTGGGAACAACGGCCAGGGCAGCAGTTAGAGGGGTGCCAGTCTGGTGCAAAAGTGGGGGAAGTGCCTGGAAAAGGGCTGAGTGCTGGGCAAGCAGCATTATTCCCTCTCAGACCCCTCCCCCGCATACAGTGCCAGAACATGGTGAAACAGGTTGCCCGTTACTGACGAATCCCTAAGGCTCCACCCCATGCAATGTAGTCGGAGCGACAGCTCTCCCTGGGACATGGAAGCAAACAAACACAGGAGACTTCCGGCCAAGATGGAGGCCTAGACTGACACGCTCCATCTCCCTCCACAACTAAGAAGGAATACAACTACCACAAAACCAGAAATAACCAGAAGTTCCAGAAAATAAATGGAAGTCCAACATATGAAGTTATAAAGAAGTGGTGCTCGTCCAGACAGGTAGGAGGGGTGAAGCCGGGGAGTAGAGTTCAAGCTGTGCTATCTGTGGCAGCAGCAGCGATGGAGGCAGGACAGCGGTAAGAACAGACACTCATTTATGGGGAGGCGAGAAGCACCTGGGGAGCACCCCTGGCTGCAGACCAGACCCATCAGCTTGCGATTCCAAAGCCGGGGAAGGCAGACCTCTATTGCCTTGGACTGTGAGGTCCAGAGGGGGTGGGGATGGAGGAGGAGGCTCCCGGTCTCTCAGCAGAGGGTGAATGGCAGGAATCCATTTGGACCCCCACCCCTGCAGAAAATGCCACAGCGTGGTGAGACAGGTCGCCTGGTTGTGACAAGTGCATGGGGCTCCGCCCCCTATAGTGAAGTAGGTGTGACAGCCCTGCCCAGGAAGCAAAGGTAAACACAAAAACTGTCAGGATGGCACAGATCACGATAGAGATCCCAGTGACACAGCTGAACAGACAGCAAATATCTAATCTAAGAGCTCAGCAGATAGGAAATCTTTCTGAGGCACAGTTCAGAGCTTTGGCTATAAAATTGCTCACAGACCTAACAGCAGGTCATAAACAAGACAGGGAAGGAATGAAGGTTAGTCCTGCTGAAATGAACAAAAACACATACAAAACTAGTGGTGAGGGAAAGAAAACCAGGGATCAAATAAACAAATAGGAACATAGGGAAGGAACAAACGGTCAACCAGTGCAGAAAGAGGAAACGAGAAGTGAGGAAAATGAGGAGAGGCTCAGAAACTTATGGGACAGCTATAAGCAGGCCAACATCCAAATCATAGGGTTGCCAGAAGGTGAAGAAGAAGAACTAGAAAAGCAAAAACCTACAACCATGATTACTCTATCCAGCGAAGCTGTCATTCAGAATAGAAGGGCAGAGAAAGTGCTTCCAGGACAAAGTAAAACTGAAGGAGTTCATCAGATCCAAACCACTGTTATATGAAATGTTAAAGGGACTTGTTTAGGAGAAGGAGGATCAAAACTATGAACATTAAAATGAAAACTCTATCACAACAACCAACAACAGAAGTTAGGGAATTGAAACAAAGGCAAACTAAGTAGGCAATGAGAGTGGGAAAAGAATTATAGGTATGGGGAACATTTTGTGGGTAGGTCAGTGGGGAGGGGGAGGGGAGAAAGGGAGGGAGATGGTACAGGAATTAAGAAGCATAGTAGGAGGGAGTGGAGTAGATAGGAAGATTTTGAGAAGAACTATGTGCACAACCAATGGGCATGGACTAAGGGGGAGGACAACTGGAGGGGGGGGTCAATGGGTAGAAGGGAACAAAGAGAAAAGAAATTGGGACAACTGTAATAGCATAAACAATAAAGCATATTAAAAAAAGAAAGTTCTTTGGCCTCACCTTTTCCTATATTATTATTAACACACCCCTGTCTATTTTGTACCAACTAATTACACTTCTTAATTCCGGCACCATTTCCCCATTTCTCCCCATTCCCCCTCCCAGGTGGTAACCCTCCAAATGATCCCCATGCCTATGATTCTGTTCCTATTCAGGTTCTTTGCTTTGTTTGTTTTTACTTTTACTTTTTTAGGTTCTGTTGTTGATAGTTGTGAGTCTGTTGTCATTTTAATGTTCATAGTTTTGAGCCTCTTTTTCTTAAATAAGTTCCTTTAACATTTCCTATAATAAGGGCTTGGTGATTATGAACTCCCTTAGCTTTACCTTGTCTGGGAAGCACTTCATCTGCCCTTCCATTCTAAATGATAGCTTTGCTGGAGAGAGTAGTCTTGGTTGTAGGTCCTTGCTTTTCGACGCTTTGAATACTTCTTGCCAGTCCCTTCTTGCCTGCAAACTTTCTTTTGAGAAATCAGCTGATAGCCTTATAGGCACCCCTTTGTAGGTAACTCTTTGCTTTTCTCTTGCTGCTTTTAAGATTCTTTCTTTACGTTTAACCTTTGGCGTTTTAATTATGATGTGTCTTGGTGTAGTCCTCCTTGGGTCTAGTTTATTTGAGACTCTCTGTGCTTCCTGAACTTGTATGTCTATTTCCTTCATCAAATTTGGGAAGTTTTCCTTCATTATTTTTTGACATAAGCTTTCCATTTCTTGCTCTTCCTCTTCTCCTTCTGGAACCCCTATGATTCGGCTGTTGGCACGTTTAAAGTTATCCCAGAGGCTCCCAAGCCTCTCCTCATTTTTTTTTTTCAATTCTTGTTTCTTCATTCTGTACTGGTTGACTGTTTATTTCTTTATTATGTTCCAAATAATTCATTTCAACCACAGTTTCCTTCTCTTCACCATTGGTTTCATGTGGATTTTCCTTCATTTCACTTAGCATAGCCTTCACTTCTTCCCTTCTGGGTTTGTCATATTCAAGCATATCTGTCAAGTATGAGCGGCATTATCACCAGTGTTTTGAACTCTTCATACATTAGGTTGGCTATGTCCTTGTCTGTTAGGTTGGCTATCTCCTCACCGCTTATATCTCCCACTGGAACCTTGATCTGTTCCCTCTTTTGGGCCATACTTCTCTGTCTCCTCAACTTGACAGGCTCCTGTGTTTGCCTCTGTGTCTTAGGTAGAGCTGTCGCCCTGTCTGGATGAGTATTTCTTCTTTATATCTTTGTTTGTTGAACTTCCATGCAGCTCGATTTTCTGTAACTTCTGGTTTTATCCAGTTTTGAGGCAGTTGTTTTTCTTCTTAGTTGTGAAGGGATACTCAGTGTGCCTGCCTATGCCTCCACCTTGGCCGGTATTTCCGTAGGTTATGGGTTTGATCCCTGGTAGGGGCGTTTATGGGAGTGAACTAATCGATGTTTCTCTCTCTCTCTCTCTCTGAAATCAATAAACATGTCCTTGGGTGAGGATTTTAAAAAACATATAATATTTGCATATAATAATTAAATAGTTTGTTTTTAAAATATTTCAAAGCCCTGGCTGCCGTGGCTCAGTGGATTGAGCATTGGCCTGTGAACCAAGTGTCGCTGGTTCGATTCCCAGTCAGGGCACATTACTAGGTTTGCACGTCAGGTTCCCAGTTGGGGGCGCGAGTGAGAGGCAACCACACAGTGATGTTTCTCTCTCTCTCTTTCTTCTTTCCCCTCTCTCTAAAAATAAAATAAGTGAACAAACAAATAAATGAATAAACTATTTTAAAAAATTTCAAGCTATTTTCACATTCATCACGTCTTTTGTTCAGGAGATATGATGGTGACTACAATCCTGGAAGGTGTCTCTTCATGAAGATGAACTTTGGAAATGGCAAGACAAAATGACACATACTCTCTTCCCAATGCCACATTCACAGAAGGCCAACTCGAGCAAATTTGGTGCCCAAGAGATGACTTGTTCATTCTACTCCTGCCCAAGAGGAATTTAGGTGGTGGGTGTTTTCAATTTTCTTTTTGTAACATTTTTCTTTTTCTACACTTTTTCAGAATACGATGCAACTGACACTCTTTTGAAGTTTAATGACACCACTGGCCTTGCTTTGCATGAAGCCTTTTATTCATGGCTGTGTTTTTGGAAGTTAAGAGCATGGCAGGAAGAGCATATTCATCTTGAAACTGAGACTTGAGAAGTGAGTTCCTTCCTTGAACATGGCCTTACTCCCCATCTGGGAGTCCAACCTTGGGTGCATAAGGAGCGAACTGTAAATTTTAACAGTGAAGGGGAGCAAAAAGCCATTCATTTGGATGAAAACTGATGAGGTAAAGTACGGCCATCTATCACTTCTTTGGGCTTTAGTACTCATATGTCCTTCCAATTCATTCACAGTGGGGGAGGATAAAAATAGTTAGCAAATCACCACCTTCCGCAATGTCTGTTCTAGCTTCAGGATGGCCTTTCTGGATCAAGTTGTTAATGGAAAATGTTGACAAGGTACAGATAATTCTATGCTCATGAGACACGTGGCAACTTGTTGGCATGGCCTATGAGAACCTTTGATATTGGTCTCCAACCCTCGTATCTAACTCTAGCATCTGACACTCACTATACCAGATGGTCTTCCACCTTCTACCCCAGGTGAGGGACAAGGCCAGTCAAGGCCACATTTCAGAATTCTGAGGATTGGTTTCGTACTTCCTTCAGGTTGCAATTTTGAGTCTTAGAAACAAGACTAGGATGAGTGCTGTGGTCCTAAGATGACCAACTCAGAAAGCTCAAACCTGCAAGAGACAGGCAGTTTAAAGTAGGAGGCATTTCATGCCTCCACACAGTTCATCTGTGTGGCTCCCACATCATGAGATGCCTCTCTTTATCTCTGGAATTATACTTTTCTTTCCATATCCAATCATCTTTTAATAAGAAACTTTCCTTCATGCTTTATTTGTCACATTCTGGACCCTAATCAAGTATAAATACCTTAAGCACCATCAAAACCTTAAAGGCACTGGCTAGGTGATATTGGTGAATCCGAGCTCCCCTGAGTACCCTGTGATCAATATGAAGGCAGACCTTTCTATCCCCTCATCTTCCTGAGCTTCTGAGGATCAGGGCTGTTCCCCTAACACTTTTCTATTCCTCACAGCACTTAACTTCACATTTTACATCTAGGTGCTCACTGTGTGTTTGGGCATTGAATTGAATACAACAACTAGGGCTTGTATTAGCTGGATGAACACCACTCTTGTAGAACCCCAAAAGATATGGGAACTTGGATAAGTTTCACAGTTAAGCCTGAGTGGTCTGTCCATAGTGGGGCCCATGAGAAGGGCTGCACACAACCTGGAATTTTCCAGACAGTCCTGGATTGAAAGAATCTATCTTCTTCTGTGCTTGAGTATATTGTAGAAATCTTACACCAGAAGTTCCTAACTTGGGACTTGGAAAATAACTGATTGCTTTATCTGTGGAACATCCAGAATAACAACAATAATAATTGCACCCAAACATTTGTTAATAACAAGCAGGGAAGTAAGTAAGCATGACCACAAAACAAAGCAGGTAGGTGAAAAAGAATTGTAGTATTTTTATGGCTTTGTCATTCATAAGTTTTTCCTAACAATTTTTCAGTCTACTTGACGTTCTTCATTGTGGGTTCGGCATAGGTTTGACTCAATGAAGGAAGAAGAAGGGGTCAAGTTTGCTATAGAGGTGCAGCAGGAGTCTCCCATATGTGACCTGTTTTCAGGTTTATGGATTACTCATGGTGACTGTTAGTTCTTAACATAGATAACAGTTTGAGGCCATCCTAACCACTAGCTTAACTTCTTCCAAGGAGGCCTGTGGCTTTTCCATGTGAGGATTATCCTTCTTTTCTAGCAGCTCAAAGAACCTTGTTTACATGGACCATGAGGAAGAAGATATCTACTAAGAAATGTTCCTGGTGGCTAACTGGGCTTAAAAAAAAAAAAAAAAGAAAGAAAGAAAAAGAAACAGAGCCTGGCAACCATTTCTACGCAGGGGCCTCTCACGCAAACCACACTCCAGGGAGAAGGCTGCACTAAGCTGCCTGCTTTCTTCACTGAACTGCCTACCAGCACTATATTTCTGCCATCTGAGCCAGCCCTTATAAAGGAGTTCCTGGTGTTCTATTTCAACCCATAGGACTGAGGCTTTCCCTGTCAAATCAGAACTGTGCAGGTATATCCCTATCAGCATCTTTACCAACCAATCAGGACAGTGCCTTTTGAATCAATCAAAATTGCATGAGGATGGATCATTCAGGGACCAGGGGTGGTGACTTCTGTCTGTATAAGTTAACTGCCTGCTGGCTCTGGGAGTGCACTTTTCCTTTCCACTAAAGACTGAAGACTGTGTTTCCACAGGGCAGAGCAGGTTGGCACAAAGCAGAACTTTCTAGCTGGAGAGGGGCTTGGCCTCAGGGCATCCTGGCCCCAGGGTTGCCTCGCTCCAGAGCCTCCTATCAGCTGTGTGGTTTCACAGCTCTGCTGCTTCAAACTTGAGCTGTAAGGCTGTTGAGCTTTTCCACAGCCTTGCTGTTCTTATAGACAGTGCTGTATCACAGTTGAGCTGTTTGCACTGAATAAGGTTTCCTTCTTCACCACACCCCCAATTAGGGATTTCCTGTTGGTGTTGAATTGGTGCCAACGACCATTGGTTGAAATATGAGCCCTTTATATAAGTGTAGAAGGTTCTTTATGGTTTCTGGTAACATGCACTATTCTGTTGTATGGTAAGTCCTAAAGCCAAGGTAAAGGACATTTACAACTTGCAATTTACAATCTTTTCTCCCCTGCTTCCTGGGATCTTCTTCCCTCATATTCCTTAAAGCCCAGCTCTGGTGCTAACACTGCATCAGCCATTTCCTATGACCTGCAAAATCTGTCTATTAATAGGTAAGAGAAAACTTACAAGTGCAGCCACAATTTATCGCAAATCTATATCATTTTCCATGGAAAGCAGTAGAAACTGGTCAGACAAGTGTAGTTTAATACTTTATCTTAATCTTATGTTGCTACCATTTCTCTTGCTAGTGAATCAGATCAAGGGGCTGGAGGGCTGGAGAGGGTGGGAAGGGCTTGATGAAAACTGAGTCCTCACCTCTCTGGGCTATAGACATCACAGAACCAAGGCTAAAGGACAAGAGAGAAGGTGTCACAGCCCACATGGCCACTTTTTAATTTCATCTCCTTGGACATCCATCAGAAGGGATAGGATTGATGGGTAATTCCCAGAGATCCTGCTGATATAAAGGACATGACTTCTAGGGCAAAGAGTGTTTGGGGTTACCTGAAACTCCAAAAATGTCCATGCGATCATCTGACATGCGTTAAAAATGTGTTTTATTGTCGTAAAATATAGTATTCCCTCACTTATCGCAGTTGTTATGTTCGAGACACCCCCCCCCCCGTGAAGTAGGAACCTTACATTTATTCTACACTCTTAAACCTATGTAACTTTAACAAAATACATATACAGTACCACAAAATCCCGCAATATAGTGAAAAATCCGCGATAAGGAATTAAATATAATATTTTTTAAAATCCTGCAATACACTGAGGCCATGATAAGTGAACCACAATATAGAGAGGGACTACTGTACAACACATAAAATTTATCATTTTACTTTTTTTAAGTGTACAGGTCAGTGGTATTAAGTACATTCACATTGTTGTGAACCACTGCCATCCATCTCCAGAACTTTTTCACCTTCCCAAACTGAAATTCCGTCCTCATTAAACACTAACCATGTCTACTCTCCCTAGCCCCTGGCACCCAGTATTCTACTTGATTTCCATGAATTTGGCTCCAGGAATGTCATGTAAGTAGAATTGCACAGTATTTGTCCTTTTGTGACTGGCTTATTTTACTTGGCATAATGTCCTCAAGTTCATTCATGTTGTGTCATGTGTCAGAATTTCCTTCCTCTCTTTTTGCCACATTTACTGTGAGAATGAAGGCCATTCTCATCAGTCAGCATGTTGACATTCCAGAAAATGTCAACCTCACTCTGAAGGGACACACAGTTACTGTGAAGGGCTCTGGAGGCACCCTGTGGAAGAACTTCGATCACATCAATGTAGAACTCTGTCTCCTTGGACAGAAAAAGAAGAGGCTTTGGGTTGACAAATGGGGAAATAAAAAGAAAATGCCTACTGTTTGAACTATCCCCAGTCATGTACAGAACATGATCAAGGGTGTTACCCTGGGCTTTCATTACAAATGAGGTCTGTATATGCTCACTTCGTCATCAACGTCGTTATCCAGGAGAATGGGTCTCTTGTGGAAATCTGAAATTTCTTGGGTGAAAAATACTGTACATTTGCTGGATTCAGTGAGGCCAGGTGTTACTGGTTCAGTGTCTCATGCCCAGAAAGATGAGTTAATTCTTGAAGGTAATGACAATGTACTTGTATTAAATTCAGCTGCTTTGATATTGCAAGACACAACATTTAAAAATAGGGTATCAGAAAAATTTTGGATGGTTTCTATGTTTTTCAAAAAGGAACAGTTCAGGAGACTAATAAGTAATATCTAAGTTATCCAGCTACACAAACAGCAAGATGCTGGATAATGTCTAAGACCTATTTGTGATATTTTAAAGATCCAATGAAAGCCCTGTATTAAAAATAATATTCCCTTCCTTTTTAAGGCTGAAAAATATTCCATTGTGTGTATAGACCACATTTTGTTTATCCATTCATTCATGGACACTTGGGTTGCTTCCACCTTTGGCTACTATGACTAATGCTGCTATGAACATGAGTACAGAAATAGTTGAGTCCCTGCTTACAGTTCTTGTGAGCATATTCCCAGAAGTGGAATTGCTGGATCCAATGGTAACTCTATGTTTAACTTTTTGAGGAACTGCCATATTGTTTTCCATAGTGGCTGCACCACCCTGACACCCTTGGCAGTGCAGGTCTTTGCAAGAGGCCAGCCTGGAGAAGACATGAATGTTCTTTAATTTTTCAGGGACTTGATGCTAGGGTGTTACTAAGTTTCTGCCTTTGCTTCCCCATCTACAGAGGGGAGAATGGCAATTACTGTTCTTCTCAGAAAAACCAGGACTATAGGAAGTTGTTGAGATAGGCTCAGAGAAGAAATGTGGTTTCAAAAAACCCTGAGTTCCCAGAGCCAGAGCCTGTGCCCTCCCTTCCTCCAGCATGAGCTACCCCTCCTGCTGACGCACAGGTGAGGCTTGGGGATGGCTGGGGGCCACGTTTGGGTTGCTGAGTTCTGATATCTGTCATGCTGATCAGACAGGTCTATTAAGGACCTTCTCTGACATCCTTGTATAAAGGGCTATCCTCAACCAGCAGGCCATTGTGCCTGCATTTTCAACTCTTGTTTAAGCCTGCCATCTTCCATTTCCTTTGGTGTGGCATACAGTGAAGGTTTAATTAAGAATGTGATGGCTGCATTCTTTCCCTCAGCCTCTCCCTTCCTGCCCCTGGCCAGTTCTTATTCAGGGTGTCAGAAGCACTGCTGATTTCAGAACACACTTTCTCTGATCCACATTAGGCCCCATTGAAGGAGAGGAGAGAAGGAGGCCCCATGCCTGTCTCTCATTGAGGAGTACAAGCAAATTGGCATCCTGCCCTTTGGAAGGCTGCCTGAGGTGACACCTTGCCCTCTGGCACTAGGACAGTCTGGCCTTTCAGCTGCTCTGGCCAGAGTTGCTCAGGAGTCCTCTGAAGGAGGGCTGTTGGAGAAGCAGGGAAGTGAAGGGCACTGGCTGGAACTCTGTCGAGCAATGTCTTTGTCACAGCTCATGGAGAGGTTATTCCTGAAGAGTTCTACTCTGTTTTCAGTCAGGATGTCAGCAGCCACAAGCCAAGCCGGCCACACAAAGACTGTTGTCTGTTCAGGATCAGCAGCAGGGACCTCAGAATCCTCAGTGCTGACCTAGGATGTCTCTAAGAAACAAGTTCCCACCCGTATATGCCAGCAAAGGTGTGCCTCTTGTTTCCAAAGTATCAGCTGGCAAATTCATTAGGCCCTAGTGGCCTGGAAAGGAGAGCCCGTTTTCTGAGCAATAGCCATGTTGCAGACAGGAGTCTGAAGAGATGTGCCCGCATGCCAGTCTCCTGCCCAGGCCTGGCCTCCAGGGCATGGCTTCTTGAAGATGACTTGGGCTCCTAAGAGTAAGGGCTGCGGGTGGCATCAGAGGTCCCTCCCTTCCTCACTCACCTGGAAGAGGAGGCACTCAATGAAGGCTGTGAAATGACTGAATCCCCAGCTGAAATCTGGCCTGGGTTGGAGAATGGAGTCACCTGCTGTTCTAGAGGACAGGCACTGATGGGAAGTGACTGCTCTGGAGAAGCCCTTGGCAGTTCTATTTCGAGGAGGCCTTGGGCAGAGATAACCGTGCTGCTCCTCCCTTGTCTTTTGTAACTGAGTCACTGAGCACTACCTTCCAGGCAGGGGAAAGCAAAAATGTTGCCAGCCTTGTTCCAAATGGGGGAGGGGACAACTGGGGTGGTGGTGGTGACCGTTTTAAAATGTGCATAGTAAAGAATCCACTTTCTGGGTAGGTCCGGGGTGGGGGGCTTTTTGAAGCCAATATACACATACATATTTACATATCCACACATAAACCCAGACCTGCAAAGGGACACCCAGCTTTTCACACCCAATCCTTCTGTTCTCTCCTTTGCAGAATGTGCGGAGCCAAAATTTAACTGCTAATGTTTTAGAAATCTTAGGTGAAAAAAATAAAAAACACAAACCAAAAATGCCATTTAAAATTCAAATTTAAAAATGTCATTTTTAGTTTCCACTTTTTGTAAGTAGAAAAGAGCATATTTCTCAGACTTTTTCCAAAGAGGGAGTCCTGAACAATCCTGAATCTTCAGCTGGGAAAGATTGTATTTACTTATTCTTTCCTTCTTTATTTGTGTGTGTGCAGTCTCCTACCTTATCCCAAGAAGAGGGCTAACTCGGCTTGGAGAAACTGAGTCTCTCCTTTTTCCGGGATCATCATACATTTTCCAAGGGAGAAATGGACTGTCACTTTCGAAAACATGAAACTATGTTAATCAACTCCTTGCAAGGGGTCGAGGGGAGCCTGGAGGCTGGACGCTGGAGGCGGGACCCAGGGCTGCAGCGAGGTGTGACCCGCCCTAAATCACGTTGCAAGGACAAGCTGCACAGGCTTTTAGTGCAATAGTAAGCTCGATCTTTTTCTTCAGATACAAAGGAGGACCGCCAAAGCTTCAAGTCACGTGTCCCCGTCACGTGGTGCTGAGACAGAATCAGGCTGGCAGTCATTAACTAATGCTGACTCCCTAGGCGAAATGCAGGTTTTAAACACAGGAGCTGTGTTTTTACAAAACAACCAGGACTGTGATAGAAGGTACAGGAGTGGGTGGATGTCTCAATCTTGCTAAGAGCTTTCCAAAGAAAGGAAAAGATCCAGCAACCATTCCCTTGTTTTTTGTTGCTGCAGACTTGCCCTGGGAGCCCCCTTTTGCAAACCTGAAGGGCCCCCAGGCTGCAGCATATAGGGCTTTGAGTTGAGGGAGGTTCAGGCCGTTTGGCACTGAGCCAAGTGGCTTGGGAAATGGGAGACAGAACTCTGAAATTAGCAGAAAGCAAATAGTTTCTTCCTTATTTAATTCATGCTTCTAGGTCGATCGAGTTCAGTTGGGGTGAGGGGAGTAAAAGACACAGTGAGTTTGTGGGCCATCCTGGAGTTTTCATGAAAATGAAAACCCAACATTCAGCATTTGGCTCCTTTAAGTCCTTCTGTGGTTGAGAACAGAAACTGGGAGGACTCTGCCTACCTGAATGTTTCCTTGTTCAGTCCTTTGAATTTAGAAAGAGGTTCTTTCACTTTCTCCAACTTACAGTGTTGCTCCATGCTTTCAAAAAGTAGTTGTCACGCTGAGTTTGTTTGATTTTAGCATAGAAGCTACAATAGTGGGAGCAAATACAGAGTTAGGAATCTTTGCTGGAGGGAAGGGATAGATAAAGCACAGATAAAAGGCCTTAGCAGAAACTGACTTTTTTTTTTTTAAACCTACGTGTGTTTTATTTCACATTACAGAAGTACTTTCCCAAAACACTGTAGTATGGACTCAGCCTTCCCAGAAAATCCACCTGCATAGTCTGGAGCCTTAAATTCTTACTTCACGTAACTCTTTTCAGAAAGAACAAATACATAAAGAACTTTTCAATTTTCTAAGTTCACTGTGCCACTGAAATATTTTAGGAAACTTAGTTAGGGAATTTACTTGTCTCCCTCCTTACCTTTCCCCCACTCTACTCTCTTCAAAAAGATAAAGAAAAATATGACCTAAAGGGATGGATCCTGGTTTTGTAGAACTTGAAGCTTATATAATTTGGAGGCCCCTTTGAAGAGAATATAAAATTATATATACAAAATTAGGTATTAAAGTATCACAAAGTTCAGAAAATAATTATCTGCTTAACACCCCTAAAATCCTTTTATAGTATCTTGCATTTTGGGGTGCATACTTTTGATGGTCTCATATTCTTGAAAGGAGAGAACTTTCGTCTTGACCAGTTACCAATTTTAATTGTGCCTAGAATTGTCCAAGTTTGATGACTGGAAAAATTTCCCTGGACTAGCTTCTGACTGGTGTGTTCTGGCTCTGTTTCCCATCTTGCATCCCCTGCCCTGGCAATAGCTCAGGTGCAGGATATACTCATATCGTGACCTGACCTCTGGGTCTGAACCCTCACATCTCCATGCCAGTCAGGGGCTATAGAAATAGTCCCTAAACCTTCACTACTCCAGAATAGCCAGCAGTCACTTAACTATAAATAAATACAGTTTATAATTTTTTAAATATATCTTAAACCAAAGGATCTTAACCTAAAGGAAAGGTATCTCGAACTCAGATTTCTCTTGGCCAGATCCCCAAAATGCCCATGAGCAGTGGTCTGAAGCAATTACATCATAGTATGTTACCATTGCCAAGTTTACAAAAGCAAATGACCATGAATGTGTGTCTGGGACGCCTGGAGCTTCATTCTCATTAGCTTCAATCTGGTTTTTGGGTGACTTCTGGGGCATACTAAGTATATCTCAAGGAGTCCTTTTCTGAATCCTTAAATCAAAGATACTTGTTTGAGGCAAGCTGCCTTATATAGACACCATGGAATGATTTGTCAAGGTAAATTCCATTTAATAAGAAGTTTCTGTTGGGCTCTGACTCTGGCCCTCCAGCGTGTCCTTCTTGGGGCCAGGCTCTCAGTGTAACCAGTCCCCTGCTCTGCACGCACAGTAATGGGAGGAGGGCAGAGGGGGCAAGGAAGCAACTTTCCTGCCCATGTCACACCCGTAAGGCTCAAAACGCCTTAGCCCCTGTGGAGTGGTTGTTACAATTAGTCCTGTGCTGCAGATGACAAACCGAGGTTCAGAGACATGGCCTTCTGCCTACAGTCCCAGGATGGGATTCTTTCAAAGCTGGGACTGAAAACCAGGTCTCTGTGACTCCCCAGGCTGGCTCCTTTGAGGTAATCATAACTCTGACCTTAACACTTTTCATGAAGAACTGCGATACCTATCTTGTTTAGCCTCTGGAGTGGAGCCCACTGTATTTCCAGGTATTTCTGGTGCTGGCCCCACTCTTTACCTCGGTGCTAGAGTGTGCTCTCATTGCCTGCTCAGTTAGGCAGTGGGGCCCACAGCGTTCCTTGAAGTTCTCCTCTCCCCCTCAGATGGAATGTTCTCTCCTGGCCTTACTTGCTTAGGCCTCTTTAACCTTATCAGCGTGACTCTTCACTCTCACCATAGCACCCCCTTGACGTCCCTAAACTATGTCCCTCCTTTATGCCACACAGCAGAAAGAGTCACCTTGTTGAATCATTTGCTTTGCTTGTCTGGATGGTATTTTGAATTGGAAAGGCTTGCCAACATGGTGTTTAAGAGGGAAAGGAGGATGTCAGTTCAGGCAATCCATAAAGACACTAATTAACTGGATGGAAAGTGCCCAAATGCAAGCCAGCGACATCTCTCCTCCCAGATGAGATAACCCATCTGATACATTTCCGATGGGCTGAGAGTCTTCCTCCCAGGCCAGGCTGCAGACACAGGCTCAAGAGCATTACTGATTTCTTTAGCTCAGGGTTTCTCAGCTTCAATGCCATTGACATTTTGAGCTGGACTGAGGTGAAGGAGTGAGGACCTGCCCCTGTGCATATAGGATGTTTAGTAGTGTCCCAGGCTGCTCCCCACCCCCAAATTATGATAATCAGAAATCTTTTCAGCCATTGCCAAATGTCCAACATGAGGCAAACCATCCCTGATTGAGAGCCACTGCAGTGAGACCTGTCAGCAGACTGCCACCATCAGTTTTCAGTTGTGGTGATTCTTAAGATGTGGGGTCAGGGGACAGAGGAGCTCTTGGCTGTCATAGGGAGGTGACCCCACAAGGGAGTGTTCTAAAGCAGACACAGGCTAATGGGCCAGCCCTTGCATGAGAGTATTGTGAGGAAAAAGTTCACACAAAGCTTTGAGTACAGAAAAACACTCATTTCTCTACAAAGTTAACCTGAGGCTGAGGGGGTTGCCTTAAAAGTAAGTTAAGAGTTCTGTAGTCAGAGACCCAGTTTGAATCACAGCTTAGCCCCTGATTAGCTGTATGACTTTGGGCAAGTTACTTTACCTATCTGTGTCTTGGTTTCTTTGTATGTGGAAATGATAATGTAATCCAGCAGTTCTCAACCTGTGAGTCGTGACCCCTTTGGGGGTCGAACGACCCTTTCACAGGGGTCGCCTAAGACCATCAGGAAACACATATATAATTACATATTGTTTTTGTGATTAATCACTATGCTTTAATTATGTTCAACTTGTAACAATGAAAATACATCCTGCATATCAGATATTTACATTATGATTCATAACAGTAGCAAAATTACAGTTATGAAGTAACAACAAAAATAATTTTATAGTTGAGGGTCACCACAACATGAGAAACTGTATTAAAGAGTCATGGCATTAGGAAGGTTGAGAACCACTGATGTAATCTAACATGAGGATGATGCATAGTGGTGGACAAAAGTAGGTTTTACAGTTGTGAGTACACGAGTTTATTGTTGTATTATTATTTATTAAATATTGTATTATTTATTTGTATTGCCTTATAAATTTTTTACTTTTTAGTTTTTAAGTATATTTTATTGATTGTGTTGTTATAGTAGTTTCAATTTTTTCCCCCTTTGCTCCCCTCTGCCCAGTACCCTCCATCCCTCCAGCAATCCCACCCCCCTTAGTTCATGTCCATGGGTCGTGCATATACATTCTTTGGCTTCATCCTCTCTTATATTATTCATAACTTCCCCCTGTCTATTTTGTACCAACCAATTATGTTTCTTAATCACTGCACCATTTCCCCATTTCTCCCCATGCCCCCTCCCAGATGATAACCCTCTGAATGATCCCCACACCTATGATTCTGTTCCTATTCTGGGTTTGCATAGTTGGATTTTGTTTTTATTTTTTAGATTCAGTTATTGATAGTTGTGAGTTTGTTGTCATTTTAATGTTCACAATTTCTATCTTCTTTTTCTTAAGTAGGTCCCTTTGACATTTTATATAATACTGACTTGGTGATGATGAACTCTTTTAGCTTTACCTTGTCTGGGAAACACTTTATTTGCTATTCCATTCCAAATGATAGCTTTGTTGGATAGAGTAATCTTGGTTGTAAGTCCTTGCTTTTCATCAACTTGAACACTTCTTGCCAGTCCCTTCTTGCCTGCAAAGTTTCTTTTGAGAAATCAGCTGATAGCCTTATAGGCATCCTTTTGTAGGTAACTCTGCTTTTCTCTTGCTGCGTTTAAGATTCTTTCTTTACGTTTAACCTTTGGCATTTTAATTATGATGTGTCTTGGTGTGGTCCTCTTTGGGTCTAATTTGTTTGGGACTCTCTGTGCTTCCTGGATTTGTATATCTATTTCCTTCATCAAATTTGGGAGTTTTTCTTCATTATTTTTTCACACAAGTTTTCAATTTCTTACACTTCCTCTTCTTCTTCTGGCACCCCTCTGATTCGTATGTTGGCACGTTTAAATTTGTCCCAGAGGCTCCTAAGCCTCTCCTCATTTTTTTCAATTCTTGTTTCTTCATTCTGTACTTGTTGACTATTTTTTTCTTCCTTATGTTCTAAATCATTGATTTGAATCCTGGTATCTTTCCCTTCACCATTGGTTTTGTGTGGATTTTCCTTCATTTCACTTAGCATAGCCTTCACTTCTTCCCTTATGTGTTTGCCATACTTAAGCATATCTGTCAAGTCTGTGAGTATCTTTATCACCAGTTATTTGAACTTTATGTCTGTTAGGTTGGCTGTCTCTTCATTTGTTAGATTGGTTATCTCCTCATCATTTAGTTCTACCACTGGAACCTTAATCCATTTCCTCTTTTGGGTCATACTTCTCTGTCTCTTCATCTTGACAAGCTCCTGTGTTTGTTTGCCTCTGTGTCTGAGATAGAGCTGTCACACCTGTTATGTTGAAAGGGGCAGAGCCTTAGATATTCATCAGTACGGAGTGACCTGTTTCACCACATTGTGGCACTGTACATGGAGGAGGGGTCTGAGAGGGAACAATGCCACCCACTCGCTCACACTTGCCCCTTTTCCAGACACTTCTCCTGCTTCCGTATGGGATTGGTGCCTCTTTAGCTGTTGCCCTGGCCATCGTTCCCAGAGTGGGTGGGTCTGCAGATGTTCTAGGACCATGGGGGCCCTTTAAATAAGCAGACTCTGCTGAGAGACTGTCAGTTTCTTCCTTCGCCCCAACCCCCATGGGTTTTCAGTCAGAAGCAATGAGGCTTTATTTTCCCCAGGACTGGAACCGTGAGCTGTGCAGACTGGTCTGGTGCTTGGAGCACTCCCCAGGTATCCCTCCCTACTTTTGAAAATGTGTGACTGCGCTTTCTGCTGGCCTGCCAGTGCTGCCACTGCTGCTGCTGCCACTGCCATACTGCTTCCTCTCCATCCCAGCTCCGTCCCTGTTACCTGTCTGGATGAATAATTCTTCTTTTTACCTTTGTTTGTTGGACTTCCATGCAGCTCAATTTTCTGGAACTTCTGGTTGTCTCTAGTTTTGAGATAGTTGTATTCCTTTTTAGTTGTGGAGGGTGATGCAGCTTGTCTACTTAGTCCTCCATTTTTGCTGGAGGTCCAAGCACAACCTTTATAATTGCCTCTTACTCTTCTTAAGAAGTACAGATGTCCGCTCTGTGAGAATGTCCATGGTAATCTACAAAGGTGTGCTCCCCACCACTGACCCAGCAGGGTTCCTGTCCACATTGGTCCGCAGGGGGCTTGCTCTGTTCATTGTGAGTCTGGGGTGTTTCACAAGCATTTTAACCCCATAATGTTCATCAAAGGGTTTACTAATACCTTCAATTACAAGATATGATTTTTTAAAAATGGAAAATAGTGAAAAAAATAATGAATGGACCATTACTCCACTTCAGGCAAGATTCTAAAGGGCAAAAGGCTACACATCATGTATAAAACCTGCTTACTCTATAATCAAGAGTAATCAGGTCAAGGAATGGACAAAAATGAAAGGATTTGAAGTATCATGCTTTAGAGACACGACATCAACAAAGACTCTACCAGCCTTCATCAGGAGCATGCCAAAGAGTTTCTTTGAAGGAACTCTTAGAAGCCAGAGTGATGAAATGTTTGCCTCAAGCCATGGAGATTTTCTCTGTACTAGGCCCCTTTAAATTTGTCTGACTTTAAACTACAGTGGGGTGGTGGACATGAAGCTGCTAAAGAGAGTTTTCAGGTACTATCTCTCTCAGTGTACTTTCAATGTAGAGAAACAATATACATGAGAGAATACACACCAGTTAAGAGGAGGAGCATATATTTGCTTTAAAAACACTGTTATTTGGTTGGCACCCATCTTCAGGCTGCAAGCCTAAACCTTCCTAGGCAACTGGATGACAAACAGTGTGCTTAAGCAGCCTTTCATGACCCAACCTGCTTCCACATAAGGAGCTTCTGAACATGAACAGTCTTGCTACAGCCTGGCAGCTACTTAGTTATTTCCTCACAAATGTGACATGTAAGCTAGATTTGTAAACACAAGGATCATTTTAAAAATTCTGAAGACATAAACTGGTGCTATATTTTCAACCTAGACTATATCATCCTGTAATCTTTTGGACACAATAGAGGAGTGGGTGGCTTCCTTAGAGGATTGAGCCACACAGGGCTGGAGGGGAGAGCAGCTTAGAAGAGTACAGGAAAGCACAGGAAAGCTTCCCTTTCCTCTTCCTTTCTCTAGTCCAGTGAAGTCCAAGGCCTTGGAGTCTGGGCCAAATTTGTTGGCTGCTGTAGAAGAGAACTAGGGAGAGAATCAGCTGGCCTGGGCACGAACTCAGCATCACTCTTTCCATTTGTAAGTCCACATCGTGACTGAATAAACCTTAGAGGTTAGAGAGGAGAGGTCAATGTAGGATGTCAGATGACTTGTTTTAACATCATTTGTATTTTGAAAAAGCTTTGTATTTTGCAATAAGTTTAGACTTACAGAGAAGTAAAAATTGTACAGAAGATTTACTTCTATTCTGTGCCCAGCTTCCCTAAATGTTTACATCTTACATAATCACAGTCTATTGAGTGAAACCAAAAAGTGACTTTGATAAAATAGTATTAACTAAACTACAGATTTATGTGGAGTTTACCAGTTTTTCTTCTAATGTCCTTTTTCTGCTCCAGGATATAATCCAGGATTTCACATTGCATTTGGTTGTCATTTCTTCTTGTCTCTTCTGCCTATGACAGCTCCCCAGTCTTCCCTTGTCCATTGTGATTTTGTCACTACTGAAAAATACCAGTCAGTTATTTTGTAGGCTGTCTCTCCATTAGGGTTTGCCTATTGATCTCTCATGAATTTTTAGGAAGGTTACCACAGAAGGGATGTGCTCTTCCTTCTCAGTATATCATATCAAGAGATTCATGATGTCAATAATTCTTATTACTGATGATGTTAACCTCATCATTGGACTAAGGGGCTGGTTTTCTTCTGCTGTAAATTTACTGTTTCTTTTTCTTCATTTTAAATTATATTTAATTGATTATGCAATTACAGTTATCATAATTTCCCCCTCCCTTTGGCCCCGTCCACCCAGCACCCCTGCTCTACCAGGCAATCCCCGCACCATTGCTCATGTCGATGGGTCATGCGTATAAGTTCTTTGGCTACTCCATTTCCTATACTGTACTTTACATCCCCATGGCTATTCTGTGACTACCTATTTGTACTACAGTAGTCCCTCTCTATATCGTGGTTCACTTATCACGGCCTCACTGTACTGCGGGATTTTAAAAAATATTATATTTAATTTTTTATCGTGGATTTTTTGCTATATCACGGGATTTTGTGGTACTGTATGTGTATGTTGTTAAAGTTATGTAGGTTTAAGAGTGTAGAATAAATATAAGGTTCCTACTTCGCCGGGTGGTCTAGAATGTAATACCCACAATAAGTGAGGGAATACTGTACTTAGTCCCTCTACCTCTTCACCCATTCTTCCCCACTCACCTCCATCTGGCAACAATCAAAACATTCTCCATATCCATGATTCTGTCCCTGTTCTTGTTTGCTTAGTTTGTTTTTAAGATTCAGTTGTTGACAGGTATGTATTTATTGCCATTTTATTGTTCATAATTTTGATCTTCTTTTTCTTAAATAAATCTCATTAACATTTCCTATAATAATGGTTTGGTGATGATGAACTCCCTTAAATTTTTCTCATCTGGGAAGCTCTATATCTGTCCTTTGATTCTAAATGATAGCCTTGCTGGATAGCGCAATCTTGGCTGTAGGTCCCTGATTTTCATGACTTTGACTATTTCTTGCCAATCCTTTCTAGCCTGCAAAGTTTCTTTTGAGAAACCAGCTGACAATCTTATGGGGATGTTCCTGTAGGTAACTAACTTCTTTTCTCTTGCTGCTTTTCAGATTCTCTCTTTATCTTTAACCTTTGGCATTTTAATTATAATGTATTTTGGAGTGAGCTTCTTTGCATCCATCTTGTTTGGGACTCTGTGCTTCCTGGACTTGCATGTCTGTTTCCTTTACCAAATTAGGGAAGTTTTCTTTCACCATTTTTTTCAAATATATTTCCAATTCCTTGCTCTTTCTTATCTCCTTTTCGCAACCCTATGATGTGAATGTTGGACCTCTTGAAGTTGTTGCAGAGGCTACTTATGGTATCCTTGTTTTTTTGCATTCTTTTTTTCTTCTTCTTGTTTTGATTGGTTGTGTTTTGGTTTCTTATGTTCTAAATCATTGATTTGATTCTCACTTTCATCCACTCTACTGTTGATTCCCTGTAAATTGTTCCTTATTTCAATTAGTGTATCCTTTGTTTCTGACTGGATCTTTTTTATGCTGTTAGGTCCTCACTAAGTTCCTTGAGCATCCTTATAACCAGTGTTTTGAACTCTGCATCTGATAGATTGCTTATCTCCATTTTGTTCAGCTCTTTTTCTGGAGTTTTGATCTATTCTTTCATTTGGGCCACGTTTCTTTGTCTCCTCATTTTGGCAGCTTTCCTGTGTTTGTTTCTATGTACTAAGTAGAGCTGCTTTGGCTCCATATCTTGGTTGTGTGGGCTAATGTAGTAGGTGTCCTGTAGGGTGCAGTTGCACATCCTTCCCTAGCACCCAAGCTGGGTATTTGAGGTGGGTTCTTTGTGTGGGCTGAGTACACCCTCCTCTTGTAGTTGAGCCTTGGTTGCTGTTAGCAGATCAATGAGAAAGAATTATCTAGGCCAGTCAACTGCAAAGACTGTCTGTGACCACTGACCACCAATCTCCACCCTCCGTGGAGGATCAGTTGTGCAGGGGTAGTGTGGTGGTACTGACATGGTCTGTAGCTGTCCACTGGGTGTGCAGGCTCTGGGTGTTTCGGTGTGGTGCATGCCAAGGTTAACCCCCACCTATTTTTTTGCCCCAGAACCACCCAGACTGAACTATAAAGAAATATGAGGTAGCTGCTATTTGTGCTGGGCTTAGAGATTCCTAGGCAAAGCCAAGCTGTGAATCTAGGTTGGCTGCTGCTAGTGCTGGGCCTGGGGCTCACTGAGGACAGCTGTTGCTTGTTTGATAGGATTTAGGAAGTTGTGAAACATGAGCCAAGACCAGCCAGTCATATGGAAAAGCAGCTTGGGTGGGCCCATAAGCTGGGTGGGGTGAAGTCTCTGGGGATCTCCAAGGCAAGTCAAACAGTGTTAGCCAGGTTGATGGAGACTCAGATGTGGCACCAGCTTGCCAACTCTGTAGGGGCAGGGTTCAGAAAAGGGACAATGGTCTCTGCTTGCCTTGATGCCAGACACTTCAGTTTTCTCCCTGAAAGGCTGGTGCCTTTCAAGCTGTTACCCCAGGCCTGGAGCTCAGAGGGAGTTAGTCTGAGAAGGCGAGTCTGTGTGTAGATTTCTTAAGAGGAACTTCTTGGGGCTGCAGCAGTTTCTTCCACCAACTCAATCCCCACTGATTTTTGCATTCATAAGTTTTGGGGATTCATCTCCCTGGCACTGAAACCCTGGGCTAGGGGCCCAATGTGGGACTGGGACTCCTCATTCCTCAGATATCTCTCCCAAATTTTTATCCAGCACACATGGGTGCAGGACCAGCCTGTTCCATGTTTCCATCCCTCCTACTAGTCTGGATGGATGTGGTTTCTTTAATTCTGTAGTTGTCAGACTTCCATTCAACTTGATTTTGTAGTTGTCAGACTAGTATGCAACTCAATCTCTGACCATTCTGAATGATGATTGTTCTATATTTTAGTTGTAATTTTGATGTGGTTGTGCAAAGAGGTGAGTCATGTCTGCCTACGCTGCCATCTTGACTGGAAGTCCCTGTTTTCCTTTCTTAGTTAATATCTTTGGGGAGAGACTTAGATTATGCAAATATACTGTTTCTCCTCAAACTTTTGCCCACCTTTGTAGCATCCATTGGTGAATTTTACCTGAAACAATTATTTGTTTTGTTTAATGGTGATTCTGTACTTTCCTCATTTTTTCTATATTTGTTAATTGGGATTTTTCTGTAAGGAAGAGCTGCCCTTTCTTTCTTTCTTTCTTTCTTTCTTTCTTTCTTTCTTTCTTTCTTTCTTTCTTTCTTTCTTCCCTTCCTTTCTTTTTTTCTTTCTTATTTACTTATATAAGAATGGACTCATGGATATTTATTTTATCCCATGGGATCTAATCTAATTATATTGTAATTTACACTGTAGGTCACACTGTTCCAGCTTTAGCCATTGGGAGCTCTTCCAGGTTGAGTTCTTGTGTCCCTTTAATGGTGGGCCTCCATCTCCTTTGAGCAGTTTCTTACCTTATCACATCACAAGATCCTCCAAGCTTATCTTATATTTTCCCTTTCCCAGCTTCTCTGGTTCCCTGTAAATGGATCATAGTATTTATAGGCCAACATTTGGGCACTAGGTGTGTTAACTGTGTGTTTGAGGTGTCATTTCTTCTAGGCGATCTCAGCAGACAGAGCTAAGAAATATGTCTATGTATAATAACCCAATGTATACTCACATATGTATATTTTCTTTATCAATCTTTATACATATTTTAAACATATGGGTTCATACTGGTACCTCTGATTCCAGTCACCACCACAGGGTTCATTCTAACCTTTCTCCTTTCCCTATCTGAAACTTCCCTTTCTGACAGAAGCCTGGAGCTCATATCTACACTGTATCTACTATTTTGTTCAACTACAGTGTATACATAAAGTGATTTGAGAATTGCCAATCCATACCCCTCTGAGAAACAAATTTACTAATTAGAGTATAGTATTTGTATAGAGATCTTTTTGTCTTAAGCCTTTCTATATCCTGTTAAAATAGTGTTTTCAAAGTTCCAAAGTTCTTTTCTTCACCCCTTTTGGTGTGGTCATAGTTTTCATATGTGATACACTTGGGTTAATTTGATAGAGCTTATATTCCTTTTTGGGTTCCCTCCACATACTGATTTATTTGTCTGTTTGTTTAAATTTACATAGAGCAAATTTTATTCTTTATGGTTTATCAGTTTTGACAAATACATAGAGTTGTGTATTCAACACTACAGTCATGATACAGAATAATTCTATAATAAAAATTCTCTCATGCTGCCCTTTATAGTCAGCCCCTTCTTGTACCTTGCCCCCTAGCAATCACTAATCTGTTTTCTACCCCTATTTTATGGTCTTTTCCAGAATGTTAAATACATGGAATCATACAACAGCTTTTTGGATCTAGCTTATTTCATTTAGCAAAATTCATCTAAGAGTCATCCATTCTATTGTATGAATCAATAATTTGCTCCTTTTTATTGCTGAATAATTTTCAATTTTTTAGGCATCTCAGGCTATTGCTGCCATCACTGTCATGCTGCCTTGAGTCAAAGCTGGGTATGCTAGCGGAAAAGGTGATACTTACACTGCTGGGTTGGTGGTACTTTGGATTCTGGTCATTTTCCTCAATCTGCCTGCTATTATTTAATTTTCAGAGTCCTCAAACAGCTGCTGTATCTCTCTATCCAGGTGTTATATGGGACATTCCAGGTGAAGAGTGTGTTTACCATCTTACCCAGAATGGGAACCTCTGTCCATGGTCTTTTTGCTTTTAAAAGGCTAAAGTCAGTGTGTTTCCTGATTCTCTTAATTGACCTATTTTATCTCTAGGGAAACCCATAGGATCTTCACTTAGTCTCAGTGGCACCCAGTGTTTAGAAATTCCCCAGTGATGTTCCTTGGTCTATTTTCATCCACTGTGTTGGGTACTTGGTAGCCGCTTTAATTTGGGAAACTCATGTCCTTCTATTCTGTGAAAACTTCTTGAATAACTTGTTGCTGATTTTTCCTCAATTTCTGTATTCTCTCTTTCTGAGGTGCCTTCTATTATTTAAATGTCAGACTGCTTTTCCCTTTCATCATCTACCTCCTTTCTTGTTTGTTTGTTTTTGCTTTAGTTTCTGGGATATTTCTCATTCACTTTGTTTTCCAGTCTTTCTATTTACTTTGTCTTCTGTACTCTCATGTTTTTAATTACCACAGGTTCTTTTTGTTGTTCTCTATCTGTTTCTTTTTAAATAGCATACTGTTCTTTTTGCATGGATTGTCTGCTATCTCTGAAGACATTAATTATTTTTTCTTCTCCCTGCATAGACTCCAGGTTTCTCTCCTTTTGTTTGTTTCATATCTGTCTTCATGATAAAATGCTGAGGACCCAAAATCTAACTGGGAGCTCCAAGCTCAAGGCACGGCTTGCTGACTCTGAGCTTCACTATAGGATGAGCTGGCTAGGTGGACCATTTCTTGAGCCGCACCTAATGTCAGTATCATTGGATTGTTTCTCTCAGGTTGGGCAGATGCTGCAGGGCAGTTTTAAGTCTACTGCCTGAGAAGCTTAATATCTAGCTTCCAGTGTTTTGGGAGCTAAGTTTAGGGAAGAGCACTGTGGGGAGAGGGGGTCTCAACACTCAGCATTTTATAGTCATTTAATTTTCATGGTTTTGACATAGTACTTTCAACTTCCCAGTCCAGATGTTGCCAGTGAAAACAGGCTCCTTGTGGTATTTTAAGAAAAGCATTTCAAGGAACACTTATGGGAGAATGAGGTATATTGGTAAGATTTATTGAGGCTGAAGCAAACACAAAGGACTGTCCCAGTTTCAGCTCTGTCCCACTGAGAAAGAAGTCTAGCCTTGTCTTCATCAAGCCCAGGAGGAAGGCCAAGGTCTAGAAATTCTGTGCCATTGGTTCAGTTTATATCAAAGATTAGTCCAGTTCAGCCTTTGTCCCTGTCCAACTAGCATACTTCTTATTCCTGGCTGTGCTCCAGGCTGGCACTGCTTCACCATACCCAGGCTTGCACTTGGAGCCTGAACTTGAAACTCACACAGCTGCTAGGCCTGCATGGCTGCTACCGAGAGAGAATGCATGAATGAATGGGCAAACTAACTTGAGAAAGAGAGAGAGACAGAGGTAGAGACAGAGGGAGAGAGAGAAAGACTGCCGTTGACTTTGTTAAGCTCTAATTATATTATCCATGCTTAGGAAGGACCAGGCACTCTTTCAAAGTAACTAATCAATTTCCCAATTCTTCTGCTGGGCCCTCCCCCTAACCAATCTATTTTCTAGATCTTCTAGGGTTCTATGTCCCTTATTCAATCTGATCATTTTCCCAGGCTAGACACCTCCCCATTGTGGTTCCATCTTAGGTTCTACTGTGCATGTGCTTACCTTCCCCTGTTCCATCTTGGTTTTTACTGGGTATGCACCCAGCAGAAGAATTTACCCCCTTCTCCCTCTGGATAATCCTGGTATTATCAGGTTGTACCCTGGGGAGATTGAAAAGCTGGTCCTTCCTTTTCACTCAGGGTGAAGGAGGGGTGTTAATCCCCTTGGCAGGGCAATGTTGTGATTCCCTGGGATTCTGAAGCTGTAACTTATGACCTAACTAAGCTTAACCAGTTTTATTCTCTTCTCTTTTATTAATCTAGCTACCTATGCTAACACAGACACTTCTATTTAGCACTCTTAAGAGAGTGAAATCTCTATCTACTTCCAGCCAAGACTGAGGCATAGGTAGACATGCTTTTCTACCCTCCACAACAATACAAAATAAAATAAGAAATACAACTACCTCAAAAATAAAAGAACCTGAACTACCAGAAAATTGAACTATATGGAAGTCCAAGAAACAAAGACATAAAGAAGCAATACTCATATAGACAGGTAGGAGGGGTAGAGAAGGGGCAGAGAGGATGTGGTGTGGTGGCAGTGGTGTTGGTGGTGATGGTGGTAGTGATGGTAACAGCGGCAGCGGCAGCGGCAGCAGCTGCAGCAGCAAGGCAATGGTTGTGGCCAGCTGGGAGAAAACGCAGTCACACATTATAAATGTCAGGAGGGACACGTGGGGAGTGATCCCAGCCCCATACCAGACTGCACAGCTCATGGTTCCAGTGCCAGGAAAATAAAGTCTCATTGTTTCTCACTGTAAAAACCAGTGGGGTTTGGGGCAGTGGGAGAAACTGCTGGTCTCTCAGAGAGTCCGTTTCTTTAGAGGGTCCCCATGGTCCTAGAACATCCTCCAACTCACCCACTCTGGGAACCACAACCATGGCAACAATTGGACTGGGTACCAGTCCCATATGGGAAGCAGAAGTACCTAGAAGAGGAGTGGGTGCTGAGCAAGCAGCATTGTTCCCTCTCAGATCCCTCCCCTACATAGAGTGCCACAACGTGATGAAACGGGTTGCCCCATACTGATGAATACCTAAGGCTCCACCCATTACAACATTAACATGTGTGACAGCTCTACCTAAGACACAGAGGAAAACACAGGAGCCTGTCAGGTTGATGAGACAGAGAATTATAGCCCAAAAGATGAAGTAGATCAAGGTTCCAGTGGGAGAACTAAATGACCAGGAGAGAGCCAACCTAATAGAAGCAGAATTCAAAACACTGGTGATAAAGATGCTCACAGGCTTGACAGATATGCTTAAGTATGGCAAATGCATAAGGGAAGACGTGAAGGCTATGCTAAGTGAAACGAAGGAAAATCCACACAAAACCAATGGTGAAGAGAAAGATGCCAGGATTCAAATCAACGATTTAGAACAAAAGGAAGAAAAAAATAGTCAACAAGTACAGAATGAAGAAACAAGAATTTAAAAAAGTGAGGAGAGGCTTAGGAACCTCTGGGATAACTTTAAATGTGCCAACATCCAAATCACAGAAGAAGAGGAAGAGCAAGAAATTGAAAACTTAGGTAAAAAATAATAAAGAAAAACTTCACTAATTTCGTGAAGGAAATAGACATACAAGTCCAGGGAGCACAGAGAATCCCAAACAAGCTAGAGCCAAAGAGGACCACACCAAGATACATCATAATTAAAATGTCAAAGGTTAAAGACAGAGAATCTTAAAAGCAGCAAGAAATAAAAGAGAGTTTTCTGCAAAGGGGTTCCTATAAGAATATAAGATGATTTTTCAAAAGAAATTTTAAAGGCAAGAAGGGAGTGGCAAGAAGTATTCAAAGTGCTGAAAAGCAAGGACCTATAACCAAGATTACTCTATCCAGGAAAGCTATCATTTAGAATGGAAGGGCAAATAAAATGCTTCCCAGACAATGTAAGGCTAAAGAGTTCATCATCACCAAGCCCTTATTATAGGAAATGTTAAAGGGACTTACTGAAGAAAGAGAAGATCAAAACTATGAACAAATAAAATGACAACAAACTCACAACTATCAACAAATAATCTAACAAATCTAAACAATAAAAAAAAAAAAAAACTAAGCAAACAACCAGAATAGGTACAGAATCATAGGTGTGGGGATCATTTGAAAGATTATCGTCTGGGAGGGGGAAGGGGGAAATGGTGCAGGGATTAAGAAGCATAATTGGTAGGTACGAAATAGACAGGGGGATGTTAAGAATAGTATAGGAAAGTGAGAAGCCAAAGAACATACAGGCATTACCCATGGACATGAACTAAGGAGGGTGGGACTGCTGGAGGGAAGAGGAGTACTTGGTGGAGGGGAATGAAGGGACAAAATTGGGACTACTGTAACAGCATAATCAATAAAATACAATTTAGAAAGAGAGAGAGCAAAGTCTCTAAATTCTGGCGGGTTGTGAAGAAAGTGATCTTCCAGTGGTGCACAGTAGGGCAAATGTCTGGTGCTGTTGGTTCCTGAGCTCTTTGAAAATTGTGTAGTGTAAAATGAATTCATTCTTAAGTTTTTTAAAAACATTTTTAAAGTATATTTTATTGATTATATTGTTATAATAGTTCCAATTTTTCCCCTTTTCTCCCCTCCACCTAGCACCCCCCTCCCCCAGCAACCCCCTTCCCCAAGTCCATGCCCATGGGTCGTACATACAAGCTCTCCCGCTTCACCCTTTCATATATTCTTCTTCTTCTTTTTTTAAAAATAAATAAATGATTAATTATTTTTAACAATAAAAAATAATAATCCCTTCCTCTCAGACTTAAGACCCTTTATAATCTCATAAGGGACAATGGGCGAAGGTCTCGAGCTCCTCTAGCTGCTTCAAGCTGGACATGGCCGTCGTCCTACCTACCCTTGGGTCCAGAAATCCTTAATAAGAGTGGGAGTGTGGAGGGGAGGGTGGCCTTCCCACATGGAGAAGGATCATACAGACTCCAGGTCAGTTGGCTGTCCCCAGACAATGGTATGCTTGGTTTAATAGGCTGGCATCCTTTTTGTATTCTGGGGGCAACAGATTTGGCAAAAGTGTTAAAAAACATCATTCAATCCATAACCACTAGATGACAAAAGGCAGGAATTAATTTTTTAATGTCCCACATTAGGGAAAAAAAGGGCTTCTTTGAAGGAAGGTGTGCCAGGCACACCTCACCTGTCCAAAACCTTTTGCCCATTAAACTTAGTTTGGGCGGAGGGAAATGTTTTAGGTTTCGCCCCCTCAGACCTCTGGGCCCTTTCTGTCCAAGCCATTAGGATAGAAAAGAGAAACCAGTTTTAAAGTGAAGCCCACAGACCACCCCATACTTCATCAACCCAGCCACTTAGTTCAGCCAAACCATTGAGTCTCAGGAGGCAGCACTGCAGACAGGATTAAATGAGGCCTATACATGCAGACAATCACTCAGGTAATGAGATCATAAGCTTATGTCCTTTGAAAACAGAAAACACATGTTAATTTTTAATACATAACCCACAAACAAGACTCTAAATCTGTAAGACTGTCTTATTGGAAAGACATCCAGTTGCAAGGCATTTGACATTCTTCTTGCCTGTAAATTAAACATCTTTGATGATACCACAGACATAGTTTAACTTGCAACTTAAAACATAGTTTAAATGAAAAGAAACTTTAAAGATGGTTAGCTGCACTACTTTATAGTCTTCCACTGATCATTGTGATTTTCCTTGAATAATGATTTTTCTCCCTAAGATTACCCTCCTTGTCATTAAAGGGACTACATTAAGTCCATTTTTAATTTATCCTGTTCATTTGCATAAACACAACAAGAGCAGCAAATGATCACTTATGATCTTTAGTTCTGCTCTGCTGGAACTTACGCAAGGAACATTTAGGGTGACCTTCAGTTTGCCCTTCAGGGCACAGAAGCTGAGTTACATAACCTGGCATTCAACCTTGCCTGTACACATCTGTCTTTTCCAAGTCCTTCTTGTTTTCCATTGTGTCTTAAGGTCCCTTCTAGCCATCTTTCAGGAAAACAACCTTCATTCCTTACCTGGAAAGATTGCTGTGGACCGCACAACCAACCACGGTACCAGGCCTTCTATCTCGTGGGCTTTTATTACCTTCGAAAGTCATTCCCAGTTCCTCAGGGCTTTTTGGTAACAACCAGAGCCCAAGCATGTCTCCTTTAGGCATTACATTCCAGTCAACGTCTTGGTAAAAAAAAAACCTCTATTAACAACTGGTCTTATTAGTTTTATGCAAAGAAACGTATGTCATTACTTACTTGTTTAGAATGCCAAACTCTGGAGGGATCAGATAGGGAGAAAAATATACAGTGTGAAGGAAAATCCTTGTCCTTCTAATGTTCACTGAACTTGCATTTCCATTCTTCATATTTTCATTTTTCCCCCACTAAAAAATTTTTGTTTGTTTTTCCATTACAGCTGTCCCACTTTTTTCCCCTTCTTGCTTCCCTGCACCCTGTCCCCCCTTCTCCCACAGTCAGTCCCCACTCAGTTGTCCATGTCCATAGGTCATTTATACATGTTCTTTGACTAGACCATTCCCCTTCTTACCCCTTCTCTCCCTGCCGCCTCCCCACTTGTTACTGTTAGTCTACTCCTTGTTTACATACCTCTGGTTCAATTTTGCTCATTTGTTTGTGTTGTTCATTAGTTTCCTGTAATAGGTGACAGCATAAGGTATTTTTCTTTTGTTGCCTGGCTTATTTCACTAAGCATAATTCTCTCTAGTTCCATCCATGTTGTTGCAAATGGTAGAAGTTGCTTCTTTCTTTCTGCTGCATAGTACTCCATTGTGTAAATGTACCACAGTTTTTTGATCCACTTATCTACAGATGGGCACTTAGGCTGTTTCCAGCACTTGGCTATTGTAAATAGAGCTGCTATGAATATTGGAGAGCATAGGTTCTTTTGAATTGGTGTTTCAGGATTTTTCGGATATAATCCTAGCAATGGAATTGCTGATTCAAAAGGCAGTTCCATTTTTAGTTTTTTGAGGAAATTCCAAACAGTTTTCCATAGTGGCTGTACCAGTCTGCATTCCCACCAGCAATGCACCAGGGTTCCCATTTCTCTGCAGCTTCTCCAGCACAAGTTGTTTGTTGATTTATTGATGATGGCCATTTTGACTGGTGTGAGGTGGTATCTCATTGTGTTTTTTATTTGCATCTCTCTGATGGCTAGTGATGTTGAGCATTCTTTCATATGTCTATGGACACTCTGTATGTCCTCTTTGGAGAAGTGTTTTTTCAGGTCCTTTGCCCATTTTTTAATTGGGTTGTCTGTCTTCTTGGTTTTGAGTCATATGAGTTCTTTATGTTTTGGAGATCAATCCCTTGTCTGAGATATCATTGGCAAGTATATTTTCCCATATAGTTGGTTTCCTTTTCATCTTGCTGATGTTTTCTTTAGCTGAGCAGAAACTTTTTAGTTTGAGGTAGTCCCATTTGTTTATTCTTTTCTTTATTACCCTTGACTTAGGAGACATATCAGTGAAAATGTTGCTATGTGTGATATCTGAAATTTTCGTGCCTATTTTTTCCTCTAGGACTTTTATGGTGCCACGGCTTACATTTAAGTCTTTGATTCATCTTGAGTTTATTCTGGTGTATGGTGTAAGTTGGTGGTCTAGTTTTGTTTTTTTGCATGTCCCTGTCCAGTTCTCCCAGCACCATTTGTTGAAGAGGCTCTTTTCACTCCATTTGATGTTCCTTCCCCCTTTGTCAAATATTAGTTGACCATATATACTTGGGTTTATTTCTGGGCTCTCTATTCTGTTCCATTGATTTATATGTCTGTTCTTATGCCAGTACCAAACTGTTTTTATTACTGTGGCCTTGTAGTACAGTTTGATATCAGGTATTGTGATTCCTCCTACTGTGTTCTTCTTCCTCAAAATTGTTGTGGCTATTTGGGCTCTTTTTTGGTTCCATATCTATTTTTGAAGTATCTGTTCTAGGTCTGTGAAAAATGTCATTTGTATTTTAATAGGGATTTCATCGAATCTGTAAATTACTTTGGGTAGTATGGACATTTTAATGATGTTGATTCTTCCCATCCATGAGCATGGTATATGCTTCCATTTATTTGTATCTTCCTTAATTTCTTTCTTCAGTGTTATGTAGTTTTCTGAGTATAGGTCTTTTACCTCCTTGGTTAAGTTGATGCCTAGGTACTTTATTTATTTATTTTTTTTGTTGCTATGGTAAATGGGATTTTTCTTTTAGTTTCTATTTCTGAGATTTTATTGTTGGTGTACAGAAATGTCTTTGATTTCTGAATATTAACTTTGTACCCTGCTATTTTGCCAAATTCACTTATTAGGTGAGTAGCTTTTTTGTGGAGTCTATAGGGTTTTCTACGTAAACTACCAAGTCATCTGCAAATAATGACAGTTTTACTTCCTCTTTTCCAATTTGGGTGCCTTTTATTTCTCTTTCTTGTCTGATTGCTGTGACTAGAACTTCCAAGACTATGTTGAGTATGAGTGGAGAGAGTGGACATCCTTGCCTTGTTCCTGACCTCAGGGGGAATGCTCTCAGTTTTTGCCCATTGAGTATGATGTTGGCTCTTAAGTTTATCTTTTGGCAACACCAGGCCTGCATCATTGCTTCCTAGCTTTTGTAATTTTATGACTGTGTCTCCAGTCCTCTCCTTCCTGTCCTTGTAGGTTATGTCTTTTTTAAAAAAAAAATCTGTTTTCTGTAGTTTTACTGCGTTTTGGGACAGAGCAAGTGAGATGTGTATATTCAGTCTTATATCCTAGAATGGATGTCTAGAATGTTTTTTTTTTTTTAAATAGAAATTATAGCAATTATAACTCTTGACACTAAAATGGGCCCTGGGTGTCATCTCAGTTTTGCCAGGCTTCGGTTGGGCAAGTGACATTACAAAGCCACACAGTTGGTTATTGAAGAGCAGCTTTAGAATCTGGGACCTGACTTGCTTAATTCTGTTTGTTCTATACCACCACAGTGCCCCTTGTTATCATGAACCAAGAAGTTACACAATAGTACATAGAGTTTGCATGTGCCCTTTACTCAGCTCCCCGAAGGATAAAATCTTATGTAACAACAGTGAATTGTCAAAACCAGGAGCTTGATGTTGGCATAATACTCTTACATTGGATACAGACCTTTAAGTAACCTTTAATATATAAATCTGTGTATTTCGCTAGGCAAAACGCAGAAAAACACCCAATCTTTTTATATTAGAGAGCTTACAATCTAAATAGACTTACAGACATAACTCACCAAATAATACTTAAATACAGCCCAAAATATATTTTAGGGCTTTTTTTTTTCCAGAAAAGTGAGAGGTGATGGAGAAACTATAGGCTTTGAAATTAGACAAATCTAGGTCTGGATTCAGCTTTGCTGCTTAAGAATTGTGTGTCCCTCAGCAGGGAATTTTCCCAGTTCTCATTTTCTTGGTTTGAAATGGAGAATATTATTATCTACTTCTTAAGATGGTGAGAATTAAATTTATAGGTAGAGAGAGTCTAGAACAGTGCTTGACACCTAGATATTAAATAAATGGTCCACATAACAATTATTATTAATAAAATAATAATCTGTAATCATAATTCTCTAGGTGCCCACATGATCTCCAGTCAAGCTCAAATACCACATCAGCCCTTCTGCCTTTTAATTTATTCTGTGAAGTTTAGATACAGAGAAGGAAAACTCTGACTCCAAAAAACCTCCGCTGCCTTGCGGCATACCTCTTCAGGGGAAAGGCTAAGGGAGTAAACCCCGACAGAAAATCCGGAGCCGGAGTCCCTAAGGCGGTTTGACGTTGTAGTCAACACCGGCAACTCCTGCGGCGCACCTGAAGCCAAGCTGTATTGACTCCGTCTTTCCCTTGGACCCTTCAGCTGCGAAGAGAGGGGGGGTCTGCTGCATGGGCAACAGCAGACCCTCCATATCACCCTGCCCAGGCTCTGTAGCTTCAGTTTCACTGGAGAGGACACTCCAGCGTCATCGCAAGATGTCGATTCAACACGGGAGGAGACAGATACCGTGTCACTCCCGAGTCGGACTGCACAGCCATTCTCGGCGGTGCAGATAGACTCTTAAGAAGCTACACCATCGTCTCTCAAGACGGACGGCTGCCGATGACGAAGTTTAGATAGAAATCAAAGAACCAGCATATGTTCCTTGTGTAGAAAGAAAAGCTTAGAAAGAACAAAATGACTCTGCCAAAATGACAACACAGGTGGGTCCTCTGATCCTCCTATTTCCAAATCTATGTTTCAGAAAAATATGGGAACATTGTCAAACATTCAATAAAATGTATGTAATTAACCTTTTATTTTATTTTTTTAAAATTTATTTACTTATCTTTAGAGAGAGAGGAAGGGAGGGAGAGAAACATTGATCTGTTGCCTCTCACAAACAACCCAACCAGGTACCTGAGTTGAAACCCAGGCATGTGCAGTGACTGGATTGAACCGGTGACCTTTTGCTTTGTGGGATGACACGCAGCCAACTGAGCCATACTGGTCAGGGCTTACCTTTTCTTTTAAAGAAAGCTTTAGGTAAATGTCTGTGATTCTTTTGGGGGTAATAGGAGATAGGAGTGTGAATCTAATAGCCCAAAGGATAATGTTTATCTCTGACTCACATGATCAGTTTATAAGCAGTTCAGTTCAAGCCCGGATTAAGATAGTCTTTACTCCATTCCCAGCCTCCTCAATTCCACATGCTAGGCCAGGGGTCTCACCCTAAAGAGGAAGTTTTCATCACAGGCACAGAGAATACTTTGGAATTTAAAAACCCATGCAAATTCTTAATTGAGCTTAATTAAATGATCTGAACAAAAAATATAAATTCAGTGTGTGAACGAGCTCCTTGGGGCTTTTCAAAGGCCCACACAGGGCCTTCCTTGGCAGGTGATTGTCTTACAAGCACCCTGCTTCACAACATACCTGATCTTCCCCTGCCCCACTCTGGCTTGAATTTCTTGCCTTTGGAATCAGCAGAAAGAGGGGCTCACAAAAGCAGCAGTTCCAGCTTGATCCCACAGTAAGGAAGGAGCTCTGCCTGGAAACTTGGCCATTTGTGTACGTCAGAAAGTCATGATTTTCTTTTGGGGGTTAGGGTGTTAGTAGGCACTAAGAGGCCTCAAACCAGACCAGACCAGACAAACACCTCATTTGGGTCCCCCCAAGAAGGGTGATGGTGAGATAGGACCTCAGGATAAAGAAGAGACTACTTTGTGATAGTGTCCCTTTTCTCATTCCTGAAACATACTGGAAAGAGTAACTCCCAGGCCTTCCCCTCCCACTCACTCCCACCTCCAGGAAGATCTCACTTCCCTTTGCCTATTTATCTCTTGTCTCTGTGTGGGTTTTTTAGGGGCTGATGTATAACTTTTGGTGGTTTAGAAGAATTGCTAATTTAAGAAAATTTCTATTAATTGTGCAATCCACATTACCAGAATATACTAAAAAAAATTAGGCTATGTCTAAATTAACTGTGTAGTAAGTGCTACAATATAAACTAAAAACAGGGTTTGTTATGAGCTGAATTGTGGGTCCTACCCCTCACCAAATTCCTACGTTGAAGTCCTAACCCTTAGCAGCTCAGAATTTTACTGTTTGGAGATAAGGCATTTAAAGAGGTGATCAAGTTAAAATGATGTTCTTAGGGATGGCCCTAATCCCATATGACTGGTGTCCCTATGAGAAGAGGAGATTAGGCCCCAGACATGCACATGTACAGAAGGAAGACCATGTGAGGACACAGGGAAAACGTAGCCGTCTGCCAGCCAAGGCAGTCACAAGTCTGCCTGAGACTATTCCCATAGGAGTTAGTCCCGCTTGGCTCATCTGGAATTCCAGTCACTGTGCCTTTCCCAGAGTGATTTCTCCCCAGTTCCTTCCTTCCACATCCTCATCCCCAGAGACTAGAACCCAGGTGGGCTACCTCTGTCTTTAGAAACTCTGAGATTGACTTTGTTCCTGGAAAGGAGATAGTTATAAAGGGGTTTGGAGTGAACCCTTTGTGCAGATCTTATAGTTGTTCCCACTGTAGCCTCTGGAGAGCTTCTATAGCTTGCTTCATTCTCCTGGGTATAAGCCTGGAGATGTGGGTTGGGAACCAAGAGCAGCTTCAGGCAATAAGTTCCAGCCTCTTTCTTTAAGGCCAAGTCGCAGTGTCACCCATAGCTTTTGCAGACCATGACATGAGCAAACTTCTAAAATTCTGGCTGTGTGTAATAGTGTCAGAAGCCAAGCAGTGTGACAAGTGGGAGGAGTGGGGGCTGGAGACAGAGGGCCTCCAAGTTTGCACCTTTTCTTTTTATTGACACGTTGTGTTACTCTGCAGACATTTCTCAACTGTTCCTTGCCTCAGTTTCTTCAACTGTACAAAAAGAAAACTCTGCCACAGAGACTCGTGAGGATTTAATATAAAGTGCTTGATACATATTTTCCAATGGCAACAGTTATTAATATATATAGTGAAGTTGGTCACAGGTCTCATCACTTGTTTGATATGCTCAGAAACTCGAGTCCTCATCTCAGTATATGGGTCTGAGTGGGGTGGAGACTGCACTTGTAGACAGGATTCATTTGCCATCTCAAACCCTTTCTGGCATGAGGGTATAAAAATTATTTCCAATACTATACATGCACTGAGTAAGTGAACAGCTTCCATGCTGGACATTGGAGATTCAGAACTAAAGGAGACAGCATCTATAGCCAAGGAGCTCACAGTCAGGGGTCCCCCGCTGACACACATAGATCTAATCACACAACAATGAGCTGTATGTATCACAAAGATGTACATGGTGCTGAGCCCAGAAGAGGCAGAGTGGAAGCTCTATCCTGCAGGTCTTTGGATACCATGTTAAGGAGTTTGGATTCTTATTTTGTAAGTTCAAGTGGTGGGGTGCTCTGCTAGGAGAAAGAGCTAATTGAATTTGCATTTGGAGTCCTGATTTACAGCTGTGGCTGGAGGGACAGGGGACAGGCTGAACTGCAGCACAGAGACTACCAGTCCAGCGAGCATGGTGAGGGGATGAAGACTGACTGTGAGTGGATCCCAGGGCTGGTCACAGGTCCTCTCAACAGGATAAGGTGACTGACTAGATGTAAGGTTAAAATCAAGAGACAAGGACACAGGGGACTGCTGGGCTTCTGGCTCATGTGACTGGGTGAATGGTCATGCTTTGGGCCACACTTTCTTTGAACAGAACAACAAAAATCATGGGATAGTCTTAGTAATTCTGATTTCCCATGGGTTACTTTTGGTACCAGAGTTTATTTAATTGTTCCATATTTTCTAGTACAATTCCGTTGCATAACTAGTGGCTACTGTGACTAAGAGCATAATAAGGGCAGGAGTGTTTGCCTTTTTTCTCCCAATAGGAAGCAATTCAGGGTAATCTATTTGTGGTGACCCTGCACAGCCTACCAGAGAACAGAGGGAGAAGTATTATTGCTTTGGCAGGGATTGGATTATGCTGGTGCTGGGCAAGTGGTCAAAGCTACCTGTGGCTTACACCTTTGCCAGGCACAAAACTCACAGGTTATGAAATATTTAATACCATATTTGTATGGTAACTATGCAAAGAGAAGAAAGAAATATGTTGTAAATGTGATTTTCCCAGATATTGCTCAATTGACTGGCTTAAAGAACAGGGACAATTCTGACTGATGGATTTAAGGAGAAGAAATGAAAACCAAAACCACCAAATTGCATTTTTCTCAGATTTGGGTAACCTTGGAGGGAAGCTGTTTCTTTAGTTTGAAAGAGAATGTTTCTTCCAATAAGATTAATGTATTTTAATTAGTTTAATTACAAAGAACCCAGGTAAACTAAAAATCTACTGTCATATTTTAAAAGGGAAGGAAACATATTGGAAGAACTAGGTCATAGCGATTCTGAGACAGATGATTTCGAGTGTCTTTGTATTATTGAGCACTGAGATGCTAAGTTGTAGAACATACGTGCTTTCTGTTGGTGTCTGTGTTTCTATGTGTGTGCATGCTTGCCTGCATGTTTATCTCACACCAAAGACTAACATCTAAAAGAAACCCCAGTTTGTTGATGTAACGATTCTGCTGCCAATGCACTGGTCTACTGTATAGCTACCATGTCATTATTTTCTTCAAACATACCTTTCTGGTATAATGTTCTCTTCCTGAAAGCAAACAACTTCTAATAGTGGATTCTTTTTTTTCTTTTTTTTAAGAATTTATTTATTTTTAGAAAGAGGGGAAGGGAGGGAGAAAGAGAGGGAGAGAAACATCAATGTGTGGTTGCCTCTTGCATATGCCTAACTTGGGACTTGGCCCCCAACCCAGGCATGTGCCCTGACTGGGAATCAAACTGGTCACCCTTTGGTACACAGGCCAGCCTCAACCCACTGAAGCACACCAGCCAGGGCTAATATTGGATTCTTGAGTGTGACATTAAGCCTTACCCAACACAAATACAACTCAGATACTTTCAAAGTAATGGCCCAGGCAGCCATTTATCTCTGGCTGGTGGTGCATGCAGCAGCAGTGGATCTAGGGAGTGTTAATGAGGTAACCATCCCTGAACACTGAACAGTCAGAGCCCATCCCTCAGATTAACACCACATCATATGAGAGGGGAAAGAAGCATGTTAGGTCAAATCCTATTTGAGTCACAAAGGTGAGTCTCTGGGCTCTGTGAGCTGCTTTAACTCCCTGTTGGAAGAATGAAGGTTGTATGCTCACTCTGCTCAAGACAAGGTAAAGGGATAGCAATAGGAGGATGACTGGTATTTATAATTGGCTGGCTGTGCTTGACCAGCCTGATGAATTTACAAAGGGGGTCCCCCACAAACTGGAATTATCTTCTGGAGGGCGGACAGGCCTCCCCTGCTAGGTGAGTGTTCTAAGAACCCATCTGTATTAGTGTACCAGGTGGCGTTGTTGTGAGAGGCTGCATTTGGCTTCAGTGAGTTTTTTTAAGACTGTTTCAACACTTTGCCCATTATATGAGGGTAATTTATGCTTGCACATGCCCACCACACCTCTCTGAGTGTTCAGCGGTTTTTGACAAAAACAGCATGACCATCATGCCCCACCCGGCCTATTCAACCAATCTCACACTGAGTGACTTCTTTTTTGTTTTCCTGAATGAAAAAAATCCTCAAGGGGAAAAGTTTTGACGATGTAGAAGTGGTGAAACAAACAATAGCAGAAACACTAAAAGGCATCAAAATTGACAAGTTCTAAAACAGTTTTAGCAGTGTAAAAACTGCTCAAATAGATGTATTGCATCAAGTGGAATGTACTAGGAAGGTGACTGAAATTTAAACATGTAAGAATAAATACACTATTTTTTATAAATAAATTCTGGAACTTCCAGTCAAGATGGTAAGATAGGTAAACAAGGCTCACACAACTGCATCAAAATTACAACTAAAAAAAATTATAGAATAACCACCTCTCAGCGCCATCAGACATCAATTGAATGGAAGTCTGACAACTACAGAGTTAAAGAAACCACATTCATCCAGACTGTAGGAGGGGTGGAGATGTGGAATGGGCTGGTCCCACATCCATGTGTAGTGGATGAAAATTCAACAGGGATACCTTGGGATCAAGGAGTCCCAGCCCCATATCAGGCCCTCTAGCCCAGGTTTCTAGTGCCAAGAAGACAAATTCCCTGTACTTCTGGCTTCAAAAACCAATGGGGATTGAGTCGGTGGAAGAAACTTCTGGAGTCCCAAGCAGTTTCTCTTAAAGAAACAATACACAGATTTAGACTCACTCTCTCTGAGCTCCAGCATGGGGCAGCAGCTTGAAAGGCAACATTGGAATTCAGGGAGGACCTGATGTGTCTGGCATCAAGACAAGAACTGATGTTTATCCCAAACAGAGAGGTGGGCAGAGGCCATGGTCCCTTTTCTGAATCCTCTCCCAACAGAACCACAGAGTCAGCAGGCAGGTGCCATATCTGAGACTCCATCAACCTGGCTAACACTGTTTGCCCTGCCCTGGAGATCCCCTGAGACTCTGTCCCACCCAACTTATGGGCCCACCCTACTGTTAACAGAGACTTTTCCATATGAATGGCTGATATTGGCTCATGATTCACAACTTCCTAAATCCTCTCAAACAAGCAACAGCTGGCTTCAGTGAGCTCCCAGCCCCTATACCTCTTGCTAATTGGTCCCAGGCCCAGGACTATCTCAGATTGCTTTATAGTTCATTCAGGGTGGCCCTAGGAATAACAAAAGTGGAGGCTGACCTTGGCCTGAACCACCTGGAAAACCTCGGAGCCTGCATACCCAGTGAATAGCTATAGGCTGTATCAGAGCACCACCACCCTGTCCCTGAACAACTAATCCTCCGTGGAGGGTGGAGGTTGGTGGTCAGTGGTCACAGATGGCCCTTGAAACTGACTGGCCTGGGTAAATCCCTCCCATTGACCTGCCAACAGCAACCAAGGCTCAAACCATAGGAAGAGAATACCTCAAGTACCCAGCCTCGGTGATAGGGGAGGATGGGCCACTGGACCTTACAGTACACCTACTACATTAGGCCACATTACCAAGATAGGGAGTCATAACAGCTCTACCTAATACATAGAAACAAACACAGGGAGGCTGCCAAAACAAGGAGACAAAGAAACATGGCCCAAATGAAAGAACAGATCAAAACTCCAGAAAAAAAAACTAAACAAAATGGACATAAGCAATCTATCAGATGCAGAGTTTGAAACACTGGTTATAAGGATACTCAAGGAACTTAGAGTAAAAAATATCCAGTCAGAAATGAAGCATTCACTAATTGAAATAAAAAGCAATTTACAGGGAATCAACAGTAGAGTGGATGAAACTGAGAATCAAATCAATGATGTGGAACATAGGGAACCAAAAAACTACCAATCAGAACAACAAGAAAAAATAATAATTTAAAAAAATGAGAATAGTGTAAGTAGCCTCTGGGACAACTTCAAGAGGCCCAACATTTGCATCATAGGGGTACCAGAAGGTGAAGAGCAAGATTATGAAATTGGAAATCTATTTGAAAAAAATAGTGAAAGAAAACTCCTAATTTTCTGAAGGAAATAGGCATGCAAGTCCAGGAAGCACAGAGAGTCCCAAAAAAGATGACTGCAAAGAAGCCCACTCCAAGATACATCGTAATTAAAATGCCAAAGGTTAAGGATAAACAGAGAATGTTAAAAGCCACAAGAGAAAAGCAGATAATTACCTACGGGATCGTCCCCAAGAGACTCTCAGCTGATTTATTAAAAGAAAGTTTGCAGGCTAGAAGGGACTGGCAAGAAATATTCAAGGTCATGAAAATCAGGGACCTACAGCTATGATTGCTCTACTCAGCAAAGCTATCATTTAGAATCAAAGGGCAGATAAAGATCTCCCCAGACAAGAAAAAACTAAGGGAGTTCATCATCACTAAACCATTATTATGTGAAATGTTAAAGGGACTTACCTAATAAAAGAAGATCAAAACTATGAATAAAATGACTATCAACAATTGAATCTAAAAAACCAACTAAGCAAACAAGAAGAACAGAAGCAGAATCATGGCTATGGAGAGCATTTTGATGGTTGCCATGTGGGAGGGGGTTGTGGGGGAATGGATGAAGAAGTGAGGGGATTAAGAAGTACAAATTGGCAGTTACAGAATAGCCATGGGGATGTGAAGTATAGTATAGGAAATGGAGTAATCAAAGAACTTATATGTATGACCCATGTACATGAACAATGAATGGTGTAGGGATTGCCTGAGAGAATGGAGCATGCTGAGTGAAGGGGGCAAGGAAGGTAAAAATTGGGGCAATAATAATAATATAATCAATAAATTATAATTAAAAATAAGTATATAAATTTTATTTTGGGGGATCCCCCTTGTATAATCTTTCAAAGCCAAGCACCAATCATCCCATGACAACATTCCTGTTTATCATGCTGTGTGTCACCTCAAAATCTGAACTAAAGTCACTTTTCTTCCAAAGTGTTTCATTGGAGTAGAAGAGCTACTGCTTTAGCTTTTGTAAATCACAACATTGATCTTTTACATGGGGCTGGCTCCTCGGGATGGGAACTACAGAAGTGTAACCTGTTAGTTGTATCATGTGGCCCAAGAAACCATAGGGTACCAAGTGCTTTCTGCCAGGTGACCTTTGGCAGCTGAGGCCCCTGTACCCCCTCTGAGTCATCACCCATGTGTGCAAAGGTCTCTGCTATTCCCAGGGTGGATGGTGCCTGCCAGAAACGCACAGAGTACCTTACTCTGCACAGAGTAACCTTCTCCTGTTAATCAAATGACTTGGTCAGGTGTTCACTGGCAAGGATATTAGTTACTTTGCTTTTGTTTTTCTAAGTACTGGTGTTTAGCATGAGACATTTCCTACTTTAGAATTAGCTTAGAGTACTTTCCTATTAAAAGGATAAACAATAGCTTTACAAGGATGCAGAGCATCCTGCCCCATTGAACCCTGGAGAAGAAAGGCCTTGTGTTGAGGCTGTGGACAACCTATGTGGTTATGGATGTTGGAGGTACTTGAACTTGGTTTCATTCACATTTCAAGCCTCAATTTCCTCATCTGTAAAATGGGGTGTTTGTGAGGAGTCCATGAAATAATGTACAATCAGTAATGACAACTAGAACCTGTATAGCCCTCCCAACCTCCCAGGAACTGTTCTTTCATTAACTTGCTTGTTTCTCAGATCAGTCCTATGACAGAGGTACTATGGCTGTCATCTTCATTTACATATGGGAAGCTGAGACACAGAAAAGTGCAGACAGTAACTTGCCCGTGGTCATACAGCTGCTAAGTGGCACACCTGAAATTTGAACCCACATATGACTGTGGAGCCCCTGTTCTCACTCTTGACATTAAACTGTTGTTGAACTGCCACACACTTGGAAATATAGGCATACCTCGATTTGTTAAGCTTCACAGATGCTATGTTTTTTACAAATTGAAGGTTTGTGGCAACCCTGCATTGAGCAAGTCTACTGCTATTTTTCCAACAGGCTTAGATGATGGTTAGAATTTTTTAGCAATGAAGTATTCTTAATTAAGGAACATACATAGTATTTTTAAAGACATAGTGTAATTGCACACTTAATAGACTACAGTATAGTGTAAACATAACTTTTATATGCACTAGGAAACCAAAAAATTTGTGAGACTGTCTCTGTTGTGATATTTGCTTTATTGTGGTGGTGTGGAACCAACCTTGCAATATCTCCAAGGTCTGTCTTTACCCATTAAATATTATAAAGAAGTACAGAGCACTTCCAGCCAAGATGGAGGCCTAGACAGACTTGCTGTGCCTCCCTTGACAACTAAGAAGGAATACAACTACCTCAAAACTATAGACAACCAGAAGTTCCAGAAAATCGAGCTGCGTGGAAGTCCAACAAACAAAGATATGAAGAAGAAATACTCATCCAGATAGGTAGGAGGGTTGGAGCAGAGAGGACATGGTGTGGTGGTGGCAGCAGTGGTGGTAACGGCAGCAGTGGCAGCTGTGGCAGGCCAGCAGAAAGCACAGTCAAACATTTTAAAAAGTCAAGAGGGACACTTGGGGACTTCTCCCAGCACCAGACCAGATTGCACAGCTCATGGTTCCAGCATCAGGGACAATAAAGCCTCATTGCTTCTGACTGTGCAAACCAGTGGGGGTTCAGGTAGAGGCAGAAACAGGCGGTCTCTCAGCAGAGTCCACTTGTTTAAAGGGCCTCCATGGTCCTAGAACTTCTGCAGACCTACCCATATGGATGTGGGAGAAGTGCCTGAAAAAGGGGCGAGTGCTGAGCAAGAGGCATTGTTCCCTCTCAGACCCTCCCCCCACCCCACAGCACCACAACATGGTGAAATAGGTCGCCCTCTACTGACAAATACCTAAGGCTCCACCCCTTACAACGTAACAGGTGCAACATCTCTACCTAAGACACAGAGGCAAACAAACACAGGAACCTGTAAAGATGAGGAAACAGAGAAGTATGGCCCAAAAGAGGGAACAGATCAAGATTCCAGTGGTAGAACTAAATGAAGAGGAGATAGCCAACCTAACAAACAGGGAGATAGCCAACCTAACAGATGCAGAGTTCAAGACACTGGTGATAAAGATGCTCACAGACTTGACAGATATGCTTAAGTATGGCAAATGCATAAGGGAAGAAGTGAAGGCTATGCTAAATGAAACGAAGGACAATCCACACAAAACCAATGATGAAGAGGAGGAAACTGGGGTTCAGATAAATGATTTGGAATATAAGGAAGAAAAAAACAGTCAACCAGTACAAAATGAGGAAACAAAAATTGAAAAAAATGAGGAGAGGCTTAGGAACCTCTGGGACAACTTTAAACACTCCAACATCTGAATCATAGGGGTATCAGAAGAGGAAGAGGAAGAACAAGAAATTGAAAACTTATGTAAAAAATAATGAAGGAAAACTTCCCAAACTTGGTGAAGGAAATAGACATACAAGTCCAGGAAGCACAAAGAGTCCCAAACAAGCTAAAGCTAAAGAGGACCACACCAAAGACACATAATAATAAAAATGCCAAAGGTGAAAGATAAAGAGGGAATCTTAAAAGCAGCAAGAGAAAAACAGAGAGTTACCTAAAAAGGGGTGCCTATAAGACTATCAGCTGATTTCTCAAAAGAAACTTTGCAGGTGAGAAGGGACTGGCAAGAAGTATTCAATGTGATGAAAAGCAAGGACCTACAACCAGGATGATTATACAGCAAAGTTATCACTTAGAATGGAAGGGTAGATAAAGTGCTTCCCAGACAAGGTAAAGCTAAAGGAGTTCATCATCACCAAGCCATTATTATATGAAATGTTAAAGGGACTTAGTTAAGTAAAAGAAGATCAACACTATGAACGTTAAAATGACAACAAACTCACAACTATCAACAACTGAATCTAAAAAATAAAAACAAAAACAAACTAAGCAAACAACCAGAACAGGAACAGAATCATAGGTGTGGTTATCAGCGGGGAGCAGAAGGAGGAGAAATGCGGAAATGGTGCAGGAATTAAGAAGGATAATTGGTTGATACAAAATAGACAGGGGGAAGTTAATAATATAGGAAAGTGTGAAGCCAAAGAACTTATATGCATGACCCATGAACATGAACTAAGTGGGGTGGGATTGCTGGAGGGAAGGGGGTACTGGGCAGAGGGGAGGAAAGGGAAAAGAAATTGGGACAACTATAACAACATAATCAATAAAATATACTTAAAAAAATAAAAAAGGTACAGAGCAAATTTGTCATACCAGGAGCCATGTTTCTCCTCTCTGGGCACTATGCTAAGAGACATTGGTGGCCCTTTAAAGGCTTGAGTATCATCTACTTCTCAAAAAGTCAGTTCCTTTCCTATGGCTGCATGAGGTTCAGGCAACCAGAAGCCTGATAAGGTATCAAGCCAATAGTGTGGGGGTGGTAAGATGGTGTCAGGTTGCTGCTAAATTGTGCTAAGCTAGTGATGGCACACTTGAGGCCTTTGGGAAAACTGGTGGAGTTGCATCGGAGCAGGTCTTCAGTAGGGAGGAGATACCTGACTTGTGGGTGTATCTAGGGAGGTGATGGTAAACCTTAGGTGACTCCCAATCCTGGAAGAGACAGCTAGGGGTGGGGTGCTGGGTCTTGGTTGATGTCTTGGGTCCATTCATATTTGGAGACTGAGAAAGATAATCAGGGCTGAGTGAGAAAAGACAATATGAGTTCTTCCCTCCCCTAGGCCTCTGTTTTATAGACTATGGGAAATGTTTTAATAGTAAAGAGATGCCCATTGACTAGAATACCATGTACAGGTTTGGGGGTGGCCGTGACTCTGGTGTTTCTTCTTGGAAGGCTGGAGACTCCTAGGCTGGAGCTTGCTTTATAGATTTCTACCATTAATTCTGCTCTGTGATGGGCCAGGTGCTATTGTAATGCCTGGTGATTCAAAGACAGCAGAAAACACAGCCCCTGCCCTTAAGGACCTCACATTTATTGGAAGAGACAAACACATAAACAGGCAATATAAATCAATAAAATAATCCAGTGGTACAAACTGGGGATCATGGGACCTTTGAGAAAGGCATCTAACCTTGGGAGGGGGAGAGGTGGGATCAGAGATGACTGGTTATACCTGCTGAATGTCTGCCTTCAAGGCAGAAGGAGGTGGCAGCATGATCAAGTAAAAGTCACAGGAAGGCAAGAGATGCAGTTTTGTCTTCATGGAGCTTAGAATGTTTGGCAAGGTGAGGTAGGAGTAGAGGTGGGAGATAGGGCCATGCGTAATACAGGAAGGACCTTGGGCTTCCTTGGCTGCCCAGCAGTGATAGTGTCAAGAGTGGCTTTGTAAATAGATCCTTCTAACAGCAGAATGGAGGATAGAATGTGTGGGGGAACAGGCTGAACCTGAGAGATCTAAGACCTGCTGTAGGAAATCCAGATGGATGATGAGGACCTGAGCCAGGACTGTGGCCACAGGAAAGCCGGGTGTGTAAAATGAGCAGGACTTATGTTTGATTGGTGATGAGTGCAGGGTTGGAAAAGAGAGAATGAGAATTTAATGGTGGCCCCAGGTTTCCAGCTTGGGCGGCCTATTATATTTGAAATTATAGGAGAGGAGCTGGGTCAGGACAGGAGATGATGAAGTTAGTCTTAAATCTGTCAAGTTTGAGGTGCCTGATGGCTGTTTATGTAGAAGATTCAGGGGCCTATGCTAACGTCATCACCTAGAGGATTATTAAAACCTCAGAGGAGAGAAGGACTCAGCAGGGAACAGGCCAGTGTTCTCAAAAGTGGACTTGATTGCACTGGCAGCCTGAGGCTGGGATGCAGGCAGCTCTGGGACTCTGGTGCAGACCAGGCTCCAGTGGACAGAGATGCTGTGGCCCACACCAGCTTTTCAGGAACATTGGGCACAGCCAGCCTCTATCAGGCTTGTGACATTGTATTGCCAGCACTGGTTCTATTGCAGGGCTGGGAGAAGGGTGGGCTTGGGGAGGAGACCCTAGTCACAGCCCCGTCCTGGCTTAAGGGACTCTAAAAGTGGGAACATTTAAACCGCTGGTGAAACACCATTAAAGTTCTGGTCACTGGGTCTGGGCAGAGATTCCTAAGTAGGTGAAGGGCCTTTCAGATTGTAAATGTCCTCCTCCTCTCCCACCGGCCTCTGAGAGTCTCACAAGCTATAGGCTGGAGACAGGGTCTTGGGTATTGTCCTTAGGGGAGATGGCAGAGTGGGTCCATTTTGAAAAAGATTCTGGGTGATTCTGTTACATCCTCACTGGGTGGAGTACCCCTGCCACAGGGGAACAGGACTAATGGGAGCGAGGGCTTGGATTTTGCACCTCTAAACTGAACCTTTTTCTACCAACACTTCAAAATACTTCCCACCAACCTCACAATGCTAAAGCCACCAGTTAAAATTCTGACATTTGTATTCACATTGCAGTAAAATCATTACAGCATTGTCACTTAGTCATGTGGCATATCAGGAAGGTGAAGGAGAATACCTAAAGCCAAGATGCTCTTTGTAGAACATCATGAAATATTGATGTATTTATTTCTATTATATAATAAAGAACAATTTTATAGGTGGAAAGTATGACTCTGGAATATATGGATGCAATCTAAAATTACCACCAACAAAAAAATTAAGCTGTCACCCCAAGCCTAATTGGTTACTTCTGTGTTTTCTGCTGATTTTTGTTAGCTACACTCATTTGTTTTATTGTCAGTGTTCAATGGCAGACAAGTGGTAGCAGTTGCCAAAGTTTTAAGAAAAATTTGACAGAAAAATTTCAAGGAAAACATTGAGGTTTAAGTGCCTTTGAAACACTCATATGATTCCACCACCCCTGAAAATTGGTAATAACTACAATTATTTTATTTTAGCTGTGGAATTCCTGAATCCAGCTATGGAAAGAATTCAGGAGCATAGTTTGAGAACTACTGGCTTTTAATCACATTTATTGCTTCTTTAACTGTCAACCAGCAACTGTGTTTATATATATATTCTTGACCCAAGTAGTGGACAAGCTCTGTGGCATGTGAGAATTCCAGTCAAACTGAAAGGTGTCCCCTTTGTGTTCTTGCTCTGGGTTCCTTCTACCCTAAACACCTTCTCCTCTAAAACCACATCAACGATAAGCCTTCCTTCCATGTTCAGCTCCCAGGCCATTTGCCAAAATCACCGTCAAAGGGCTGAAAAACTTACAGAGGCACCAGGTCCAGGCGCTAGCCTAGAGCACCCCAGATTGCTCCAGTTTCTGCTAAAGTACCTTCAGGGCCAACGAGCTCACTACTCCCAATGAAAGATTCTCATGATGCACCTTTGGTCCCCAACTCCATTTTCTAAATTCACCCATCTCTTAAATTCTACTTCGTGGTCGCTTCCTTCTTATTTGGGTACTGATCATGTCTCACAATGGTAAGGACTCAGGTTTTGAAATCATTTGGGCCAGAACTCCAAAATCATAATTACCTTCACCACTTACCAGATGTGTGACTTTGTTAAGTTACATTACCTCTCTGAGCCTCAGTTACCACATATGAAAAATGAGTGTCTATTTCAAAGATTCTTATGAGGCCTAAAGTAATGGATGGGAACTGTCTGACAAAAATCTGTCAATTAGTTTAGCTATTGTTATTCTCCCCTCTTCTAGATTACAGAATTACTGGGGGCAGGAACCTCTTCTTGGCTGTCTTTGAATCCCTCCAACAGTCAGCAAAGTGCCTGTATGAGGAATTTAAATGAGCGTATGGCATGAAAGAGTCTGGGCTAAATAAGAGACAATTATTTGATGCTGAGATAATTATTTGAAGTATCTAAAGCCATCAGAAGGCTTAGATATATAATGCCAATACTTTGGCAAAAGAAACGTGTGGAGCAGAAAGCAGAACCCAGAGCAGGATGCAAAGAGCAAGGACTAGTTGGAACAGAAAGTGGAGAAAAGACTGGTGAAGGTTGCACAGTATCAGGTCACATTCTGAGGCAAGAAGGAGCAGAGACACAAAAGGATTGAGCGCTAATTAACATGGAGAAGGAGGACAGGGTGGTGCCGTAAATGTCAGCTGAGTGATGAGCCAGCTGCTAAGCTGGCCTCACACAGGTTCATTCAGAAGGAACAGACTTTCCAGCTCACATATCGTTGTATGAGCCTGCCACATTTCCATGGATCTGTTCTCCTGCTGACACAGCTGTATAGATGTGATGGCAGCGTGACCTGACACATCCTAACCTTAGAACTGCTCCTGGCTTCCATGGAGGCCGCCTCTTCCTGCCACCTCTTCAACTCTGTCCCATGTACTTGCTCATCTGGGAGCAGGAAGTGATGGCATGCCAGTGCTTTTCCACAATTAGTCTTCTAAACAAACAAGAAAGCTGAGTGTTTAGGATGTTCTAAAAACTTTTAAAGACTAGCTATCAATTAAGGCAAGGACACAAAGGGGGAGGCCGCTCATTCAGATAGTCTGGGCTGATGGTTGCTGGGGATTCACCTCGGGTTGGCTTGTGTTTACTCTGTACTTTAAAATGACTTTGAGCCCTGGCTGGTGTGACTCAGTGGACTGAGTGCTGGCCTGCGAACCAAAGGGTGGCCAGTTTGATTCCCAGTCAGGGCACATGCCAGGGTTGCAGGCCAGGTCCTCTGTTGTTTCTCTCCCTCACTTTCTCCCTCCTCTCCCCGCCCTCAAAAAAATAAGTAAATAAAATCTTTAAAAATAAAACAAAAAACAAAAACAAAATGACTTCGAAAGTTTATTTGTGACTTCCGGTCAAGATGGTGACACAGATAAAATGGCTGGTGGCATAGATAAAATGGCTTGCTTCCTGGCACAACCACATCAAAATTACAACTAAATTATAGAACAGCCATCACTCAGAACCAGCATAAATTAAGTTGAATGGAAGTATGAAAACTATGAATTAAAGAAACCACACCCATCCAATTTGGTAGGAAGGGCAGAGATGTGGAATGGGTTGTTCCCACGTACACCTGTGGAAGATAAAAATTAGGGAGGGATAGCCCAGCCTCACAACAGACATCCCAGACCCACAACAGACATCCCAGCCCAGAGTACCAATGCCACGGAATTAAGTCTTTGTACTTCTGGTTGCAAAAACCAGCAGAGATTGAGTAAGTGGAAGAAACTTCTGGAGTCCCAAGCAGTTTCTCTTAAAGAACCCCCACATGAATTCACCTATTCAAACTTACTCCCTCGGAGCTCCAGCAATGGGGTAGCAGCTTGATAGGCACCAGTGTCATACAGGGAGGAACTGAAGTGGCTGGCATCGGGCAAGAGCTGAGGGGCACCTTTCTCCCAGATAGGGAGGTGGGCAGATCCACAAAGCCAGCAGCTGCCATATCTGAGACTCCATCAACCTGGTTAACACTGTTTGCCCTGTCCTTGAGGTCTGCTGAGGTACTGTCCCACCCAATTTATAGCTGTTAACATTACGATTTATAACAGTAGCAAAATTACAGTTATGAAGTAGCAACAAAAATAATTTTATGGTTGGGGATCACCACAAAATGAGGAACTGTATTAAAGGGTTGTGGCATTAGGAAGGTTGAGAACCACTGCTTTAAAACAAGCAACAGCTGGCCTCAGTGAGCCCCTGGTCCTCATACCTCTTGCTAAGTGGCCTCAGGCCAGGCACAAGTGACAGCCAGCCAGGATTCATGGCTTGGCTATGCTTGGGAATCTGAAAGCCCAGCACAAGCATCAGATGTCTTACATTGCTTTACAGTTCAGACAGGGTGGCCCTAGGCAAAACATAGGTTGGGGCAGACCCTGGTCTGCATCACTTGGGAAACCTGAGAACCTGCACACCCAGTGGACATCTACAGACCACACTGGAGCACCACCACCCTGTCCCTGCACAGCTGATCCTCCACGGAGAGCAAACGTTGGTGGTCAGTGGTCACAGCCAATCCTTGCAACTGACTGGCCTGGATAAATCCTTTCCATTGACCTGCCAACAACAACCAAGGCTCAACTACAAGAGGAGGGTGTGCTCAGCCTACACAAAGGGCACACCTCGAGTACCCAATTTGGGTGATAGGGGAGGCTGTGCCACTGGACCCTACAGGACACCTACTACACTAGGCCATGCTACCAAGACACAGAGTCAAAGCAGCTCTTCCTGATACGTAGAAACAAACACAGGGAGGCGGCAAAAATGAGGAGACAAAGAAACATGGCTCAAATGAAAGAACAGAAACTCCAGAGGAAGAACTAAAAAAAATAGAAATAAGCAGTTTCAAAGTTTCAAAGTTCAAAATACTGGGTATAAGGATGCTCAAGGAACTTAGTGAGGACCTCAACAATATAAAAAACATCCAGTCAGAAACAAAGGGTATACTAACTGAAATAAACAAAATTTATAGGGAATCAACAGTAGAATGAATGAAGTCAAGAATCAGATCAATATTTAGAACATAAGGAACAAAAAGCAACCAATCAGGATAATAAGAAAAAAAAGAATGCAAAAAAAAAAAAAAAAAACCAAATGGACAAAGAAACGAACAAACAAACAAAAACCAAGGATAGTATAAGCAGTCTCTGGGATACCTTTAAGAGGTCCAACATTTGCATCATAAGGGTTCCAGAAGAAATGAGAAAGAGCAAGAAACTGGAATTCTATTTGAAAAAATAGTGAAAGAAAACTTTCCTAATGTGGTGAAGGAGACAGACATGCAAGTCCAGGAAGCACAGAGAGTCCCAAACAAGATGGATGCAAAGAGGCCCACTCCAAGACACATCATAATTAAAATGCCAAAGCTTAATGATAAAGAGAGACTCTTAAAAGCAGCAATAATGTGCACTGAAGGGAAAACTGAAAGTCACCCTAAAGGTTCCTTGTGCAAGTTCCAAAAAAGCAAGTGTAAAAATCATATGTGATCATTTGCTGCTCTTATGTTTATGCAAATAAACAGGATAAATTAAAACTGGACTTAATTCAGTCCCTTTAATGACAAGGAGGGTAATCTTGAGAAAAATTGTGATTCAAGGAAAATCACAATGCTCAGTGGTAGACTATAAAGTAGTGTAGCTAACTGTCTTTAAAGTTTATTTTCATTTAAAGTTAGTTTTCATTTGAAAGTTAAACTAGGTTTGTGACATCATCAAAGGTGCTTAATTTACAGGCAAGAAGAATGTCAAATTCCTTGCAACTGGATGTCTTTCCAATAAGACAGTCTTGCAGACTTAGAGACTGGTTTGTGGGTTAGGTTGTGTAAATTAACATGTGTGTTCTCTTTTCATAAGGCATAAGCCTATGATCTCACTACCTGAGTGATTGTCTGCACATATAGGCCTCACTTAATCCTGTCTGCATCCTGAGACTCAATGGTTTGGTTGAACTAAGTGGCTAGGTTGGAGAAGTATAGGGTGGTCTGTGGGCTTCATTTTAAAACTGGCTTCTCTTTTATATCCTAATGGCTTGGACAGAAAGGGCCCAGAGGTTTGAGAGGGGGGAAACCTAAAATATTCCTCTCAGCCCAAACTAAGTATAGTGGGCAAAAGGGTTTTGGACAAATGTCACGGGTCTTGCACACCTTCCTCCAAAGAAGCCCCTTTTTTCCCCAATGTGGGACATTGAAAAATTAATCCCTGCCTTTTGTCATCTAGTGATTATGGATCGAATGATGCCTTTTAACCCTGTTGCCAAATCTGTTGACCCCAGAATACAACAAGGATGCCAGCCTGTTAAACCAAGCATGCTGTTGTCCGGGGACAGCCAACTGACCTGTAGTCTGCAAGATCCTTTCCCATGTGGGAAGGCCACCCTCCCCTCCACACCCCAACTCTTATTAGAAATTTTTGGACCCAAGGGTAGGTAGGACGATGACCATGTCCAGCTTGAAGCAGCTAGAGGAGCTCGAGATCTTTGCCCATTGTCCTTTATAAGATTATAAAGGGTGTTAAGTCTGAAAGGAGGGAATTGTTATTTTTTAATGTTATAAAAAATTAATTAATTTTTTTAAAAGGCTAATATGGGAAAGGGTGATGCCGGGGAACTTACATGTATGACCCATGGACATGAACCAAAGGGGAGGGGTGAGGTTGCTGGGGGAGGGGTGTTCTGGGCAGAGGGGAGTAAAAGGGAAGGAAATTGGAACTATTGTAACAATGTAATCAATAAAATATACTTTAAAAAAATGCAGCAATAGAGAAGCAGATAATTACCTACAAAGGAGGGCCTATAAGACTACCAGCTGATTTCTTAAAAGAAACTTCCCAGGCTAGAAGAGATTGGCAAGAAATATTCAAAGTCATGAAAAGCAACAACCTACAACCAAGATTGCTCTACCCAGCAAAGCTATCATTTAGAATCGAAGGATAGATAACGAGCTTCCCAGACAAGAAAAAATTAAAGGAGTTAATTGTCACCAAACCATTATTATAGGAAATGTTAAAGTGACTTATTTAAGGAGATCAAAACTATGAACAATAAAATGGCAATAAATACATACCTGTCCACAATTGAGTTTAAAAAACAAACTAAGCAAACAAGAACAGAGACAGAATCATGGATATGAAGAGGGTTTTGATGGTTGCTAGATGGGAGAGGGATGTAGGGGAAGGAGTGTAGAGGTGAGGGGATTAAGAAGTACAAATAGGTAGTTACAGAATAGCCATGGGAATGTATAGTATAGAAAATGAAGTAGCCAAAGAACTTATACACATAACCCATGGACACGAACAATGGTCGGTGGAATTGCGTGGAGGGGTTGGGGTGCTGGGTGGACAGGGTCAAAGGTGGAAAAATCAGGACAACTGTAATAGCATAATCAATAAAATTTTTTTTTTTTTTTAAGAAAAGGAAAGTTTATTTGTACATTCCAGCTCAGGAGAAGAGTCCCTAACAAACTCTCACCTATACAGTGTATCTTTTGGGGGAGAAGAAACTGTCTGGGAGAGTCTAGGGGAGCATACTTTGGGGACAGGGCCACCCAAAAGCCACTTCCTGCTCTCTTCTCTGTGCTGCCCACAGAAAGTGTGTTAACCCAGTTGCAGGTATTAGTGTACATTGGATGTGTGCAGGAGCTGTCACACAAGCCCTGCACATCCCAAACCCCTGGTCAGGGACAGGCAGAAATCTGCAAATGCTTCAGATCATGGCTTTTCTCTCCACTCCTCAAGAATCGGCTGTTAAACATTTATCAGCTTTCCACTGTGTACAAACAAGACCCAAGAAGAACCAGTTAACCTACTAGAGTGAATAATGACTGCAGCAAAAACTGTGCAGACAAGTAGATAAGGTCCATTGTATTATGTACCCATTGTTAATGAAGCCTGTGGGAGTGCCACTCAAATGAATCAGTGTTAGTTCTATTTACCGTGTAGCCTGGGAAGTTATAGAATGGGCTTCTAGTATTTCTTCTCATTCTTTCCTTATTTTTTCCCTAAAATGGAGGCCTGTAGATGCAAACCTTTCAGTTTACAGATCACATGTGCTTGATGGACATGGAAACTCCACAAGGGCCCTCTTAAAAGGTCAAGGTATTGCTTACAACTGGTGGCTGTTCAGGGTGCATGGTGGTGGTGGGGGGTCTGAGAATTGTGGACTGGAGGGTGGTGTTTATCTCCAAGTTGAATTAGACCCCTCCCTTTTTAACCTTATGAGAACTTTCCTTTAGTGACCCTCAGTACCAGGAGTGCTGTTGAGTCCTGGGAGCAGAAAGCATAATTTCCTAGTGTGTTTCAGACATAGGCTTTTGTCCAGTTTTGAAATTGCTCTTCATACATTCCCAAAATCTCAAGCCCCAAAGTCCACTCCACTGGTTGGCCTACTTTTGTGGCTGGAAGGCTATGACCAGGCTTCCTAAAGTCCTACATTCATAAACTCTAGCCTGGTGGGACTTCTGATGCTTATTGAGTTAACTTCAAAGACCTGGAATGGTGTAATAAAAAAAGAACAAAACATGAAATATGAAGTGTGGAGTCAGAGACTGGTTCAAGGCACACTATTCTAAGGCACAGAAGTCAGAGAGTGGTTGAGGATTTACTAGGAAAAAGCATGGGAGAACTTCCTGGGTGATGAAAATGTTCTATAACCTTTATGGATGATGGTTACACAAGTATATACCTTTGTCAAAATTCATCAAACAACACTGAAGATCTGTGTGTTTTGTTGAATAAAATTTTTACAGCACTTTCTAAAAGGGCAAGTTCAAGTGCTGGCCCTCTTACCGTGTAGTAAAGCACCCCACCCTTTTGAGCCTTGGTTTCTTATCTACAAGATGGCAAGACCACTTGTACTGGTACTCTGGATGACTGCGGACATTAAATGGGACCACGTGAGGCAAAAGGACTTTGTAAATGATCAAAAAGCCTGGACATGTTGTTATGCTTCTCATCCAGCTGCCTTCTAGGGTAGATTACTGAATTGATACAAATCTGTGGGCTTTGACTTGCAATTTCCCTCAGAGATTAGTGTTTATCTACCTATTTTAAGGAGACTCTGGAGATATCAAAATGCTGCCGAAAAGCAAATGGAATACGCATTTGCCAGAGAGAGGAGGGTGGGCTGGAAGGGAACAGCTAGGAAGAAAGCTATCCATTCAGCTTGGCTGCAAGGCCAGACGGAGGCTGGGAAGGAGTCACTAAATGCCTACGAGGGAGTCCTGACCAGTAGGATCAGTGTGAGTTTAAAAAAAAAAAAATCACATCTTGCCAAACAAACTGGGTCATATTTGTGGTGGAGCCAGTCACTGAGCAGAGCCAGGAAAGCATTTTCAGGGGAAAAAGCAAATGATTTGGGGACCATGGTGACCCTGCTGGAAGTGGCAGAGGCCACTCTGGCCTACTGTTCTGGTTTGGCAGTGAAGTGGAAGATTGTCCCTGTGGCTCCTCCAGTGCATCTCATGTTATTTAGGTTTGAACTTGAGCCTCACTCCTAAAGTCAGTCATAAACAACCTTTACATTGGAATCACAGCACATATTTCAAAATGAAAAATCTTAGAGACAAGCCAAATTAAATGGAGATAGGGCAAGTGAGAAGGCCATTCTGAGTTCACCCTTGGAATTTGAGTGGAAGGTGACACCTGCTTGAATGCCATCAAACTCCATAGTGATGACACTGGCAAATACTTTCAATTTAGGAACTTTAAAATCAGAGCAGAGAGCAAATGGCCTTTGGCAACAAAATCCTATAAGGTGAATGCACAAGGCTAAAATCAAATTTTAAATTGTTGGCTGCAAAGATAAAGTTAAAATAGGGAAAGATTTAATAGGAAGACATAAACTATAAGAGAAATCTGATGTGTGAAATTTTTTTAAATAATTTTTTAAAATTTATTTATTTTATTTTTTAGAGATAGGGGAAAGGAGAAAGAGAGGGAGAGAAACATCACTGTGTGGTCGCCTCCCACTCGCGCCCCCAACTGGGGACCTGACGTGCAACCTAGTCATGTGCCCTGACTGGGAATCGAACCAGCGACACTTGGCTTGCAGGCCGATGCTCAATCCACTGAGCCACAGCAGCCAGGGGTTGATGTGTGAAATTTTGATTTTATCCTCATAAACATTTTGGTGCTTTCTGCTAGATATGTCTGCCAAAAAATGTGAAATGTTGAAAAAAGAAAAGGAAATATACTCGAGTTGCTGTGACTTATAAAAGGCCATTCAAAGTGATGGGAGTCAGTGGAGGTTCTCCCAGTGACCAAGGTTGTAAAATCAGGGACTTAAACTACAAAGTCTGGGTGAGATAAAAACAAAAACAGAAACAGAAACAACTTAGTGAGAGTGGCACCTGAACTTATCCTAACTTAACTTACACTTCCTCCCAATGTTTGCCTTTCCTCTGAGCACATCAGATCTCTGTTGTTCCCACCTCTGAAAGCTGACCTCATGCATGGGTGCATATATCTCTTAGGTGCTTGATGATGACACCAGGGACCCAAGCACATGTGGTTTGGACCCACGGACTGTGCAGCCCAGGGCAATGGCAAACCACTGCTGCTTTTTCTTCAGGCACCTCAGGAAAGTGCTGGAGGCAGCAAGAAAAGAGGAAAACGAAGTAGGAGATGGATTGACTCCATGAAAAAAAGCCATAGGTGTGAGTCTGTAGGAGCTAAGCAGGGCTGTTGAGAATAGGACATTGTGAGCATCACTCCCTCTCCTTCGTTGGGTTGCCACGTAACAAAAGCTGTCCTTATTATGAGAACGAGGCAGGGGATTGGGGAGAGGAGATGGGGGGCAGAGGCACCATAAGACCGCAGGGATTTCTCTCCTGTGACCTCTGCATCAGAAAGAGGGAGCCATGAGAGGCCAACACATCTTTGTGGGGTGCTCCAATGATGCCAGTGTTCAGGATGTTGAAGGGAGCCCAGTGGGGAGGAGCCTTCCCCACCCAGGTTTTTGTCTACCAGACACAACACTCAGGGACTTCAGTTTCTAGCTGTCCTACTTTGTTAATCAGCATGTAGAATCTGAGCCTGGGCCTTCTGCAGCCTGACTCTGTCTCCATGTGCCTCTTCCAGGTCCTCAGGAACAGCTAAAGGTATAACTTCTCCCCTACGTCATCTGTGGGTGGTGAATCCTAAGGGAGTCTCTGATTTCTCCCTGGCTTTAGGGTTATTGATATGGGCTTGCAGTTCAAGCCCATCACTTTAGCCAGTCAGGAAATCTCTGTGAACACTGATTTTCTTGACTTAACGGTAGCACAGCGTAGGTAAGTATCCAATACATATGAGCTAAAATTAGCTGCTTAACACTTTTGCCAGTGACTTGAATGGACACTGGGGGTGAGATAGCCACATCAGCAGACAATCAGTTATCTTCTAACTGATGGAAGGGAATGAGGAAGAGAGACCTCTGACTCTCAAATGCTGTGTTTTTGTCCCAGATCAACTCTGTAAGCACAGACCTGAGGACATGAGATTTAATGGCAGTGCCTGTGGGATCCTGTTATATAATTAAAAATACTTATTTGGTCTTCATCTCTGGTTCCTGGTACAAGAGCTTTCAAAACTCTTGGAATTTCTTGTTTGATAGGGTGAGAGGAGCATCTTTTGTTATTCATTATAAACTGCTTTCAACCACACCTGAGTTTATGCTAATGAAGTGACTGCAGGGATGTGTGTGTGTGTGTGTGTGTGTGTGTGTGTGGTGGGGGGAGTTGGCAGGGGATTGGTGGCCTGCAAGAACAGGGTCTTGAGAGCTTCAGGATGGATTCAGGATGGACAGCCAGAGGAACTAGCCATGTAATAGAGGGTTGAAACTTTCAGTGCCCTCTAGGGAGGAGAGAGGGGCTAGAAACCGAGTTAATCGCCAATAGCCGGTGATTTAATGAATCCTACTATGTAATGAAACCTCCATAAAAAACCCCTGTATGATGAGGTCTAGAGAGCTGCTGGGTTGGTGGATACACTGAGGTTCTGGGAGGGTGACCTGCCCAGAGAGGGCATGGAAGCTCCTCCTCCCTCTCCTGATACCTTGCTTATGCAACTTCTTCTCTACTCAACTGTTCCTTTGTATTCTTTATAGTACCCTTTGTAATAAGTGGGTCCTGGTAGGTAATGTGTTTCCCTGAGCTCTGTGAGCTATTCTAGCAAATTATTGAACCCGAGGAGGGAGGTGCAATTGGCATCTGAAGTATAGCAGTTTTTTAGGACTGAGCCCTTAACCTGTGGGTGTCTGTACTCCCTCTGGAGAATTAGTGTCAGAATTGAATTAAGTTGTAGAATACCCAAGTAGTGTCCAGAAGTTGGGGTATTGGTTGGTGTGGGACAACCCACACACACATCTGGTGTCAGAAGTGTGAATATAAACAGATCATACCTGTGAAATACATTGAGGAGTCTGGCCCACAGTGAGCCCTGTGGGGATCAGGGCAGGACAAGGTAATCTGATTGTGTCAGTTCTTCAGTTGCAAGCAATTGAGACAGATTCTGACAAAATTAATCAGAAAAGAAGTTTGCTGGAAATGCCTGGAATAGTTGTTGGGTGTGGGAGAGTCAGGCCTCAGAAGGAAAAGGAACAGACCATTAGCAGGAGTGAATGGGCAGACTCTGTGTCCCCATCCCTCTTCCCCCTTCAGAACTGCTCTGCTCCATTGTGTCCCCTTGCTGCATTCTCCCCTAGACTCAAGACCCAAGGAACCACAGTCAGGGTGGCCTACATTGTGTTCTGTGTGTCACTATCCTCCCAGTAGGAGGGACAGGGAAAAACTTGACTAAAGGGCCCTCAAGATTTCTCACAATATGGGAAAAGTTATTCCCTAATGGGAAATCAGAGTACTTTTACCCCAAAAGTGGAAAGGCATGTTTGACAGGCCCAAACCAGGTATGTCTGGCTTGCTGATTTCAGGCTCCATTGTTAAAAGAGAGGAGCGTGAAAAACAAGGAAATGGCTCCACCTCACCCTCCCAGGCCTAATCAGGTATAGTTCTGGGCAGCACACTTTTGGAAGCCTTTGACTGCTTGGGAGGTGTTCAGAAAGAGCAGCTGAGGTGGTGACCATCTGGAAAACAAGAAACATAAGAAAAGTAAGAAATGGTTAAAAGGACTGATGAGATTAAAGCTGAAGAGGAGAAGACAAAGTGGGCTTCTAATGGCCATTCTCAGACAGCTGAAGGTCTGGATCATAGTATATACTAATTTTGTATTTGGTGGCTCCAATAGACTTGACAGAGGAAGAGATGTCAGTTCAATATATATAGGAAAGATTTTTCAAAAAACCAAACTGCTGGAAATTAAATAAGCTGACGTAAGGCTGGTAACTTCCCATCCCTGGGAAACCTCAGTGTATAATTAGCAAGAGCAATGCACACCTTCTTCATGCTGGGTGGCAGCACACCAGACTGGCAGGACCCTGACCTAATGTTCTCAGTAGAACAGCACTCCCTGTCTGGCTACATCTACTAAAGAGCGCTTTCTCCTATGTGGAGTTCCAGGTGTGCACAATGTACATGATAATGGCCAGAGAGGAAAAAAAGTGCTTCTAAATATCCTTTCTGACCACCTTCCCAGGCCCACATGCTGCAAGCATATTGTGGGAGAGACTTTAATATAGAGTGTTGCTTTACCCAAGGGCCTCTTAGGGTTAATTACATTAATGTTCATCCTTCATAAACCTCCAAGTGCAAATCAAGCCAACATCTTTATCACTGAGTGATAGTCCACCAGAATATGTAATATCTTGAACTATACCTATTATTAGAAAGCTATCATATCAGAGTTGGAAGGGACTTTAGTGGTCAATGAGTTGACAATGTTTGAATATATCCAATGACATTCTGGTCAAATTGATTTGCAACCTGGTCTTGATTTCCTTCAGACACTCACAACCAACTAAGATAGTCTACACCACTTTGGGAAGTTTTGGTTGTTAAAATTCTTTCTTAGTTTGGGGTAAAATCTACCCACTATGTGGCTATATCTATCAAAATTTAAAAGGTGCAAATCCTTTGACCAGCAAGTTCACTGTTAACAATTTATCCTACAGATATAGTCCCCATGGGCTCAAAGACATAAGTGCAAAGATATTCATTGCAGTAAAGGACTAGAAATAATTTAAATGTTTAACCAGAGGACTGGATCAACAGATTATGAAATATCTGTTGTATAGAATATCGGGCCGCTGTTTAAAAATTAAACCATTTTTATGCACTGACAGAGAACAGCCTTTACTTCAGTTCTTCTGCCCCTGGCCATCTCTAATTCATGTTAATTTCTGAGAAAAAGAGTTTCTCACAAATATGTATCAGATTTATGTGATTAAAAGGAAGAATACACATGAATATATGTTTAGGTCTTATCTGGAAAGATAGTGGTAACTGTGGTTGCCTCTGGAGAAGGAAACTGTGAGACTGGGTATCAGGAGTGAAAGGGAGGATTTTATTTTTATATGAATATGTATGTAGACCTACACGTGTATTCATACTTCTCTCTCATTTTTGTTTTGAATTACTTTACCCTGTGCATGTATTACTTAAAACACTTCTTTGAAAATCTGCTCTCTTAGGCAACAAAAGCAAAAATAGACAAAAGCGACTATATTAGTTAAAAACCTCTGTGAATCAAAGGAAACAATCAACGGAGTGAAAAGGCAACCTACCGAACAGGAGAAAATATTTGCAAATCATATAGCTGATAAGAGATTAATATCCAGAATGTATGATATTACAACAACGAAAGACAAATAATCTGATCAAAAAATAGGCAAAGGAGTTTAATAGACAATTCACCAGAGTAGATAATAAAATGACCAATGTGAAAAAATGCTCAACATCACTAATCATGAGGGAAATGCAAATTAAAACCACAATGAGATACACCAGTTATCATGGCTATTATCAAGAAATCAATAAATAACAAGTGTTGGCAAGGATGTGGAGAAATTGGAACCTTGTGTACTGTTGGTGAGAGTGTAAATTGGTGCAGCTACTATGTAAATCAGGATGGAGGTTTCTCAGAAAATTAAAAATTAAATTACCACATGATCTGGTAATTCCACTTCTGGGTATTTATTCAAAAGAATTCAAATCAGGATCTTGAAGAGATAATTGCACATCCAAGTTTACTGCAGCATTATTAATAATAACCAACAGGTGGAAGCAAACTAGATACCAATCAGCAGACATACACACACAGTGAAATATTATGCAGAAAGAAGGGAACCCTGTCACACAGTATAATATGAATGAACCTCAAGGATACTATGCTAAGTAAAATATCCCAGTCACAAAAGAACAAACACTGTATGGTTTCAGTCCCATGAAGTATCTAAAATAGTCAAAATCATAGAGAAAGAAAATTGAAAGGTGGCTGCCAAAGGCTAGAGGGAATGGGAATTAGTGTTCAATGGTATAGATTTAATTTTGCAAGATAAAAAAGTTCTGTTGAATCCAGGAAGTGCAAATCAATCTAAGAAGCAGCAACAAACAAGAAGAGTCACAAAAATGGGGAGACAGAGAAACAACCCCTCATCGAAAGGAAAGGAAGAATCCTAAGAAAGAGTGCTAAATGAAATAGAGTTAAGCAAACTATCAGACATGGATTCAAAACATGGATTATAGGGAAGCTCAATGAGATCAGCGAGCTCAAAGAAAACTACAAAGAACTCCAGGGGAACTACAAGGAACTCCAGGGAAACTACAAGGAACTTACTGAGAATTACACGGGCATGAAAAAGAACATAGAAGCTATCAATAAGAGCCAGGAGGAAATGAAGAATACAATTCCTGAGTTGAAAACACAAAAGGAGGAATTAAAAGCAGGCTAGAGGAAAAGGAAGATCGGATAAGCGAGTTGAAGGACAATGTCGAAAAAAATTCCCAGACAGTGCAACAAAATGACAAAAGACTGAACAAGACTGAAGAGGTTCTAAGACAGCTGCAGGACAACATGAAATGTAATAATATCCATATCATAGAAATTCCAGAAGGAGAAGAAGAGGAGCAAGGGATAGAAAACCTCTTTGAAAAACTAATGACAGAAAACTTCCTTAACTTGATGAGAGAAAGAGTCACGCAAGTCCAGGAAGCACACAGAGTCCCAATGAAGATGAATCCAAACAGGCCCACTTCAAGACACATCATAATTAAAATGGCAACATTCAAGGACAAAGAGAGAATCCTAAAAGCAGCAAGAGAGAAACAGCTAATAACATACAAGGTAGCTTCAATAAGGCTATCATCAGATTTCTCATCAGAAACAGTACAAGCCAGAAGGGAATAGCAAAAAATATTTCAAGCAATGAAAAACAAAGGCCTACAACCAAGAATGCTTTACCCAGCAAGGCTCTCATTCAAAATGGAAGGTGAAATAAGGAGTTTCCAAAGTAAAAGAAGGCTAAAAGAATACATCTCCACCAAACCAGCATTGCAAGAGATGCTAAAGGGTCTGCTTTAAAAAGATGAAGAAACAGAGAGAGACAGAGAGGAATACAAGTACAAAATGGGGAAAATGACAATGAATAAGAGCCTATCAATAATAACCTTCAATGTAAATGGATTAAATGCACCAATCAAAAGACATAGAGTAGATGAATGGATTAGAAAGCATGACCCACATATATGCTGTCTACAAGAGACCTACCTTAGAACAAACGATCTACACAGACTGAAAGTGAAGAGATGGAAAAAAGTATTTCAAGCAAACGGACATGAAAAAAAAAAAAGCTGGGGTAGCAATACTTATATCAGACTAAACAGATTTCACAGCAAAGGCCATAAAAAGAGACAAAGAAGGACATTTCATAATAATTAAGGGAAAAGTCCATCAAGAAGATATAACACTTGTAAACATATATGCACCCAACATAGGAGCACACAAATATGTAAGAAAATTTTGAAAGACTTCAGGAAGGACATAGACAGCAATACACTCATAGTAGGGGACTTTAATACCCCATTATCAACAATGGATAGATCTTCAAAGCAAAGAAACACTAAAGATATTGAGGCATTGAACAGCACTCTAGATCAAATGGACTTAGTTCATATATATAGAAATTTTCACCCCAAAGAAGCAAAATACACATTCTTCTCAAGTACACATAGAATATTTTCAAAGATAGACCACATGGTAGGACACAAAACAAACCTCAACAAATTCAAGAAAATTAAAATTATATCAAGCATCTTCTCAGATCACAATGCCTTGAAACTGGGTATCAACCTCAAGGAAAAAACTCAAAAACATTCAAACTCATGGAGAAGGAATAATATGCTTTTAAATAATGAATGGGTTAACAATGACATCAAGGGAGAAGTCAAAAAGTTTCTGGAAACAAATGATAATAAACACACAACAACCCAAAACATTTGGGATACAGTGAAAGCAGTCCTGAGAGGGAAGTTCATAGCAATACAGGCCTATGTAAAGAGGATAGAAGAATCTCTAATATAAAAAATCTAACCCTACAGATACAGGAACTAGAGGAACAACAACAAACAAAGCCCAGAGTGAGTAGAAAGAAGGAAACCATTAAGATCAGAGCATAATTAAATGACATATAGACCAAACAAACAATTCAAAAGATCAGTAAAACCAGGAGCTGGTTCTTTGAAAAGATAAACAAAATGGACAAGCCTTTAACCAGGCTCATCAAGAAAGAAAGAGAGAGGGCCCAAATAAATGAAATCAGAAACGAAAGAGGAGACATCACAACTGATACCACAGAAATACAAAGGATTGTAAGAAATTATTACAAACTGTATGACAAAAAATTTGACAACCTAGATGAAATGGACAAATTTCTGGAAACATATAATATCCAAAAACTGAATCAAGAGGAAGCAGAAAGCCTAAACAGACCAATAACAGCTAGTGAAACTGAAGCAATAATAAAAAACTGCCAGCACACTGAAGCCCTGGACTAGATGACTTCACAGGTGAATTTTACAAAACATTTAGGAGAGAACAAACTCCTATCCTTCTCAGATTATTCAAAATATCCAAGAAGAGGGAAGACTCCCAAACTTGTTCTATGAAGCCAGTATTACCCTAATTCCAAAACGAGGTCAAGACACAACAAAGAAAAAAAAACTATAGGCCAATATCGCTGATGAACACAGATATAAAATCGTCAACAAAATATTGGCAAACCGGATCCAGCAACACATTAGAAAGATTATATACCACTATCAAGTGGGATTCATCCCAGGGATGCAAGAATGGTTTAATATTTGCAAATCAATACACGTAATACAGCACAAAAACAAAATGAAAGACAAAAACCACATGATCATATGAATAGATGCAGAAAAAGCATTTGACAAAGTATAACACCCATTTATGTTGAAAACTCTCAGCAAAATGGGAATAGAGGGAGTATACCTCAACATAATAGAGGCCATATACAAGAAACCAGAAACCAACATTATACTCAATGGGCAAACACTGAGAGCATTCCCCCTGAGATCAGGATCAAGACAAGGATGTTCAGTCTCTCCACTCCTATTCAACATAGTCTTGGAAGTTCTAGCCACAGCAATCAGACAAGAAAGAGAAATAAAAGGTATCCAAATCAGAAAAGAGGAAATAAAACTGTCCTTATTTGCAGATGACTTGGTAGTGTACATAGAAAAACCTTATAGACTCCACTAAAAAAACTACTTGACCTAATAAGTGAATTTGGCAAAATAGCGAATACAAAGTCAATATTTAGAAATCGAAGGCATTTCTTTACACCAATAAATTATCAGAAATAGAAACTAGAAAAAAATCTCATTTACTATAGCAACAAGAAAAATAAAGTACCTAGGAATAAACTTAACCAAAGAGATAAAAGACCTGTACTCAGAAAACTACATAACACTGAAGAAAGAAATTAAGGAAGATACAAATAAACGGAAGCATATACCATGCTCATGGATGGGAAGAATCAATATCATTAAAATGTCCATACCACCCAAAACAATTTATAGATTCAATACAATTCATATTAAAATACCAATGCCATATTTCACAGACCTAGAACAAATACTTCAAAAATTTATATGGAACCAAAGAAGAGCATGAGTAGCCACAGCAATCTTGAAGAAGAAGAACACAGTAAGAGGAATCACAGTACCTGATATCAAACTATACTACAAGGCCACGGTAATCAAAACAGTCTGGTACTGGCCTAAGAACAGACATATTGATCAATGGAACAGAATAGAGAGCCCAGAAATAAACCCAAGTCTATATGGTCAACTAATATTTGACAAAGGGGAAAGGAACAATAAATGGAGTGAAAAGAACCTCTTTAACAAATGGTATTGAGAGAACTGGACAGAAACATGCAAAAAAAAAAAAAATGAAATTAGACCACCAACTTATACCATATACCAGAATAAACTCAAGATGGATCAAAGAATTAAATGTAAGCTATGGCACCATAAAAGTCCTGGAGGAAAATATAGGAAGGAAAATTTCAGATATCCCACATAGCAACATTTTCACTGATATATCTCCTAAGGCAAGGGAAATAAAGGAAAGAATAAACAAATGGCACTACAGCAAACTAAAGAGTTTCTCCTCAGCAAAAAAACACATCAGCAAGATGAAAAGGGAACCAACCATATGGGAAAATATATTTGCCAATGATATCTCAGACAAGGGATTGATCTCCAAAATATGTAAAGAACTTATACGACTCAACACCAAGAAGACAGACAACCCAATTAAAAAATGGGCAAAGGACCTGAAAAAACACTTCTCCAAAGAGGACATACAGAGTGTCCATAGACATATGAAAGAATGCTCAACATCATTAGCCATCAGAGAGATGCAAATAAAAACCACAATGAGATACCACCTCACACCAGTCAGGATGGCAATCATCAGCAAATCAACAAACAACAAGTGCTGGTGAGGATGCGGAGAAAAGGAAACCCTGGTGCACTGCTGGTGGGAATGCAGACTGGTGCAGCCAGTGTGGAAACAGTATGAAATTTCTTCAAAAAACTAAAAATGGAACTGCCTTTTGAACCAGCAATCCCATTGTTCAGATTATATTCGAAGAATCCTGAAATACCAATTCAAAAGAACCTATGCACCCCTATGTTCATAGCAGCACTATTTACAATAGCCAAGTGCTGGGAACAACCCAAGTGCCAATCTGTAGATGAGTGGATAAAAAGTCTGTGGTACATTTACACAATGGAGTTCTATGTAGCAGAAAGGAAGGAACTTCTACTATTTGCAACAACATGGATGGAACTAAAGGGAATTATGCTTAGCTAAATAAGCCAGGCAACAAAAGAAAAATACCTATTCTATCACCTGTTACAGGAGACTAATGAACAACACAAACAAATGAGAAAAACTGAACCAGAGGTTTGTAAACAAGGAATAAACTAACAGTGACAGAGAGGGGAGGGGGGAGGCAGAGAAGGGTGTAAGAAGGGGAAGGGTCTAGTCCAAGAACATGTATAAATGACCCACATACATGGAAAACTGGGTGGGTACTGACTTTGGGAGAAGGGGTGGGCAGGGTGTGGAGAAGCAATAGGGAAAAAAGTAGGACAACTATAATAGAAAAACAAGCAAACAAAAATTTTTAGTGGGTGAAAAAAACAAAATATAAAGAATGGAAATGCGATTTTCATGAATATTAGAAGGACAAGGATTTTCCTTCACACTGTATATTTTTATCCCTACTTGATCACTCCAGAATTTGGCATTCTAAAGAGTAAGTAATGACATAAGTTTCTTTGCATAAAACTAATAATACCAGTTAACAGAGGTTTTGTTGACTAAGACTTTGACTGGAATGTCATGCCTAAAGGAGACAGGCTTGGGCTCTGGTTGTTACTAAAAAGCCCTGAGGAACTGGGATTGACTTTCGAAGGTAATAAAGGCGCACGAAAAAAAAAAAAAGAGGCCTGGTACCTTGGTTGGTTGTGCAGTCCATGGCAATCTCTCCACGGAAGGAATGAAGGTTGCTTTCCTAAAAGATGGCTAGAAGGAACCTTAAGGCACAATGGAAAACCTGAAGGACTTGGAAAAGACAGGTGTTTACAGGCAAGGCTGAATGCCAGGTATGTGGCTCAGCTTCTGTGCCCAGAATGGCAGACTGAAAGTCACCCTAAATGTTCCTAATGTAAGTTCCAGCAAAGCAGACTTAAAGATCATATGTGATCATTTCCTGCTCTTGTAGTTTTATGCAAATGAACAGGATAAATTAAAAAATGGACTTAATGCAGTCCCTTTAATGACAGGGAGGATAATCTTAAAGAGAAAAATCGTGATTCAAGGAAGGTCACAATGCTCAGTGGTAGGCTATAAAATAGTGCAGCTAACTGTCTTCAAAGTCTCTTTTCATGTAAAGTTTGTTTTCATTTGAAAGTTAAACTATGTGGCATCATCAAAGATGCTTAATTTACAGGGAAGAAGAATGTCAAATGCCTTGCAATTGGATGTCTTTCCAATGAGACAGTCTTACAGATTTAGTGACTGGTTTGTGGGTTATGTGGCATAAAGTGACATGTCTTTTCTGTTTTCTAGAGATTGTCTGTACGTATAGGCCCCACTTAATCCTGTCTGCACTGCTGGCTCCTGAGACTCAACAGTGTGGCTCAACTAGGTGGCTGGAATACAACAAGGAAGCCAGCCTGTTAAACCAAGCATGCCATTGTCTGGAGACAGACAACTGACCTGGAGTCTGCAAGATGCTTCCCCATGTGGGAAGGCCGCCTTCCCCTCCACATCCCCACTCTTACTAGGGATTTCTGGACCCAAGGGTAGGTAGGACGACAACAACCATGCCCAGCTTGAAGCAGCTAGAGGAGCACATGACCTTCGCCCGTTGTCCTTTATAAGATTATAAAGGGTCTTAAGTCCAAGAGGGGGATATTGTTATTTTTCTGTTGTTATAAAAAATTAGTTAATGATTTCAAAAAAGGAATAATACGGGAAAGGGTGAAGATGGAGAGCTTGTATGCACGACCCATGGACATGAACTAGCGGGGGCGGGCATTGCTGGGTGGGTACTGGGCAGAGGGGAGCAAAGGGGAAAAAATTGAAACTATTGTAACAATATAATCAATAAAATATACTTAAAAATTTTAAAAAAAGTTCTGTTGTACAACGTGAATATAGTTAATCTTTCTGAACTGTACACTTTTAAAAAGTGGTTAAAATGGTTAAAACAAACAATCAATCAAAAACAAACAAACAAACAAAAAATCCTGACCTCTTAAATTCTAGCCCAGAACCTGCTTGGCTCTACCTCTTAAAGTTTTACTGAATACCTTAATCTTTTTTCAACAACAGCGTGTATTTGAAGATTTCTGATATGGTCCCTTAAGTTGGCTGCCTCTTCTCCAAGTTAAACAAGCTCTCTTTTTCAAATGGCTTCTTCTGCTGCTGGCCATCTGGCCATGTGGTGCCCACCCTTGGCAGATCCAGACCTGCGCTGCTGCAGAAGGACTGTAGTGACCTTGGAGCACTGAAGCCCACAGACCAAGGGAGAGGAGCGCTCCCAGAGGTACCCTACCCAGGGAGACCCTGTCCTGAGTAAGTAGTGGATGCTGGGTATTGGGGGAGGGAAGGACTTGGAGAAGGATGTGGACTAGGAGGGAACTGAGGCTGGGTATGCAGAGGCAGGCTAAGCTTGTGGTACCATGACTATAGGGTGTGACTGTTCCTGCACATGGTCACAGGATGACTGGAGTTAAAAGAAAAAGACAGTATCCCTTAAATTTCCATAGTTACTTTACATGTTTTTTGTTTTTTCTTTTAAATTTTGGCAATGAGTCTTTTTTTAAAAAAAATTTTATTTATTTATTTATTTTTTAGAGAGAGGAGAAGGGAGGGAGAAAGAGGGAGAGAAACATTGTTGTGTGAGAGATACATTGATTGGTTGCCACTAGTACGCCCCCAACTGGGGACCTGGCTTGCAACCCAGGCATGTGCCCTGACTGGGAATCAAACCTGTGACCTTTTGATTCGCAGGCTGCCACTCAGTCCACCAAGTCACACCAGCCAGGGCGCTACTTTACATCTTTTAAGGCATTTTACAAACTGGATAAAATTTGCTATCACCACAACCCTTTGAGGCAAGGAGTCAACAACTATTGTTCTCATTTCATTAAGAGCTGGCCTCAGCCAGGGAGATCAAGGACTGGCTCCATCTTCTGGGTCCTTCCTGGGTGGACCCTTTCCACTCTGCAGCCTCTCTTTGATTTCACTTAAAAACAAACAAAAACAAGCAAATCAAAAACATAACTAAAAAAGACCATTTGCTAAATTGTCTCAAGTCTTATAATTTTGACAGATTGAGAATGATGTCTATAAACTGAACAAGTCCCCAGAGCACATGCACATCTACAGGTACCAAAGGCCATTTGTAGGGTGGCTTTGGATAGGGCCTTCACAGAGCCATGAAGGCTGAGGGCCTCTTCCTTGACGCCACTGGTGAGACCTGAGCCTGCCTCCACCAAGGGTGATAGACCAGCTAAACTTCCCATTTTGGGGAAAGATCATCTCTTCCCTGTGGCTGCATAAGAGGAGCCCAGAGTATTCTTAGGAATACCCTTAGGTCTGTGACCTGGGTACCACATAGGGTTTGGGAGGTCCCTCTCCTGCAGGGGCTGGACCCAGAGTAGCAGCTGAGACGGGGGAAAATGTGGGTGGGGGGAGAAAAAAGTCATCTAGCCGCAAGGACTCAAGAATGGAAGTCTCCAGAGGCCTCCAGTCAGGCCACTGTGCCATCCCCAGGCCCTGGCCTTTCCTCCAGTCTGTCCTTGCCCCTGAGGCTGTACCTCCCCCTTTAGAAGCTCTCCCAGGCCACCTTAACCTCATTCCATCAGGATACACAAGTTAAGGAAGCAGAAGTGAGAGGTACCTAGAATGATTTCCTTGTGGCCAGGAGAACCAGGGATCCCATCAGAATGAGGAAAGGGCTGATTTCTCTGCTCATAGAAAAAGACAGTTTATATGAAAGACACTTCCTGTCAGTGTAAACTGGCCAATGCTAGGCTAAGGAGAAAAGGGGCAGGAGAGGAAGGTGGAGAGGATGGGGTGATGCAGGAAGTCCTCTCACTGATGGACATATCTAGTGGCAAAGAGGGATATTTAAAGTATTTAATAAGTGGGCCTGACCAATGACAGCTGAGCTAGCTCCTGGAGGCCCCCTGCTGGGCCATATGTTCCCTCTTTGGTTGTAGGCTTCTAGGAGGCGGAGGACTCAGAGATAGGGCAGGGGCTGGGGCTGTTTACCCACCAGTGGAGAAGTTTCCACATGAACACATGGTGTGGCTGTAGCATTTCACAGTGACCAAACAGAGGTCTCGATGAGGATAAGAGCTGGTGGTCTTGATCACCTTTGACTGTCTGGTCATCCCTAAGTGCTTATTGCAAATTGCTCCCAGTCTTGGTGGCCTCGCCAGCTCAGGGCAGAATTGTAGCTGTTTGTCCGGGGGCACAGCCTGGGGGCCTCTGTGCTTGCAGCAACTCCTACCTGGTGTGACATCAGAGAAGCCAGCCAGCAGCTTTCACAAAAGGATCCTCCTTTCTCTTTTCACCCTCCTTCCAGGATGCCTGGCCACTGGAACACAGTGGTGGGATGATGCTTCATCTCCAGAATCCAGGGTTCTTCCTCTGGAAAGAGGAGGGGCTGGGCTGCCACCACCAAAAGATGACTGTGGGAAGGGCCTCCACACCCGCCAAACTGCCAGCTTCCTTTCTCATCCTCCAGGGCTCTGGGTAACACAAGCATTTGAAAAAAGTGCCCTGTGCTCTGTGGTTTTCACTTCCCCAGAGGACCAGTGATATAATCTCCTGAGTGAAAAATCAGGCAGTGAGTTTCCTAAGATGGGAGACGAGAGGTGGCATGTGAGGCAATATCACTGTCATCTGATGGCAGCCCAAGACAACAAGGGGACAAGTTATCTCTGCCTTGTCCTGAAACAGGAGGCCATACAGATAGATCCCTTTCCATCTTCATAGTCTGAGAACCTCTGTGCCAGGGAGGCTTGAAATGGGGCACTTCATTTTATAATTTTTATTTCTGTACATAATACTTTTACTTCAATACATACATATAGGTTTAAAAATCACATATTTATGAGACTTATACAAAAATCATAGCCTACCCATTCTTATTTCCAGCTACATCTCTGCAGAGCCAAACATTTCTGATTATAGTTGTGTTTCTGGCATTAGTGTAACAGGGTGCAGAGTGGGGGTCCCCGGAAATATTCCTCACATGACTTGGTTGGGAGAAGGGGGAAGTGGATGATACGGCTTTATGATATTTTGCATAACAATGGCAAGTTGATGGCTGTGTCTTTCCTGAAGGGAAGCTGCTGCCCAGGGCAAAAAGTATATATATGTGACCTTAAGAGCATATGGTGACTCCTGACTTAGCCAAGGGAGGCAGATGCCCTTGTGTACGGGAAACTCTTGCTGTCAACAGAAGACAAAGGGTGGGATCTATGTCAGGATGCTGGGTTTTGGCGCTAATTCTGTAGATGGGTGAAACCTGGTTCTTCTTGTTGATGTGGTAAAGAATTACAGATCAGCAAATCTATTAGTGTGCAAGCAGGATTTATTGGTGATCCATTCTAATGGAAGAGAACGGGCCTAGCTAAGGTGGCGGGGAAGGCATAGGTTCAGGGCAAAGCAGGGTAAGGGTGGCAAAAGTAAGGGCGGCCCTGATGCTGGGCCACCAGGAGACCAAGAGAGAAAGTCCTTTGTTCTGAGGACTTATATATTCGGTGGGATGGGGGTGAAGAAGTTACATATTGATTGATAGGTAAAAGTGGTGCCAGTTTTCCAGGGCGAGGGCGTAAATACCCAAAGGTACTAATGGGCTTCTTCCTTTAGGCACTACAGGCCCTTTCTGGCTTTTCAGGCCTTAGAATGAAAACACAGTTTCAAAGGCTTTCTTTTCCCTCTGGAAAAGGTACATGGAATGTGAAGGACTGCTGAGTCACTGGGTGGGACATGTATCCCTCCTCCTACCTGCCTTGATTTACCATTCATCCTAAGTACCAGAAGGCATTTTCCTGACAAGTAGAACATTAGATGCTGGTCAGCAACAGCAGCATGGTTTCAGAGTTCTTCCTATGTTATCTCCTGCCTCATTGCCCTGACTAAAGATGGCAGCCGAAAGAAGGTAAAAGATACAGGGGAAATGGCAAAAGTAGCACAGCATAGGAGGGCCAGATATGAGGTCACATAGGAAGTTCTGGGCTGAGCGCTTAAAAGAAGGGCAGACTGAGAGAGAGGAGGAAGACATGTGGGGGAAAGGGCTAAAAGAGAAGGGGTCAGGTCTGCCATGAGGTATGGTGTGTAAGAAGGAGCCATGTGTGCTGAAAGGGTGTAGAGAGAGTTAGTCATAAGGTCTGGTATGTAGGAAAAGGTCGACTATGAGGTCTCGCATAAAAGAGGAGACCCACTGGGAAGCCTGCCTGAAGAAGACGGTGACAGCATTGATGAAGCTGTGTGGGCACCTGCCTGACCAAGCATGGATTTGTGAGAGATGTGTGGAGCTGAACTGTTGAGGAATGCTGAGCTACAGAGTACTGCTTCTCTGAAGGACATATGGAGAAGCCACTTTCTTGGAACGTGTGCCTCCTTAAACTCCACCATGATCCAGTGTAATGTGGCACATGTTTTCCTGAACCACTACATGGAGGCTGAGGACAGATGCTGAAGAAGAGAGCTGCTGCAAGAGGATGCAACTCTGAAACTCACAAGAGCACTTTCCAGAGAGGATGGAGACCTGTTTGTGCAGCCAGCTTAAGAACAGATAAGGATATGGGGAACTTCTGGGCATAGTTTTGTTTTATAGCCTTTTGGGGAGCAAGGGAAATGCTGGGTCTCGTGGGAGAGAAGGGCTCTGAGCAGAAGCACTCTCAGCACCTCTGAAGTTGGAATCCTGTTAATAAAAACCTATTTCCTTCAACACTAATTTTAGGGTCATGTGTCAAGATGCCATGTGGCCAAGCTCCGGTTTGCTCAGTTACATTAGTAGTAACTATCCTAAATAATATGTTTATCAAGCTGTACCTTACCTTTCAATTTAAAAAACCATCTACTAACTTATTACTGTGAAGGTGAGGGTTTAGCACCCCCTCCCAGACACAGGTATTCACATTTTCCCTCACGTCTCAACAAAGTTCCTATATTTTCTCCTATTCAGGATGCTGTTTATTATAAGATGTGTAATAACTTATGAGTTACTACAAAAGAACAAACGTGCTCCTGATGAAACTGTGACTTACCTTCTTATTGTAACAGAACCCCTGGGCTGCTCCAATTGAAACAGAACCCACGGGCTGTTTAGTTAGGGGCATGATTGCCCGCCGCCAGAATTATAACTCTCAATACCAGAGTTTAGTGAAAAGAAAAAGAATTGTTTATTTGCACATAGTTCTGCCTCCCCCTCCCAGACCTGGCCAGTCTTAGGAAAGTCAGAAACACAGTTTCCCTACTTCCTAGGCACAGTCCAGCTTTACCAGTAGCTGCCAATCATTCAATTCTGATTGGGGAGGTCCTTTCTGTGCTGTGGTGCCCTCCAGCTCTCAATGCAGAACTGCCTGGATTCTCAGCCTCCTTGTAAACTGCCTTCTTCTTGAAAGCTGCGTGGATCTCCTCTCCTTCTCAAACCACATGGTGAGAGCCTCTTCTTAAAGCAGCCCAGAGAGTCCCCTCCTCCAAGCCACATGGAGGGAGCATACGCTAAAATGTCTGCAACTGCTTATATATCCCTGACTGTGTCCTCTGACGCAGTGGGTGCTACAAGCAGTTCTGACCATTCACAGAACCCTACACAGGCTCTGTAGGCTTCTTCTGTACCATCCCACAGTCCAAGACCCCTCCCATCTTCCTGGGCCTTGGAAATTTCAAAGCGGATCTTTGTGCAACAAAGTTTCCAGCCACCAGCCCCAGGCATGCAAAGGCATCCTGAAAGCTGCTTCTTTTTTCCTATCACCCAGCCGCAAACTCTGGGGTTTGTCTTTGGACTCCCCTGTTTCTGTAACATTATGTTGACTACATGATTCAGTCTAATTTTCAAATGTACAAAATACGTGTATTTTACAATATTATGAATTAGAGGACATCATGATTTCTGATTGAATTGCCAATTGGTACCTGCATTATTTTGACTATGAAAGTATCATTCATGATATACTATAGTTACACTTCTGGTCTTGTACATCCCCCTGGCATGGAGGTAATAATTACCTTGCCTATTTCATTGTGTAGTTTTGGGGATATTTATGAGTAATGTATCTAAGCACTCCTCAGTGTGAAGAGCACACTGGTTCTTTCTAGGCTGTTTCCCTCTCAGTGCAAGGAGCACATTGGCGCTCTCTCGGTTGCATTTTCTTCCCAATGGGGATGTTCTCCAGGAGTGCCTCCTTGCTGCAATCTCTGGGCTGGTTCCTCTGTGGCCCATTGCAATCACCATCTCAGCTTCCCTTCTGCATCACCTGCGAATTTTCATTTCTTCTCTCCTGTGCTGGATTCCCCTGGGTTGGAGCTCCTATCTTCTCTCTAGGTTAATTACTGGTTTTGTTGGAGTGCAACCTCCAGTAGCTTTCTGAGAAAGATGTCATGGCTGGTCAATGTTTGGAGACATTGTAAATGCCTTTGTTCCTCTCTTACATGTGATAGTTTGTCTGGATCAAAAACTTAACTCTGGGAATCATTTCTCTTTATGTTAGAGTCTTCCCTCCAATGTCTGGTGATTTATGGCTAGCACTTGAGTGATGTGTGTGGGAGGGACACTTATTGATCAGCGGGTTCTCTGTTGGTGATTCTTCAGTCACCTGGAAGTTTCGGTGGGGGATCCTGCTGAGTCAGTCTCTGTACATCTTTCCTCTTGGACCAGTCGTCTTCTCTAGAGATGAAATCATTTCATCTTCTCTCCGTGGGGTATAAGCCTCACTGCTGGCATTCTGGGAACTAAGAGGGCAAATGGGATTGTGGTATCTCAGTCCAAACCGCAGACTTGCTCTGGCTGTGTGGCTTAGTTAGTTGGAGCATCATCCTGTACACCAAAAAGTTGCAGGTTGGATTCCCAGTCAGGGCACATACCTGGGTTGTGGATTTGGCCCCAGGTCGAGGTGTGTGCAAGAGGCAACCGATTGATGTTTCTCTCTCACATTGATGTTTCTCTCTTTCTCTCTCTCCCAAGTCAATAAAACATATTCTTGGGTAAGGATTAATATATATATATATATATATATAGATAGATAGATAGATAGATAGATAGATAGATAGATAGATAGATATAGATATATATATCTATATATATCTCAAAATGAAGACTGTCACTTAATCCTGTTTTAGCATCTTGTCAAATTCCAGCTTTCACTGTGCTCACTGTCTAGATCACCTCTGATCTGAGCTTTTCTTCCAGGGCTGGGCAGGGGTAGTGGCCTGGCTGCATAAGTGTAGAAAGAACTGTGTGGCTCTTATTGCTCCTGGCACAAATGTTCAACACACTTGTTCTCAGCACACCTGCACAGAGGGAACCAATTTCTGTTTCTTTCTACGGGTCTGTGGTATAGTTGGTTTGCCTCTTATAGGCTTCCCTCCCTATGGGTTCAAGTTTGGGCTTTATCTTATCTTTTAAATTAATTACCTCTCATTCATCTGCTTTTGTAGTTGCTAGAATATTGTTGACATTTTTTGTCTGCTGTTGTCTTCATTTTCATTCTCTCTTTTTCCTTATGGTTCTAGGTAAACCATGGTGTGCTGATAAATGTTTAACAATCAGCTTTTGCAGGAAGGGAGAGCCCCGATTTGTAGCAGTCCAGTTTCTTTGGTGCAAATATTCCTACTGTGGCTAATTTCAAGCTACCAAAAGGACATCACTGAACATACAGATGACAAAAAACCACATCATTATGTAATATTCCCTCCCCACAGATACCATAGACAAAAACATTAGACGTAAGTAACCTCAAAAGAATATCTGATTGTAATATGATTATGAATGACAGGTTTTATTGATTTGCTTTGTTTTTAATATAATTTTAAAAATTGTAAGCTTATCTAATTTTGTTTTTGAAATAACTATATTTAACAGCTGGTTTGAAAAATTTCTAAAATTTAATAATCAGTTCTCATAAGCTGGCCCTACTGTACCTCTGGGTCAATGCCTTTTTAATCACTTAATTGTCACTTTAGTATATATTTTTTAAAAATTGATTTTTAACTTGCTGTTCTATAGCATACTGCTATTTGTCTTCATATATTGGATTTTTTCTGCAATTTAATTGAGATCTAATTGACATATAACTCATATATTGCTAACACAATGCTAATCCATTCTCATTCACATTCTCTAAGTGTTAACTTTCAAACTGTGATGACAAAAGGATGACATCTCAGTGGAATGAGGTGATACTTGATTTGAGGAGTGAAGAGAAGAGTTAAAGTAAAATGAGGTGTGAGTAGGTAATCAGTACCCTCAAGTGGTCCTCAGACGAAAGTGATTGGACATGAGGTCTTACTAGGGCAAGGTGGTAACTGGGCCAATCTTTCTACTCTGATTTAATCTTAGTTTTTAAGAAGGCCATTTAGTGTATCTGTGTTTTTTAGTAGTTCTCCGAAGTTGTGCCAACCAACCTCTTATTCCAAACACATGCCATGAAGGGGCTGTGTGCTAATGCTAAGCCTCCACAGAGCCTTTCATTAGCCAAGCTCAAAGCATTTGACCAGCAGTGCCTCATTAAGTCTCACCACATGCACCTCGGTATGGGAGTAGGAGGGAAATACCATTCCCCCCATTTTACAGATTGGATGAAGCAGAGGCACTGAAGCACATCAACAAGTTGTGCTCCTAGCTAGTTGTTGGCCTGCAAACCCAGGATGCTTTCTCTTTTTGACAACAGGATCTTTGGCACTAATTCATATTTTCTGCTTCTACCTAGCCAGGTAAATGTGCAGTTTTATTATCTGAACTATCAAGGAGTTTTTTTAAGTCCTAAATTGTATGATTCAGGTTTTGGTCATTGTTGACCCTCCCAAACCTTCTTGCATGCACAGTTTAATGGTATTTTATGTACATTTTTCAACATAACTCCAGTCTGGCTATAGGAATAAGGGAGTGTTGACAAGAGCAGAAGACTGCACCATTCGGGTACAAATAGAAGACCAGCTGCTGTGGTTTGGTTTCTATGTTGAGCAGATCATAGAGCATTAATAGTTGTCAAAACAAGTAAAAGTTTTTTTTGAAGACTGAAGGTGTTATTTACATACATTGTCTCATTTAAATTATCTTACTCTTTACAGCAACAATTTGTGGTTGGTACTAATATTATCCCTATTTTACAGTTAAGCAAAGTGAAGCTTAGAGATTCATAGTAAACACAGCTGGCCTCTTGGCTATAGTGATTAGAGATATATCTGTCACCCAACAGAGTCTTCACTCAGGATATTTTCAGCAGAAGAACACTTCCTTTAGTCACAGAGACACTTGACTGTGAAACCAGGAAGGTAGGCTCCTAGGTCCACCATTGTATGAAGAAAGTTCTCCATAAGAGGAGAGAATGGAATCTGCAGTCAAGATGGAGGCATAGGTAGACACACTTCACCTCTTCACACAACCATAGAAAGAATTACAACCAGATCTCGGAAACGAATAACAACCAGAACTGTCAGAAAATAGAACTATATGGAAGTCTGACAATCAAGAATTTAAAGAAGGCACATTCATCCAGATGGGTAGGAGGGGTGGAGTTGCGGAGATGGGGCAGAGATGCAGTGAGGCTTAGACAAGCGGACGTGGTAGCAGTGGCAGGGGAACAGATGGTCCCACATTCATTTATGGTGGATAAAAATCAGGTAAGATACCCTGGAGCAAGCAATTCCAGCCCCAGGCCAGATAGCAACAGCCCAGGGTTCCAGCACCAGGAAGATAAACTTCCATTACCTCTAGCTGTAAAAACCAGTGGGGGTTGGCATAATGGAAGAAACTGCCAGATTTTCACTGCTTAAAGAGCCCTCATTGTCTTAGAATGTATGAAAACCCCAGGGTAGCAAATGGAAAGATGCCAATCACATACAGGAAGTGGATGAAGTGACTGGGAATGGGGTAAGTGCCAGGGAAATTGCTAGAAGCCAGGCAGTGGCATTGCCTTCTCTCCAAGCTCCCCACCACAAACAGAGACACAAAGTGGTGAAGCTGGTAGCCTCCCCTGGCAATTATCTAAGGCTCCACCCCACACAATTTACAGGTGCCTTTGTTACATAGGCCACACTAGTAAGATAGGGAGTCAAAGCTGCTCCACTTAATACACAGAAACAAACACTAGGAGGCTGGCAAATTGAGGAGGCAAAGATATATGGCCCAAATGAAAGAACAGAACAAAATTGCAGAAAAAGAACTAACAAAATGAAGATAGCCAACCTATCAGATGAAGAGTTCAAAACACTGGTGATCAGGGTGCTCAGAGAACTCAGAGTACAGCAAAGAACATAAAGGAAGAAATGAAGTTTACTCAAACTGAAATAAAGAAAAATATACAGGGAACCAACGGTGAAGGGAAGGAAGCCAGGATTCAAATCAATGATTTGGGACAAAAGGAAGAAATAAACATTCGACCAGAACAGAAAGAAGAAATAAGAATGCAAAAAAACAAAAAAACAAAAACAGAATTGAACCTCTGGGACAATGTTAAGTGTACCAACATCCAAATCATAAGGGTGCCAGAAGGAGAAGAGGAAGAGCAAGAAATTGAAAACTTATTTGAAAAAAATAATAAAAGAAGGTTTTTCTAATTTGGCAAAGGAGATAAACATGCAAGTCCAGGAAGCACAGAGTCCCAAACAAGCTAGGCCCAAAGAGAATCACACCAAAACACATCATAATGAAAATGCCAAAGGTTAAAGATAGAGCATCTTAAAAGCAGCAACAGAAGAGCAGAGAGTTACCTAAAAAGGGGTTCCCATAAGACAATCAACTGATTTATCAAAAGAAACTTTGCAGGCAAGAGGGGCTGGCAAGAAGTATTCAAAGTGATGAAAAGCAAGGACTTACAACCAAGACTACTCTATACAGCAAAGCTATTATTAAGAATGGAAGGGCAGATAAAGTGCTTCCCAGATAAGGTAAAGCTGAAGGAATTCATCATCATCAAGCCATTATTTCATGAAATGTTAAAGGGACTTATTTAAGAAAAAGACAATCAAAACTATGAACATTAAAACAAGAACAAACTCACAATTATTAACAACCGAATCTAAAAAACAAAACAAAAACAAAAGCAAACTAAGCAAACAACCAGAATAGGAACAGAATCATAGGTATGGAGATCATATGGAGGTTTATCAACTGGGAGGGAGAAGGGGGAGAATGGGGGTGCAAGGATTAAGAATCATAATTGGTTGGCACAAAATAGACTAGGGGATGTTAAGAATAGTATAGGAAAGGGAGAAGCCAAAGAACATACACACACGACCCATGGACATGAACTAAGGGGGAAGGATTGCTGGAGGGAAGGGGGGGGTACTGGGCGGGGGGGAGGGGGAAAACTGTGACAATTGTAACCACATAATTAATAAAATATACTTAAAAATATAAAAAAAGAGGAGAGAATGAAATTTACATACAGAGAAAGCAGAGACAAGGATGAGGAAACAGAATTCCACTGGCATTCAAAGCCTTACCTCTGAGTCCCTGCCTCCCTTATCTAAGCTAGTTTGAGGTTAGCTTTTGTCCCAACCAATGCAGGGTTGATACACCATGGTACCCTGCTGGTAGACACTATTACCACAGTTACTGGAACAGAGAACCCACCATTGGGCCTCTGGGCTTACCCTGGTCTTTGTCAAATCCGTAAGCAGGTAAAAGTTTCCCCACAATACAGGCCACCTTCTACTTCTAAACCCATGCTGTATCTCATTTGTAAAGTTCTTCTCTGTCTCTTGTTACTTGGTTCAAGCCTCCTAATGGAAATACAGTATGTTGTGATTATGTGATATCTTAGGGTTGATATGCATTACGTGGTCTCCTGACCTCAAAACACAGAAGAGTCATAGTCCTAGAGATACAAACAACATGATGACAATACTGGCTTCAGCTGCTTGTCCCCAGACTGTACAATTTCATAAGTCAGAATTTTTTTTGATGTGGCAAGGGTTGGGTGGAGCATTATAGAATTGTCAATTTTTTATTGTGCCCAACACAGCTAGTAGGCTTAAATTCATCCTCCTGGGGTGGGTTGGGGTGTGGACTGCTCCTTGTGGTTTTGGGAATTGTAACCCAAGTTGTGAACCAGGCCCCTCCGGGAGGCCTCTAAGTCTCAACAGAACACTGGAGGGCAGAGGCAGACTGGACCGAAGGCCACTCAGAAGGTTTCTGTGGGAATTGGATTTAAAGAATGCTTCTTATGCTTTGGAGCTTGCTCTGCTTTTCTTATCTCTTAGTTAACTATAAACAATCTCTAGCAAAGAATATATAAAACCTTGCACTTAATGCCAGTGTGGCATCAGGATGTTTAATAGACTCTTAACACAGACTGGTCACTGTGCCCACTATATTGATATTTGTAATCTGTAACTGTCAACTGTAATCCAGCTGCCTAAAAGCTATTGATGATTTATGTATTTTGACCTTGTATCTCCCATGCATACCCTTCTCAATAAAAAGCATGAGGAATGGAGGTCTTGTGCTTTCTCCACTAAAGGGAACAGCCGCTTCCTTTTCCCCCCAGACAAAATACAGTGTCCTGGATAAAATTTGTTCTGCTGTGGTCATGAAACCTCTGCTGGACAGAGTAGTTTCCAACTGAGCTGGGACATTGGAGACAACTCTGCCTCATCTGGTGCCCAAACATAGGGCAGGTCAGCCTCACTCCTCCAACTCTTCATTCATTTATTTATAAGTCTAATAAATACTTTTCCATAAGCCCTGAGGGTATAAAGCAATTCTACCATCAAGTCTCTAGAAGACTATAAAAGGCCACACTAAATCTTTTTAAAATTCCACACTTCATTACATTTGATACTTTTGATGATGACCTTCTAGAATTTAAGGGAGAGTATATGGAGAAAATCAGTCATACTTGATAGCAATAATTTAAAAAATGAGTTGGAGGCTAGGAAGGGAAAAGTAGTGTGGTCTTGGGGCAGGTGTGGGGAGTTGGGCAGGCTTAGGGCAAGGCCTGCACTGCAGGGGCCAGAAGCCCTGGAGCTGTGGTCTGACATGGTCTGGAGTGGAGCAGTTGAGGGTGATGTTGAGGCTTTATCATCCTAATGTTAGGCTCAGGCCTGGCAATTCTCACCTCCAGGAAACTGAGTAGTAAACTACATTTGGTCAAAGGTGCCTTTAGGATTACAGCTAAAGTGACTCAGAGTGAATTAATGACAGAGGCACTCACATTACACATAGGACCAGACATGGAATAAAAAACACTTGAGGTGTGTAGTGCCTGCAGCTAAGCAAAATATATTGATAACAATCTTTTTGAAATGGTTGGCGAAAACATCTGAAAAAGTTTCTAGAAAAGTAAGGCATAATTAAATAGAAGTGCATTGCACAGGACCCAGAACCTTTAATTGAATGTCCCTGGTAAGCTCTTTATTTACTGCATTATCTGTTGTTTTATTTTACCGAAAGTAAAAATAAAAAAGACATTGTGGCTTTCAAGTCAGGTGCTTTATTTCTCCCTTTCTCTTGAATCACTTATTCAGGAAGTCAGCTATCATGTCATAAGGACATGCAGTCAATGGAGAGAGGCCTGTAAGACAAGGAACTGAGGCCTCTAGCCCATAGCTGAGTGAGGCCACTAAGAAGGTATGAGTGAACCTGTGAATGGATTCTTTGGCTCCAGTCAAGCCTCCAGGTGACTGCTTGACTGCAGTCTGTGAGAGACTGGAGCCAGAGACATCCAGTGAACTCACTTCCAGATTCTTGACCCACAGAAACTGTGAGTGATCACACATGTTAGTTGTTTTAAGCTACTGAATCTGGAGGGTATTTGCTGTGCAGCAATAGATAATTGATGCACGGAGGCAAGATCATCTCTACTCCCTGATAGCCTTACTCTCCCCCTCATTAATTCTCCAGGGAGAGATATCCAGTTTTCTGAGTAGGACAGGGACATTGTCACTTCCATTGCTGCACTGGGGTACTCATATTTTGAATGAGATATAGAGGAACACTTTCCTCACACTCATCATCACACATCTGTAATCCCTTGGCTGTATCCTTTTATTGGATAGGATGATTAGCACACAAGAGGGTGCAGACAGTTCTTTTTGTTCCTGTCCCAGCTGGATGGACTGTAGAAAACTCTTCTGTGTACCTGCTTTAGAAACTGGTCTAAATAAGAAAAAAAACAACAACTTTGTGTGATATCTGTGGTGTAAAAAATAAAAAGGCAGAACCATTAAACATCCACAATTCCACTATCTAAATATAAATACTGTTAACAACTCGAGTGTCTCTGTAATTATTTCTTTTTTTGAAAAAGATTTTATTTATTTATTTATTTATTTATTTATTTATTTATTTATTTAGAGGGGAAGGGAGAGAGAAAAAGAGGGAGAGAAACACCGATGTGTGAGTAAAACATCAGTCCCTTGCCTCTTGAATGCCCCCACTCAGGGACCTGGCTCACAACAATAGGCTTGTGCCCTGACTGGGAATGGAACCAGCAACCTTTCAGTTTGTGAGACGATGTCCAACGCACTGAGCCACACCAGTTAGGGCTGTAACTATTTCTATCTATTTTTTGAAAGTAGGTAATATAATAAGTGCTATTTTGTAACTTGTTTCTTTGTTAAATATATTATGAGCCCATGTTTATGTCATTTATATATTATATTATCAAAACTATAATTTTAAATTAAAGACTTGTCATAATTTCTAAGCCAATTCTTTTTTTAGACACAAATTTATATCCATTTTTGCTATTATAAGAAATGCTATGAAGAATGTTTTTAGCTCAATATTGGTACCTATCCTTGATGTTCCTCCTTTAGGATAAATTATTAAAGTAGAACAGTTAAAGCACATATACATTTTTGAGCTCTTCCTACCAATTGCCAAATTGCCTTGAAGAGAGATGCTACCAGTTTTTACGTCATGACATTTATTAGTGTGTCTACTTCCTTATACCCTTGCCAGCACTGAGTAATTATTCTTTCTTTTTCTGATCTGGTATTTAAATGGGAAATACAAAGACTTTTGAAGAAGTCATGATAACCCAATGCCCACTCAGGTGTAAAGGAATTGAAGAGAATAATTGAATTGGTCTTGCCCAATTACACTTAGAAGATGAGAAGAAGAATGTTGAAACTCATATGTATGTGTTCAGGATGTAACAAAGACAGTTAGACATAAAATATTCAAACCCTTTGGTCCTATAATTATACTTTTGGGAATTTAGTCTAAAGAAAAATCCTGTTGTGGCTCACTGGATTGAGTGCTGACCTGTGAACTGAAAGGTCACTGGTTCAAATCCCAGTCAGGGCACATCCCTGGGTTGTGGGCCAGGTCTCCAGTTGGGGTGGGGTGGGGTGAGAGGCAACCAATCGATGTATCTCTTTCATACTGATGTTTCTCTCCCTCTCGCCCTTCCTTCCCCTCTCTTTCTTCTTCTCTTCCCCTCTCTCTAAAAGTAAATAATTAAAGTCTTTAAAGAAAAAAATTAGAAAAATCCCAGTGAAAGCAAAAAATATATATACATTTGAAAAGTTTATTGTAATATTTTTTAATTGTAGGGAAATGTTATAAATAATTCAACATATGGGAAATGGTTTAAGAAACTGAGTATAACAACTCAATAGAATTTTATGCAGTTGTTAAATTAGTAATTATAAAGATCATGTAGAAACATTGGAATGTGTTCATGATATAATGTCAAGTACAAAAAAGAAGGATATACAATTTTTAGCATATAAAACAATATACTGGTTAAATCCTCATGGATGGAGATTAGAATGAAGTAGAAACTGAAAACATTGTGAGAAAGTGACACACATGATGGAAATTTTTCTTGAAGTTCATCATGCCATTACAATGAAGAGTAACAATTTTGAAAGAGGGTGACGAGGTTTGTATAGTGAGACAAGTGGGTGTGCTAGAGGGAGGGTCGTCAAAAATTCTTGGTTACGTAGGGCAGCCTGGCTGAATGTTGGAGAGACTGAGAGAGCAAGGAGGCCAAAAGGGCTGGGCTTGCTGCCAGGCTCCACTTCATCCCAGAAGTCTGTGCCCAGACAAGTGACTTCACTTGCTGCAGCTTCATTTACAGAGCTGCAAACCTGGACAGATACTGCCCATGTGGGCTGTTGCCTGGGAAGAGGGCCGGAATGTGTGGAGCCAGGTATGCAGTGGGTGCTTCTGCATGCTAATGACTATAAAAAGTGATGCTGTTCTTTTTCTGTCATCTTTTTTCATTATCTATACTACACTACAGAGAAGAAAATCCAGAGAAGAAAAATAGTTGCCAGTGTATTTCTGGCAAATACAAACCCCACATACTGGCCTGGCAGAAGGGAGTGAGGAGATGAAGAGTCCTTTCTCAGTTGCAAGGTTACTGAGCAGCGTTGTAGCACCTCTGCTGCCTCTCTGTTAGGTAATTTCTCTGCATACCTTGACGGATAATGACACAGCATAAAAAGTATCATAGAACTGCACACTTCAACTGGGTACTGCAGAAGAAAAATTGGTCATGAAGAGGTGATGGCAAAAAAAAAAATTGGAAAACAGAAAATCTTTCATAAGCTCTATGCCTGTGTTATTTGTAAAAATCTGTTATGCAGTTTAATTTGGGGGGCAAAAGTTTAATGTTGTCTCTTTTTAAGGCAGTGGTTTGAAATCAGCCTGGAAGAGCAAGTGGCACTGAAATTTGCTCTATGACATCAATACAATTTGCCAGTTACATGAGGACTTCTAGAATTTCTCTCACCAAGGAAAACTCAGAGGGTGAAGAGAAAATGGCCTGACTCACAGATGCTCAGCAGAGAGATCCAGAGGCCACCTGATGCAGAGAAAGCTGTGACATGCAGAAGTCCACCTGCCTGTGTCTCTTTGGGAACACAGGCCAAGAAGTCCAGGACAATTTCTCAACCACACCCACCCCTTTTATAGGGAAAAAAAAATTAGCACCTTATATATATCCTGAGTCCTTTCCAAGAAATTTCTCATCCTACTGAAAAGCTTTTTTCTTTTTCCTCTTCAAAAATTCTTAAGCAGTGACAGCAGCTCAAATAATTGGCATCACTGTGACGTGCACATGCAGATTTGGTGGCCCCTTATTCAGGCAGATGCCATTTCAAAGAAAACTTCTTTGGCTGGGGAGTCAGTGTTACACCGGGATTTGGGGAGTTAATCTCTACTCTCTCTGTTGTGAGAGGAAAAAAAGAAAGAGCCACTCTTCCCTGTGGTGTCTGTCTCCTCTTGTTCAGTGGAACTATGGAACCCAGGAAAGCCACTGGGGCTCTTGAGGCTGGCGGTGCTCTCCTGAAACCTCCAAACCAGATAGCATGGACCATAGTTTTAAAGTCCCAGGGTAGACATCCTGCAGCTTCCCTTGTTTACTTGTATCAGTGCTTAACTGTCTTTCATTGGAATAACTTCATTTTTCAAATTATACCAATAATAGTGAACATTTTTAAATGAACCTCCCCGCCAAGAAAACCACATGCAAAAGCTTTCCCCCCAATAAATCACAGTAACAATGTTGCTACAGTTTACATTCCTTCAGAGACAGCTGGAGTTCAGGAGGTACATTTATAAAAATATAGTATTTTTAAGAGCTAGTTGCAAATGCAAACCAATTCTATTCCTCCAAGGGCAGAGGCTGCTTCCCTTACGGTTCTTCAGCCTGCCGAAACCCCAACTATGAAGTAGACCCTGGGCTTAAGCTCACACGTGTCCCCAGCCTCTGGAAGGCAAGCACCCACACTATGCCCTCGTCACACTTGCTCTGCTCCAGGATGGGAGATGTCACTGTGCCCTCTGGCTAGCCTTCAATTGTGTCTGCCAGCGACTTTCTTGGATTAAGGATGGGTAACCTAGGACCAGAGGCTAAATCTGGCTTGTTCTCTGTTTTTGTATAGACTGTGACACAAGAATGTTTCTTTTTTTACCTTTGTAAGCAACTGAAAAAAAAAGAAAAGAATATCATTTCATGACATGTGAAGATCATATGAAATTCAATTACAATTGTCCATAATTAAAGTTTTATTAAAACACAGCCTTGCTCTACTTCCGGCCAAGATGGAGGCCTAGACAGACATGCTGCATCTCCCTCCCAACTAAGAAGGAATACAACTACCTCAAAACTAGAAACAACCAGAAGTTCCAGAAAATCGAGCTGCATGGAAGTCCAAGAAACCAAGATATAAAAGAATAAATACTCATCCAGACAGGTAGGAGGGGCGGAGAGGATGCAGTATGGCGGCGGCGGTGGTAGCAGCAGCGGCAGGCGGGTGGAAAGCGCAGTCACCCATTTAAAAAAGTCAGGAGGGACACCTGGGGAGTGTTACCAGCACCTGACCAGACCACACAGCTCACGGTCCCAGTGCTGGGGAAAATAAAGCCTCATTGCTTCTGACTGTGCAAACCAGTGGGGGTTGGGGTGCAGGAAGAATATGCTGGTCTCTCAGCAGAGTCTGCTTGTTTAAAGGGCGCCCACGGTCCTAGAACATCCGCAGACCCACCCACTCAGGGAACGACAGCCAGGGAAACAACTATAGAGGTGCCAGTCCCATACAAAGTGGGAGAAGTGCCTGGAAAAGGGACAAGTGCTGAGCAAGTGGCATTGTTCCCTCTCTGACCTCCCACCCCACATACAGCACCACAACGTGGTGAAACGGGTCGCCCTGTACTGATGAATATCTAAGGCTCTGCCCCTTACAATGTCACAGGAGAGACAGCTTACCTAAGGCACAGAGACAAACAAACACAGGAGCCTGTCAAGATGAGGAGACAGAAAAGTATGGCCCAAAAGGGGGAATGGATCAAGGTTCCAGTGGAAGAATTAAGCAACGAGGAGATAGCTAACCTAACAGGCAAGGAAATAGCCAATCTAATAGATGTAGAATTCAAAACACTGGTGATAAAGATGCTCACAGGATTGACAGATATGCTTGAGTAAGGCAAATGCATAAGGGAAGAAGTGAAGGCTATGCTAAATGAAATGAAGAAAAATCCACACAAAACCAATGAGAAGGGAAGGAAACCAGGGTTCAAATCAATGATTTGGAACATAAGGAAGAAAAAAGCAGTCAACCAGTACAAGGAAACAAAAATTGAAAAAAATGAGGAGAGACTTAGGAACCTCTGGGACAACTTTAAACATGCCAACATCCAAATCATAGAAATGCCAGAAGGAGAAGAGTAAGAGTAAGAAATTGAAAGCTTATGTGAAAAAACAATGAAGGAAAACCCCCCAAATTTGGCAAAGGAAATAGACCTACAAGTCCAGGAAGCACAAAGAGTTCCAAACAAGCTAGATCCAAAGAGGACCACACCAAGACACATCATAATTAAAATGCTAAAGGTGAAAGATAAAGAGAGAATCTGAAAAGCATCAAGAGAAATGCAGACAGTTACCTACAACGGGGTGCCTATAAGACGATCGGCTGATTTTTCAAAAGAAACTTTGCAGGCAAGAAGGGACTGGCAAGTAGTATTCAATGTGATGAAAAGCAAGAACCTACAACCAAGATTACTCTATCCAGCAAAGCTATCATTTAGAATGGAAGTGCAGATGAAGTGCTTCCCAGACAAGGTAAAGCTAAAAGAGTATATTATCACCAAGCCATTATTTTATGAAATGTTAAAGGGACTTATTTAAGAAAAACTTCAAACTATGAACACTAAAATGACAACAAACTCATAACTATCAACAACTGAATCTAAAAGATAAAAACAAAATCCAACTAAGCAAACCAGAATAGGAACAGAATCATAGGTACTGGGGTTATTTGGAGGGTTATCAGCTGGGAGGGGGAAGGAGGAGTAATGGGGAAGTGGTGCAGGGATTAAGAAGCATAAATGGTTGATACAAAATAGACAGGCAGAAGTTAAGAATAATATAGGAAAGGGTGAAGCCAAAGAACTTATATGCACGACCTATGGACATGAACTAAGGGGGGGTGGGATTGCTGGAGGGAAGAGGGGTACTGGGCAGAGCGGAGCAAAGGGAAAAAAACTGGGACTACTGTAACAACATAATCAATAAAATATACTTAAAAAAAAAACCCAGCCTTGCTCATTCATATCTGTCTCAATTCGTTGCTATTGATGGCAGCTTCACACTACAATGGCCGTGCTGAGGAGTCGTGACAGTGTGTGGCGGACAGCACATCCTGCAATGTTGACCATCTATCTGGCCCTTCACAGAGAAACTCTCCTGACCTCTGTCCTAGAGCCTCCCCACATCTTAGAATCTATTTTTCTGCTATCCCACAGGGAGTGCAGCATCTCTCCTCATGAACACTGCAGTCCTCCCTCTCAATGCAGGAAACCCCCAAACAGTCTCTCCTTCCCCAGTCTTATTGTCGGGTTCATTGTGGTAGGGCTGGTTCAGCTAAGGTCATACTTGGGAGCCAGGGGTGAGGAGGAGGTAAGGGAATGGGGCCAGAAGGAGGGAGTTGTCTGTTCTAGTTCCAGGTGCTTACAGTCATCTTTAGAATGTGAGATAATTAGAACTTGCTGGTTTCCAGGCATGGGGTCTAATTCTCATTCTGGAAAATTAGAACCAACAGAATACGGGATGTAAGAACCAAGGACAACCCCTCTCTTGGCCATGTTTTACACTGTATATAGAAATAAGAAAGACTGGGGAAGGGACAGATTTGGGAAGAGAGAGGGAATATTAGATTTGCGATTCATTGAGAGGACAAGTAGACAAATGCCCTTGGAAGGCTGGGTTTGGAAGTGTGAGTCTGAGTCAGCAGCAGATGGGTGGGTTGGAAAGCCTTGGTAGCAGGGGATGTTGTCAAAAGAATGAACAGGCCCGAGGGCTTGTAATAGGCCCTTTAGCATTTAGAAGTCATGCAGAAAAAGAACCACGAGGACAGGGGTCTAAATGTCTTGTTCATTGATAAAACCCTAGCCTGGCACACACTACTTGCTCAACAGATTATTTATTGACTATATAAGTAAACTCAAATGCCAATTAACTAGAATCTTCCACCCTGAACACATTTCACAATTTCAGCATTACATTTTCCTGTCTCATCTTCCTCTCTCTCTCTTTCTCATTTTCTCTCGCCTTTCCTTCTGTCCTGTCTTCTCTGTTGTGTCGGGGCACCCAAACACCCTGGTCATTCTTGAGCATTGCTTACTGGGCTATGACTCTGGGTGGGACTGGTGGATTATCCAGAGATATCCTTTTTGTCTCTGTGGGTTGTTTTAAAATATATCACACTTGTTCCTGTTGAACCTCACCCTCTTTAAGAACTATTTATTTAGTCTGCTAGTGTTATATAACATTTGGATTTCTATGCCTACCTCCTTATTGATATCTCACAACTTGGTGTCATCTGTGATCTTAATTAGGACATTTTCAGTTATCTCATTGTGATAAAGACACATTCCACATGGGTCCAGCTCTGCCACAACTGTGATCATGCTTGATGCTCTCAGGCTGGGGGCAAGTCATCGATAAGACATCTTTTGGATGATATGATTCAGCTCTTGGTGCCTGCATCTTAAGAAAGAAAAGGAACTCTCCAATTTCTATCTCACCGATGAAGTCATTGGTGGTGAAATCTAAGGTCATACTCCAGCACAGAGAGATTACATCTCTTGCTCATTCCTTATCTATGTGACCTATCTATCATCGAGGAAACTTCTATTTGCTTGCCAAGATTTGATCTCCATGTACCATTGAAGTGAGTGCATATTGATTGTTGTTGTTGCTAAATTCACTGTTGACACTGAAGAGAAGAGGACTTGTATTGCATCTGCTTGGAAGTTGTGTGCTTTGGGTGAAGGAACCCAGAAAGACCTACCAAGGCTCTCAGCCATGCTTTGCACCAGGCAGTATGCCAAGAGTTTTACAAAAATTTGCTTGTTTAATATTCACAACCTTCCAGAGAGGTTGGCATTATCATTTCTGTTTTCCAATTAAGGAATCTGAGGCTCAGAAGGTATAGAGGGTCTTGTGCAAGGCCACAGAGCTGGTCAGTGGCAGAGGTAGAAGTTGAATTTCAAGTCTTTCACATTGACTCCCAGCAGTTATAAACGTGGAATGCTCAACAGTATCGCATTGTGAGGAAGACCATCTTTAAACTTCTAAGGCTTCAAACATCACCTGGGAAGGTATGAATTGCTTCAAAATTTATAATTCTGCCCTTAACCACCCACCTTTCTCAGCACTATAGCTCAACGTGTGAACTCAACAATTACCCTCTCTCCAAAACCCAGGACCTTGCCCACTCTTCCTGTAACTGCCCTGTGTTTTCAGTGGTACATCTTCCAAACTTCTCATAGTTCATTTAAACTCCTCCTGGGGATTCTTTCTCTAAAACATTTTTGATACCATCTCTCACTTTTATTTCCACCATGCCTAGGGCTTAGATTACTGCAGCAGGTAAATATGTCTTTCACCAGCTGTCACAGTTGAAACACAGCTTAATCAAGCCAGTTCCTTCAAATTATGGTCCTCGGTTTTGTCTGCATATTGGAATCACTTGGGAAATTTAAAAAGTACTAAGAATTATCTAAAGTCTTAGGTCTCCCCTTTCAGCATCTCAAGGGCCACATCAGCATTATTTGTATCTTTGAAACTAGTAATGCTGTCTTAGGTTCTGGGAATCAGACACAGTCCCCAGGCATTAGGGAGATGTGACTCTAACCATACTCTTGTGTCTTTGACCTGGATGAAGTCAAGTCAGCTTCCTGCCAGTAAAGAGTCAAATAGTAAAATTTAGTATCCTTGTACTCTCCACTTTCCAGTATTCCTGCTGAAGGTATCTGCTTTGTTTTCCAATCACTTACTGAGGGGAATGGTGTCTCTATCAGATCTTTGATCCTCCCACCAAAGAGTCATGCTTCAGAGTTGCCAGTTTCACGGTTTACATATTTTCTGATCAACTTTCACAGAATTCTCTTGTAGAGGACAGTTGGTTGGCAAATCTGATCAAATAATCCAGAATATAATGACCTCGTAGCCCTGGCTGGTTTGGCTCAGTGGATTGAGCATCGGCCTGCGAGCTAAGTGTCGCTGGTTCGATCTTCCAGTCAGGGCACATCAGAGAAGGAAAACTCTGACTCCAAAAAACCTCCGCTGCCTTGCAGCATACCTCTTCAGGGGAAAGGCTAAGGGAGTAAACCCCGACAGAAAATCCGGAGCCGGAGTCCCTAAGGCGGTTCGACATTGTAGTCAACACCGGCAACTCCTGCGGCGCACCTGAAGCCAAGCTGTATTGACTCCGTCTTTCCCTTGGACCCTTCAGCTGCGAAGAGAGGGGGGGTCTGCTGCATGGGCAACAGCAGACCCTCCATATTACCCTGCCCAGGCTCTGTAGCTTCAGCTTCACTGGAGAGGACACTCCAGCGTCATCGCAAGATGTCGATTCAACACGGGAGGAGACAGATACCGTGTCACTCCTGAGTCGGACTGCACAACCATTCTCGGTGGTGCAGATAGACTCTTAAGAAGCTACACCATTGTCTCTCGAGATGGACGGCTGCCACCGCCGACGAATGACCTCGTGCAGTGTTTTAAAATTTATGTTCAGTCCTAGCTGTTGTGACTCAGTTAGTTGAAGGGTCGTCCTATAAACTGAAAGGTTGCAGGTTTGATTCCCAGTCGGGGCACATGAGAGAAGCAACTGATTGATGTTTCTCTCTTACATTGATGTTTTTCTCTCCCTCCCTTTGCCTTTCTCTAAAATAAATAACCATGTCCTTGGGTGAGGATAAAAATAAAATAAAATAAAATAAAATAAAATAAAATAAAATTTATGTTCCACAGAACACTAGCACTGTAAGGTCCTATAAAAAGAGAGCATTCCATTGCCAGATCAATCTGTTGTGATACACTTTAGCATGGTAAAGGCTCTGAGAAGGTGTGCGTTAAACATTTTTGTTTAACTCAGTTTATTCCATTACTAATGTTTTTGTAAGAACGGTGTCGCTCAGAGTACCGTGAGGAGGCAGCAAACAGACAAAAAGAAGTTTATTAAGGGAACTAGCAAGCAGGGAGGAAGCCATGCAGCGAATGCTCCGACTCTGGGGTCCTAGGGAAGGAGGGGCTGTTTTATAGGGGGAAGAAAAAAGAAACTATTGAATTCAGTTGTTATTTCACAGCGGTGAGTCTAGGGCTCATCAAAGCCAAACAGAGCTTGGGTTGATGTACCCCACTATCATGGGAAACTCCCAGACAGCAGCAGGCGGGCAGGGAGAGAGGGTATGGCATGGGAACCAAGACTGTCAGTTTTCCAAACTTATTTGGCAGTGGAACTTTTATTTTCAAACACTATATTCCAATAAAACTAAAACATCAGTGCCTATAAGACACATTATGATTTCAGAGATGTTAAAGCAAGAAAAAATGACCCAAGATGATTATGAGATATACTGATTGTAACCAACATCCTGATTTTAGAGATGTTGAAATGTGAAAAATTGTGTGTCTTAGTCTTAATTAAGTTTAGTAATACACAATAACTTCCTTTGAAACTAGGGTTTTGTGCAACCACTGGGAAACCACTAGGCAAGATCGCTCTAACTTAACGGGGGTGGTCTGCATATGCTCCAATGGTAGAACATAGTGTGGTAGGACAGGCAGTAGGGAGGCATTTGAGAGGAGAAGAGATTTTCAACAACTGTCACAGGTCTGTTTCCAGGAAGATTTCTCTGGAAAGGGAAGGACAATAAATGTCCTTATTGCCAGCAACCTAGGCTCTGACTGGCAGAAGAACATGACAGCCCAGTACTTGAGAGAAGAAAGACAGACTCTGAGGGGAAAATCCTGGCTTCCCAATGCTAAGAAAGAGCCTCTTGTTAGCTCATTGAGAGATATCATGAAATTGCAAAAGGTTCAAGTGTTTTGAAATCAGATGGCAAGGGACAGGCGTAAGTGTTAAGTACCAGCTGTGCCCTGTTCTGGCTGTGTAAACTTGACTGAGTGTCTTACCTTAACTCTAGTACCTTTTTTTTTTTTTTTTTTTTGAGTATACATTTATTAAAGTTGGGGAGAGTGAAACAAGGAAGGCTTGGGATAGAAGAAACAACAGGAGAGCCTAGACAGGCAGCTTCAGCTCTCTGGAAATGTTATAGGAAAGAAATGAGTCAGGGCAGACTGCTTTCAACTCACTGAAGAGTCAGAGAAAAGGGGGCCTGGGAGACAGGTTCAGGGGGTTAGACTGGGATGAGCAGCTGCTGCCCGTAGCTCCCTGGTTGCAAGTCTCATGGGGTATGCATGTATGTGAGGGAAAAGGGAGACAGGGAAAGGTGTGGCATACTCCCAGGAGGGAGAGCACCTGAACTTCAGTAACTTAATACCTAAGTAGAATTATCATAAGAACAACTGTCAGATAGATTACATTTGGGATGTATGTAATGGAAAACTGACTAGGGTGGTTTATCAAAGTCAGTCTTCCTTTTTTTTCACATTTCTCAGAAATTCCAGTGGTAGGGATTTGGGGGAGGGTTGGAGACATTGGGAAATTTGTTTCTTTCTTCCACCTGCGTGATCCTCAGTGTAAGGCTTTTGTCTTCACATTGGTTTGTTCGTAGTCGCCAAATGTCTGCTCTACCTCCCACCAAACTCTACATCCCATGCAGGAAGGTGAAAGAAGGAAAGGAAGAAGAGGAAACCCCCAAAAAATGTTTCTAAAGATTTCTAGCCCTGACTTCCGGCCAAGATGGAGGCTTAGACGGACACGCTAGGTCTCCCTCTACAACTAGAGAGGAATACAACTACTTCAAAACAAAGGATAACTAGAAATTCCAGAAAATAAAACTACACGGAAGTCCAACATATGAAGTTATAAACCAGCGGTGCCATTTGGGCAGGTAAGAGTTAAAGAGGGCAGTGCTGTTTGCGGTGGCACCCGGAGCGGCGGGCGGCGAGGAATCCCGGCTACGCAAGCCCCTGGCGGTGCGCGACTCACTGTGTGAATCCATCTTGGACCCCCGCCCCCAAAGAAAGCACCACAGGGCTGCGAAATAGGTCGCGGACAGGCAGGCGCCGGTCGCTGACTTGTGACGCGTACACAGGCACTGCCCCCGACAGCCGGCCCAAGAAAACAAAACGCATCTGTCAAAATGAGGCAGACAACTATAGAAATCCCGGTGACACAACTCACCAGGCAACAGATAGAGAACCTGACAGATGAACAGATAAGAAACCTGTCAGAGGCTCAGTTCTGGGCCATTGTTATCAGGTGGCTTACAGAATTCACAAAAGAGCAGGAAAAAGATAAGAAAGAAGCGAAAAACTTTCATAACGAAAGGAACAAAACCACATACGAGATAGATAGCGAGAAAAAAAAATCCAGAGTTCATTTCAACAAACTGGAATATGGAGAAGGAACAAGCAGTCAACCAATGCAGCGAGAGGAAAAGGGAAGCAACAATGAGAGGATCAGAAACCTCTGGGACAGCTATAAAAGGCCCAACATAAGAATCATTGGTTTGCCAGAGAATGAGGAAGATGAACTAGAACTTGAAAAATTGAGTGAAAATATAATAAAGGAGAACTTCCCAGACTTGGGGAAGGGAATAGACTTGCAGGTCCAGGAAGCAAGGAGAGTTCCCAAGAGACTGGACCCAGGGAGAACCACTCCAAGACACATTATAATCAAAATGTCAAAAATTAAAGATAAAGAGAGAATCTTAAAAGCAGCAAGAGAGAAGAAAAGAATTATGTACAAAGGGGTCCCAATTAGACTATCAGCTGACTTCTCAAGGGAGACCCTACAGGCAAGAAGGGACTGGCAAGAAATATTCAAAGTAATGAAAATCCAAAGCCTACAACCACAAATACTCTATCCAGCGAAATTGTCATTCAGAATAGAAGGACAGAGAAAGTGTTTCCAGGACAAAATAAAACTGAAAGAGTTCATTAGATCCAAACCACTGTTATATGAGATGTTAAAGGGACTGGTTTAAAAAAAACAGAAGCTAGGGAGATGAAACAAAGGCAAACTAAATAGGCAACGAGAGTGGAAAAGGAACTGTGGGTACGGGAAGCATATTGGGGGGAGGTCAACAGGGAGGGGGAATGGGGAAAGGGAGGGAGATGATATAGGAATTGGGGATCAAGGTAGGAGGGAATGGAATAGACAGAGAGAGGTTGGGAGGAACTGTATGCACAACTAATGGACATAATCTAAAAGGGGGGGACAACTGGAGGGAGGGGGGCCACCGGGTGGAGGGGAGCAGAGGGAAGGGAAATTGGCACAAATGTAATATTTTAATCAATAAAACACATTAAATCTGAAAAAAAATAAAAAAGATTTCTAGCCCTCTTCCATCTGGAACCCATTGGTCAGCATTCATGTGCACTTACTCAGCTTAGGAGGGAGCCTGAGAAAGCCGGTGTGTTCATGGGTGCTTTGCCGCTGTGAACTAAACTGGGATTCTGCTAGCAAGAAAGAAGGCAACTGTGGATCTGAGTAAGTACCTAGTAGCATTGCCACCAATGCTGGCCTCCCAGGGCCATGAGAGGTATGGTGAGATGACACATGAACGTGCCCAGCTCTGTACCTGGCACAGAGCACACATGCAACCAATCTTCTTTCTGCACTTCCCACAGTGGACCCTGGTTCATCACTTCCCCCTCCTTCCTAGCTGCAAAATATGTGTAACTTGTGATCATAACACAGAGTGGCATGAAACCAAGAGGGAGCTAGAAACCTGGCTGTGATGCCTTTGGTCCAATACACACAGTGGAAAAGAATGGGCAGGTTGGTTTGCAACAGGAAGGTCACAGGAGATGCCAACATGTTATCGTGGAAACAATATTGTATTTCAGTTGGAAAAGGTCAGTGTTTGGGTTAAAGTCCTTCCCCTACTGCCCCAGAAGTTTACTCCCTTTTCTGTGCTCCTGGAGGAAACATTACACATGTCATTTGTAACACTTTATGACATCTCTTTTATTGTTAAATTCCTTTAAAAAATTAAAATATAGTTAATATACAATATTATAATTTTTCAGGAATATAACAGTTATTCAACATTAGAAATTTAATGAAGTGACCACCATACTATGTCTAATAACCATCTGTCAATGGACAAGGTTATTAGAATATTACTATTACTTTTTTTGTATTTTTTCAATTATACTTTATATTTAATATTATTTTGTATTAGTTTCAGGTGTAAAGCATAGTGGTTAGACAATTATGTACTTTACAAAGTGATCTCCCAATATTTCTAGTATCCACCTGGCACCATAAAAAGTTATTACAATTTATTGACTATATTTCCTATGCTGTACTTTACATCCTCATAACTACTTTTTAACTACTGATCTGTACTTCACAATCCCTTCACCTTTTTCACCCTGTCCCCCACCTCCCTCCCATCTGGCAACCATCAGCCTAATCTCTGTATCTATGAGTTTGTTTTTATGTTGTTTGTTTATATTGTGTTTTAGATTCCATGTGTAAGTGAAATCATATGGTATTTGTCTTTCTCTGACTGGCATATTTTCACTTAGTGTAATACCCTCTATGTCCATCCATGCTGTCAGAAATTGTAATATTTTGTTTTTTTACGGTTGAGTAATATTTCATTATATATATATATATATATATATATAAGCCCTGGCTGGTTTGGCTCAGTGGATTGAGCATCGGCCTGCGAGCTAAGTGTCGCTGGTTCGATCTTCCAGTCAGGGCACATCAGAGAAGGAAAACTCTGACTCCAAAAAACCTCCGCTGCCTTGCGGCATACCTCTTCAGGGGAAAGGCTAAGGGAGTAAACCCCGACAGAAAATCCAGAGCCGGAGTCCCTAAGGCGGTTTGACGTTGTAGTCAACACCGGCAACTCCTGCGGTGCACCTGAAACCAAGCTGTATTGACTCCGTCTTTCCCTTGGACCCTTCAGCTGCGAAGAGAGGGGGGGTCTGCTGCATGGGCAACAGCAGACCCTCCATATCACCCTGCCCAGGCTCTGTAGCTTCAGCTTCACTGGAGAGGACACTCCAGCGTCATCACAAGATGTCGATTCAACATGGGAGGAGACAGATACCGTGTCACTCCCGAGTCGGACTGCACAGCCATTCTCGGCGGTGCAGATAGACTCTTAAGAAGCTACACCATCGTCTCTCGAGACGGACGGCTGCCGACGACGAGAATGATAGCCATTCTGACAGGTGGTTTTAATGTGCATTTCTCTGATGATTAGTGACAGTGAGGGTCTTTTCATATGCCTATTGGCCACCTGTCGGTCCTCTTTGGAAAGTGTCTATTTGGGTCCTTCGCCCAATTTTTAACTGAATTGGTTTTTTTGTATGTATTGAGTTGTTTGAGTTCTTTATACATTTTGGAAATTAACCCATTTTCAGATGTATCGTTGACGAATATGTTCTCCCATTCAGTGGGTTTTCTTTTCATTTTGTTGTTGGTTTCCTTTGCTGTGCAAAACCTCTTTAGTTTGATGTAGTCCCATTTGTTTATTTTTCTTTTGCTTCCCTTGCCCAAGGAGATATATCAGAAAAAAATATTACTAAGAGAAATGATCAAGATTTTACTGCCTAGATTTTATTCTAGGAGTTATATGGTTTTGATTCTTACACTTAAGACTTTCATTCATTTTTAGTTTATACTTGTGTGTATTGTAGGAAGGTTGTCTAATTTCATCTTTTTTGCATGTATCTGTTCAATTTTCCCAACACAATTTATTGAATAAACTGTCTTTACCCCATTGTAGGTTATTACAATATTATTGGCTATAATCTCTCTGTTGTATATTACATTCTCATGACTTATTTTTAACCAGAAATTCTTAATAAAAGAAGTTAGAATGAATAAGATTATACTGTACCTTATTTTTACTTTTACCTCAATTTGTTTATCCAATTTCCCTTTTTAAACAAAAGTAATGTTGAAGAGTTTCTTAATATCTTGTCATTATTATGATGCCCTTGGATCAGAGGAACTTCTTAAACACTGTGGGAATGTCTATACATTATTGCCTCTGCTTTTATTGTTTCTAGCTTTGGGATCTTGGGTTCCCTCTGGCTTAAAAAATCCCTTTTACATGCCTGTGTTCAATTGAGTATCCATTGGCAGTTGATTGGGTTGGTGCTAATGATCTTGAACTTATCTCATTCCTTCCCCACAGACATATGGATTCCCCTTTCCTTCTATACAGTACCATTTGCATAATGTTTTGCAATGCTATTTGGATTTCTTCTGAATGTCCATCATTTCATGATCAGGCTGGAACCCAGGTGGTGGCATATCTGTTAATTCAGTTCTCAAAGTCTTTGTTATGCTTTCATGATCAAATCCAAGCATGCATAACTTGGAAGTGAGCCCCAAAGTTAGCAAATAACTTTATGAGTTTGTTTTCTCCACCTCCTTTTTCTCCATGACCTCCCTGGTATTTTTCAGTTTCCTTGGGGTTCATCCATCCAGAAAGCTGGAGTTTTATTTACCCTGATCTTCTGTACAATTCCCATGACTCTGCCCATGACTCTAACCAAGTGGTGGGAGCACAAAGAGAGGAAAAGCCTGCTCTCAGGACCACCCCTCCTTTAATCAGAGAGGAAGGCTCCCCTTGCTTGGCCCTTTCCATGCTGTGGACTTTCCGTGTTGTTGCTGTCACTTCCAGAAAACTTGTCTCTCACAGCTTGAGTCTGAACTAGAAAGTTTCTGCTGGAACCCTCTGTCTGCACTGACGCCCACTACATACTGAGTTTCAGGCTACCTCAAGGCCTATCCAGGAAGTATCAAAGATAAATCCACAGCCAGTTTGATGGTACTGTGAATTCCCATTTTCTTTCCCAATTGAACTGCTGCTCAACTTTCTAGAGTCCTTGGGTAGTTACTCCTGTTTTCTGTCCAAGTGCTATAGCTTACTTCACTTTAGCTGAAACTAGAACCCATTTGTTGGCCTTTGCTGAGCCATTTCTCCAATATTCCTTCAGTCTGAGAATTGGGGACACTTTCCTAGTTACAAGAGGAAAATAGAATAGACATGTCACTGTAGGAGTTTGCAATGACCATTGTGAAATATCTGAGTTTATATATTTGTTTGTATATGAGGGCTAATTAAGTGTTAAAAAGACAATGCCGGCTATTATAGGCAGTATGAAAGCTCCAAGGAGAGCCCAAGCCCTTGTCCCAGACTGAAATGGTGGTCACCATGTTCTTATTCCTAGCCACCCCGATAGGAAAAAGCCACTTGTTCAGCAGTTGTAGTTCTGCAGACAGCAGCTGATCTGTAGCTCTGTTCCTAATGGCCAGTGGGCACCTAATATTCTAGGGGGGAGCTATCAGTCCTGTGTCTCTTTGCAGGTTTCTTTGAAAATTTCTTTTTATCTCTTTTCCTTTTATCCATTTCTTCTGCCAGCCCCTTCTATGGAGTAATGTGACTTTAGGTAAGAATAATTAGATCCATACAACAGAGGGGATGGGTGGAGTGTCTGTATGAAGAAATGAGATTCTTACAAGTTGTGAATATTGTGATCAAGGGAGGGCTGGTCTTTGCAGTACAGAAAACTCTGGATTGATAAAGATATAGTTGTTCTTGCCAATGTCACCCACGGGATAAATAGCTTGGCTGCCATAAAGTCTCATTAGTTCTGGCAGGCAAATGAAGAAATGTTAAGATTTGTGGCCCCAGTCTAACGAAAGCCATTATCTCAAGAATGTCTCAGCAATGCATTATGGCTCTATTTGAAGATTTCAATTTACCTGTAGTACACGTGCTTTCTTTTTTTTTTTTCTACTGGAGAACCACATTCATCCTGTTTTGTTGTTTTGGATTTATTTCCAGAGGACTGAAACTTATCATAGTCCTCCCTCCAAAAAAGTAAAAATACCAGCCACTTGCCTGTTTATCCCCCAGCACACACACCCTTAAATATATTTTGTTTGTGCAGTGATTGGGCCAGTTTGGTGGGTGCACACATTGGATGATGTAGTTGAAGCAGTCATAAAGCCATTTGTGGCTGAAAAACTGCTAAGGATTTAAGGAAAATCTCAGAGAGTTTCTGAAAAAGAGACATTTTAAGGATTATAACATTTTTCTCTTTTGTATATTTGGTGAGTATAAGAATCATTAATTCTCTCAACCTCTGGATATCTTGTCATGTATTAGGAGCTTACTGGAAATAGTAAGTTCTAAAATTAAAAAATAGAAGAATATTCTATTTCTATGGAGATATGTCCCAACAAAAATGTAACTATATAAAAAATATATGTATAAAAGAGCTAAATTTATTGTATTTTTAGCCATGTGGTTCCTCTTTATGTTGCTGCTTCCCAGCGCTGTGTGGACCATGATGTACACATATACACACCGCTTCCCAACTGCTGATATAAAATGTGTTTGCTGGATTCCTGGACCCCCCCCCCATTGATGCAGAAGGTGTTGGGCAGAGCTCCAGAATCTGCATTTCTAATCTGTGTCTAAGACAAGCCCACAGGTGACACCTGATGCTGCCTACCCAGGGACCAATCTGAGCAGTGCTGCTTTACATGCCACTGTCTCCATCACTAAACTTATCACAGAAAATACTAATCCATATGTTACTGGCTGAGTTTAAAAGCATTTTAAGAGGTTATCTAGGTAAATCATCACTTTAAACTGCTATCCAAGGCACAAATGCATCTACTCCAATAAGACGTTAAGTCAAAGTGGGTGACTGCAGTTTAATGTCCGGATACTCATGGAAATTGAAGCTGGTTGTTCTGATTGCTACATGTTGTTAATTTTGCAAAACAAATGATCCTATGATGCAATATGAGATACATTACCATACACATAATAATCAACACAGCCTTCTAAATCATGATAGCTATTGCTTATGACTAAGGTTACTGGTTATTTAAGCTTTCTAACTTGACCTTCAAGATGTAATTGTTACCTCTCTATATCTTCAACCATCAAACCTGCTTTGTTCTAAAAATTAACTTTAGGAATAATTAAGCAACAATAAACTGTATCCATTTAAAGTACAGTATTCCCTCACTTATCGCAGGTATTACATTCTAGACCCCCCTGTGATAGGTGAAAATACACAAAGTAGGAACCTTACATTTATTTTAGTATTTATATATATTTTAAGGCTTTATAAACCCTTCCCACACACTTATAAACCATTCCCAGTCCCTTATTAATCTTTCCCACTCCCTTATTAAGATTTTCCACACTTTTATAAACACTACTTATTCTTAAACATATTCTACACCCTTAATCCTATGTAACTTTAACAACATATGTATACAGCACTGCAAAGTCCTGTGATATAGCGAAAAATCTGTGATAAATAATTAAACATGATATTTCACAAAATCCCACGATACAGTGAGGCCGCAATAAGTGAACCATGATGTAGAGAGGGACTACTGTATATACTAGTTGAACATTTTAAACTACTAATTTACTAATGACATTAATTTAAAATTATTCAGAATATATAAGAAATAATTTTTAATACTCCACAGAATTGGGAAGTATTAGGTGACCTTCAAGGTGAGCAAGATGTAAATATGGTTTCATCCTACTGTCTGGCTTCTAATGGACACTCACAGGATAGAAAGGCAAGCATGAGAAAATGAGAATCAGGATGTGGTAGTCCACCAGGACGTTGGAGAGGTTACCTGGAGGTCACAGGGCCTCTGTCCTCTAGTATCTACAGCCCAGAGCCCAGATATCCCCAGAAACCTCAGAAATACACCTGCCCTTCTGAAATTGGTCTGCTGTGTTCAGATAACTGGGCTAGGGGGCATTTTGGCTGTGAGAATGGAGTCAAGGGGGCAAATCTTTGTCTTGCCTTCATGGCTACCCCTCCCTTTTTGTTTCCAGTGCCCCCATCCTGGGCCAGGATTTCCTTACCTTATACTTGAGTGTTTATGAAAAGTCATTCAACTTTTCTCTTTGCTTCTACTCTCTCACATGAACCCATCCTGCATATATTTGTGTTCATGCTACTTCCTAACTAACAAGACTTCAGAGACTTTCAGGGTGAAATCAAACTTTTCAGTCTGTTGGTGGAAGCCCCCAGCCATGTAGCCTGTGCCTGAGTGACTTTGCCAATCTCTCTCATCTAATTTCAAACACCATCACCCAGAACCGGCTGAGGCTTCTACCTGCCTTAGCTTCATGCCTCTTCTGCACTGGGCACCCTTCATTTTCCTTAACTGTATTTCACTGTCCACATGCAGCTCCCTGCATATGAAGACTTGATTCCCTCAGGATTTTTTCTTTTATATTATTGTAGCTCTATGGTTAACTACTTACTTATACTCAATAGTGAAATGTTCTGGATTTGAGTTATATCTTTTGAGCATATTCTGTCCCTCAAAACAGAATAAACTGGTTGAAATCAGGGGCCATGTAATGGAATACTTCCTGAAATTTAGGATCCCCTGTGATAAAAAAATGATATCCTAAATGTGTACCTCCATGGTTTGTTGAGGCTTCCCATAAAACATATCCATGAATCTGAAAACAATTCTTTTGTTAGATCACATGTCTTTTTTCTTATTTTTAAAGTATGCTAAATATTTTTATAGGCACGGAGGGAAATGCAAAATACAGTGATAGTAGTGAATATTTATTGAGTTCTTACTGTGTATTGTTTTCCAAGTGCTTTTCCATGGAATAACTGCTTTAATTCTTCTGACAACCCAGTGAGGCTGGTACTATTGTTATTCCCATTATACAGCCAAAGTGATTAAGACAAAGAGGTGATGTCTTTGCCAAAGTCACATAGCTTGATCTAGGAAGCTGGGCCTGGTGCCCAAGACTTTAATCACAGTATACACTGCATCTCATTCATATAAGGAGTGTATGAAATGTAGGCTGTGTTGAAGAATAAGTAGCAGAATTGTAATTAGAGGCCAGAGGAAAAGACCTTAAAGATCATATCCAGATTTATGCCCATGAGATGGTGAGCTGGAACGTACCTTCTGTATAATGAAGTTGTTGTATTCTCACAAACTCAGGAGAAAGAAGAGTTCATTATCTGTAGAGTCGATTTTTAGATCTTTTTCTCGTATGTCATTATGAAGAAAACATAGTCTCAAATTTGATTACTCTGTGTATGATAGGTATAATTTAAATTATTTTAAAGATGCCCTACCCAATGCCTATGCATGTTGATGAGTTTTTCGTTAAAAATCTCCTTTTGGACTTAGCAAATCTTCATCTTTTCTACTTCACTAGTTGGACATTCTCCCATGGGGGTCCTAATCTCTTACAATATTTTTAGGCTGCCAGATTTCTTCTGTTGGCCTCCAGGAAGCCCATATTGTTCCTAAGCCCTGAAGAGTAGCTCAGCTCCATCCTCTGCACACAATCAAATGCAGCCAAATTACTGTCTTTGTGGGGTCCCAGAGGTCTGAGTATTGGCCTGTGGAGTATAAAATCTCAAATAAGAGATAAACCTCTTTATTATTTAAATCTCCAGGTCTGGTAACAGGAGTTTACTCCAATCAAATTGCCTCCAGTCTTATGAGAGAAGTGATCAAGTAAGACTATGTAATTTATCTTGAGATAATTTCTAATGAGACCACTTAAAGGGACGGTTTCCTTCTAGTGGTGCCCAGAACTAAAGAGGGATTCCTTTTATTTATTTTGTTTCTTCATTTGTGGTATGAAAAGGGAGTTCAGAGGTGAGGAATTGATGAAGTATTACTTTATCTCCTATGCAGACTCAAAGTCAAAGTTCTAATCATAGTCTGGTTATAGTCTAGTTATAGTCTGGACTTTTGCTGGATATTTTCTTCATAATTGCTTCTTTAAGAAATTTGAGCAAAATAGCTAAAGCTATGTTTTTACTAGAAATTAAATATTTTAATAGATATGAAATATATTGCATTTATAAAGTAAATTTATGCTTATTTGGTTAACTATAAAATGAAACATATAGCACATGGTAGGCAATTTGCAAGTGCATTGGAATAGAGTGGAAGAAGATAATATTTAATAAGGCATGATTATTTCCTTATGAGCAGTGGGGAAAGTGATAGGACTGGCCACTTGTAGATTGTGGGCTTACTTTCTGAGCTTAAAAAAAACACTAAAGGTGTTCAATTTTAAAATACCTATGACAGGGAAGTTACTGTGGAATGTTTTTGAGAAGCAGGACTTAGTAGAGGAACAGTGCTGAAGACAGGGGTCGGGAGGGGTTCAGTATGGCTCAGGCTTCTTTCTCCTCTGTGCTCACCCTCTTTTCCAGCATTCACACCTTGCCCTTGGTACTTTAGGATCTGTAGTTCAAGGTCCAGCTTCTGGATCTCTTTCTCAAGTGATCTTAGATACACTCAGCTCATGGAATTCCATCTCTGGAATAACAGACAGATTTGTAGCCTCTACAGCAGAGATTTCCAGTCTTAGCTCCACTCATAATAAATCAAGGAACTTTAACAAATACTGATGTCCAGTTCTTCCCCATCGCAGATTTGAATCTTGATTGGTCATACTGGGGCCTAGACACCTGCATATTTGAAGTTCTCTGGGTGATGCCAATTTGCTGCAACATTGAGAACCATGGCTCCAAAGTCACTCTGAAGAGAAAGCTTCCTCCTCTCTCAATGGTCAGCTGCTGGTGCACCCATGGAGGTGGTAGCCACAGGGGTGTTATATAGGCAATAATAGACAGCAAAAAGATTGAATGGCTGCAGTGAAAGGCACTGTCACAATAAAAAGGTGATAACAAGTATTAGTCTTACTATTTTGGTAGAAATGATTGCTAAGACCTGACGTTAGCCTCCCAATTAGAAAGTGCTTCCACATCTACCAGTAGGTTTGACCTCATAAGTACCTGTTAGGCAGATAGGGAAGGTATAATGTATAGTTTTTACAGGTGAGGAAATGAAGCTCAGAAAGGCTGAATATCACATCCAAGGCCACACAGCTCTGCAGCTAACAATGATGGGGTTAGAATCCAGGTTTCTGATTGCCAATCCCTTGAAACAAATCAGCACTATTACAAATTAGAATCCCATTCAGTTCCAGTTACTCACGTGCTGTATGACCCGTGGGCTGTTGTTTAACCTCTCTGCTTTCTCATCTAAAACATGGGGATAATGCATGGATCTACCACAAAGGGCTGCTCAGGATTGCATGAGATAAAGCTTCTTGGAGACTGTAAAAGTCAGTACAAATATAAGCTGTCACTATTATTACTAACTAGAGGGAGAAAGCAGTGGTTTGAGTGAGGTCAGTTATTTTCATGCTGTTTTCCTGTGCCTGGGATTTTAAAATAAGCTCAAAATGTGAGTTGTTACCTTACAATATTCAATTCTCTCTAGTATAGTCTGCATGTTTTTGAGACCTGGTTTATTCATTAATTTATCAGCCAGGATCACAGAATTGACCTGAGTAGCCTGGGCTTCCTGGGGTCAAAGAAGTGTCTGAAAGGGAGACCCTGAATCATTTTGAATTCAGACTTCCCTTCCTACTGTGTTCCTGGAATTTCTGGCCCATGACAGCATCTGAAGCGGCTGCTACAGGTATCCTAAACCACCCTCAAAGTTTAAACGGCAAAGAACCTCATTTTGGCTCACTGGGCCTGCTTTGAAGGGTCCCAAATTAGTCATGTGGGTACTTAATAAAAAACGACTAAACAGCACTGTTCTTTGGCTCAACACTGGGCCTCCCTGTTAGAGAGCAGACCTGGGTTTGGAGATAAATGTCTGAGGAATGTCTGAGGTTTTGCTCCTAAGAGATGAAAACAGGGGATTGGTTCAGGAGGAATGAGAGAAATGAGTTCTTTCAATTCCACCTTCATCATTCAATCCACTCTCAGTGAGACATCTGATAGCACTTAGTTGTAGATATCAAGACTCTTTTTATTTATAAAAGCAGGTCATTCTATACCATTTTTAAAATTTATCACTGTCAAGTTCCACTATTTTTTTCATCATTCTTCAGCACAAGGCTCTACATACAATAGATTTTCATAAATGTTGTCAGCAGCTCCTTACTCTATGACATTTATTTACTTATTTATTAATATAAGAAATGGTTATTAACTTTTGACTTTATGTCAGGCACTATGCAAGGGCTAGGAACACACAACTGTAAAGACACAGTTCCCATTCTCAAGGAACTGATTGTTTAGTAGCGGACAGAGTATGACAAGATAGAGTCAGCATAAGGGCTATGGTGGTGGGAGACACAGTATTCCATGGGGCACAGGAAAGAAATGGGGCCTGGGAATGGGTTCCAGGGAGAATGCTAAAGTTGGTTCTTGAAAAGCAAAGGGGAGCTGGGAACATGGTTTAGGGAGAAGGAAGAGTTATATAGGCACAGCGAGCTGGGAGCATGTTGGGGCTGGGGAACAGAGAGCACACACAACCAGGTCTCTGTGTACTTTGGACTGTACCTGCAGGCCAATGTCTCCCACATTCATTAGCAGTTCATGAATTAAATGCCAAGGAAATAGAATAGGGAACATGCATGATATGTTGTAAGGGTAAGTTTTGTTTCATGAAACTTACGTTACAATATAGATATATGTTTGAGTGTGTGTGTACACATATACATGTATGTATGTACTAAGTACAGTCTTTAATGGTAAAATATAGAATGGGGCAAAGGGAGGTTATATGGAAACTAATACAATAATTAATAAATAATAATACAAGAATAAATCTGTGTTTTGTATAATCACAACTATAAACCTACTTTTGCTCCAGCCTGTATGTTTGAGATACACTGCTCTAGGCTGGAAATACCATTGTAGGATTTTTACCCAAAGAAGTGACATGATTAAATTTGCATTTGAACATAATTATTCTGGCCACGGTATGTAGAAGGGATTTGAGTGGTTGGAATGCAGCATGGTGGCAATGCTGCAGTAGCTTTCTTGTGCAGTGAGGTAAGAACCATATGTTGTGAATGGCAGATCAACAAGACAGAAAGAGCATGGGTCCCTGATGACAATGGCACTGCCATACCAGCTCAGACTTCTAAATGAGAGAGAAATAAGTCTCTAGTCTTGTTTAGTCACTATTATTTGGGTCTGTAATGGCAGGCTAACCAATATTCTTAACTATTATACCTACCCATGGTAGATGGAATCTAAGGTAGCCCGTAATGATCCCCACATCCTAGTAGTCACACTTCTAGGTAATCCCTTTTCCTTGGGTATGTGACTTGCTCGATTACACAAGAGATGACATTTCTATAAATAGGTTACTTAAGATTCTAACTTCCATCTTGCCAGCAAGTCTCACCTTTGCTGTCTTTGATGAAGCAAGTTGGCATATAAGAAACTGTCCTATGAAGAAGCTCAGATAGCAGAAAAATGAACACAACCTTTGGCCAACAGCCATCAGAACCCAAGATCTTCCATCCAGTTGCCTGCCAAGAGCTGAATGCTGCCAATCATGCTGGCTGGAAAGTAGGTCCTTCTTCAGTCAAACCTTCAGGTGATACCTCAGTTCTGGCCAACACCTTGACTACAGTCTCAGGAGACAATCCAAAGCTAAGACCAAGCTAAAATATGCCTGGATTTTTGACCCACAGAAACTGAGATAATAAATGTGTGGTGAGCCTACAAGGTTGTGGTAAATTGTTATGCAGCAGTGAATAACTAATGCATTGCTCAATTTATAATCAATTTCCTCTGCCTCTCTGGCTTTACCCTCAGAGTCTGGACCTGACAACATTCATATGGTGACACCCATATCAAACCCAAATACAGCTTCAAATTTTCATACTCATCAGACTAGCAAAAATAAAAATGTTGGATAATTCCAATATATGGTGGGTGAAGTAGGAATTCTCTCCTACTGTGTCATGAATGTAAGTGGATACAACCACTTTAGGAAATAATTGGTAAAATCAAGGAAGACCAAAGATGAACATGCTTTGCTATACATTTTTCCTCTTCTTGGCATAAACGCTATAAAAGAATACAGTAGACCCTCTCTATGTTGTGGTTCACTTGTTGTGTCCTCACTGTATCGTGGGATTGTAAAAAATATTATATTTATTTATTGCATATTTTTTGCTATATTGTGGGATTTTGCGGTACTGTATACGTATGTCGTTAAAGTTACATAGGTTTAAGAGTGTAGAATAAATATAAGGTTCCTACTTCATGAGGGGGTCTAGAATGTAATACCCATGATAAGTGAGGGAATACTGTATTCATTGTACAATCTTTAACATTGTGAAGTACCATTGTTACAGAATGTGGGTCTCCAAAACCCCCCAGAGCTTGTGGCTGGGGGATGGGGAAAAAGAAGCAGCTTTTAGGATGCCTTTGCATGCCTGGGGCTAGTGGCTAGTGTCTTTGTTACACAAGTGGCTTTGATACTTCCAAGGCCCAAGAAGATGGGAGGAGTCTTAGACCATGGGATGGTACTGAAAGAGCTTATAGAGCCTGTGTAAGGTTCTGTGAATGGTCAGAACTGGTTACCACACCCACCATCAGAGGACGCAGTCAGGGATTAAAAAAGCAGCTGTGGACATTTTAGCAGGGCTCTCTCTCCATGTGGATTAAAGAAGCTGGGTGCTCTCTCCATGGGGATTGGTGAAGGGTCTTTCTCCATGCAGTTTTGAGAAGGTTCTCCATGCTGTTTTGAGAGGGAAACACCATGCAACTTTGAGAAGGCAGTTTACAAGGAGGCTGAGAATCCACACGGTTTTGGGTTGAAAGCTGGTGGGCACCACAATACAGAAAGACCTCCCCAATCAGAATTGAATGATTGGCAGCTATCAGTAAAGCTGAAGTGTGTCTAGGAAGTAGGGAAATGGTTTCTCTAACTTTTCTAAAACTAGCCTGGTTTGGTAGGGGGAGGCAGAACTATGTGTTTGTGGGTGTTTTAAAGAAAATAAGACTTAATGGCAGAAATCCGCAAATAATCTAAATCTATATAACTATTAAATAAACAATACTTTTTCTTTTCACTAAACTCTGGTATTGAGAGTTATAATTCTGGCAGTGGGCAATCGGGCCCCTAACTAAACAGCCTGTGGGTTCTGTTTCAAATCGGAGCAGCCCAAGGGTTCTGTTATACCACGAGTGAGGTGCTGCTGTAACAAATAGTTAAAAATGTGGACATGGACTGGAAACTGAGTAATGTAGAGGCTGAAAGAGTTTTTGAGGTGCCTGCTAGAAAAAACCAACATTGCCAGGGACAGACCATTAAGGGAGATTTTGGTGAGAGCGCAGAAAGAGGATAGCCTTAATCTTCTTGAGCGATCCTGATTAGAATGCTGGTAGCATGGCAAGATAATAAGAAGCTAGAGAAATTCCTTGACAAGTGGAACAAGGGAAACTGAGACAACAGAATTAAATGAAGCCAAACAATTTGAGCAATGTACAGTCAGCTAATGAATCACAAGGTTTTATCTTCTCTAGCCAAGGACACTTAGGAGCAAATGCTTTACACATTCCAGACTGTCCATAGGCAGAATGGCCTCAGTCCAAGTCCCTCTTCAATGATGTTCTTGATGATGTTCTTTAAAAATGAAACTAATCAGAAAATAACCCCTGACCCCTTTATATGCACATTTTGATAAATCAATGTATTGAAGGACATGCCTGAAAGGCTCATGAATATTCTGTTAAGACCCTCCCCTAAGACCTCCCCTAGGATTTCAGAAGGCCAAAGAAAGATAAAAAAGGACACATGCATGCTCTCACTAGAGCACACCCACACTTTGTATCTCCGTTGTCTTTCTCCAAAACTCTATGGGTCCTTTACGAGACTTGCAACCAGGGGAGCAGTGGGCAGTGGCAGCTTGTCCTGGGCTTACTCCCTGAACCTGTCTCCAAGGCCCCCTTTCTCTCTGATTTTCTCTCTCCGGTTACTTCTTCTACCTGAAGCCCTTCCTTTGTTTCACCATCCCCAGCTTTAATAAACATACTCTCAAAATCACCTGGACTCATATAATGAAATCTTTCCTGTCATGAACCCACACACTATAGTCCTGCTCAAGACAGACCTGCTCTGGGCCCAGACCCCATCCAGTCACAGTAGAAACAAGGACAGTAAGGGCCACTCTGATAAGGCCTTGGAAATGAGGAACATTTTACTGGACAACGGAGGAATGGCCATCCTTTTTAATGAGTGAATTCTATTCATGTCCTAGCATTTCACGGAAGTTAGAACTTGCAGGCAATGACATTGCACACTTAGCTGAAGTAGTTTCTAAGTGAAGTGTTTCAGGAGCAGCCTGGTTCTTCCTTACTCCTTAGGCTAAAATGCAAAAGGCGAGAAATAACATAAAGACTGAAGTTTTCATCAAAAAGGAAGCAGCATTGAAATATTTGGAAAATGCTCAGTCTATTCATATTGAAAAGAATGAGAAAGTGTTTGGGAGCAAACACTGAGGGTGTGGCCCAGAGACCGTTTGGCAAGAAGATTAGTACTGGATCAGCCAGCTCAGGGGAAGCCAGAAGCTCTTCTCTAAGACAATGGAAGAAATATTCCCGAACCCCCCCGCCCTGTCCTCACCCCAGCAAGGTGACTCAGAGATCCTCAAAGGTCCCACTCCCATCAAAGACCCAGTGTGCAAGGGCAGGGAGAACAGTTTCAAAGGAGAGGCTGCTGGCTTGCAGGACCTCAGTGGGAGCAGGAGAAGGTGGCTTCACATTGCAGGTGTCTTCCCTCACTCTGGCACTGCACTGCTTAGCTGCCCCTAGTGAGGTGTGGGCAGGCCCAGGTGCAGCATGGGCTGCAGTGGATGCCCCTCCAGAGGGCACAGGAAGCAAACCCACCTAGCTTTCAGGGGACAGACCCAATGTCCCATGGAGCCATGGAGTGGTGCCACTGAGAGGGCAGGACCCCCCCACCGCCCCCCCCCCCCAGGACAATGCCCTGCAGAGCCATGGGGGAGGTCATCCAAAACCATAGGGGCAGGGATCTCAGGAGCTTGGGGCCCAACCTTGATCTTCTGTACAATTCCCATGACTCTGCCCATGACTCTGGCCAAGAGGTGGAAGCACAGAGAGAGGAAAAGGCCTGCTCTCAGGGCCATCCCTCCTTTAATTGGAGAGGATGCTTCCCCTTCCTTGGCATTTTCCATGCAGTGGGCCTTCCATGTTGTTGCTGGCACTTCCAGAGGACTCCTTTCTTACAGCTGAGTCTGAACTGGAAGATTTCTGCCAGGAGGGCAGGACTACAATGCCAGTGTGTTTGGAATGTGGGACCCATGCCCTAGTGGGCCCAGAGGGTAGAGTATAAGCCAAAGAGGATTATTCCCTGGCCTTAAGATCTAATGGAATCTGTCCCACTGGGTTTTAGACTTGCTTGAGACATGTCACTCCTTTCTTCTTCCCTATTTCTCCCTTTGGAATGAGAATATCTGTCCTGTGTCTGTCGCACCATTTTGTATTTTGGAGCACCTGGCAAGTTTGGTGTTACAGGTCACAGCAGGAGAGGAATTTGCCTTACAATCTTACTTTGAGTTTTACTCCTATCTGATTAGATGATATTTAGATGAGATTTTGGACTTTAGACTTTTGAGTTGAGACATGTGAGGGTGACATTGATTTGGGGCGTGACGGTAAAGGGTGGAATGTTATAGACTGAATGTGTCCTCTCCTAAATTCACATTGGAGGTGGGGCTTTTGGAAGGTGATTTGGTCCTGAGGATGGAGCCCTCATGAATGGAATTATAGCCCTTACAGGACAGGGCTCCCTCTCCCCTTCTGCCATATGAGGGCACTGTAAGAAATCTGCTGTCTATGAACTAGAAAGTGGGTCCTCACCAGACACCAAATTTTCTAGCACCTTGATCTTGGACTTCTCAGCCTCCAGAAATCTGAGAAAAAAATTTTCTTTGCTTGTAAGTCATCCAGTGGTATTTTTGTGATAGCAGCCCAAATGCACTAAAGCATGAAGGTTGGATAGAAATTACCCAGTAATAGAAAATGGATGAGTTGTATTACATGGTTACAGCAATTAAAATGAATGACCTAACTTTAAGTTCATAAACATGGATAAACCCCAGCAACACAATGTTGAACAGAAAAAGGCAATTTCAAGACACTGTAATAACATTTATATGAAGTTTGAAATCACGCAAAGCAACATAATATATAATACTTATATTATAAAGATACATAATGAATAGTAAAAAACATGCATCTATAAAATAACATCAAAATCAGGATGTGATAGGTACCAGGTTTTTTTGTTTGTTTTTGTTATGCAACTCTATAATTTTCATGTATGTTTTAAAGGTTACAAAAACTGAAAAGCTTATTTGTCATGAAGGCATAAATCCTGGCACTGATCAAGAAGAAAGGAACATTACAAAACTTAGGTAATTGCTGTCCTTACTTTATTTCATCATAGTTCACTTTCAGATAGTACAAACAGATGATAGGTAATTGCCGAGTTGTGGAAAAGGGACAGAGATGAAGTTGGGTAAGAGGCTTTTAGAACTCTTTATTACAGCTGTCAACAAGGGTCTGGGAAACATGGAGTTTGAAGTGCAAGCTGAGAAAGGAGCCAGGCAGCCCAGTGGACACAAGGAGAAAATACCATGGAGAATGGGATAATGAACTGTCTGCTTGAATAGTTAACCGTTTAGGAAAGATTTGTCCTGTATAAGCCAACATCTATGATTGTGTGTCATTTATGCACATAACTCACAAAGAAGACCTAAAATGTAGCAGAAAAACAAGAGGGAAGAAATGAAATGGAATTTACCCTGCTCCCCAAAGCCATCACTCTGTTGCCTATAGCTGAAGTAGAAGAGCACACAAATAGAAAAAGAAAGGATTCCAGAAATGAGAGTGGCCCTCAATAGTGGCTTATATCTTCTTAGAAGGGGACATAGGATCCCAGATGTCTAGCTCCTTTTTTTCATTCAGACTTGAAATGTTTTGTGGTTGCCTTCTACAAATAAAAAACCTGATCACAAGCTGCTTTTCTTCTGCAACATTGTTAACATGCATTAGTGGCTAAATCAGAAGGTGACATGCTTTTCAATTCACTTGGAAGAGATTCTGCATGTCACAAACGGAGCAATTCCTGCTGACATTTTCCTGAGTAATTCACATTGGTTATGTATCCCTCTACTAGATGTAAGATCATAAAACAATTAGGAGGAAGACATGCTGTTAACGTATTAGCATCTTGCAGAGTCTACACAATAACTTACTGCAAGACTCAGTGAGAATGCTATGACTCCGCTATCACTGATGACTAGGTACTCATTCATTGAGTTATAAACCCACAATGTTCCAGTGTTACAAATCTACTTAACAGTTTCAAGTCTTTGGCTTTCTGTTTATATTTCTAAATTAGCATCAAGAAATAAAAATTCATAAGCAAGGAGAATCCCCATAGGCTACTGCCAAGAGGTTCTGTGTTTATTTTAGCATACATAAGAAATGTTTTGAATTCCTAAAATGTGAAGTTCTTTTCATTAAGAATATATGATTAGGTGAGGCTGGCCTCATAGTTCTGGTCTTTAAGGTAAGTTTCAGTTCTAATGGGAGCACTGAAGCTGAAGTATAGTAAGTTCATGAATAAAAGAGCAAAAGCCTCATTTTTACTAAATAAGGCATTAAGTATAAGGTTCTTTATTTTCTTCTCTTTTCTATTATCTCCTCAGATTACTTGTAAGAAAAGGCAGCATCAGAGAGATAAAATTTCCACCCTTGAAAATTTATGTTTTTAATATTTTCCTTCCACTTACAAAATTCCACATCATTTAATGAGGTCACTGGTACCACCTCCTGGCTTTTGTCATCTTTATCTTTTTACTTCCTCCCACTTGCCAATAAGAGGTAGACCAACAGCAAGTTAAGAAGCTGAGTTTCCACCTGTTTGCAAGAGGTCAGACTGCAGATGCAGCTTGGGGTTCTGGTCAAACTCTGGATAACACGGTAGATTCATGGGCGGTGATCCATACAGGCCAGGTTAGGCCTGGGGTCCATAGAGGCAGCAGCTCTTGTGGCACTGGGTCCTCGCTCTTCACAGACTTGAAATGCAGAGCCCTCCACATGTTAGCACTGGGCCCTGGGCACTTAGGGCATCTGGCTGTTTACTTAAAAACTCTCACTCCTCTCAGGTAGTGTTTCTTAAACCTTTCTCACTGACATTCATGGGGGGAAACATATTTTACTTCATAAATCCATGTTTGTCAGGGTCCACCAGTCAGGAAAAAAGAAACCAGATTATTTCAACAGAGAATTTAGCATAGGAAACTGATGAAACAGATGTTGGAGGACTGAAAAATTAAGAAAGAAACACTGAAGGAACACATAATTACTAACTGCAAGCAGCAGCCTCTGGGCCTGAGGTCAAAGAGAGGAGAAGAGGCTGGGCAATCAGGACCCAGCGTCTTCTATCACAGGTGCTGTGAAGCTGGCACCCAGGCTTCTGGCGCTGCTAGTCTGGTGGTTCTGGAAATGCAATAAGGAGAGCAGACAGGAAATGTTGCTACCAGGCTGTGGAGGAGAGACTGTCCTAGGACGTGGCCACTGCTGGACCCATAGCTAGATCCTGACCAGAACAGAGATTGCTTCCTGTAAGCACTTGGGACTATCTGATGAACCTCTCCCTTATGCCGGTTCATGGAACAGGCCACTGCCCTGCCCTGGACAAGCATGTAATGCGTTTTCCCTTTCTGGGGTGGGTTACTGGTATGTGATCCATTCATCCTGCCCTGTTCTATGTAATTTTATAGCACCTGCCACACGGCCTGAAGATATCTACTTGTCTTGCCCCCAAACAAGGCAAACCTCTATTAAAAAACTTTTGATTGGGGAAATTTTAGGAACACAGGCTAATAGGCCATTGCTGAGGTGATGCTGACAGGCATAGTACACCAATAGGAAGCAACCTATGAGCAAGCCGTTCCCCCTCCTTCAGCCTGCAGGGTCCCCAGTAGCCAGATGACAATGGAGAAAAGTACTCTGCACAGTTCCACCTCCACCAACACAAAGTAGTAGGTAGAGAGTAGGTCTGAAGCTGAAAGACATTAGCCCGATAACTGTAGTGGACAAAAAAAGGGATTCTATGAGAAGTAATCTCTCTGGGTGACCTGATCATAAATCCCTAATTGGGCCGTCATGGTGGGTAGTCATCCCCAGGCACATAACTTTTTAGTAAAATGTTTATCTTTGCCTTAAGCAAGCTCTGTCCATTGTTTCTGTCTTTGAATTTAGTTTAACAATCCTCAAGAGAGCATATAATCTTGTTAATTATCCTGTAATCTAATTACACCTCCATGTAATCTTCTGTCCCCCCACCCCCTTAATTTCAAATGCATAAAAGAGGCTGAAAAACTGTTATTCTCTGGAGTGTTTGAGATCTTGCTACCCAGCATATGCAGTCAGTTTGGCTCAAATTAACTCTTTACAAACATTCTCTACAGGTTTGGATGTTTCTTACCTTGACCATACCTTACCAGAACTATGAGCACACACTCCACACTTAATTTTCTATTCCTTTCTGTTCTAAGTTACTCTACCCTACTCTATCTTACCCTATCCCATTTTAAATATTAAAAGGCTGGATGAGACCCATCAAATTGATTTCATGACCTACTTAACGCTGCTCTAGGATATTTTCAAGTTTAAGTATTGGAATTCTGTGTCATTTACCTCCTGACCTCTTTCCATATGAAAAGTGATTTAAAGGAATTGCCTCTGAAGGCAGTCTTCCACTGAATAGATATGGGGGCCCACACTCTTCCATAGGTTTTAGGATACTTCTAGTTAGAGGCTGCAAATGTCTTGTATTGTACCAGAAGGGGTACAGTTCCCAGAGTGGAGGTTTTACTAAGGAGAAAAGTTAAGGAACCACCAACCAAAAGTACTTATCATGTCTTTCTTTTATAAAGGGCATTATAAAGGTGTTTTGGGGTAATACCCAGAAATGTACATCAGAAGAGCAAGAGATCCAGTGAGGAGAAGACAAAATCCAAATGAGTAAATAACACATGAGCTGCCACTAAGCAGGATGGTTAGCTGTCAGGTGGGTGGCTATGGCAGGAACATTGTGAGTACAGAGCAGGGTTACACTGTTGTAGCAAAAACAATCTGGCAGTTTTCATGCAAAGGCCTGGGTTAGTTCTTGCCAAATAGGTATGATTTAGCATAGGGGTTGCATTTCTGGTGAAGAGAACACGAGGAGCAATAGAACAAGTAAGGAGCACATGGCATGCTTGGCGCAGACCTGGAACCTGGGCATCAGATCTAGCAAGGAAAATCTGAGCGCCAACTTTGGACATGGAGAAGGTGTACAGACTGAATGCAGGGAACTAGTCCCACATTTTAAGGAGCTTGTTGAAAAGCTGGTGAATAGCACAATGAAGTAAGCTTTGACAAAGATCAAAGTCATGGAACATTAAGGGGGGCAGTCAGCAAAGTCAAATGCTACAGAGGCCCAGACAACTGAACATTAAGAACCTCTGGCTTTGAACAAGATATGCCAAGTCTCTTTAATTAGGGTGGTGGCTCTTGACCGTATTGTCTACCTGTGTGGATAATCTGTTATCACTTTCAGCTCCATTATTTGGATTTGCATGCTGTGTTTAACTATCATATGAACTGGTCCCAAGTATCCAGTGAAAACAGTGAAGTTCTTTGTCAGTCCTCATTCCTTCCCAGCTGTCAGGCCATGTGAGGTTTTTAAGGTTTTCCTTCCATGACTGCCCTCTTTCAGCTCACTGCAAAGCAGCTGTTTCCATTAACTGCTGTCATCATTCTCTTTGAGTGGCTTGTGTTGGGACCTTGCATTTGGAGATTGCACTGTAACTGTGGCCAGCTGCCTTGCAAATGCAAGTGACTGGTCACAATGGAAACCAGATGAGGGATGGGTGGATCAGGTGAACCTATCACCCTTACTACAAAACATCTGTTTTGCTGATAGCACATCAGTATCATCTTCTCCAGGAGTAAAAGAATATATTTAAATGCTTATTATATATGCAGAGTTGTGACCAAATTGTCAGAGGTGACAGGTTTGGGTGTCACTTCCATAAGAATGTCACTATTGCTTAATACTCAGACTTTGTTCTGGAGTTTATTATTATACTTGCACATTGACATTTCTTTTGCACAATATAAGCTATGATCATGTAGACTTTAGTTTCTTTTCTTTCTATTAGAGATTGGATTCCAGTTTCTATCAACAGCTTCCTCATTTATACTGAATAATTTTCATAATTGAACCCACTATGCAAGTAGCTGTTTAATATTTATTAATTACACTGTGGGCTGAATCAGATAGAATATGTAGATATATACTGGTGTAAAGAATATTATTTTAATAGCTGGTACTACTGTTCTTGGTGGGGCAGGTATTTTCTTTGTGTAGAAAAATACTTTGATAAACAGTTTAGGTGGCCCTGAAACTCGGATTAGGAGACAGATACTAAACGTGCTGTATAAAGAGGGGGATGGGAGCGATGGAACAGAGATGGTGGAGAGTGGGAAGTTCCAGTTTTTACTGAAAAAGGATGGGATCAGTGGATCCCAATGCTGTTGGGATACAGAGAACTATAAGAGGAGGGAATTCTAATTTTAGGTTACTTGCAACCTTATTTAAAACTCCTCAGTTGCTCCAAACCTTTGGAAGAGTCTGCTATACAAACAACCAAAGAAAACGTTGTGTGTCAGCAGGAGATGAGATGTGAGGGAGTCTGTGTGTTCAAAGAAAGCAAAACTTGGAGCCAGAGTGACTCTGAGATCATTAAACCCCAGGGGATGTGTGATCTTGGAGAGAACACTGGCCTCTCCACAGGAGCTGGAAAAGGGACTTGAATCAATCTCAACAAAATCTCTGTGAACAGGTGACCCCCACTGGAATGGGATAACATACACAATAGCTTGCTATTTTCAGTCATAATTTCTCAAGGGACATTTATTACTAGAAAATGACAGGGTCAGTAATCTCCCTTTTCCCTCCATTTAATTAATCTCAGGCCCCATTTTCCTCATGAGCAAAATCTAGAAATTAGACCTAAACTATCTCTATGGTTTCTATGAGTTTACAGCTCTAATAATAATCTTGGAGATACAATACAAAGAACAGATTGGTGGTTGCTAGAGGTGGGGGTGGAAGGTGGGTGAAATGGGTGACGGGGGTCAAAACGTACAAACTTCCAGTTATAAGGTAAATCCTGGTGATGTAATGTACAGCACGGTGACCATAATTAAAAATACTGTAGTGTATATTTGAAAGTTGTTGAGAGTAGATCTTTAAAAAAGTCAACTAATATTTTTGTTCTTTTGATGTAAATTTAAATACAGTGAAATCTACAAACCTTAGGTGTACCATTCCATGAATTTTGACAAATGCATACACCTCTGTAACCCAAACCCTAAGAGAGTTAGAGAGCTTTCCCAAAACTACAGAAAACTTCCTCTTAAGTCAAACCCACCCTTGCCTCCAGGCTACCCCTCATTTGACTCTTACCATGACTGATTAAATAATTAATAATTAAAACTTATTGTTAAATGCCAGGCTTTGTTTTACAATGCTTCATTGGCATCAATACCTTTATTTCTCACAAGTGCTATGAGATGAATATTACCTGGATTTATTGAGGATTAAAAGTTTCAGCCCTGGTGATTATCACCTACCCAGTGTAGCATTAGGACCTGAATGAGGAAGGAGGTAGAAGCCTGGGCTCCTAATCTCAGTTTGCACCACACTGCATTGTGGGGGTTCAGAACAAGTCACCCCAAAATGTGCCTCTCATATGCAGATTGTTTTGAGCTGAAGAAAACTTTACTCACCTGCTCAAGAGAAACTTCTGCCCCTCCTGTAACTAATGAACTTGAATTAGGGGCCTTGCCCATAATGAGATGATTTTACCACTTTTGACCTATCTATAGCGCAGACAAACATTTATTTACTAAACAGCTGCCTTTTTTAATCCTCTTGCAATGATCCTTTGAAGCTCCAAGGTGCATTACCTCATCCTTAGCTCAGGATACCATTTTCCCCTTTCTGTCTCTGAACCTCTCATGCATGTGGGGTCTCCGATCTCTCATGCACTAAATTTGGTTATTTCCTCTTGCTAATCTGTAGTCTCATGTGTATTAGACCAGCGGGAAGCACCTGAAGGGTAGAGGAAAGTTTTCTCCTTCCCCAACAACATCCGAGATGATATAGGGAGTCCACAAACATAATGTTACAGACCAAAATGCAAGGGAAACCTATGCTACTTGCAAGTACTCAAACCTCCTGAATCATCCTAAAGGCGGTGTGCATGTCACCTTCCTAAAAGATTCCCTTCTCTCCCACTGCTCAGAAAACAGTGGGACCAAGGAGGTATGAAAGGCTGCAAGTGCGATTACACTGGTGAGCAGCCCAAACCGAGGTGTCTCAGACTGCAAACAGGTCTTGGGCAGAACCCAGTGGGCGGCGGGAGGGGCCGCCTGGGGCTCCCTCCTCTGATGACACAGGCATCTTCTCGGAATCCAATCGCATCCACCAGCTGCGCCGCGGAAACAGGACGTGCATCCTGCCAAGGGGATGACTGCGGGGCAGGATTCGTCAGGCAGCCCCATGGCTCAATTAGTCAGCCGTCCTCCTCAATGTCACCGTCTCCCTCTGTCCCAGACGCACCCTTGAGCTCCCTTTTCACCGCACGCAGGCCGGGTTCCGGCTCCGCCCTGGAGCTGACTCCGAGCACCCCGTCACCGCCACCATTGCGCAGCCCGTGCTGCCATGGCAACCGTATGCCTCTTCACGCTTGTCGTGAACTAACGGACTCGGAGGTGTTGGCGGCTAGGGCCCCACCCCCACCGCACCCCACCTGCACCGCCATCACCAATAGCCGACTGACCTGCGGCACCTGGGTAATGAGGCCAAAAGAGACCAGCGCGAGAGGGAGAGCAGGCAGTGGGGTGCCTTAGGTGACAGCCACACCCCATTCCCCATTGCTGGCCCCAGGGCGCCGGCCGGGGCGCGGGGAGTGAGAGAGCCGCGGGGCGCCAGGCTCGCTGGTCATTGTGGGGATTGCAGTTCGGCAGCTCCGTAGGCTCGCGGCCTTGGCTGGGTGGCCTGGGCGGGAGAACTACAAAGCCCAGCGGCCCTGACGGCTGGGAGAGACTGATAAAGTTTGAGTGGACCGTGAGAGACAAAAATCTCTCTTTGTGGTGAGGGGTTTTTGGGTGGTCGCGGAACCGGGCTCTGTGCTTTAGGAAAGGGAAGTGGAGGTGAGATTTGACTTCTCTCCCGCCTATGGCGCCCTCCCTGGCAGCTGGGCTCTGCCTTCCCCGGCGGGCAGCGCCTGGCGTAGCCTCGGGGAGGAGCAGCCACCCCTGTGCGGGGCCACGGGCCTGGGGAGCCTCTGACCCGCCCAGGTTGCTGCGTCTCCGTGCAGAACCGTATGTATGGCGCGCGTTTGATGTGAGACCCGACGAACTCTATTTTATCAGGCTCTCATCCTTTCCCGGTTACGTTTATTTTTAGATAGTTGTGTGTATTCTGCTGTAGCCAAGAGGCGTTTGCATATTAAACCCATTGATTAATAATTATCCAAAGGGCATTGATGTTTAAAGGTTACGTGTAGAAGTGGATGAAAGGTACCGTGCTATTATATAGTAGTATCTGGAATTTCTACCGTTTTGCATTTTTGCATTTTATTTATTGGGTGACAGGATTGCAAAATGAGTTACCCTCGCCCCCAGCTTGAACAGTGCATACACGTATTTTGATTCTATTTTGAAGTTTAATTGAACTTTAAGTTACAGCACAGATTATTTTTTTAGCAGTGAATAGTAATATTTTCTTTGATTAGTACATTGTTTTTTAGAAATCCTCAGGAGCATGTTTTGAGGATGAAAATTGCCATATTGCATTATTATGATTATTAATACTCTGGAGTACACATTAGTCCCTAGAGTTGACTCATGCTCCAGTAGTGGTAAGAAAGCTGACACAGATTTGGGCAACCTTACTTGACCCTTTAAAATTCTTTTGGTAGGCAGATAACCATTCTAGAAATGTGGTATTTTATATAGTATTTTGGAAAATTATTGGTAGTATTTTGTGCTTATTTCTGTGTGTGTTTTTTAAGAAATAAAGCAACATAAGGCCAGTGTAAAATTCCTTTTCTCCCAGTTAAAATGAAGCTGGTCTTTCTAAATTTTACTTAAAGTAGCAATTTTGTGCAAGGGGATGGAAAGTAGGTTTAGTAAGACCATTAGAAAAAACAATTGAAGCCTTCTGTTATATAGTATAGGGATGTGAAGTGTTTATTCATTCAGGATTTATTAAGAACTTATTATGTGCCAGGCATTATTCCAGGTGGTGGGAATATAGAGATGATAGAAGATAGTGTTTGTCCTGCATGGAGGAGAGTCATGTCATCACAACAGTGTGATACAGATGGGTGCAAGTTTCTATAGAAGCCCAGAGTGGGAATAAATAGTAACATAACACAGACATTTATTTAATGTTTACTCTTTGTGAGACACTGTGCAGTGTATTTTTAATGCATCCCTTTACTGAATACTCACAATCTTGTGAAGTAGCTACTGTCATTTAGAGATGAGGAAACAGACTTAGATACTTTGCCTAAAGTCATAGCTGATAAGCTATGAACCTGGGATTTCAATCCACATTGGTCTAACTCATCTAAATCAGGATTGCAAACTAATGCCATTCTCTGTACACATTGGTAGAAAGATCCTGACTATCTAAGGAGATCAAGGCAAGTCCAATATGATGTGACATTTGACTTGTGCTAAGAAAATTGAGTATATTTTCACTGGAGAGGATGAGGAGAGTCATTCTGGGAAAATGGGACAACATGCTTTTTGGATAAATTTGAGTGCTTTTTATTTGAGGAACTCTAGGCCATTCTCATGAACTGAATCCCAGAATACATGCAGTGTGGTCAGACAGTCCAAATCTCAAAGTACTTGGTAAAGAATTTAGAATTTTTCTTCAATGTCAGTGACCATTGAAGAATTTCAAGTGGAGTAGTGTCATTTGGTTTGTATTATAGAAAGAAAACTCCAGCTCCAGTGTGGTGATGGACCTATGAGAGGATAGAGTGGTGGTGGGGAAACCAATTTTTGAACAGCAAAGTCCAGTAGAGAAATGAAAAGAGTCTGAACTAAGCAGTTGGAGTTATAGAAAGTGATGGATTGTAGAAATCTTTAAGAGGTAAAATTGATAAGACTTAAGAGTTTGGGTGTTGGGAGCTAAAGAGATTTGGAACCCTGAGACAATTGATTCCTAGTTTTCTGGCTAGAATGACTGGCAGGATCATGAAACCGTTGATTGAGTTGAAGAAGAGCAGATTTTTGTGGAGGTGAAAGATAAAGATAAAGCAGTTCAGTTTTGAGTATTTGATCCAGGTTCCTGTGGGGTATTCAGGTAAGGATGCATGTGGATCTGGAGTTCAGGAGAGAGCTCAGGGCTGGAGGTGGAGGTTTGCATGCAGATAAGTAGTGAAGTTACAGGAGGGAATGGACCAGCTCAGAGGAGGAATGCCTAGAAATGAAAAAGGGAGAAGTTTAAATATGGAACTTGCAAAGCAGTAGCATTTATTTTGTGTGTGTGTGTGTGTGTGTGTGTGTGTGTGTGTGTATGTGTGTTGGGGCATTTTGAGAGGAAGTGGGAGAAAAGCTGACACAGGATACCCAGATTAGTAGGTAAAAGAAAGAACCCCAGAGAGCATACACAACAAACAACAGAGGAGAGGGAAAGGAAGCAGGGAACAGGCCAGAGTATCAGATGCCTCAGAGAGGGCAAGTAAGGTAAAGATTGAAGAGTGTTTAATGGATTTAGTAGCTCAAAATCATTTCTAAACTTTGCCAAAATGAGGAAGAGGAATTTGAGCATAGGCTACTTGAAAAAAAAAGTTTGAAGTTTTCCATAATAATACATATCAAAAGGAAATAGAATGAGCCCCCATGTAGCCATTACCTAGCTTGAAGAATCAACACATAACCAACCAGTTTCATTTATAACGCCTGCCGCCCAACTGGATTATTTTAAAGCTAAACTCAGATATCGTATTTTTTCATCTGTGATTTTTAAAATACATACTTTTAAAAGTCAAGGATTATTTAAGAATATATAAATATAATATCCTACTTTAAAAAATTGACAGTACTTCCTTAATATGAAATTTCCAGTCTCACGTTTTTTTTTCTAAGGAAGCTTGGCTATGTAGAAAAGGAAGAGATGAGGCAGTAAGTAAAAAAGGTTTGTAAGGATTTTTGTTTGTTTGTTTTAAGATTGATAAGGCCAATAAAGAGGAAATGTTTGAAGATGTAGGGGATGAAGAGAGGAGAGAGTTGATAGAGGTCCCCCAAAATGTAAGAAAGGATGGGATGAACAGGGTGAAAGAATTAATTTGTTGCATTTTATAAGTATCAGCTAAGTGCTGCCTGTGTTCTTAGGCAGAGTGCTAATGTTGATAGAGGAGAGATGCACTGAAAAAGGAAGAGGTACAGGGATATTTATAGGTTGGGTGGTGAAAGGTCAGCAAGTTCAAAACTGTGGTTTCTAAGAGGTGGATGGCAATAAAGGCCAATCGATAAGGGAAGAGATTGGAATTAGAAAAGGAGAGTGTTCAGATTTGGCATAGCCATGGTGAAAAGGGGACTGAGCTAAGACAAAAAAGAATTGTTTCACTGAGCTGCAATTAAAAGTCATTAATTTTCAGTGATAGCAAAACATGAGGTTTTCCTCAAATTTTGATTGATTGATTCATTTAGTAAGGGAGAGCTTAACATGTTGAAGAAACCTGTTGTGCTACTGAGAAGAAATAACTTATAATCAGACCATTCCTCAACAATTTTGGATTTATCAATTTAACTGATAATTATTGTCTATTTTGTGTAAATATCACAGTAAAACTAGATAGGCATTTCCAAATAGTTTGAATTAAAACTTTGTACTTTATTTTCTTAACATGTGTTCTTTTATAGAGAACATTTTCCAGGGGTCAGCTACTGAGTGGTGTAGTGAAAAGGAGTCAGGCAGATAATGTCTCATTCTGAATCTTCTTGTCTGTGACCACAGGCAAGTTTCTAAACCTGTAGTCATACTCAAAAAGATGTAAACACTGTATTTTATAAGATTATTGGGAGGATTAGACAGTTATATGGAGGTAAACCCTTAGTGCTCAATAACTGAAAACCTTTCTCTTCCCTATCTACCCCTCCTTACCAACAATGTGACAGGACTGTCATTTCTGTCGAATAAAAGACCACATTCTGGGACTTTACTTGAGCATATGAGGCAGGTAGATCAGGTAGTAGTAACATTACAAAATGATGATTTGATATATAAGAGGATTCATCAATTATTCTTTTAAATGAGGCTTCCTTAAAAACTCGTCGTCGTCGTCGTCGTCGTCGTCGTCGTCGTCGTCGTCGTCGTTGTCGGCAGCCGTCCGTCTCGAGAGACGATGGCGTAGCTTCCCGAGAGTCTATCTGCACCGCCGAGAATGGCTGTGCAGTCCGACTCGGGAGTGACAATCCCTGCCACACTTGTTACAGGTGAAGGCAGATGGCCGTTGTTGCTGCTGTTGACGCTGCTTCCGCCTCGATCTTTTCTGGACCGCCTCCTCGTTGCGCGCAGCCTCTGCACGTGACGTACCTTGCCTGACCGCGAACCTCCAGGCTAGGCGGTCATCTGCTTGAACTTCCCATGTGTTGAGATTGATGAAGCATTGTGTCATGTCCTTTTTGCAGATGTCTTTGAACCGCAGTTTTGGGCGCCCTCTCATCCTCTTGCCTTCTGCTAGCTCGCCGTAGAGGAGGTCTTTGGGGATACGGCCTGCATCCATTCTTTTGACATGGCCGAGCCACCTGAGGCGTCTCTCGCTAAGAATTGCATGCAAACTGCTCATATTGGCTCGCTTCAGCACCTCGGTGTTGGGGACCTTATCCTGCCAGGCGACATGCAGGACGCGTCGCAGGCACCTCATGTGGAAGCTGTTGAGTTTCCTTTCGTGCCTTGCGTAGGTGGTCCACGTCTCGCTGCCATAGAGGAGAGTGCTGAGCACGCAGGCTTGGTAGATGCGCAGTCTGGTTTTCTCAGTGAGGCTGGAATTGTTCCACGCTCGCCGGTTCAGTCTGGCCATAACTGTGGCTGCCCTGGCGATTCTCCGGTTGACCTCCAAGTCGACTGACAGAGAGCTCGAGATGGTGGACCCGAGGTAAGTGAAGTCGTTGACAACCTCCAGGGTGTATCCGTCGATGGTAATGCATGGGGGAGTCCCCGTGCCTTGAGCCATAACATTCGTCTTCGTCAGGCTGATGGCTAGTCCGAACTCCTTGCATGCGTGGGAAAGGCAAGTGACTAGCTGCTGGAGTCCCTCTTCAGAGTGTGATGTCAAAGCTGCGTCGTCGGCGAAGAGCATCTCACGGATGAGCACCTCTTTGACTTTGTTCTTGGCTCGTAGACGGGCCAGGTTGTAGAGCTTGCCATCGGATCTGGTGTGAATGAAGACACCCTCGCTGCAGTCCTTAAAGGCGTATTGGAGGAGCATGGAGAAGAAGATTCCGAACAGCGTAGGCGCGAGGACGCAGCCCTGCTTTACTCCGCTGCTGACTGGGAAGGCCTCAGAGGTTGCGCCGTTGTAGGACACCGTGCTGTGCATGTTGTCGTGAAAGGACATGACCACAGCAAGCAGATGTGGTGGACAGCCAATCTTCCGTAGCAAGCTGAAGAGTCCGCTTCAACTGACCAGATCAAACGCCTTCGTGAGGTCGATAAAGGCGAGGTAGAGTGGTTTATGCTGCTCGTGACACTTCTCCTGCAGCTGGCGTAGGGAGAAGATCATGTCCACTGTTGATCGGCCAGCTCTGAAGCCACACTGGGACTCTGGGTAGACGCGGGAAGCAAGGGTCTGCAGGCGGGCAAGAGCGACCCGGGCGAATACTTTGCCGACGACGCTGAGGAGAGAGATGCCACGGTAGTTGTTGCAGTCGCTGCGGTCTCCTTTGTTCTTGTACATGGTGATAATGTTGGCGTCTCTCATATCCTGGGGGATGTAACCCTCCTTCCAGCAGAGACAGAGTAGATGGTGGAGCGGCTGTAGCAGGACTGGTTTCGTGCTCTTTAGGATTTCTGGAGGGATTCTGTCGCTTCCTGGTGCTTTCCCGCAAGCGAGGCGGTCGATGGCTTTGCTGAGCTCTGCCGCAGTAGGTGGGGTGTCTAGCTCCTCCATGACTGGTAGGTCTGGGATGGCGTTAAGAGCAGTGTCTGTTACGGTGTTCTTCGTTGCGTACAGCTCGAGGTAGTGCTCGGTCCACCGCAGCATTTGCTGTTCCTGGTCAGTGATGACCTCACCTGTCTTGGACTTAAGGGGGGCGATCTTGGAGGGGATTGGGCCTGTTGCCTTCTTGATACCCTCATACATTCCTCGTGCGTTGCCTATATCGGCGGCTTCCTGGATGCTTCTGCACAGGTTTAGCCAATAGGTGTTGGCACAGTGGCGGGCGGTCTTCTGGACTTTGTTCCTGGCAGCCCGTAGAGCTTGAAGTGTACTGGGAGTGGGCATGGCCTTGTAAGCCAGTAGGGCCTTCCTCTTAGCCTCGATCACGGGTTCCATTTCTTCCCAGTGAGCCTCGTACCAGTCAGCGTTCTTCCGCTCTTTCTTCCCGTAAGCAATAATGGCGGAGTTGTATATGGCGTCGCGGAGACGTGGCCAATTGGATTCGATAATGTCATCTGCCGCCACTCCCTCGCCGAGTGCATCTTCCATCTTGTTGATGAATTGCTGGGTCTTAACTGGGTTGCTGGCACAACTGGTGTTGATGCGTGGGCGACCCTTCATCTTGGAGTGGTGCAACCTCTTCGGCATTATGCGCACCTTCCTTAAAAACTAAAATGTTATTTATAGTCCATTAATAGTAGTAATGTCTTTGACTTGGTTTCATTTTCAAATAGAGAGTTCCACTACATGATTTGAGATCCCAATAACACTAAACTTCTTTGATTCTCTGACTACATCTCATTTCTGGGCTGATTAATATTATGATTTCACTAATATTTGAGCATCTGTTTATAAATAAACATACATGTATATTTTAATGTACTCAGCATTATTTTAAATACTTTCTATCCTAGATAACGATACGGGAGATGCAATGAAAGTATGCCTTAGAATACCTGGTAAAAGTCAGGTATGTACAGGTATTTGCTAGATAAAGTTAAGACATAGATTTGTGAGAGTAGTTTTAAAAAATGGAGTAATTTTCTAAGGTGAGTTGTTTAATCTCCACCAGCTGTCTTTTGGTAGGTATGGTTTGATTGTAGTCCTTTCTGAAGGTATGGAGGTAGAATAAATGACCTTTTAAGTGCCTCTCTAACTTTATAATTGTAAATTAATAATAGTCCATTAGTAATTGTTGATCAAAAGTTCCTGTTAAGCCTCTCTTTTAGTGAGCCCTAGTTAGACATTTTAATTCTTTCTAACATTCTTTTGTCAGGAAGATTTTTTTGTAAACACTTTTATAGTTTATAACCATGTCAGTATTGTTTTGTGTTTTGTGCCTCGTTATTGACCATCAATCTTATTTATTTCCTAAGGTATTCTAAAACTCTTTAGAATGAAAGTTGTGTGGACATTTATCAAGCACATGTGCCTTACATTTTGGTTCAAGAAACATGCGCCTCTGTGTTAAATGTTGCACCAAACCTGGCAATACACAAATAAGATCTGGCCTATCTCTCAAAGGAGCTTACTAGCTAGTCAATGCTCAGTAAATATTTAGTTGTGATATGCTTACTCTTGTGTTTCTTAAGGAGATAGTCTCCAAAGAACATAATGTATTTTATTTCTAACTTTCATGTGCTTCAGAGACAAACAATATAACTTTATTTGTTGTATTTTAGTATCTTGTTCTCTTTTATTCCTTTGTCTCCATGAATAATACAATACTTCTGTTCTTTCTTTTCTGATGGTTTTTTCTTCTTTTCATTTCTTTGCCATTAGGACGTGCGAAGGGGAAGTGAATGAGGGGATCAGTAGATTGTATTTTATTTTTCTTACCTACTTACAGGAGAATATGATGGAAGTGGTATTTAACACATATTCCTGGTGCAATTATAGATTTTTAATACTCCTTTTATTTCCTCTGCATTATTATATATTCTTTGAAGTCAAGAATTATGTTGATAACTCCACTTGGCCTTACATAGTTTCTTACTTAATTATAGGTATTTTCTAAATGGGATAGGTGCTTACCAAATAGTGTAGATTGGATGATGAGTGTCTGAGTGAATGAATATGATAAGAAAATTACTTGTTTAAAGAGTGCTTGATAAAAGTAATATGAAGCAGTCAGGGTTTTGAAAGGTTTTGTGTTATGTTATTCAGAGAACTATGAAATTAAGGAACCATAGTATTTAATTACATAGGCCATTTGATCAAAATACATTATTTTATTTCTACTAATTAGCTTTTTAAAAAATATTAATTTATTTTTTAACAAGGTTACTTTATTTTATTTTATTTATCTGTTTTTAGAGAGAGGGGAAAGGAGAAAGAGAGAGAGAGAAACATCACTGTGCCGTTGCCTCTCACGTGCCCACAGCTGGGGACCTGACGTGCAACCGAGTCATGTGCCCTGACTGGGAATTGAACCAGCGACACTTGGTTTGCAGGTCGACACTCAGTCCACTGAGCCACAGCAGCCAGGGCTTAATTAGCTTTTTATTTTTATTTTTTTTTGTTTGCTTGTATAACTGGAGGAGTTGATATATTTTGAAGGCATTTGAGGCAGTAGAGAGTATAATGAGACAACAGGACAGGCTCTGAGTTAAACATATCCGAGTACAAATCCAGGTTCCTGGCAAGTTTAAATTCTTTTAAGCCTCAGCCTCCCCTTCTATTAAATGGGATTAACCATTTTTATTTAGTAGTGTGGTGAGGATTAAATGAGATAATGACTAGCAAGCCAGTTTCATCACACTGCCTGATGTGGATTAAGCATCCTATAAATGTTGTCACTGTTATTTTCATGCTAAAAGGGTATTTATGCACTTCAGATTTATAGTTTAAGCTGTTATTTTGAGACAGAGTGGCAGGTGATAAATGTTTTTTATCTTCTGTAATGTTTTAAAGATGCCAGTAGACATTAGTACATGGGCAGATATTATTGTGATAGTTAATTCTGAGAAACACTTAAGGTCTTAGAATTATCTACAATCTTTTATGTTGCATGGCCGTTGTATTTTTGTTTCTCAGGCGTTTGAGAAGTGAGCTTAGGTAGGGAAACAACTGAAAAGCTTCATTGCTACAGACATTCACCTGTTATCTTTGGGTTTGTGATTCTGTCATATTCAACATTATTCATGGCAAGCTATAGTTGAGAATATAACCCAACACAAAGAGATGGGGGGAGTTGTGACTTCAAAATGAACTATTTTTGTGATTAGTACTCACATGTAGGCTAATTTATTGCCGTTAAAACATATTTCAAGATGCAATCATTCGAGGAGTTGTGGGGTATGTGTTTTTTAAATTGCTTGTATTTATAGTAGTCATCGTGTGAGATAAACGACTTTGGTGACTTGGAAATATATATATACACACATATGTATATATCGTCGTCGTCGTCGTCGTCGTCGGCAGCCGTCCGTCTCGAGAGACGATGGTGTAGCTTCTTAAGAGTCTATCTGCACCGCCGAGAATGGCTGTGCAGTCCGACTCCGGAGTGACATGGTAGTATCTGTCTCCTCCCGTGTTGAATCGTCATCTTGCGATGACGCTGAAGCTACAGAGCCTGGGCAGGGTAATATGGAGGGTCTGCTGTTGCCCATGCAGCAGACCCCCCCTCTCTTCGCAGCTGAAGGGTCCAAGGGAAAGATGGAGTCAATACAGCTTGGGTTCAGGTGCGCCGCAGGAGTTGCCGGTGTTGACTATAACGTCAAACCGCCTTAGGGACTCCGGCTCCGGATTTTCTGTCGGGGTTTACTCCCTTAGCCTTTCCCCTGAAGAGGTATGCCGCAAGGCAGCGGAGGTTTTTTGGAGTCAGAGTTTTCCTTCTCTGTATGTATATATATGTGTGTATATATGTGTGTGTGTGTGTGTGTATAGATATATACATATATATATATAGAGAGAGAGAGAGGGAGGGAGGGAGGGAGGGAGGAGCCTTGGCATTGGTAAACTTCATTATGGAACAAAATGCTGAAAACCAGACTTGATTTGTTGTTGGTGGTGGCTGCTTTCGATATTTCTAGAATAAGTATCTACTTTCAGGAATTTACAACTCATAGAGGGAAAAGAAGCTATATGAGAGGACTATGAAAGTGTGAGACTGAAAATAATTTAAAGCAGAGATTTTTTAAATTAAATCCCATATGTATTGTAACCGAATTAAATATCATTTACATAAAAATTTAGTTTGAAAAAGATGTTTGTATATAAAAACCATTAGACTCTGGAGATAAAAGAATTATAAATATTATGATTTCATTAAAAAAGAAGTATTAGTGATATCCTAAGCAGTTTTGGGTTCTGGATATCAGCTAATTTTTAGTTTTCCCAAATATATGTATTAGTCTCGATATGAGATTAAAAATCCAAGTATGTTGGTTTGAGAAATGTTCACAATAAAACACCAGCAGCAAAGCAAGGCGTTTATTCATGAGTCTGCAGAGTTGGGTGCACAGCCAACCAGGGGCATGCGGGCGTGAAGTAGACAAAATAAACTGGTTTTATACTAACGCAATTAGCCCCCCCTCCAACGCAATTAGCTCCCTCTCCCCTCTCCTTCTCCCCCATTTCTCCATTACTGGTTAATTCGGGTTCACAAGCTAATGCGATGAACTACTACTTAACTAAGGGTGTGATTAACTAAGGGTGATCTAGTTATAGGTCTATCTCTAACTTATTTTCAAAGTTATCTAGCTACATCTTCCCACTTTCCTGTGTTTGGTGATGACAATCTTCCTCCTTTTGATCCCAGAGATATGTGTGAGAAGCTGCGGAATGTCATTTCCTCGCCCATTTTCCACGATTCATCTGTTAATTATCTCCTACTGGTTTGAGAGTCACTGGCTTCTTTATCCCTTACACTGGGAAACAAAGGTGTGTGTGTGTGTGTGTGTGTGTGTGTGTGTGTGTGTGTGTGTGTGTGTGTGTGTGTGTGTGTGTGTGTGTGTGTGTGTGTTGCGGGGGCATGGTAAAGTTAAAGGAGAGAAGAGTGTGGTTGGAGATGTAGCTGGAGAGGTAGGTTGGAACCAGGGCTTTATTTGTTACATTTAGATCTGATTGTTGGAAAAGACAAGTCATAATTACCTAGAACCAGATTAAGCAATAGTCTTTATTCTTGGTCTGAGTATGAACTTGAACTGAACTCTGCTTTTTATTTTGAGCATAGGACTCTGCTTGAAGATATTACTTGGATCATTCTGTATAAGGCAACATTACTATATCAGTTTGGCAGTAAATATTGCAAGAAAATGCATTTTCAAGAAAATTCACTTTTTAAATACATGATAAACTCTAAATAAGAGAAATACAGTATTGTCAAATATTAGAATTGCTAAAATCTTTCATGCCTTTCTTAGATATAACGTCACCTTTTAAAAGTCCTAGAAACTCTTCTAATTTATATTAAATTAGATTTTTAAAAGCCTATATATTTCAAGATTACAGTTGAAAGTAATTAAAGTTATGGTATAACATATAGGAATTGATAGTGAAAACTGGGTCAATTCATTTCTTGTTATTTTTGAGGAAAAATTTAAGCTGCTCCAAAGCTCTATATTAATGTTGAATGAAGGGTAAAATAATAGCTTACATTGATTTTAGAGCTTCTGATATGCTATGAGAGATATTAACATATTATCACATTTAATTTTTATGATAACCTTATGATATTAAAAGTATTTTCCCTATTTTATAGATGTGGAACATGATTTGCCTGTGGCCATAGCTAAAAATTTGTGCCTGTATTCATACCCAGGTTTTTCTGTCTGGAATTTTTATATTGCTTTCACACTTGAATAGCTTAGTTTGGTATACAGTTATAGGTTGGCGTTCTCCTTCATCCCATCCCTTAGCACTTGGGAGATATTCCACTTAGTCTGATCTTCCAGTGTTCCTTTTGAAGAGTTAGCTGTCAATATATTATCTTTCCTTTGTAGATAATATATCATTTCTCTCTTGTTTTTAGCATTCTTCATCTCTACTACATTGTCTCTAGGTGTAGACTTATTTTTATTTATATTGAAAAAGAGAGTCATATGTCTTCTATAGATTTTGGAAGTTTCTTAGCCACTGTATGCTTGAATATTGCTTCTCTCTTTTTCCTTCTCTTTCTGCTCTCGGCATTTCCTATTTTTGCTTACTCTATTTTTATGCTGCATTTAGGAAAATTTCTATAGCTCTGTCTTCTGTTTTCTTTTTTTCCTCCTTCTTTTAAAATCATTTTTTATTTTTCAATTAAAATTGACATACAATAATATATGAGTTTCAGATGTACACCCCAGTGATTAGACATTATGTTTAAACTTAAGGAGTGGTCATCCCAAAATCTCATACACCTCTGACACCGTACATAGTTATTAAAATATTATTGACTATATCTCCTGTGCTGTATTTTACATCCCATGACTGTTCTGTAACAACCACTTTATACTTCTTAATCCCTTCACCTTTTTCACCCATCACCCCTAACCCCATTCCCATTTGGCAACAGTCAAAATGTTCTTTGTATAAAGTTTGTTTGTGCTCTGCTTGTTTGTTAATTTGTTTCTTAGATTCAGTTGTTGATAGGTCTGTATTTATTGCCATTTTATTGTTCATAGTTTTGCTCTTCTTTTTCTTAAATAATTCCCTTTAATGTTTCATAAAATAATGAATTGGTGATGATGAACTTCTTTGGTTTTTTCTTGTCTGGGAAGTTCTTTATCTGTTCTTAGATTCTAAATGATATCTTTGTTGTATATAGTAATCTTGGTTGTAGGTCCTGCTTTTTTATCACTTTGAATATTTCTTGCCACTCCCTTATGGTCTTCAAAATTTCTGCTGAAAAATCAGTGAACAGCCTTATGGGAACTCCCCTGTAGGTAACTGTTTTTCTCTTGCTATATTTTAATATATTATTTATTTATTTATTTATTTTTTAATTTTTGATTTATTTATTGTTTTTCTATTACAGTTGCCTAATTTTTCCCCCATTGCTCCCCCCTACCCTGCCCACCCCTTCTCTCACAGTCAATCCCCACCTTGTTGTACATATTATATTAGTTCCTTTACTAAACCCTTCCTCTACTTACCCTCCTTTCCTCCCTCCCCTCAACCCCCATAACTATTAGTCTGTTCCTTGTCTACATGCCTCTGGCTCAATTTTGCTCATTTGTTTGTGTTGTTCATTAGTTTCCTATATTAGGTGATATCATATGGTATTTTTCTTTCATTGCCTGGCTTATTTTGGTAAGCATAACTCTCTAGTTTTATCCATGTTATTGAAATGGCAGGAGTTCTTTCTTTCTTTCTGCTGCATAGTATTCCATTGTGTAAATATACCACAGTTTTGTGATCCACTCATCTACAGATGGGCACTTAGTCTGTTTCCAGCACTTGGCTATTGTAAATAGTGCTGCTATGAACATAGGGGTGCATAAGTTCTTTTGAATTGGGGTTTCAGGATTCTTTGCATATAATCCTGGCAATGAAATTGCTGGTTCAAAAGGCAGTTCCATTTTTAGTTTTTTGAAGAAATTCCATACCGTTTTCCATAGTGGCTGCACCAGTCTGCATTCCCACCAACAGTGCACCAGGATTCCCTTTTCTCCGCATCCTCACCAGCACTTGTTGTTTGTTGATTTGTCGATGATGGCTATTCTGACTGGTGTAGAGTGGTATCTCATTGTGGTTTTTATTTGCGTCTCTCTGATGGATAGTGATGTCGAGCATTCTTTCATATGCCTATGGACCCTCTGTATATCCTCCTTGGAAAAGCGTTCAAGTCCTTTGCCCATTTTTTAATTGGGTTGTCTCTCTTCTTGGTGTTGAGACATGTAAGTTCTTTATATATTTTGGAGCTCAATCCCTTGTCTGAGGTATCATTGACAAATATGTTTTCCCATATGGTTGGTTCCCTTTTCATCTTGCTGATGTTTTCTTTTGCTGAGCAGAACTCTTTAGTTTGATGTAGTCTCATTTGTTTATTCTTTTTTATTTCCCATGCCTTAGGAAATATATCGGTGAAAATATTGCTATATGGGATATCTGAAATTTTCCTGCCTATGTTTTCCCCTAGGACTTTTATGGTGTCATGGTTTACATTTAAGTCTTTGATCTATCTTGAGTTTATTCTGGTGTGTGGTGTAAGTTGGTGGTCTAGTCTAATTTCTTTTGCACATCCCAGTTCTCCCAACACCATTTGTTTAAGAGGCTCTTCTCCATTTTATGTTCCTTCCCCCTTCGCCAAATATTAGTTGACCTTATAGACCTATGTTTATTTCTGGGCTCTCTCTTCTGTTCCATTGGTCTATATGTCTGTTCTTATGTCAGTACCAGACTGTTTTGTTTACAGTGGCTTTGTAGTATAGTTTGATATCAAGTATTGTGATTCCTCCTACAGTGTTCTTCTGTCTCAAGATTGCTGTGGCTATTCGGGATCTTTTTTGGTTCCATATAAATTTTTGAAGTATTAGTTCTAGATCGTGAAATATGTCATTGGTATTTTAATAGGGATTGCATCGAATCTATAAATTGCTTTGGGTAGTATGGACATTTTAATGATGTTGATTCTTCCCATCCATGAACATGGTATATGCTTCCATTTATTTGTATCTTCCTTAATTTCTTTCTTCAGTGTTATGTAGTTTTCTGAGTACAGGTTTTTTATCTCTTTGGTTAAGTTTAATCCTAGGTACTTTTATTTTTCTTGTTTTTATAGTAAATGAAATTTTTTTCCATTTTCTGTCTCTGATATTTTATTATTAGTGTACAGAAATGCCTTCAATTTCTGAATATTGACTTTTTACCCTGCTATTTTGCCAAATTCACTTATTAGTTCAAGTAGTTTTTTGGTGGAGTCTATAGGGTTTTCTGTGTACACTGTCATTTCATCTGCAAATAGTAATAGTTTTACTTCCTCTTTTCCAATCAGGATACCTTTTATTTCTTTTTCTTGTCTGATTGCTGTGGCTACAACTTCCAAGACTGTGTTGAATAGGAGTGGAGAGAGTGGACATCCTTGTCTTGTTCCTGATCTCAGGGTGAATGCTATCAGTTTTTGTCCATTGAGTATGAAGTTGGCGGCAGGTTTCTCATATATGGCCTTTATTATCTTGAGGTGTGCTCTCTCTATTCCCATTTTTCTGAGTGTTTTCATTATAAATGGGTGTTGTATTTTATCAAATGCTTTTTTAGCATCTATGGATATGTTCATGTGATTTTTTTTCTTTCATTTTGTTTATGTGGTGTATTATGTTTATTGATTTGTGAATATTAAATCATCCTTGCATCCCTGGGATGAATCCCACTTGATCGTGGTATATGATCTTTTTAATGTGTTACTGGATCTGGTTTGCCTATATTTGTGGAGGATTTTAGCATCTATGTTCATCAGCAATATTGGCCTGTAGTTTCTTTGTTGTGTCTTGACCTGGTTTGGGAATTAGGGTAATACTGGTTTCATAGAAAGAGTTTGGGAGTCTTCCTTCTTCTTGGATTTTTTGGAATAGTTTGAGAAGGGTGGGCATTAGTTCTTTCCTAAATGTTTTGTAAAATTAGCCTGTGAAGCCATCCAGTCCAGGGCTTTTGTGTGCTGGGAGTTTTTTGATTATTGCTTCAATTTTTCTCCTTGTTATTGGTTTATTCAGGCTTTCTGCCTGTTCTTGATTCAGTTTTGGAAGATTGTATGTTTCTAGAAATTTGTACATTTCATATAGGTTGTCCAATTTCTTTCCATACAGTTGATTATAGTAATTTCTTAAAATCCTTTGTATTTCTGTGATAGCGGTTGTATTTCTCTTCTTTCATTTCTGATTTTGTTTATTTGAGTCCTCTCTCTTTTTTTTTTTCTCTCTTTTTTTTTTTCAGATTTAATGTGTTTTATTGATTAAAATATTACATTTGTGCCAATTTCCCTTCCCTCTGCTCCCCTCCACCCGGTGGCCCCCCTCCCTCCAGTTGTCCCCCCCTTTTAGATTATGTCCATTAGTTGTGCATACAGTTCCTCCCAACCTCTCTCCGTCTATTTCATTCCCTCCTACCATGATCCCCAATTCCTATATCATCTCCCTCCCTCTCCCCACTCCCCCTCCCTGTTGACCTCCCCCCAATATGCTTCCCGTACCCACAGTTCCTTTTCCACTCTCGTTGCCTGTTTAGTTTGCCTTTGTTTCATCTCCCTAGCTTCTGTTTTTTAAACCAGTCCCTTTAACATCTCATATAACAGTGGTTTGGATCTAATGAACTCTTTCAGTTTTATTTTGTCCTGGAAACACTTTCTCTGTCCTTCTATTCTGAATGACAGTTTCGCTGGATAGAGTATTCGTGGTTGTAGGTTTTGGATTTTCATTACTTTGAATATTTCTTGCCAGTCCCTTCTTGCCTGTAGGGTCTCCCTTGAGAAGTCAGCTGATAGTCTAATTGGGACCCCTTTGTACATAATTCTTTTCTTCTCTCTTGCTGCTTTTAAGATTCTCTCTTTATCTTTAATTTTTGACATTTTGATTATAATGTGTCTTGGAGTGGTTCTCCCTGGGTCCAGTCTCTTGGGAACTCTCCTTGCTTCCTGGACCTGCAAGTCTATTCCCTTCCCCAAGTCTGGGAAGTTCTCCTTTATTATATTTTCACTCAATTTTTCAAGTTCTAGTTCATCTTCCTCACTCTCTGGCAAACCAATGATTCTTATGTTGGGCCTTTTATAGCTGTCCCAGAGGTTTCTGATCCTCTCATTGTTGCTTCCCATTTCCTCTCCCTGCATTGGTTGACTGCTTGTTCCTTCTCCATATTCCAGTTTGTTGAAATGAACTCTGGATTTTTTTTCCTCACCATCTGTCTCGTATGTGGTTTTGTTCCTTTCGTTATGAAAGTTTTTCGCTTCTTTCTTATCTTTTTCCTGCTCTTTTGTGAATTCTGTGAGCCACCTGATAACAATGGCCCAGAACTGAGCCTCTGACAGGTTTCTTATCTGTTCATCTGTCAGGTTCTCTATCTGTTGCCTGGTGAGCTGTGCCACCGGGATTTCTATAGTTGTCTGCCTCATTTTGACAGATGCTTTTTGTTTTCCTGGGCCGGCTGTCCGGGGCGGTGCCTGTGTACGCGTCACAATTCAGCGACCGGCGCCTGTCCGCGACCTATTTCGCAGCCCTGTGGTGCTTTCTTTGGGGGCGGGGGTCCAAGATGGATTCACACAGTTATTCAGCTAGGAGACCGGGATCCGTCCTCCCGCCCCCCTGGGCCTCACTGTTCAAGGCGATGCGGTGGCTGCTTTCCCCAGCGCTGGGGTCGCGCCCTGCCAGGGGCTTGACTGCTGCCGGGCTTTTTCGCTGCCCCGCCGCTGACCGCAAACAGCACTGCCCTCTTTAACTCTTACCTGTCCAAATGGCACCGCTGGTTTATAACTTTATATGCTGGGCTTCCGTGTAGTTTTATTTTCTGGAATTTCTAGTTATCCTTTGTTTTGAAGTAGTTGTATTCCTTTCTAGTTGTAAAGGGAGACCTAGCGTGTCCGTCTAAGCCTCCATCTTGGCCGGAAGTCTCTCTTTTTTTCTTGATGATCCTAGCTAAAGGCTTGTCAATTTTGTTTATCTTTTCAAAGAAGCAGCTCCTAGTTTTATTGATCTTTTGAATTGTTTGTTTAGCCTCTATGTCATTTAATTCTACTCTGATCTTGATGATTTCCTTCCTTCTACTCTGGGCTTTGTTTGTTATTGTTCTTCTAGTTCTTGTAGCTGTAGGATTAGATTTTTATTTGAGATTCTTCTATTCATTTAAGGTTGACCTGTATTGCTATTAACTTTCCTCTCAGGACTGCTTTCACTGTATCCCATAGGTTTTGGATTGTTGTGTGTTCATTATCCTTTGTTTCCAGCAACTTTTTTGATTTCTTCCTTGATGTCATTGTTAACCCATTCACTATTTATAGCATGTTATTCATTTTCCATGAGTTTGAGTGTTTTTGAGTTTTTTCCTTAAGGTTGATTTGCAGTTTCAAGGCGTTGTGATTTGAGAAGATGCTTGTTATAATTTCAGTTTAATTGAATTTGTTGAGGCTTGTTTCGTGTCCTACCGTGTGGTCTATTTTTGAGAATGTTCCATGTGCACTTGAAAAGAATGTATGTTTTACTTCTTTGGGGTGAAAAGTTCTATATATACAACTTAGTCCTTTTGATCTAGCGTATTGTTCAATGTCTCAATATCCTTTGTGTTTCTTTGCTTCGAAGATCTGTCCATTGTTGACAATTGTGTGTTAAAGTCCCCTACTATGAATGTGTTACTGTCTATCCTTCCTTAACTCTTTCAAAAATGTCCTTACATTTTTGGGTGCTGCTATATTGGGTGCATATATGTTTACAAGGATTATATCATCTTGGTGGATTTTTCCCTTAAGTATTATGAAATGTCCGTCTTTGTCTCTTTTTATGGCCTTTGCTGTGAAATCTGTTTAGTCTGATATAAGTATTATCACCCCAGCTTTTTTTCACGTCCATTTGTTTGAAATATTTTTTTCCATTCCTTCACTTTCAGTTGGTATAGATCTTTTGTTCTGAGGTGGGTCTCTTCTAGATAGCATATATGTGGATCATGCTTTCTAATCCATTCAGCTACCCTATGTCTTTTGATTGGTGCATTTAATCCATTTACATTTAAGGTTATTATTGATAGGTAATTATTCATTGTCATTTTTCCCCTTTGTACTTGTGTTCCCTCTGTATCTGTTTCTTTATCTTCTTAAAGCAGACCCTTTTGCATCTCTTGCAATGTTGGTTTGGTGGAGATGTATTCTTTTAGCCTTCTTTTGTTTGGGAAACTCCTTATTTCACCTTCCATTTTGAAAGAGAGCCTTGCTGGGTAGAGTATTCTTGGTTGTGGGCCTTTGTTTTTCATTGCTTGGAGTATTTTTTGGTATTCCCTTCTGGCTTGTAGTGTTTCAGTTTAGAAATTTGATGACAGCCTTATTGGAGCTCCCTTGTATATTATTACCTCTTTCTCTCTTGCTGCTTTTAGGATTCTCTCTTTGTCTTTGAGTTTTGACCTTTTAATTATGATGTGTCGTGGAGTGGCCTGTTCGCGTTCATCTTAATTGGGACCCTCTGTGCTTCCTGGACTTGCATAACTTTTTCTCTCATCAAGTTAGGAAAATTTCCTGTCATTACTTTTTCAATCAGGTTTTCTAACCCTTGCTCCTGTTCTTTTCCTTCTGGTGTATCTATGATATGGATGTTACTATGTTTCATGTTGTCCTGCAGCTCTCTTAAAACCTCTTCATTCTTCTTCAGTCCTTTTTTGTTTTGTTGCACCGTCTGGGAATTTTTTTCTCTGTTATCCTCCAGCTCGCTGATCTGATTTTCTGCTTCCTCTAGTCTGCTCTTAACTCCTTCTATTGTGTTCTTCAATTCAGAAATTGTATTCTCCATTTCCTCCTGGCTCTTATTGATAGCTTCTTTGACCTTTTTCGTACTGGTGTATTTCTCAGTAAGTTCCTTGTAGTTTCTCTGGAATTCTTTGTAGTTTTCTTTGAACTCGCTGAGCTCATTGAGGTTCCCTATAATCCATGTTTTGAATTCCATGTCTGACAGTTTGCTTTCCTCTATTTCATTTAGTACTTTTTCTGGGGATTCTTCCTTTCCTTTCGATTGGGGGGGGGTGTTTGTGTCTCTGTCTCCCCATTTTTGTGACTCTTCTTGTTTGTTACTGCTTTTTAGATTATTCTGCACTTCCTGGATCTGCCCTTGGTGGCGTCAGATCATTTATCACTCTGTCATGTATCAGTCAGCTTGTTGGAGACTACCAGAGATCTACAACATTTGTCTGTTGCCTTTAGTTTTTTAAAAAATTATTTATTTATTTATTTGTTTATTTTTCAAGAGAGGGAAATGGAGAAAGAGAGGGAGAGAAACATCACTGTGTGGTTATCTCTCACTCACGTCCCCAACTGGGGACCTGACGTGCAACCTAGTCATGTGCCCTGGCTGGGAATCGAACCAGCGACACTTGGCTCACAGGCCGATGCTCAATCCATGAGCCACAGCAGCCAGGGTGCCTTTAGTTTTTAATCTAATCAATTTATGATCAGCCATCAGGCTTAAGCACGGAGTGTGGGGCAGCTTAATTCCTGTAGACGGTGCTTTTGCTTCCCCTCAGGCTGACGCCACTTGGAGGGGAATGGTCTGCCTGCAGTGTGGGGATGAGTCAGCACTGGGACCCGGTCGACTGCTCCCTCAGTTCTCCCCTCAAATCCACTGCCCCATATTCTCCCCAAGTGTCTCTAGTCCTCTCTGCCCTCCCTCTGCTTGAACCCAGATTAAGTGGGTGCCAAAATATTTTCGTACGTGATCCGCTTAAGAGCTCTTTGTCTCCAGCTGCTTCTCTCAGGGCAGCAAAAAACCCTGTGGCTTTTTGCTTTTCACGGCTGGATGCTATTTTACTTTCTGTTCTATTGCTGTACACTGGGAAGCCCAGCTGGGGGTTTAGACCCCACCCTTCTCAGGGGGAACCTCCAGCAGTTCAGCTGTTTTTGTCAGTCCCTTCAGCTGCCACCCATGAGATCCCAGCCAGCTCTTTCGTGTCTCTGCGCTTCCTACCAGTCACATTGTGATGAAGTGACCTTTTCTGTCTCTCTGTGGTTATAAGACTTCTGTCCAGCTAGTGTTCAGTTGGTTATTCCAGATGATTCCTTCACAATTAAGTCGTAATTCCAGATTGGTCCTGGAAGGAGGTTAGTGTAGCTTCCACTTACTCCTCTGCCATCTTGAATCCCCCCAAGAAGCCACATTTTTTAATTGACAACTCAGTCACTACATACATTCAGTATTGCAATTATAAGTGGGTTGACAATTATATTATTACAAACTAATGAGCATAAAGCTACTGCTCTTAAATTTTGGTGCATTTTGTGACAGGAACTTTAGTAAATATGACAAACATCAAGGAACTCAGCAACTTCAATTCATGAGACTTGACTTTCAAAAAAAAGCCATGTCACAGCCTGGTCAGTTAGCTGGGTTGATTAGAGCATTGGCCTGATATGCCAAAGTTGTGGATTCGATCTCCAGCCAGGGCACATTATAAGAGGCAAACAATGAATGCATAAATAATGGAACTACAGATTTATGTATATCTCTCTTTCCTCTCTCCCTAAAATTAGTAAATAAAAATGAAAATAAATGTAAGCATGTCATCTCATAAAATAATATGTCAAACCCAGGAAATGAAATAATTAAATTACAAAAGGAAGACTGTTAAAAAGAAAAATTGTTGATAAAAATATTAGATTTAAAAGTTTTAGCAGTTGGACTTAGGATCCAGAAAGTGTATGCATATTGGAAATACCCCTATTTTCTGCTTTACTGCTATATACTACTACATTCCAAAAGGGTCTTTCTGGGTTGCTACAAAGTCTTACCTGCTTTTATAAATCACTGCTTCATACTTCAAAAAAAAAAACAACGTGGTAATTCACATAAAGAGGTTTTAAAATAAGATTTTTCTCATTCAAAATAAAATAAAAATATGCTCTCCATCAAATTACACAGAAATGTTATCAAAATGTCAATCAGATAGAGAAACCAGACTCCCCATTTATCTTCACTACCTGGTGTGGTGTGTCACCTCCATGGAAGGGGAGATCAATGTGTGGGTGGACACAAGCCCTTATCCTTTCCTTGGGCTTTGCTTCCTCGGGTAGAATTGAGGTGGTGGGCTAGATGGCTTGTAAGAGATTTTCAGATAAAAGGATCTAAGTAAGCTTGAGATCCCACCTTGAGGAGATATTTAGAGTGACAGAAGAAATGGATGAAAAATGTTGGGCAAAGTACTTCTCACCTTTTGAGGCCATCACTCAAAACTATTCAGGCCCTGGCCAGGGGGCTCAGTTGGTTGGAGCATCATTCCATGCACTAAAAGGTTGCAGGTTCGCTATCCAGTCAGGGCATATATCTAGGTTGTGGGTTTGATCCCTGGTTGGCGTGTGTACGGAGGCAACTGATTGATGTTTCTCTCTGTCTCTCACACCCTCCCTTCATCTCTTTCTTTCTAAAATCAATAAACACATCCTTGGATGAGGATGGAAAAAAAAAATTCTGCATTGCAGTTCAAGGAAATCTTTGATACTTTCATCTAATGACTGATACTACTGAAGGGTGAGCAAATGAGGCATCTGACAATGAAATTTTGGATAAAAAGGTAGAAAGGCCATGCCAAGTTTGGGTGGAAAAACAGTGCACCACCATGTCAACCCAGCAGTTAGGACTTTTACCTCTGATTTTAAGAGCCATCAATCTGACCTGGAGAGATGCACGTTCAAGCCACTCTACAGAGCTCAGGATGAGGAGGGACTCCCCCAAAACCTGGAATTTATTTATAAAAATTTGTGTATTTATTCTTACATATTTAAACTTCAGTCACCTTCAAAGTACTGTCCATTTGATGCAATACACCTATTGAGACTTTTTTTCCCACTGCTCAAAACAGTTTTTGAACTCATCAACTTTGATGCTTTTTAGTGCTTCTGCCATTTTTTGTTTTACCTCTTCCACATGGCAAAATGTTTCCTTTTGAGGACTTTTTTCATCCAAGAAAACGAACAAGTCATTTGGGGCAAGATCAGGTGAAGGGTGGAGCATGGGGGTCATGCCGTTTTTGGTCAAAAACTACTGAACACTCATTGCAGTGTGGACAGGTGTGCTCATGTTAAATCACTCATCATGAAATGGGCAAACATGTTGAGTCTTAAAAAAAATTTGCTGAAGCCAAACGCAGCCTCTCACAACAATGCCAGCTGGTACACTGATACAGATGTGTTTCTAGAACACTCACCTAGAGGGGGAAAGCCTGTGCTACAAGGGACCGACACTCCAGAAGGTAATTCTGTTTTATTTTGGGTCCCTTTTTGTAAAGTGCACACTTATTAAGAATGTGTTTCCTGAAATGCTTTTAGGCAGAAACTATAAACCAGAAGCACCTGACAGTTACATGATTTCTTCAGTAAGCTCAGGTTTTTTACAGGCTTTCCTGAAGTCAGAGTAGTCCTGAGGAGTCAATTATCAAAGCTTTCTTACAGCTACATGTTCCTTTGATGTCTGGGTTATTTAACACAAACTCACTAGATAACTTGTCATCAACATAGCCCATTTCTGTACCTAAAAGTGTTAGCTGTGCTTTCTTTTTAATGAAAACTTTGACTCCATCTTGAACAACTTCATCTCAATCTTTTGTCTTCATATGTTCTAGAGTGTAAGAAAGGCTATTACAACCCCTGGTTTGGAACCAACTTTCATACCTTTGTGTTCAGGCTTATCTTTTAAGAATTATTTTATCCTGTTTATTGCTCAAGGTTTGAGTGTGAGGATGGCCTGATGGGCTGCAGCTTCCTCTTGCTCACATCCCAGACAGTGGCCTGGACAAATGAAGCCACCATCTTTGCCCTCCTGGTACCCTGGTGTCTTAGGTTGGAGCTTGGCCACCACTGCGTCTGTCCATGGACACAGGGGTGCATTGATGTTCATTGAGTTTTTAGTTTAAGTGACTATATTTTTTAATGCTAGAATTTTTTGATTCCTTTTTTATATCTGTTCATTTTAAGGCACCCCATCCTTATGTTTATAAGTATAGCTAATTTATAGTAAATAATAGATTATCAAGAGCTTTAGATTAGCAGTCCCCAACCATTTGGGACCAGGGACCAGTTTCGTGGAAGACAGTTTTTCCATGGACTGGGGCTGGGGGGATGGTTTTGGGATGAGTTAAGCAAATTACATTCAAGCTCACCTCCTGCTGTGGGGCCCAGTTAATAACAGGCCCTGACTGGTTCCTGTCCATGACCTTGAGGTTGGGGACCCTGTTTTAGATAACAGCATTAATTTTGCTTTTATGTTGTATCATTTGCTTCTGCCTCATAGTAGATTATATTTTTCGTATCCTGAAATTTTGGATGTAATCTCAGTAGAAATACTGTGAGGCCTGGGTCAAGGAGATACTGTACTTTTTTGTTTGTTTCTGCCAAGTGCCTTTTGGAGAGCAGGTAAATGAAAAACAAGTTTTAGAATATCCATATAATGAGATCCTACTTAGCAATAAAAAACACTGAGTTATTGATACATGCACCAACATGGTTGAATCTCAAAAGTATTATTCCAAATGAAAGAAGTCAAATAACAATACATACAGTATGATTCTGTTTATGTAACATTATATAAAAGACAAAACTATAGCGATAAGCCAATAGAAGAATGCATGAAAGGAGTGGTGACTGATTGCAAAGATTAGAGGGAATTCCTGGGTGATGGAAATGTTCTATATGTTAACTTTGGTGGTAGGTATACAATTATATACACTTTCAAAAGCAATCAAATTGTACACTTAAAATTATACCTCAGTAAAGGTGATTAAAACAAGCAAAACTTATCCATGATAACAGAAGTCAGAATAATAATTTGCCCTACAGGAGATGTGCTAACTGTAAGGGAACATAAAGGCTCCTTTTAGGGTATGGAAGTGTTCTGTCTTGATGTGGATGTAACCTGGGTGTATCCAAAGTTAAAATTCATAGTACACCTAAGGCTCGTGCATTCTATGTATTATATACCACAATAATAAAATACAAAAGGAAAGTATTCTGTAGAAGTTTAGAATGTAAGGTTGATAAAGTCTTGAAGAAAGTAGAGCAAAAGGATAAAGAGATGGAAAACAGGAGAGAAAAGATAAGGAAATTAGAGGGCCAAGCGAGGTAGTCCAATGTCTGAATATAAAATGTTCCAGAAAGAGAAAACAGAAAAAATGGAAGGAAATCACCAATTAAATAATTCAGAAATTTTCCTAAAACTGAAAGACATTAATTCCTAGATTGAAAGAGTTTCAACAGACCCTTTTCAAAGCACATCTTCACCAATTTTGGGGGATATGTACTTTTTAATTGAATTTATTGGGTTTCATTGGTTTGCAAAACCATACTTGTTTCAAGGGTACACAACTCAATAAAACATCATCTGGTCCTGGCTGGGTGGCTGAGTTGGTTGGAATGTCATTCATTCCGTGCACCAAAATGTTGTAGGTTTAATTCCTGGTCACGGCGTGTACCTAAGTGTACTGTGTAGTGGAGGCAACTAATCAAGGTTTCTCTCTCAAAACAATGCTTCTGTCTCTCGCCCTTCTCTCTCTAAAATCAGTAAATATATCCTCTGGTAAGGATTTAAGAAAAAGCAACACATCATCTGCACACTACATTATACACCCATCACCCCAAGCAAAGTCTCTACCTCTCTATTTCCCCTCACCCCCACCCCTCTTTCCCACTGGCTATCACCACACTGTTGTCTGTGTCTATGTGTTAATACATATGTTTTTTTGTTAATCCTTTCACCTTCTTTCATCCAGTTCTCCAATCTATTCTCCTTTGACAGCTGTCAGTCTGATCCATGTGTCCATGCCTCTGTTTCTATTTTGTTAGTTAATTTTGTTCATTAGATTCCACATATAAATGGAATCATACAGTATTTGTCTTTCTCTTACTGGCTTATTTCACTTAGCATAACAATCTCCAGGTCCATTTATGTTGTCGCAAAAGGTAAGATTTCCTCCCTTTTTTATGGTCCAATAGTATTCCATTGTGTAAATGTACCATAGCTTTTTTTTTATCCACTCATCTACTTATGGGCGCTTGGGCTGTTGCAAGATCTTGGCTATTGTAAATAATGCTGCAATGAACACAGAGATGCATATATTCTCTTTTTTTTAAAGTGTATTTTATTGATTATGCTATTATGGTTGTCCCAAAATTTTTTCCCCCTTTGACCCCTCTGCCTGGTATCACCTTCCCTCCAGCAATCTCCCCACTCCTTAGTTCCTATCCTTGGGTTGTGCATTTAAGTTCTTTGGCTTCTCCATTTTCTTTACTATTCTTAATATCCCCCTGTCTATTTTGTACCTACCAATCATGCTTCTTAATCCCTGTATCTTTTCTCCCATTCTTCCCCTTCCCTCTCCCCACTGATAACCCTCCATATGACCTCCATATCTATAATTCTGTTCCTGTTCTAATTGTTTGCTTAGTTTGTTTCTATTTTTGTTTTTTAGATGCAGTTGTTGATAGTTGTTTGTTGTCATTTTACTGTTCATAATTTTTGATCTTCTTTTTCTTAAGTAAGTCCCTTTAACATTTCATGAAATAATGCCTTGGTGATGATGAATTTCTTCAGCTTTGCCTTGTCTGGGAAGCACTTTATCTGCCCTCCCATTCTGAATGATGGCTTTGCTAGATAGAGTAATCTTGGTTGTAGGTCATTGCTTTTCACTAATTTGAATCCTTCTTGCCTGCAAAGTTTCTTTTGAGAAATCAGCTGATAGTCTTATGGGAACTCCTTTATGGGTAACTCTCTTCTTTTCTCTTGCTGCTTCTAAGATTCTCTCTTTATCTTTAACCTTTGACATTTTAATTATGATGTGTTTTGGTGTGGTCCTTTTTGGGTCCAACTTGTTTTGGACTCTCTGTGCTTCCTGGAGTTGTATGTCTATTTCCTTCCCCAAATTAGGGAAGTTTTTCTTTTTCTTCATTATTTTTTCAAATAAGTTTTCAATTTCTATTAGGTTGTCCAGCTGAGATGGAGGTGTAGATAGACACACATTGCCTCCTCACATAAGCATAAGAATAACAACTACCTCAAAACAAAAAACAACTAGAACTGCCAGAAAATTGAACTGTATAGAAGCCTGGCAATCAAAGATTTAAAGAAGAAACACTTACTTTTTGGGTAGGATGGGTGGACCCAGGGAGCTGGGTGGAGAGGACAGGGTGTGGCAGACATGAGGCAGTGGCAAGGCAGTGGCTATGGTCCACGGAACTAGTGGTCCTGAATTCATGTGTGTTGGATAAAAGTCAGAAGGGACACTAGAAGGGGAGCGAACTCAGCCCCAGGCTAGACTGCACACAGCTCATGGTTCCAGTGCCATAGCTTCTGGTTGTGAAAACCAGTGGGGTTTGGGGAAGTGGAAGAAACTGCCCCTCTCTCAGAAGAGTCGAGAGGGTCCCTATGGTTCTAGATTGTACAGAAGACCACCCACTATGGGAACCATCGCCAGGGTAATAGCTAGAGGGGCACCAGTTGCCTACAGGAAGTGGGTGAAGTGACTAGAAAAGGTGTGAGTGCCGAGCAAGTGGCATTGTTCCCTCTCTGACCTCTCCCCTACATACAGCACCTCAAAGCGGTGAAATGGGTCTCCCTGCACTGACAAATACCTAAGGCTCCGCCCCTTACAATATAACAGGTACAACAGCTCTACCTAATCGTCGTCGTCGGCAGCCGTCCGTCTCGAGAGACGATAGTGTAGCTTCTTAAGAGTCTATCTGCACCGCCGAGAATGGCTGTGCAGTCCGACTCGGGAGTGACACGGTATCTGTCTCCTCCCGTGTTGAATCGACATCTTGCGATGACGCTGGAGTGTCCTCTCCAGTGAAGCTGAAGCTACAGAGCCTGGACAGGGTGATATGGAGGGTATGCTGTTGCCCATGCAGCAGACCCCCCCCTCTCTTCGCAGCTGAAGGATCCAAGGGAAAGACGGAGTCAATACAGCTTGGCTTCAGGTGCGCCGCAGGAGTTGCCGGTGTTGACTACAACGTCAAACCGCCTTAGGGACTCCGGCTCCGGATTTTCTGTCGGGGTTTACTCCCTTAGCCTTTCCCCTGAAGAGGTATGCCGCAAGGCAGCGGAGGTTTTTTGGAATCAGAGTTTTCCTTCTCTGATGTGCCCTGACTGGAAGATCGAACCAGCGACACTTAGCTCGCAGGCCGACGCTCAATCCACTGAGCCAAACCACAGAAGGAAACACAGGGAGCCTGTCAAATTGCGGAGACAAAGAAGTATGGCCCAAATGAAAGAAAAAATCAGCACTCCAGAAAGAGGACTAAGCAAAAAGGTGATAGCCAACCTATCAGATGCAGAGTTCAAAATACTGGTGATAAGGATGCTCAGAAATGATTGAGTATGGCCACAAAATAAAGGAAGAAATGAAGGTTATACAAAGTGAAAGAAAAATATATAATGAACCTACAGTGATGGGAAGGAAGCTGGGATTCAAATCAACTATTTGGAACATAAGGAAAAAATAAGCATTCAACCAGACAAAATGAAGAAACAATTCAAAAAAAAAAATGAGTTTAAGAAGACTCTGGGACATCTTCAAAAGTGCCAACATCCAGGGATGCCAGAAGGAAAAGAAGAAGAGCGAGAAATTGAAAACCTATTTGAAAAAATAATAGAGGAAATAGACATCCAAGCTGTTTTATGTAGGTAGGTTTCTATGCAGTCAAAAGTTAAAGCAAAGAAGTGAGATCTTCATTCCCCCTCCCTGCTCTGACTAGATAGGTAGTACATGTATTTCCTGAGCTCAAACTACAGTTTTAGCAGCATTTTTTCAGACTTTGATACAAGTGCAAACAAAGGATATTTTCATATTAAAAAATCTGTTTAACAGTGCAGATGTGGCACTTCCTCCTCACCTTCAGTTAAAAGAGATTACTCTGCAATGTAATGCCATGCAAAAGACGATATCAAGAGAAGAGTAAATTCTTTAAATGCCTTCCATTCAATGACTATGCTAAATGAAATTGTATGCTCGTGATTTGATATCCATATGTGATGGTACCTATCTGGATAAAAAGACATTTTCAAATATGAAATACATAAAACCTTATTAAAAGTCAGCATTAAGGTGTGAATATTTACATTTGATTTTGATGGTAGGGAACAGTAACTTTGAATCCCATCGCTATGTGAAATATTTATCCTCCCCACAAAAGTTTTAATTTTTATTAGGAGACCTGTTTTACAAAAAGTTTTGCTCAACTATTATTGAAACCGGAAAAGCCAGTGTTTGTGCTGTCTATTATCTACCAGACCCAATATGCAGAGACAGGGGTTGAATCTTTGTGGGCGCTTTATTCAGATGGTTGACAATCTGAGAAGATAGCAGGTTTGTACCCTAACAGACTGTCTTAAATTTCATTATAAAGGGACCCTTTTTATAAGGAGAAGAAAAATGTAGGTAAGGGGTTTGGAATTGAGGGGAAAAGTTAATCAGATAAAAGCTGCATCATTCTTTCATCTATATCCTGGGTGGTGGTCCTTGTGCCCTGGGGTGTGGTCTTTATGTCCTGGGCAGTGGGTTGTCTCACCCTGGAGCACAATGGCTCAGATACCACCTTGGTTGCTTGCAGTCCTCCTGAGGCACACAGGTGGAACAGCTTATGGTTACCTGAGTCAAGGTGGGTCATACCTCCAGTTCCTGAAACAATAGCTTTTCAAGTTCATTGATTACTAAGCTTATTAGCTGCTACCTGAAACTAAAATTTTTCAACACTTTAGTCCCCCATCATTATCACTATAACATTTTGAATTTCAATAAAAATTGTGGAAAATTTTGTATCATTATGTAACTAATTAATTAGTATCCTCAATATTGCCCTCCCATCCTCAAAACCTAAAATATTTGGTCTGGTCCTTTACAGAAAAAGTTTGCTGACTCCTGCCTAACATCAAAGTATTTTTATTTTGTACAGCTGTGTACTTGCGCATATTAGCAGAATTAATGTTTAGTCTCACAGTACCTTCAAAAGAAAATAATATATGGAACAGCTATGTTTCTACTGGATTTATTAATTGCAGATTACTCACTGTAGAAAGACCTTATTGCTTTGTGTTAATATTCTAATTTGAGGAAGAGGTTTTCCATGATTGTTCTATATTCTGTGATAGATCTATGGAGTGTTGGGATTTCTTACTGTCTAAAAATAGTGTACAATTTGCTGCAGTGCTATTCTCAAGTAGTATAGATGCTGCTTCAATGAACCTATGCTGGGAGAAGGGGCAAATATAACATGCCAAAACACATAAAGGAAACAGCTTTATTTCTAAGAATGTTCTGGAGTCACTTAAAATGCCTAGAACTGGATGTGGTTAACTTTGAGGAAAAGTTTAGAGCCTATGAAGAATAGATAAGAGACAGAGAAGAGCCAAGCTATCCACACCAAACTGATTCCCTTGAGAAGGTATAGAAAAATACTCTTTGGTTTACTGTTCCAGGAAATGAGAACAGGGCATCAGTAAATGAATGGATGAAAAAACTGTGGTACATTTACATAATGGAATACTATGCAGCAGGAAGAAAGAAGGAACTCCTACCCTTTGCAACAGCATGCACAGAAATGGAGAGCAGTATGCTAAATGAAATAAGCCACCTGTAAGTGGAACCTAATGAACAAAATGAACAAGTGAGCAAAATAGAACCAGAGACATGGAAATAAGGAACAAACTGACAGTGACCAGAGGGGAGGGAGGAGAGTGATAACAGGGGAAAGAAGGGGAAGGGTCTAGTCAAGGAACAAGTATAAAGGTTCCATGGACATGGACAACAGGGTGGGGATTGACTGGGAGCAAGGTTGGCGGTAGGGAAGAGCAACGGGGTGGGTGGGGGGGAACTGGGACAAATGTAATTGAACAACAATAAAATAATATATATAAAAAAAGAATAAGGCAATTTGGACTTCTTCCTAGGGTGTCATTCTTCTGTATCTCTCGACTTTGTACTCTTTGTAGTCTTGGGTGAAAAGTCTGGGATGATTCTGGGAAATGTTTGAAAAGCCAGAATGATGGGCTGGTGGGCTGTGGTACAAACCAGAGGTTCAGATGATGGTCTTCTAGCATCTTGTAGTATGGAAAAGATTAGTGGTAGTTGTTTGTACAGACAAAAAGCTGTAGAGAATGACAGGATCATGAGTGATTACAGTTGAGGAACAGAAAGGGCTGAGGTAGTTTAATTCACAGAATTTTACTTAGATATCTTTTATGACACATTAAATGCATATAAATTATGCATGGACAACTATAGAGCTGCTCCTTTAAAATGTCTTTCTTCAGTATGACTTTTTGTTCTTGGGCCATATAGTTTTAGTGAGAATTGATTTCTGCGGTTTTAATTGACGTCCATGGAAAATATGTGATATTCATATATTTCTACATTGTCAAGGGTAAATTGAAAGAAATAAAGCCAGATCATCTTCATGTTATTGCAGCTTGTAGTCATTATAAATGAGCAAGAAAACCAATACCTGTAACATGAATCAGTAGCTCAGATCTGTGTAATTTCTCATTATCTCCTTGGGTGTTCTTTTGTGATTTCCTTTGTGCTGCCAGAATTAGAAATTTTGTTCAATATTGTAAGATGCATTCAGATAATCTGAAGAAGAGAACCATCTTGACTTTCCAAGTAGTTTTAAGCTGATATTTTAAAGAATAATAAAACATTTTAAAGTTGGTGCTGAAAACCTAATAAAAAGTCATTATATTTAATGTTTAGGTCTCTGAAAGAAGATGAACTTGGCTGAGATTTGTGACAATGCAAAGAAAGGAAGAGAATATGCACTTCTTGGAAATTATGACTCATCAATGGTATATTACCAAGGGGTGATCCAGCAGATACACAGACATTGCCAGTCAGTCAGAGACCCGGCTATCAAAGGCAAATGGCAACAGGTAAGGTCACATTATTCAGTGAGTCAGGGCAGTAGTGTGTTGTATTTGAAAGATTAGAGCTTGAGATGTTGTAAATAGTTCTTATATGTCTGAATACCGAGATAAATTTAAAATATACTCTGAATAATTTTTTTGTCTTGCCCACTTAATATTTTATGTATTTTTGATAATTTCATGAGACATAACTTCAAAGATACTGAGTTGGCCAAAAAGTCTGTTTAGTTTATTATGTAAAATAAAAGACATTTTTTTATTTTCACCAGTAACTTTATTAATTTGGATTATTTTGAGTATGTTGACTACTGCATGGTATAACATTGATTGTTCTCAATTAATGTCTTGATTATATCACTTTCAAATTCAGCTGGTCTACCCGACCATGGAACATCATCCAATGAGAAATCTCCAGCATGAAACTTCCCAAAACCACTTTTGACACATTCAATCAGTCACAGCACCTTCTCCATACACTGCACAAATCTTTTTTTGTATTTCATTTGCATTTTTACTTTACTTGAAATAATAAAGCATGATATACTAAAAGTGTTGTTTTCTTATATCTTCAGTATTAAAATGGCTGCACAAAAATTCACCAATTTTGATAAGTTTTTTTTTTAATGCATGCTAATATGACAGCTGTCACAATACAATCTAACAAAATTGTTTTGAATGAAGTTAAAGAAAGCTGAGCACTACTAGAGCCATCTTACAGAAGAAAACCAAATGAACTTTTTTGGCCAGCCCAATGTAATTCTAACTGAATCTACTTATCTACTTTAATTTTTAAAAATTTTCATGATCAGTTGCCTAATTGTGAGTGCAAATTTTTGAAATAAGATATTACTTGCCCTTTTTCCTTTCAATTTAACGTGTAGTTTTGATCCATTTCATGAAACTTTCCTTTAAGGAAGTTTCCTCTTTGCCCTGGTCAGGTGGCTCTCAGTTGGTTGGAATATCATCCCATACACCAAAAGGTTGCAGGTTTGATTCCTGGTCAGGAATATACCTAGGTTACGGGTTCGATGCCCATTTGGGGCAGGTATGTGAGGCAACTGACTGATGTTTCTTTCACATTGATGTTTCTTTCTCTCTCTCCCTACCTCAGCCCTTCCTCTCTCTAAAATTAATAAAACATATCTGTGGGTGAGGACAAAAAACGTTTCCTCTTCTTTTGAAAGACTTCTTACAAATACAGAGGAGTCAGTAATCTAATAAAAAAACACTAATATATTTGCTGTCTCTTGACTACACAACTTGATTATATAATAGGACAGTTAATAAAAACATGAATTATAATTTCCCTTCTTAATCTGAAAACTTAAAATTCTTTTAAAGTTAATAGTACAATGTCAAGCATTTCTTTGAAGTTTCCATTTTATGTACTAATTAATGCCCTTTAAGTGTTTTTTCTAATTTTTCCACTAGTCAGAAATTGATGTTTACTAAATTTTCAGGTATATTTGGCTTATTTTTCAACTTAGGTGTTACCACATTATGTTGAGTGAGAACAAAATACTTGCTCTTACTCAAGTTGAAATTTTTAGTTGTTTTCTTCTGTCCTGCATACTAGCCACAGATAGGAGTGGTTTACTAATCTAGCATGGAAATATTTTTGATATGTTCTTAATTGTGTTAAATAGTTGCCATTTCTATTCAGATATTTCTACTATATTTCTATCAGTTTCTAAAATTTCATTTCTCCAAGTATATCATATAATTGTACCTGTGAGCAGTTGAATTTTGCCTAGGTTTTTCTTTGGTTCTTCATCTCCATTTATATTCTCCTTTCTATATATTATTCAAGATAACGTTAAGGGGAAATTTCTTATGCTCTGCTAAATGTGCTTTCTGATTAAAAAAATAGAATTGTTAAACTGAATTTATAAATGTAATTTTCAATCTATTACCTATTTGCCTTTGAAAATTAGTTTGGGCTTAGAGTTTCAAAACACAAGAATTTCCACATAGTAGGTGCTCAATGATGTTTTTTAAGTATAGGAATAATCTTGTTTTTGAGTTCAAAATAAAGTTTACCCAGGACTTGAAAGAATATAACAAGGCCAAAATAATTCAGATTTTAGGTGAAGGGGAATTTAAATAAAAATTAGAAGTGGGTAATTCATAGTTTTTTACCACCTCAGGCTTTCAGATATTCATGACAGGCAGGCATTTTATATTTAGTGATATTGGGGACAGGAAATGCTGATCAAAATTTTGGCTGATAATTTTTTTGGAGGCCATTACCAAGTATGTTAAAAGGGTTTAGCATTAACATTATAGATTTCTGGGGTTGGCTAACTTATTACTGACTTCATTGCTTGTTTTAAATTGTGTTCATGGTCATTACATTTCTTGATAAAGTTCCATTATGAAAGACATATAACTACTTCCCTTATGAAAAGGTATTTAATTATGTCTTTTTTCAAATCAATTCCTGTACTGTCTTCCTGTCTATATCACTTTAAATACTTCCTCATTTTTGAATATGTTTTAATGACTCATTTTGCATACTTTGAAAAACATTAAGAAAACTTGCATTCCATAGTAATTTATTATTTGCAATACATAAACTATAAAAATTTTTTGTATAAAGGCCACGTATATATTTTTAAGGTTCGGCAGGAGTTGTTGGAAGAATATGAACAAGTTAAAAGTATTGTCAACACTTTGGAAAGTTTTAAAATGGACAAGCCCCCAGATTTTCCTGTGTCCTGTCAAGATGAACCATATAGAGATCCTGCTGTTTGGCCGCCCCCTGTACCTGCAGAGCACAGGTAAATGGGACTTCATGTTCCTTTTAGGTACTTCTGTAGCTAATTAGTATTAAGAGTGAAAAGAGTGAAGCTAATTTGAACAAAGGATTAAAATATTTGGGGGGAGGGCATGTAAATATAATATCTATAGTTTTCACACCTATAGGTTTACTGAGTTTGTATTTGATGAAGAATAGAAGTCAATCACTTGCTTTTAGAATGTTTTATTACTGTACTTATAATAATAGAAGTCTACTAGTCCTAAAATTGATCTATTAAGTGAGGTCTTTTATTTATTTCCTTTTTTAGTTTCCTTTTTAATAGTTAATTTTTTATTGCATTTTTCCATTACCATTAATCCTCCCATGTTCTCTTTCACCTCCACCCACCGTCCTCCCCCTCCACAATCAGCACACTGTTGTCCGTGTCCATGAGTTTTTTTCTTTTTTGTTTGATCCCGCCACCTCCCCAATCCCCTGCCAGAGTTGTCAGACTGCTCTCTACTATGAGTCTGTCTCTATTTTGTTTGCTAGTTTAGTTTGTTAGTTAGATTCCACATATGAGTGAAATCATATGGCACTTTCTTCTTCTAGCTTATTTCACTTAGCATAATAATCTCCAGGTCCATCCATGCTGTTGCAAAGGGTAAAATTTTCTTTTTTACGGGTGAGTTGTATTCCATTGTGTAAATGTACCATAGATGTTTTATTCACTCATCTACTGATGGACACTTGTGCTGCTTCCAAATCTTGGCAATTGTAAATAATGCTGCAATGAACATAAGGGTGCATATGTTCTGTCGAATTAGCGTTTTGGGTTTCTTCGGATAAATTTCCAGAAGTGGAATTGCTAGGTCATAAGGCAATTCCATTTTTAATTTTTTGAGGTTAACTCCATATTGTTTTCCACAGTGGCTGCACCAGTCTGCATTCCCACTAGCAGTGCATGTGGGTTCTCTTTCCTCCACATCCTCGCCAACACTTGTTGTTTGTTGATTTATTAATGATAGCCATTCTGACTGTAAGATCTGAGTTTAAAGTCTACTTCTGACACCAGCTTGCTTTATAACCTTGAGCAGGTTATTTAATATCTCAAAATACTAACTTCACTATCTGTAAAACTGGGATCTCTACCTCATGAAGTTAATTAAGAGAATTTAATATCTAAGACAGTAACTGTCAAGTAATAAGTAATTAAAGTGCATGGTCAGTTTTGAAAGAAAGTACCAAAATGTTTTTTCCATATAAATAAGTGAATAACAATTAAAAAATGATGGCCTCATTCATAATATTCCTCAAGGAAATTTATTTTTTCCCCCTGAACAATCTACATAAATCCTATTTTCTGAACATTTGAATAACTGGCAGAAAGGATATGACTTTTTAAATGTCTAAGTCTCATAAGGTCGGCGATCATTTTTAGGGAAAGGATGATAACTAATGCCAAGTACTGTGCTGGGATTCGGAAACAGACACCATCCCTGTCCTCTTAAGCTTACGATCTTAAAGGAAAAATGGGTATGTGAGCCATTACTGAGGTAGAATGGACTGGATTTGGTGATGAATGGGATATAGAGAAAGAGAAAAATTGGAACAGATAATGACATTTCTAGACTAAGCTATTGAATAGGAATTGGAAATGAGAACCAGAGTTTAAGAGAGATTGAGATTAGCAGTTGTTATTTAGGAATCATCAGTAAGCAAGGAATTTTAAGAAAGAAAATCCAAGGTTATTCTTTATATGGTGGAGTAAGTTGTTTGCCTAATATGATTCACAGGTTGAAATCATACTCATTTTCTTAAAATTCTGGAATCATATTTCTTTTCAAAATCCTGTTTGTGGAGAATGGGATGGACTCTTATTTTTAGACTTTGGGTAGACTGTAGGTAGCAGTGCTGTTCCACCGCAATAACTGACATTTACTGAGTTTTTGACTGTGAACCAGGTACTGTGCTAATAAGCTCTTTACATGGTTTATTTCTTAATCGTCACAACCATCCTCTAAAATAGGTACTATTATTATCATCCCTATTTTTTTAGAAGACATTGTGGTTTAAAGATTCTAAGCAATTTTATCAAATTCTGTGTCTAGGTTATTAAGGTAGGATTGAGAATTGAAATGGATTTTAGCAACATGGAGCTCATTGGTAACCTTGATGAGGGTGGAATGGTGGAGGATAGCAGAGAGGAATTGAAAACAGTGAATATGTGCAAGTTTTTAATGAGTTCTGCTGAAAAGAGGAGTAGAGAAATTGAGTAGTAGTTGGGGAAGAGATTGTAGTCAAGAATCATTGTTTTGGAGGGAAAGAAATAACAGGATGTTTGTATGCTGATGAGAATGCTATAGAAAGACGGGGAACAGCCCTGGCCAGTTGGGTCACTTGGTGGGAGCATTATTTTGTGCACCAAGAGATTGTGGGTTTGATTTCCAGTCAAGGTAAATACCTAGGCTGTGGGTTCAATCCCTGGTCGGGGTGTATATGGGAGGCAACCAATTGATGTTTCTCACAACAATGTTTCTCTCCCTTTCCCTCACCCTTTCTCTCTTTGTAAAATCAATAAACATATTCCTGGGTGAGGATTTAAAGAGAAGAGGGGGAACTTTCGAAATGCATGGGAGAAAATGGACACTTATGGAGTGATGTCCTTGAATAGACAAGAGGGTATGGAACCTAGTGAACCAATGGAGAGTCCATGGACGGCTGACTCAGAGTAACAGGAGGGAAGGTGGTTAGTCATACAAGCATGGATGCAGAGAAGTAGGAAGACATGCAGATAAGCACTTGTGGAAAGTCTCTTCCGATTATTTCAATGAGGGAGAAAAAGCAAGATCGTCTGAGAGCATAAACAGAGGGTAGATGTTTCCCAGCATCTAGATTCTGATCTTAAATATGCCAAGAGCCAAAGTCATTCATTTGGCTGTTTTATTTCTTTTGTTTTCTCTAGGGAATATTTGTCTTATTTTATAGGACTCATTTGAAATCTTCATTTTGGAATTCTAGGTATTTATTACAGTAAATGCCTAAAAACTTGGTATTTTGTAATTTTTTTATGTTACAGAAAACACAACTGAAAGATAGGCATTTTAATTAATTACAAATAAACTAAAGAATGGGAACAAGACAGTGGTAAGTCAGCATGAGATCATAACACATTACTTTAAACTTTTTATTGAAAAAAACCCTTTGCCTTGCTGCACATCAGTCACTGTCATTTCCCTTCTTTATTCCTTTAATATCTGCTAAACTGTACACTGTTCCTCTATTGCCTTTCATTGCCCCTTTCCTTAATAGCTGGAAATCCCGGATCTCCATTCATTGCAGTATTGGGACTGAATTTTCGAAAATAACTTCCTGATTTAATAGTGGAATGCCTCTTCTCAAGACTGACTGCATTTAACTTTTGTAACATTTGATAATGTTTACCATCTTTTTTCTTTGGAACTCTCTTCTTACCGCTGCTGTGGTATTACACTATTCTGTTTTTCTCCTGCTTTTCTTTTTTTCTATGGCCTCTTCTCTTTGTCTTACCTCCTTGTCTTCGTTAGTTCTCAACCCACTGCTTTCTGAATTCAGTTCAGCTCAACATACCCAGCATCTACTATGTACAAGGCACTTTGGATGCAAAGAACAGGAGACTGGTTCCTGCCCTCCAGGAGCTCAGGTCCTACAAAAGCTGTTTCCTTTCCCAGAGCTGGATAATTAACCAGGCTTTGAGGTTCCCACCTTAACTCTGCCCCTTAGTGTCTGTGAGAACCAGCCATTCAACCTCTCCTTATTTTTCTCTTCTATAAATCATGAATCGGTACTACAATTACTTCATAGGGTTATTTTGAGAATTAAATGATTGGATTCAAGTAAATTGTAAAGAGCAGTCTGGCACATAGAAGTGCTCAAGAAATATTTGTAGTTTTTGTTACCTACTTCCCTGCCCCCTCACTCCTGCGCCACTTGATATTCAGATGCTAATGCCCTCACTTCATTTAGGTCTTTGTTCACATGTCACCTAGAGAGTTTTACCCTGACCACCTTGTTTAAAATATCTACCCCCTCACTTGTCATCACTCTATCCCTTTACTCTTCCTTATTTTCTTTATAGGTACTTACTGCTACCTAATATTATATAGTGTTCATTGTTTATAATTTCCACTATGCTATGAGGTCTGTAAGGTCAAGCCTTCGATTTTTCACTGCTGTTGCCTTAGCAAGAATAGTGCCTGACAGAGTGTAGGCACTCAATAAATGTTTGTTGAGTGAATGAATAAGTAAAATGCTTATTTAGACTTACCCATGTTTGCCAGTTGTTTTTGTTCACCATTCCTTGCATTTCCCTCTTTCTAGATTCAGTTTCTTCTTTGCTGAAGCATATCCTTTAATAGTTCTTACAAAGGTCTCTGTTAGTGGTAAACCTTCATTTTGGTCTGAAAATATCTTTATTTTCCTATTACTTTTAAATGATAGTTTAGTATAGAACACTAGATCAGGAGTTATTTATCTTCTGTGCCTTGAAGATGATAGTAGTAAGAGTATTATTTTGCATCTGGCTTACATTACACAGGGGAATAGTTTTTAACATAATTCCTGTTGAGTTCGATTTTTCAGTTGTTTTAGACTTAAGTAGGCATGCTGATTTCAAAACTGCAGTTAGTTTTCTTCTATCATGTCAAGTTTTTTTCTGTACAGCTTATCTTAATGCGACCACTTTAAGCTGGATCAAGCCTGGATCGAGGAAAGCACTAGTGCTCTCCTATTGGCTGAGAGCAAACCTCCCTCACATGGGGACGAGTTGGGGATGACACTGGAGACCAGCAACAGGTTCATCCTTGTCTAGGCTATTCAGTTACACATGAGACATGTGGTGAGAGGTTGTGTGCCGCTCTATATAGTGAATCGTATTCCAAAGTATAGCCCGAGTTCTTGTCTGTATATAAGGAGTTAGTAGAATTTAATTTTTTATTTACATATGTACTTATTTCCTTTCCTTCAGATCACGTCTGCCTCTGCTATTTCTCGTTGTAAGTGCGTAAACAACCCTGACTCGTTTCTTTATATCTGTGGCAGTTTCACCATTCCCAGTCAAAGGACAGACATCAGTGCATTTGTTGGGAAAGCCTATTTTGCATATTTTAAAGTAAAACTTTGTGATCAAGATAAGTCTTAGGCCCCTCACAAGGTGTGCAAGCAGTGTGTCGAGAGTTAACAGAGATGGACGAAGGGAACACGTGATAAAGTGCCATTTGGTGTACCTATGGTTTGGCGAGAGCCCAGAAATCATTCAAGTGACTGTTACTTTTGTATAGTGAAAACGTCAGGATATCACAAGAAAAAGAAATATAAAATAGAATATCCTAGTCTACCATCAGCTATACGCCCAGTGCCTCATTCAGCTGAAATCCCAGTGCCAGTTTTCACTAAACTACCCTCTTTCGAAAAACAGGAGTATGGTGAAGAACTAAGTAACAGCAGTGATGAAGATTTTGAAATTGAAGATGACTCAGTTTGTAAGGGATTTGATCAGCATGAGTTGAATGATGTGGCACGAGATTTGGGACTGTCCAAAAAGGCTTCAGAACTCCTAGCATCGAGAATGCATGAGAAGAACTTGTTTGAAAAAGGAGCAAAGATATCCTACTTTCAATCAAGAGAAAGTGCATTTCTGCAGTACTTTTGAAGTGACAGTGGCTTTGTGTATTGCCATAACATACATGGTTTAATGGATGAATTGGAAATTCCAATCTAGAGCACAACTGAATGGTGACTGTTCATTGATAGCTCAAAGTGGAGCTTGAAGTGTGTCCTCCACAATGGCAGCTTATTTGGTGCAGTCCCAATTGGCCATTCAGTTTGTTTTTGTGAAGAATATGAAGACATAAAGAGTCATTGATCTGTTACAATATCACAAGCACAATTGGATCATCTTTGTTGACCTTCAAATGATCCGCTTCCTTCTTGGTCAGCAACATGGATACACCCAAGTATCTCTTTTTTGTGTGTATGTGAGACAGCAGAGCTTGTGAGAAGCATTGGGGAAAGTCGAATTGACCTCTGAGATCTGACCTCAAACCTGGTGATCCAAACATTCTACATGAACCACTTGTTGACAGAAAGAACGTTATATTCCCACCTCTGCACATAAAACTGGGTCTCACGAAGCAATTTGTTAAAGCGTTACCAACTGAAGGAGACTGTTTCAAGTATCTCATTTTGGCATTTCCTAGCCTGTCATTTGAAAAGATAAAATACCTTAATATGTATGTTTGGTAACAAAACTTTACTACTTGTACACAATTTGACTTACAGTACAATACATTGCCTTTATATAAATAAAATAACTCTAAATAAACAGTATATTCAGGTAATTTTTTCTTTATATTCCTTTGTATGTACATTTTGTGTAATTTTTGGGACAAAGGGAGGGTAGTCTGTACCTTAAAAAGTTGACGTTATAGAGGAAAACTGGGGTCAGTTTTGGATTCAGATGCCAAAAGTTAGTCAAAAACAAGTGTCAGATCTAACTCAACGAAGATTGTGTTCCTCACTGTATCAGTGTTATTGTTGTTTGTTTATAGGTAAGTTCTTTATTCTCTCGTTGTTTTTATGATTTAGTTTTTCTCTTTGGTATTAAACAGTTTCACTATGAATTATCTAAGTGTGGATTTATTTTTGTTTATACCGCTTAAGACTTGTGCTTCTCGTTTCTAATTTTTTTATGCTTTTAACTATTTTAACTATTCATTTCACAGTTTATAACTGATAGTTCTATTATCAGAAGTTACTGGAATTCTTATCTTTTTTACTTCTGATGGCTCTTGTTTGTGGTAAAGTTGAGAATGTCTCCTCAAGGTTTTAGTCATTCTAATGTGTGGCTTGTTTAGAGAGATAGTATTCCTGTGTTTCATCTGGGTGCCTTAGGGATATCACCTGCTCACGACAACATTTAGGAAAATTTCGTTGATCCAAGTAGAATAAAACTGAATCCCAAATCCCATGTCCTTATAATCCGAAAGAATGCCATTGTCCATCTAGTTTGAAGGTCTTCAGAATGAGGCAGAAAATAAACTAAATATTTTAAGATTTTCAGGTTCAAAGCTCTTTAGAGTTAAATGGAAAAGACAAGGTCCTATTTAAAAAATATTTTAAATTAAATTTATTGGGATGGCATTGATTAATAAGATTATATAGGTTTCAAGTGTACATTTCTGTGGTACATCATCTGTATATTGCATTGTGTGCCCACCACTTAAAGTCAGATCTTCCCTCACTGTATATTTAATGCCAAAGAAGAGCAAAGTACAATCAAGTAATTAACCTGTCTGAGAGTGGTGGAATTCTACCATTAGGCTAAAGAATTAGTAATGTTGTCATCCCCTTTCCCTCCACCTTTGAAGTGATAGGATGACTGGCTTTGTGACTTTAAATCAGGCTTAGTATTTCCCATCAGAATCACTGACAAGAATCCAGTAACAATCCTAGCTGAAATAATTTGGTTTTGGGTGACATCAAAATACTAAGAAGGCAACCTCCATGATGCTAAATGGAATTGTATAACATTTGGTGTGAAAAATATGTGCAGCTCCAAGTTTTATACCTGATGAAATTTCTGGTAAAATGTTACTTTGATTAACTTGGATGATGATTATCTTCTGTAGTGGGTAAGCATTCTTCTACTCCAGAAAGATTTAGAATTAAGAATAAAAATGTCTTGAGTATCAAAGTTATGATAATAACATTTTCCTGTTAAGGGATATACACATTACTACTAATAATATTTATTATTTTATGTACTTTTAATTTAAAGAAATGTGGCTGGTAAATATACAATTGCTATTTAAAATATGGGATAATTTATATCAGTGAATTTTTTTTTACAAAAAATTATGTTAACTACTTTTGGGGAACATTTAAGAGCAATATATGCTCATCTTATTTACAAGTTTAATTTACTAGGTTTATAGAAGTATTTATATGCAATTTATTATGCTTCATTAAAACAATTGTGGAAGTAGGAAGGAAGTAAAACATTAAATTTATAAATGTAGGTAAAAATTTTTGGTAGCATCTCATTAACCAGGTTTGTAAATGAGATCAAACATTATTCAAAAGCCTCTTAAAAGTAAGTTCTAAAATATGCTTCTCTTGTATATAGAAAAATATTTGTACAAGGGGGGACCCAAAAAGCCCCAGAATTGTCTTCTGGAGAGAGTGGGCCCCTTGTACTACAGGCTTCCCCACTAGGTGAGTGTTATAGGAACCCATCTGTATCAGTGTACGGGCTGGCATTATGAGGGGCTGTATTAGGCTTCAGTGAATTTCTTTTGAAGACTCTTTCAACATGTTTACCCATTTAATGATGGGTGATTTACAAGCGCATCTGCTCACACTGCACCAAAAACAGCATGACTCCTGTGCCTCACCCTCTATTCACCTGATCTCACCCCAAGTGACTTTTTTGTTTATTTGTTTCCCTAGATGAGAAAAGTCCTCAAAGGGAAATGTTTTGCCAGTGTAGAAGAGGTGAAACAAAAATGGCAGAAGCACTAAAAGACATCAAAATCAATGAGTTCATAGATTATTTTGAACAGTGGAAAAAAAATCTTGATAGGTGTATTGCATCAAATGGAGAGTACTTTGAAGGTGACTGAAATTTAAACATGTAAGAATAAATACACAATATTTTATAAATAAATTCTTTGGAGTGGCTCCCCCTCATAAGCTGAATTTAAAAGCTTTAAGGAGTAACTGAGATTTTGCATTTTTAACTTCAAAAAGTTGAATACCTTAAAAAAGAAAGTAAGCCTTTGAGGAGTATTTCTGCACAAACAGCACCCTTGAATACACAAAACAACTCATATCAGTATGGCCCATAGTACTCAGTGTTTTTCTGAATGTGGTTGATTTGCTTGTTAGATAATGAGGGGAGACTTAACCCAATATAGCCTTTCTTATTGTGTGTTCATTAAGAGTTTAGATGTTTGTTGAATATTTTGAACAGACTGATTCCTGAATATATTATAATATAATATTTGTTTATAATCTTCTGATAGCAAACAACTAAAATTTTTAAAGTTCTTTTTAGAACTGGAACTTATCTAAATTCTGTGAAGTCATGTGATTTATGAAGAAGGTACCACTACAGTTCAGTGGAAAAGGTGGGTCTTATCAGTAAAGGCTTCTAGGTTAATTGAATATCCACATGGAGGAAAAATCTTGAACCCCTACTTCACACCATGTAGAAAAATTAATTTGAAATAGATCATTACCTAAATGTAAAAGGCAATAAAATAAATCTTACAGAAGGTAACATAGAAGAATGTCATTATGATTGTGGTGTAGCAAAGATTTATTAAAAACTGAACACTAAAGCATTAAAGATAAAAGATGAGTAAGTCAGAATTCTAAAATGATGGGCTTATCTTCATCAGAAGACATACTAGAAGAGTAAAAAGGCAAGATACTTGCAATGTGTATATCTGACAAGGGACTTGTATCTGGAATAAGTACAGGCACATCTTGCTTTATTTTGCTTCACTTTATTGTGCTTTGCAGATAATTGCATTTTTTCCCTTCCTATATTATTATAATTAATTAATTAATTGGGGGGGACCCTTGCTCTGTAACAATTCCCCCCTCTCAGATGTAAGACCCTTTATAATCTTATAAAGGACAATGGGCGAAGGTCTCATGCTCCTCTAGCTGCTTCAAGCTAGACATGGTCATCGTCCTACCTACCCTTGGATCCAGAAATCCCTAATAAGTGTGGAGGTGTGGAGGGGAGGGTGGCCTTCCCACATGGGGAAGGATCTTGCAGACTCCAGGTCAGTTGGCTGTCCCCGGGCAATAGCATACTTGGCTTAAGAGGCTGGCATCCTTGTTGTATTCTGGGGTCAACAGATTTGGCAACAGGGTTAAAAGGCATCATTAAAACTATAACCAATAGATGCCAAAAGGCAGGGATTAATTTTTTAATGTCCCACATTAAGAAAAAAAGGCTTCTTTGGAGGAAGGTGTGCAAGGCATGTCACACCCATCCAAAGCCCTTTTGCCCACTATACTTAGTTTGAGCTGAGGGGAATATTTTAGGTTTCTCTTCTCAGACCTCTGAGCCCTTTCTGTCCAAGCCATTAGGATAAAAAAGAGAAATCGGTTTTAAAGTGAAGCCCACAGACCACCCCATGCTTCACCAACCCAACCACTTAGTTGAGCCAAACTGTTGAGTCTCAGGAGGCAGCAGTGCAGACAGGATTAAGTAAGGCCTGTACATACAGACAATCACTCGGGTAATGAGATCATAGGCTTATGCCCTATGAAAAGAGAACACACATGTTAATTTATGCAACATAACCCACAAACCACTCCCTAGATCTGCAAGACTGTCTTACTGGACAGACATCCAGTTGCAAGGCATTTGACATTCTTCTTGCTTGTAAATTAAGCATCTTTGATGATGTCACAGACCTAGCTTAACTTTCAAATGAAAATAAACTTTAAAGACAGCTGCACAAGTTTATAGTCTACCACTGAGCATTGTGATTTTCTTGAATCATGATTTTTCTCCTTAAGATTACCCTCCTTGTCATTAAAGGGACTGCATTAAGTTGAGTTTTAATTTATTCTGTTTGTTTGCATAAACACAACAAGAGCAGAAAATGATCACATATGATCTTTTAAGTCTGCTTTCCTGGAACTTCCATTAGGAACCTTTAGGGTGACCTTCAGTTTGCCCTTCAGGGCACAGAAGCTGAGCCACATACCTGCCATTCAGAATTGCCTGTAAACGCCTGTCTTTTCCAAGCCCTTTAGGTTTTCCATTGCGCCCGAGGGTTCCTTCTAGCCATCTTTCAGGAAAGCAACCTTCCTTCCCTGGAAAGATTGCCATGAACAGCACAACCAACCAAGGTACCAGGCCCTTTTTCTCGTGGGCTTTTATTACCTTCAAAAGTCAATCCCAGTTCCTAAGGGCTTTTTGGTAACAACCAGAGCCCAAGCATGTCTCCTTTAGGCATGACATTCCAGTCAAAGTCTTGGTTAACAAAACCTCTATTAACCACTGGTCTTATTACTTTTATGCAAAGAACCTTATATCATTACTTCTTCAGAATGCCAAATTCTGGAGGTATCAGGTAGGGAGAAAAATATACAGTGTGAAGGAAAATCTTTGTCCTTCTATTATTCACTAAAATTGCATTTCCCTACTTTACATTTTCTTTTGTTCACTTTCCTACATGTGAAGTTTTTTTTTGTTTTGGGGTGGGGGGGTTTGCTGGCTCATTTATTTAATTATTTTGCTTTCGTTTGTTTTCCCACTAAAAATTTTTATTTGTTTTTCTATTACAGTTGTTCCACCTTTTTTGCCATTGCTTCCCCCCACCCTGCCCACCCCTTCTCCCATAGTCAATTCCCACCTATTGTCCATGCCTGTGGGTCATTTGTACATGTTCTTTGACTAGACCCTTCCGCTTCTTACCCCTCTTCTCTCCTCCCTCTTTCCCCCTTCATCACTGTTAGTCTGCTCCTTGTTTACATGCCTCTGGTTCAGTTTTGCTCATTTGTTTGTGTTGTTCCTTAGTTTCCTATATTAGCTGATATTGTATGTTATTTGTCTTTCATTGCCTGGTTTATTTCGCTAAGCATAATTCTAGTTTCATCCATGTTGTCACAGATGGTAGGAGTTCTTTCTTTCTGCTACATAGTACTCCATTGCATAGATGTACCACAGTTTTTTGATCCACTCATCTACAAATAGGCCCTTAGGTTGTTTCCAACACTTGGCTATTGTAAATAGTGCTGCTATGAATATAGGGGTGCATAAGTTCTTTTGTTATTATCGATAGGCACTTATTCATTGTAATTTTTCCCCTTTGTACTTGTGTTCCTCTCTGTCTCTCTTTGTTTCTTGATCATCTTAAAGCAGACCCTTTAGCATCTTTGCAATGCTGGTTTGGTGGAGATGTATTCTTTTAGCCTTCTTTTGTCTTGGAAACTCCTTATTTCACCTTCCATTTTGAAGGAGATTTTTGCTGGGTAGAGTATTCTTGGTTGTAGGCCTTTGTTTTTCATTGCTTGGAGTATTTTTTGCCATTCCCTTCCGGCTTGTGTTTCTGTTGAGAAATCTGATGAAAGTCTTATTGAAGCTCGCTTGTATGTTATTAGTTGTTTCTCTCTTGCTGCTTTTAGGATTCTCTCTTTGTCTTTGAATGTTGCCCTTTTAATTATGATGTGTCTTGGAGTGGGCCTGTTTGGGTTCATCTTCATTGGGATCCTCTGTGCTTTTCTCTCATCAAGTTAGGGAAGTTTTCTGTCATTGGTTTTTCAAACAGGTTTTCTATCCCTTGCTCCTCTTCTTCTCTTTCTGGAATTCCTATGATATGGATATTATTACATTTCATGTTGTCCTGTTGCTGTCTTAGAACCTCTTCATTCTTCTTCAGTCTTTTTTCATTTTATTGCACTGTCTTGGAATTTTTTTTCTACGTTATCCTCAAGCTCGCTAATCTGATTTTCTGCTTCCTCTAGGCTGCTTTTAATTCCTTGTACTGTGCTCTTCATTTCAGAAATTGTATTCTTCATTTCCTCCTGGCTCTTATTGATAGCTTCTATGTCCTTTTTCATGCTGGTGTAATTCCCAGTAAGTTCTTTATAGTTTGTAATTTTCTTTGAGCATGCTGATCTCATTGAGCTTCCCTATAATCCATGCTTTGAATTCCATGTCTGACTGCTTTCCTCTATTTCATTTAGCACTTTTTCTGGGATTTCCACTTTCCTTTCGATGGGTTTTTATTTTTCTCTGTCTCCCCATTTTTGTGACTCTTCTTGTTTGTTGCTGTTTCTCAGATTGATCTGCACTTCCTGAATCTGCCCCTGGTGGTGTCAGATCGTGTACCAGTCTGGGCCTAGGCAGCCTGTTGGAGACTACCAGGGATCACTGCCTTTGTCTATCTCCTTTAGTTGTTAATCTATTCAATCTGTGATCAGCTGTCTGGCTTAAGCACCGAGGATGGCACAGCTTAATTTCTGTAGGCGGGGCTTTTGCTTCCCCTCAGGCTGATGCCACTTGGAGGAGAGTGGTCTGCCTGCAGTATTGGGAATGAGTCAGCACTGCGACCCGATCAGCTGCTCCCTCAAAGTCACCACCCAGATTCTCCCCAAGTGTCTCTATTCTGCTCCACCACCCCTCTTCTTGAGCTCAGGGTAAGTGGGTGCCAAAATATTTTTGTACATGATCCGTTTAAGAGCTCTTTGTCTCCAGCTGTTTCTTTCAGGCCAGCAAAAAGCCCTGTGGCTTTTCGCTTTTCACACCTGGATGCTATTTTACGTTCTGCTCTGTTGCTGTAGGCTGGGAAGCCCAGCTTGGGGTTTAGACCCTGCCCTTCTCAGGGGCAATCCCCAGTTGCTGAGCAGTTTCTCAGACCCTTCAGCTGCCACCCGTGGGGGCCCAGCCAGCCCTTTCGCATACCACACTTCCTACCAGTCATGTTGTGATGAAGTGACCTTCTCTGTCTCTTTGTGTTATAAGACTTCTGTCCAGCTAGTGTTCAGTTGGTTATTCCAGATGATTCCTCCACAATTAAGTTGTAATTCCAGATTGGCTCTGGAAGGAGGTTAGTGTAGCTTCCACTTGCTCCTCTGCCATCTTGGATCTCCCAAATTACTCATTCTTATACCAGAACTCTAACAGTGCATGATTAAATACGTAAAATCTAATAATTTAGTGTAATCATTAAGGAAAAATCTAGAAGAAATAGAAGAGCTCAATAAATGGGAATTTTATAAAGGAGCTAATGTAGCAATTATAGAAAATTGTGATATATCTTAGACCCTATTTCTTAATATGGCATAGAATGAAGATACCTCCACAAAGGTCCCTTTTGCTTTGACTTCAGGAATTGTGGTGGAGCAGTGCTATGAAACAGAGAGTTCTATTTCTATAGTCCAGCTGACTCTGGTGATTGGCCAGGCAGTGGTGCAGTAGATTCAACTGAGGCTGGGTACTTTGAGCCCACCTCACTAGAACATGTGTGTTTCTAGAATATGCCAGGAACTTTTTTACAACCCTATAGTTTCATTTGAGGTGCTCAGATGTCTTAATTAGTGTTGTAGTTAATCATATTTTAGTTTTATTGACTACTGAGTAGATAATTTGAGCAAGTATAATTTTTTTTAAAAATTTATTTATTTATTTTTAGAAAGAGGGGAAGGGAGAGAGGAAGAGAGGGAGGAAAACATTAATGTGTGGCTGTCTCTCACATGTCCGCAACTGGGGACCTGACTCACAACCCAGGCATGTGCCGCGACTGGGAATCAAACTGGCAACCCTTGAACAGGTACAGTTTATATAAAGCGTTCCGGATAGTGTAGCTCAGTGGATTGAGCTCCGGCCTGCAAACCAAAGGGACGCCTGTTTGATTCCTGGTCAGGGCATGTGCCTGGGTTGCGGACTGGGTCCCTAGCTGGGAATGTGTGAGAGGCAACCAGTTGCTGTATCTTTTGCATATTGATGTTTCTCTCCTTCTCTTTCTCCCTCCCTTACCCTCTCTAAAAATAAATAAATAAATTAAGTCTTAAAAAAATTCATGTAAGGTATGAGGTATCACAATACAGTAGCATTTGTATACTCACCATGAAGTTTAAATAAAGGACTTTGCTGATACTTTTTAAGTTCCCCTATGGGCTCCTCTGCATCCTTTTCCCTACCCTCCCCTTGAATTTGGAGTTTATAATTTTCTTGCCTTTCTCTATACTTTAATACATACATTTGTATTCCCAAATAACATCCTGTTTTAGTTGGAATTACACTGCATGTTCTTTGAACCTATGCTTTCACTTGATGCGGTGATCCTGCGATTCATGCTTTGTCATTATTTGTAGTTGTAAACCATGTTCTTGTGAATGTAGACTAATTTATGTATCTGTTTTGATACTGGACATTTGGGTTGTTTCCAGGTGCTTACAAACAATGCTGATAAGAACATTTACTTATAATACTGACATTTATTAGTAGAGAGGAAGTACTGGATTTTGGAGGAAATCAGTTTTATTTGCATATGATAAAACAAGGCGTATTTTTTCCCAATTCCTATGGGGAAATGTCTTCAAGTAGCAGAACTAAGCACAGTGTAGACAATCTAGTCTTTTATCTGCAGGTCTGTGAATTATTCTCTATATTTGAAAAAGTATAAGCTGGTACAGTATCGGTCTCTATTTGACCATTTGGATGGAGGCTGATGGATGTTCTGTAATCATACTAGTCTCTTTTTAAAGAGAGACCAGTAGAGACTTCCGGCCAAGATGGAGGCCTAGACTGACATGCTCCATCTCCCTCCACAACTAAGAAGGAATACAACTACCGCAAAGCCAGAAATAACCAGAAGTTCCAGAAAATAAATGGAAGTCCAACGTATGAAGTTATAAAGAAGTGGTGCTCATCTGGATGGGTAGGAGAGGCAAAGCCAGGGCAGAGAGATCAAGCTCTCTTGGCAACGGTGGTGGGACAGTGGTAAGCACAGACACCTGGGAGGCAAGAAGTGTCTGGGGAGCACCCGCGGCTGCAAACCAGACCCATCAGCTTGCGATTCCAATGCCAGCAAAGACAGACCCCCCCATTGCCTTGAACTGTGAGGCCTGGAGGGGGTGAGGATAAAGAAGGAGGCTCCTGGTCTCTCATCAGAGAGTGAACAGCAGGAATCCATCTTGGACCCCCATCCTCACAGAAAATGCCACAGTGTGGTGAGAAGGGTCGCCTGATTGTGACGAGTGCACAGGGCTCCGCCCCCTATAGCGTAGGAGGTGTAACAACCCCACCCAGGAAGCAAAAGTGAACACAAAACTGTCAGGATGGCACAGATCATGATAGAGATCCCGGTGATGCAGCTGACCAGACAGCAAATATTCTAGTCTAACGAAGCAGCAGATAGGAAATCTTTCTGAGGCACAGTTCAGAGCTTTGGTTATAAAACTGCTTACAGACCTAACAGCAGATCTTAAACAAGACAGGGAAGGAATGAAGGCTAGTCCTGCTGAAATGAACAAAAACACATATGAAACTAGTGGTGAGGGAAAGAAAACCAGGGATCGAATCAACAAATCAGAATGTAGGGAAGGAACAGTCAACCAGTGCAGAAAGAGGAAACGAGAAGTGAGGAAAACGAGGAGAGGCTCAGAAACCTATGGGACAGCTCTAAGCCGGCCAACATCTGAATCATAGGGTTGCCAGAAGGTGAAGAAGAAGACTAGAAATTGAAAAATTACGTGAAAAAATAATGAAGCAGAACTTCCCTAACTTGAGGAAGGAAATAGACTTACAGGTCCAGGAAGCACAGGGAGAATCACACCAAGACACATTATAATCAAAATGTCAAAAATTAAGGATAAAGAGAGACTCTTAAAAGCAGCAAGAGAGAAGAAGAGAATTACATACAAAGGCGTCCCAATAAGACTATCAGCTGATTTCTCAAAAGAAACTCTGCAGGCAAGAAGGGACTGGGAAGAAATATTCAAAGTAATGAAAAGCAAAAACTACAACCGCAATTACTCAATCCAGCGGATCTGTCATTCAGAATAGAAGGGCAGAGAAAGTGCTTCCAGGACAAAGTAAAACTGAAGGAGTTCATCGGATCCAAACCACTGTTATATGAAATGTTAAAGGGACTTGTTTAGGAGAAAGAGGATCAAAACTATGAACATTAAAGTGAAAACTATCACAATAACCAACAACAGAAGCTAGGGAGCCAAAACAAAGGCAAACTAAGTAGGCAACGAGAGTGGGAAAAGAATTATAGATATAGGGAACATTATGGGGGGAGGTCAGGAGGGAGGGGGTGGGGGGAAAGGGGAGGAAGATGGTACAGGAATAAGAAACATAGGAAGGAGTGGAGTAGATAGGAAGATGTTGAGAACTATATGCACAACCAATGGGCATGGCCTAAGGGGTGGGGCCAACTGGAGGGAGGAGATCACTGGGTGGAGGAGAACAAAGGGAAAAGAAATTGGGACAACTGTAACAGCATAATCAATAAAGCATATTTAAAAAAAATTCTATCAGAGAAAAAAAAAGAGATCAGTAAAAAGCCTTGAGACGTGTGTTACATAGCCTGGAAACTGTACTGAGCCCTTAATTTGAAGCATGACATTGTTTAGTGGTGTGCTCCTAGAATGCAGTGTACAGAACAGAATCAATGTTGTCCTTTGGGAAGCTGACAGTCTGTTTCAAATGTAACATCCAGCTGCAGTGAGATGGAACTGAACTCACCAAGCACAGGCCCACTTTTTGTGAGATGGGACTGGCCACAAATTACACATGACTTCTTGAGCAAATCCACTCAGACCATATCTGAGCCCATGAGAATATTGAGTGGCAGGGCAGGTCAGCAGCAGCAAATCCTGGGCATGTGGCTGTGCACAAGCTTTGAAACAAGTCTTCTGACAACATAGCCTCCCTGAGCCTACAGTGTGCACAAGGACTACCTGTGCCTCCTTAGAGCATGTCAATGGGGAGCTCAGTCTGGGGAGGTGGCAGCCATGCTTCAGGATCCATTACCCTGAGCACCAGGCCTGGGTGCAGCTGTGTGGTCAGGCCTGCTGCTCGTGAGCATGGGCTCTAAGCTGGGTGTGTGTCCTAAGGGCAGGACCATAAACAATGACAGAGTATTTAAACATCCTTGCGAGATGACAGGGCAAACTTGCCTGTGTTCTGTGTGGAGGAGGTGGTTGTCTTGCTGTTGGTCACACCCATGAATCAGGTTTTGGAAAGGCATTATACAAAGTTCAGTCAAAAACCAGTGGTTGCAATGAAATACTAAGAATAGAGCAATGTAACATTTTTAATTTTTAACTTTACCAGTCTCACCATGTTTTTTTTTATTAGCAAAATGTGTGAAAGACTAATAAATGCACTAGAACAAATAATATAATAATACCTTTAAATTAAAAAGTGCCTTATAATCAGTTTACTGTACACCATTTTCTAGTTCCTTCCTTGTGGATTTCTTTCATACCATTGTGTATTCATTTCTGAGGATCTAGCACAGCAGAGGCCAAATGCCCCCTAATGGGTGTTTAGTACACCACTGTTTGAATGGACTCCAAGGGTTCAGCTGTCAGTGTGTGGGAACCTCATAGTTAGATGTATGAGAGGGGACCCTTCAAAATTGGAATTTATTGATAAAAATAGTGTATTCTTATATGTTTAAACTTAAGTCACCTTCGAAGTATTCTTCATTTGATGCACTACACCTATTGAAACGTTTTTTTCACTGCTCAAAAACAGTTTTTGAACTTGTCAATTTTGATGCCTTTTAGTGCTTCTTCTGTTTTTTGTTTCACCTCTTCCACATCCACTAATCCTTTTCCTTTGGGGACTTTTTTCATCCAGGAGAACAATAACAACAAAAAAGTTGCTTGGGGCAAGATCAGGTGAATGGGAGGTGGGTGGGTGGGGGGTAAGGGGGTCATGCCGTTTTTGGTCAAAAACTCCTGAGCACTCAGCATATTGAGGGCAGATGCACTTGTACATCACCCATCATGAAATGGGCAAACAGGTTGAGAGTCTTCAAAAACAATTCACTGAAGCCAAATGCAGCCTCTCGTGGCACCATCAGCTAGTACACTAATACAGATGGGTTCCTAGAACACTCACCTAGCAGCGGAAGCCTGTACTACAAGGGACCCACCCTCCAAAAGATAATTCCTGGTTTTTGTGGGTACCCCTTGTAGTTTCCACCAGACTCTATTCTTAGCAGGTTCATGTAGTAGTCTTAATTCCAACAAACTGAAGATACTACATTAGACCTGCAATATGTTTTCAGTTTTTTACCTTTTTTTTTTTTTTGCCTGAAATTTGCAACCTTCCTGGCTTTTTATCCAGTTTCCTGTTTTGCTGGGTTTGTTGAGGTACATACATGTGCCACTTTTTCTGATACCAGGAAGAGAAGCTTCATAATGAGTTAGTGAATTAAAAGCAAGAAACTGGAAAGGGCATAATAATAGATATGGTTGATTGGTGAAAAAGGAATACACATAGGGGATCTGAAGGGCTGTAGAAACAAAAGGTAGGGAAACAGAGGCAGAGACAGTTCAAGAAAGAAGAGATTACACACATAGTGATAAGAGTCCCCCCAACACCCTGAGGGACAATACTGTGCTGAGTAACCTCCAAATTTTACTATTTGAAGAAGATACGTTTCACATTACAAGAAACAAAATATGCCACTTCGTATGCATTGTTCATTTAAATAGGGGTCGAAATTCTTTTTTTAAAAAGATTGAGGTATAATTGGAATAACATTATATTAGTTTCAAGTGTACAACATAATGATTCAGTATTTCTGTATATTGCAAAATGATCACAATAAGTCTCATTAACAGCCATCACCAGATGGCTGTTATCAGAATTCTTTATTCACATTTGTGGACCTGTATAATCTGAAGAATCCTCAAAGCATGAAAAATATTTTAAAAATAAGTTGTTTGTTTACAAGGTTTGCTATTTGTAATTTATGAATGAAATGTTGGATTTTCCAATACAGAACCAGAGAAAAGCATTTTATTATAAAAAATAACTAGTAAACTGCAAATAGGCATATTTTGAATTCTTGTTCTTTCAGCTTTTATGCTGTTCTTTTCTTTTTAAAGATTTTATTTATTTATTTTTTAAGAGCGGGGAAAGGAGGGAGAAAGAGAGGGAGAGAAACATGTATGGTTACCTCTTCACACCCTCAAATGGGGACCCGACCCGCAACCCAGGCATGTGCCCTGACTGGGAATTGAACTGGTTCTCAGGTCAGCACTCAATCCATTAAGCCCCACCAGCCAGGTCTATGATATTCTCTAAAAAATAATAATAACAACCCACTGCTTTAAAAAAAAAAATTTAGAGAGCGAGAGGAAAAGGAGGGGAAAGAAACATCAACTTGTTCCACTTATTTATGCATTAGTTGGTTGATTCTTGTATGTGCCCTGACAGGGGATCAAACTTGCAACCTTGGCGTATTGGGATGATGCTCAACTGAGCTGCATGGCCAGGGCTGTTCTTATTTATTTATTTATTTGTTTATTTATTTTTTGTGTTACTTATTCGTGGTTTAGGACAGTAATGAGTAAAGTAATAGACTTTTCATTGCCCTGTTAAGATTATTAGATGGGAATAGTGTGTATTGCCCACTGTTGGTGATTCATAGTTATTTTTGACAAAATAATTGCTGCTATATATTGTTATTTATATGTATTTAGTAATTGTATTAATCAGTATATTTTAAAGAAAAGCACTTTTAGAACTGACCTAATGAATGTGGCTATCAATTGGCGAAAGAGGGAAAACGGGGAGATTTTGTCCTTGATTTAATAGTTTTATTAACTAGGGTAATATTGAAATACTTGTGCCTTTGATTAATTTTTATTTTACTTCTTTTTTGTCAGAGCTCCACCTCAGATAAGGCGTTCCAATCGAGAAGTCAAACCTCTGAGAAAAGAAATGCCAGGAGCAGGAGCCCGGGGACCTGTTGGCCGAGCACATCCTATATCGAAGAATGAGAAACCCTCCACAAATAGGGACAAGGATTGTAAAGCAAGAGGAAGAGATGAAAAGGCAAGGCTCTCTCTTTCTAACTCACTCACTGGAAGCCTTTTGATGCATATTATAATTTTTGTTGGCTTTTCAGAGTACCTGGTCTTAATATAGAAGAGATTTTAAAAAAGGTCTGCATTAAAAAGCTAAGTAGTCTTTGTATTTTGAAGGCTATTCTGCAATGCTAGTAACTTCAGAAGTATAATTAAAACAACCCCCCACAGAAATATTTAGTAAAATGGATATTTTGTAGAAATATTCAAAATAAAGTTTTAAAACTTAAAAAAATATTTAATTATTCTGAATGAAAATGAACAATAAATTAAAACAATTGTAGCAGAAAGACTTACAAGGAAGTATATATATATATATATATATATATATATATATATACAGAGTGGGGCAAAAGTAGGTTTACAGTTCATATGGAAAATAATAATAATAAATAATAATTCAAGAATAAACTGTTTTGCATACTTATAGTTGTAAACCTACTTTTGTCCCATCCTGTATTAACAGAATAAGATGATGGCTATGATTTACTATGGATAAAAAACATCTTTGATTCAACTGTAAATTTTATTTTAATGAGAAAATTCCCCTTGATTAGGGTTCACTTATACATTTACTTTATCTGGAAAATTAGTCAGTGAATAAACACAGTACTGGGTGGAAATTCTATATAGCCCTTACAGTGGACTTTAGAAAAATGGTCTGAAGAAAATCTTACAGAGTAAGGAGTGAGCCAGGATGACCTGACACATCTTTTAGCCTCAATTTTAATGAAAAGACAAAAATAAATCTTTAGTGATAGCATTTCCCATTTTCATTCTGATATTGTAAATGAATGGTGACGCTGAATTGCCACAAAGAAGTTTTATTAACAAGGGGTACAGAATAGGTAATCACATTTATGTCATGATATTTATAATGAAAATATGACCAGCAGTAAGTGGTTATCCTTTAAAATTATATGCTATATCTTTTTAAAACTACATTTTTTATTGTTGCTCTATTACAGTTCTCCCAATTTGTCCCCCATAGCTCTCTCTTGCCCTGCCCATCCCTGCTCCCACAGTCAATCCCCACCCTGCTGTCCATGTCCATGAGTCCTTTATACAGATTTCTTGACTAGACCTTTCCCTTTCTTCCCCCATTATTGCCCTCTCCCCTCCCTTCCAGTCATTGTCTGTTCATTGTTTCCATGTCTCTGGTTCTATTTTGCTCCTTTGTTTGTTTTGTTCATTAGGTTCCTTTTATAGGTGACATCATATGGTATTTGTCTTTCACCACCTGGCTTATTCACTTAGCATAATACTCTACAGTTCTATCTATGCTGTTGCAAAGGGTAGGAGTTCCTTCCTTCTTCCGACTCCATAGTATTCCATCGTGTAAATGTACCACAGTTTTTTGATCCACTTATCTTTAGGTGGGCACTTAGGCTGTTTCCAGGACTTGGCTACTGTAAATAATAACACTGCTATGAACATAGGGGTGCATAGGTTCTTTTGAATTGTTGTTTCAGGTTTCTTCGGGTATAATCCCAGTAGTGGAATTGCTGGATCAAAAGGCAATTCCATTTTTAGTTTTTTGAGGAAATTCCATACTGTTTTCCATAGTGGCTGCACCAGTCTGCATTCTGACCAACAGTTCCCTTTCTCCACATCCTCACCGGTATTTATTGATTTATTAATGATGGGCATTCTGACCTGTGTAAGGTGGTATCTCTGTGGTTTTAATTTGCATCTCTCTGATAGCTAGTAATGTTGAGCATTCTTTCATATGCCTACTGGCCCTCTGTATGTCTTCCTTGGAGGAGTATCTGTTAAAGTTCTTTGCCTATTTTTTAATTGGATTGTTTTGTCTTCCTGGTATTGAGTTGTATGAGTTCTTTATATATTTTGGAGATCAAACCTTTGTCCGAGGTATCACTGTCAGATACATTTTCCCATATGGTTGGTTCCCTTTTCATTTTGATGATACTTTCTTTATCCATGTAGAAGCTTTGTAATTTCATGTAGTTCCATTTGTTTATTCTTTCCATTGTTTGCCTTGCCCTAGAGGATATATTGGCAAAAATATTGCTGTGGGGGATATCTGAAATTTTACTGCCAGTGTTTTCCTCTAGGACTTTTATGGTGTCATGACTTATATTTAAGTCTTTTTTCCATCTTGAGTTTATTCTGATGTATTGTGTAAGCTGGTGGTCTAGTTTCATTTTTTTGCATGTACCTGTCCAGATCTCCCAACACCATTTATTGAAGTGCCTATTTTTACTTCATTGTGTGCTCATGCCCCCTTTGTCAAATATTAATTGACCATATAGATCTGGGTTTATTTCTGGACTCTCAATTCTGTTCCATTGATATGTGTATTTGTTCTTATGTCAGTACCAGACTATCTTGATTACAGTGGCCTTATAATATAGTTTGATATCAGGTATTGTGATCCCTCCTACTTTGTTCTTCTTAAATTGCTAAGACTATTTGGGGTGGTTTTTAGTTCCATATAAATGTTTGAAATATTTGTTCTAAATCTGTGAAATATGTCATTGGTATTTTAATAGGAGTTGAGTTGAATATTTAGATCGCTTTGGTTGATATGGACATTTTAATGATGTTAATTCTTCCAGTCCATGAACACGATATATGCTTCCATTTATTTGTATCTTCCTTAATTTCTTTCTTCAGTGTTCTATAGTTTCCCAAATATAGGTCTTTTACCTCCTTGGGTAAGTTTATTCCTAAGTACTTTATTTTTCTTGTTGCTATAGTAAGTGGGATTTTTTTCCCCTAGTTCCTGTTTCTGATATTTCATTGTTGGTGTACAAAAATGCCTTTGATATTTGAATATTGACTTTATATCCGCTATTTTGCTAAATTAACTTATTACATTGAGTAGTTTTTTGGTAGAGCATATAGGGCTTTCTATGTACACAATCATGTCATCTGCAAATAATGACAGTTTTACTTCCTCTTTTCCATTTTGGATGCCTTTTATTTCTCTTTCTTGTATATTTGCTGTGGCTAGAACTTCCAATACTATTTTGAATAAAAGTGGTGAAAGTGGACACCCTTGACTTGTTCCTGATCTTAAGGAGAAAGCTTTCAGTTTTTGCCCATTGAGTATAATATTGGCTGTAGGTTTCTCATATATGGCCTTTGTTCTATTGAGATATGCTCCCTGTATTCCCAGTTTGCTGAATGTTTTTATCTAAGTGGGTGCTGTCCTTTATCAAATGCCTTTTCAGCATCTGTTGATATGATCATGCGATTTTTGTCTTTCATTTTGTTTATGTGGTGTATTATGTTTATTGATTTGTGAATATTATACCATCCTTGCACATCCTGGACTGAATCCCACTTGATCTTTTTAATGTATTGCTGGATCCAGTTTGCCAATATTTTGTTGAGAATTTTAGCATCTATGTTCATCAGCGATATTAGCCTGTAGTTTTCTCTCTTTGTTGTGTCTTTACCTGATTTTGGAATTAGGATAATACTGTCCTCATATGAAGAGTTTGGGAGTCTTCCCTCTTCTTCAATTTTTTGGAATAGTTTGAGAATGATAGGAGTTAGCTCTTCCTTAAATGTTTGGTAAAATTCATCTGTGAAACTGTCCTGTCCAGGACTTTTGTATGTTGGGAGTTTTTTGATTACGGCTTCAGTTTCACTAGTTGTTATCAGTCTATTCAGGCCTTTTGCTTCTAGATTCAGTTTTGGGAGATTATATATTTCTAGAAATGTGTCCATTTTGCCCAGGTTGTCAAATTTCTTGGCATATAGTTGTTTGTAGTAATTTCTTACAATCCTTTGTATTTCTGTGGTATCAGTGGTGATTTCTCCTCTTTTCTTTCTGATTTTATTTATTTGGGTCCTCTTTTTTTTTTTTTTTTTGTCTGTTGATGAGTGGTTAAAGGCTTGCCAATTTTGTTTTATCTTTTTAAAGAATGAGCTCCTGGATTTATTGATATTTTGAATTGTTCTTTTAGTCTCTATGTCATTTAATTCTTCTCTGATCTTGATTATTTCCTTCTTTCAACTCACTCTGGGCTTTGTTTGTTGTTAGTCCTCTAGTTCTTATAAATGTAGGGTTAGGTTGTTTGTTTGAAATTTTTCTATGTATTTTAGGTAGGCCTGTATTGCTATGAACTTCCCTTTCAGGACTGTCTTTGTTGTGTCCCATAGGTTTGGGGCTGTTGTGTGTTCATTTCCATTTGTTCCTAGAAACTTTGATTTCTACCTTGATCTCATTGTTAACCCTTTTTCATTAGTTAATAGCATGTATTTCAGTCTCCATGAATTTGAATATTTTTCAATTTTTTTCTTGAGGTTGGTTTCTAGATTCAAGCCATTATGATCTGAGAAGATGCTTGGTATGATTTCAGTTCTCTTACATTTGTTCGAGGCTTGTTTTGTGTCCTACCACATGGTCTATATTTGAAAATGTTCCATGTGAATTTGAAAAGAATGTATATTTTGTTTCTTTGGGGTAAAAGGTTCTGTATTTTATCAATTAACTTATTTTTTGCTCCATAAGATGCACCTTTTCCCCCAAATAAGTGGGGGTAAAATGTCTGTTTGTCTTATGGAGCAAATATTGAGTCACAGACCATGATGTGTATTACCTGACCTGTCAGCGGTGGCAACAGCTGTTTGAAGAGGAAGCAGTGCGCCCACGTGAAACCCCTGGGGATGCTTAAATGTCCCACTTTACTACTGACTCTCAGGGCGTCTGGTCAGTATGAAGATAGCAAAAAAAATGATATCAGTGATTGTGAGCAATTGAGCTTCATAAATTCTGACACTAGTGATGATGAGTTCTTGGGGTTCCCAGAAAACTAGTAGAGTACTTGAACCTTAAAGTCTCTCCTCATTTGTTAATGACAGTGATGATGGTTTTTAATACCGCTCTTGACTGCTGTTCACTTTACATGGTTGAAATGTTATTCTGTTATATTTTATTAAGTATTTTAGTACACCATTTGGTTCAGAATATTTTTTTTTCTTGTTTTTCTCCTCTAAACCTAGGTGTGTCTTATGGTCAGGTGCGTCTTATAGTGCGAAAAATACTGTAAGTCCATTTGCTCTAGAGTGTTGTTCAATGCCACGATATCCTTGTTGATTCTTTACCTGGGAGATCTATTCATTGTTGACAATGGGGTGTTAAAATCCCCTATTATGAGTTTGTTGCTGTCGATATCCTTCTTGAAGTCCTCCAAGACTTTTCTTATATATTTGTGTGCTCCTATGTAGGGTGCAGATATGTTTATTAGGGTTATATCTTCTTGATGGATTATTCCCTCAAGTATTATAAAGTGTCCTTCTTTGTCTCTTTTTATGGCCTTTGTTTTGAAATCTATTTTGTATGATATAAGTATTGCTATCCTGGCTGTTTTATCATGTCCATTGCTTGGAATATTTTTTCCCATCCCTTCATTTTCAGTCTGTGTAGATCTTTTGTTCCGAGGTGGGTCTCTGGTAGATAGCATATATGCGGGTCATGTTTTTTATCCATTCAGCTACCTTCTGTCTTTCGATTGGAGCACTTAATCCATTTACATTTAAGGTTATTACTGATAGGTATTTATTCATTGCCATTTTTTCCATTTGTACCTGTGTTCACCCCCACCTCTTTTTTTTTTTTATTTCACATGAAATCAAATTTATTGAATAGTCCAAAAAACATTAAGATGATATATCTAGGATGCCTGAATTCATACACCAATTTCTTTGTTATCAAAAGATTGTCCTTCTACCTGTCTGGATGAGTATTTCTTCTTTATATCCTTGTTTGCTGGACTTCATGCAGTTTGATTTTCTGGAACTTCTGGTTGTTTATGGTTTTGAGGTAGTTGTATTCCTTCTCAGTTGTGGAAGGAGATGCAGCGTGTCCGTCTATGCCTCTCTCTATCTTGGCCGGAAGTCTTCTTCATCATCTTAAAGCAGTCCCTTTGGCATCTCTTGCAATGCTTGTTTGGTGGAGATGTATTCTTCTAGCCTTCTTTTGTGTGGGAAACTCCTTATTTCGCCTTCCATTTTAAATGAGAGCCTTGCCGGGTACAGTAGTCTTGTTTGTAGGCCTTTGCTTTTCATTACTTGGACTATTTTTTGCCATCCCCTTCTGGCTTGTAGGTTTCTGTTGAGAAATCAGCTGGTTGCCTTATCAGAGCTCCCTTGTATGTTACTAGCTGTTTCTCCCTTGCTGTCCTTAAGATTCTCCCTGTCTTTGAAAATTGCCATTTTAATTATGATGTGTGTTGGAGTGGGCCTCTTTGGATTCATCTTGATTGGGAGCCTCTTGCTTCCTGGATTTGTGTGACTTTTTCTTTTATCAAGTTAGGGAAGTTTTCTCTCATTACTTTTTCAATCATGTTTTCTATTCCTTTCTCCTCCTCTTCTCCTTCTAGTATCCCTATTATATGGATATTAGTATGTTTCATATTGTTCTGCAACTGCCTTAACCCCTCTTCATTGTTTTTGAGTCTTTTCTCATTTTGTTGCTGTCTGGAAATTTTTTTTTACCCTGTCCTCCAGCTTGCTGACTGGATCCTCTGCTTCATCTGACCTGCTTTTAATTCCTTCTACTGTGTTCTTTATTTCAGATATTGTATTTTCATTTCCTCCTGTCTCTTATCGATAGTTTCTATCTCCTTTTTCATGCTGGTGTAGTTCACAGTAAGTTCCTTGTAGCCTTCCTGCAATTCTTTATAGTTCTCACTCAGCTTCTTAAGCATCCTTGTAACCATTATTTTGAACTCAATGTCTAGAAACAAAGGGACTACAATTTTTAAAAACTCATGGGAACTTTATTAGAATATGAAAGGTGTACTTAGTTATATTATCATAAGTAATAAAATATTCATTAGAATTGTAGAGTCTCTTAAGCTCACTGAAGGCTGTGAGAGAGTTTGAAGTAATTTGGGTGAAATTGAAAAGTACTCACTGCCATTGAAAACTAATTTGAAAATGAGTATTGGAAGGATCCTTAGTGATATTGTAGTCCCCAGTGTTTTGGTTTTTCAAAATAAGTTTTGTGTGTTGCAGCTAGCTCTAAAAAAAAATGAAATAGAATAGACTAGAAAGTATAGAGTGCATTGCCCATAATAAAGACAGTATTATTCGGAGAAAAAATATTTAGTTATGTGAATATATAAAAATGCTCTTTTATAATTTATTGCTTGTGTATACTAGCTCATGATCTAAAATGAATATATTACTTTTTGTCATGGTCCAAAGTCTGGAAGATGCTGCTGTGCTACCACTTACCTTTATAGATGTAAAAAGAAATGTGAGGACAAGAGAAATTATAGATCTTGCCCAAGATTCTCGGTGTCTTTGGATTTTTAGTGTTGTGTTGCAAGCTGTATGATGGAGCAGCAGCACCCTTCCTTGAGCACAGTGAACCTGTGCAGGCCCTTTTTGAGGCTTTTTACATATATTGGCTTATTTAATTGCTGAAAATTTCTGTAAACTCATCATTATTTTCCCTGTCCTATGTATGAAGAAATTGAGGCATCAAAGCCATAAATGAAGTAACATGGTGGAACTAGGATATGAACTCTAATATCTGAGCTTTTAATTCTTATGCTATGCAGCTTCCTGTTTGCAAAGGCTTACTATCTTATTTTTATGTCTCACAAATACTTATTTCTTATGTGTACCAGTTAATTTTCTGAGAGTGATTAATCTTTAAAACTGTTGACAGGATTCAAGTTTGGTCCAAGCTTAAAAAGACTGTTTTTCATTAATAAGAATCACTTTGTATAGTGATCTCTTTTCAATCATTACAGTTTGTCACCTTTGATGCTCAGAGTCATCATAGGTCATTTTGTTACCCCACTTACTTAACACACCTTAAGTTAAACAATTTATTTAACTCATACTTCTAGGATCTAGGAATATAAACTTTAATAAAGTGTGATTCCTGGTTGCAAGCTGATTATTTTATTATTGATGAGAGGGAACTGGATGAATAGATGAACCTTTACAACTATATTTTTCAGTCTTATTTGAATGTATCTGAGAGAGTTGGATATATTATTATTTTACTAGTTAAGCCTAGAGTCAGTAGAGAAATGTACATAGGAATAACAGATGCATTTTTTTAATTTAGAAAGGATAGTTTATAAAATACTAGGTAGCAGAAGAAATGTTTTAATATTATTACCAAAAATAAATTTAATTCATTCAACTCAGATTCTCAAATATTTATAAGACTATAGCTTTGTGGTTAATTAATTCCATTAATTAATTAACTGGGCTTCCATTATCATCTTACAATGAAAGCTATATTTGTTTTAAAATAGAATTCAGATTGAAGTGTGGTAACTTATATTTATAGAATTAATTTAAAGTCATTAAACTTACAGGACTTAACTTCACTGAATTACATGTAACAGGTGGCCATTTTTGAATACTTTTCTCCTCATGACTAAGTCTAGGGATGTCCGAAATGAAGGGATGTTGTAGACTGTCTTTGAGAGCTACTGGTTGGTGATTATACACATAAACAGTGACTTAAAAATTTTTTTTAATGAAGGAAAGTAAGTTATAAATTTACTATAAATTATGAGAGTACTATTTGATGAATGATGATCATCCAACAATCAGTGTACTGGGAATTGTTTAATAACTTTCTGAAAGAAAAAAAAAGTGTGTATGTATATACACACACAAATACATACATATTCTTACAATAGTTTTTCATAAATTTGATACAAAGAATGCATAGCATGTAATTTATAAAACATAAAATATGCAATACTCTTTATTATAAATTTTATAGAGTCAGTGGACTTGCACAGAATGCCTTTGCTCAACTCATATCTGTAGTCAACTTGGGGCTGCAGTGGACAGATGAATAGGAATGTAGTTCTGAAATGAATATTAGTTGACAATTTGTTTTTATTAATAAGATGAAAGCAAAACAGAAATATGTTGGAGCTTCATTCATACATTAATCACTTCTATTTTGATGAATCAGATAATTTTCAAATACCAGAAAACATTTCCTTAATTTTTTGTGCTATTTGCAATGTAACAACTATAGAAATGAGACACTTTAAAGCAGCAGTCCCCAGCCTTTCTGGCACCAGGGACCCGTTTCATGGAAGAGAATTTTTCTGTGGACCAGGGTGGAGGGAGTAGAGTGGCCGAGGGTGGGGTTTGGGGTGAGGATAGTTTAGGGATGATTCAACCAAGTGCATTACATTCAAGTTTACTTCCTGCTGTGCTGCCCAGTTCCTAACAGGCTCGAACCAGTAATGGTCCACAGCCCCAGAGGTTAGGGACCCTTGCTTTAAAGTTTCATCTGCATTATTAACATTTTCCTTATTACTTTCATTAGTCTAGACAGTTAACAAACAATAGATCAAGCACTGATTTGTAGCATTTGCTGATTCCTAAGGTGTAACTACTTCCACTGTGACTCATTTTAGGCAACCCACATGATGCCACTGAACTTGACAGAGATGAGATGAGCAGTAGCCTACCATTCTATAGTGTTTCCACCATAACGATACAATAGACCAAAGTAACCTCATGTGCATAAGTAATAGTTAAATAATGAGAAGTGAAGAGTTTTGAGTATTTATTACCTTTGTTTTTGATATAATTTATTCTAAGTGTGTGTAATTTAATTTTTATTTATGGCTGTATTTCACAGCTGGCTCACAAAATTCCTGAAAATTTAATCATCAGTTCTTACAAACAAGTAAGAGTCAGCTTGAGCACACTAGTGCATGTAAACCCTATAATTACCATGTAACACATGTAAATATCATGCAGGAGTAAACAACAGAGCTCTTGGCTTCTCAGAAGCTGTATTCATGATCCCTGCCAATCTCAGCCACTTCTCCCCAAAGTAACTCCTGTTTTGATTTCTCATACCATAAATTAGTTGTGCCTGTTTTGAAACTGTGTACAGTAAGCATTCTTTTTTGTCTGGCTTTTTTGTTCAACATATGTTAAGATTCTTCCATGCTTTGCATGTATCTGAAGTTTGTTTATTTTTATTAATATACGGTATTGTGTCACAGCTAAATCTGCTTTTCTAGCGAGCATTTCTAGTGAGCATATACCTAGCAGTGAAAGAGATGACTCATAGGATATGTGTATGTTAAACTTTAGTAGATAACACCAAATAGTTTTCCAAAGGGATTATACAAATTTCCACTCTTAACGTGCAGAGTATGAAACTTCAATTTCCTCTGTATCCTCACCAACACTTGATATTGCCTGTCTCTTGTGGGTTTAATCATATAACATTGTGATTTAATTAGCATATTAACTGTTATTGTGTAATTACCTGATAGCTTATGAGATTGAAAGTTCTTTCATATGACACTGGGGAACACAATTTTCATTGAGTTAGATCTGACACTTGTTTTTGACTAACTTTTGGCATCTGAATCCAAAAATCACCCCAGTCTTTTTTTTTTAAATATTCTTTATTGATTATGCTGTTACAGTTGTCCCAATTTCTCTTCCCTCTGCTCCCCTCCACCCGGTGGACCCCCTCCCTCCAGCTGTCCCCCCCTTTTAGTCCATGTCCATTGGTTGTGCATATAGTTCTTCTCAACCTCTTCCTGTGTATTCCATTCCCTCCTACTGTGCTTCTTAATTCCTATACCATCTCCCTCCCTCTACCCCTTCCCCCTCCCTGCTGACCTTCCCCCAGTATGTTCCCCATACCTATAGTTCTTTTCCCACTCTCATTGCCTACTTAGTTTGCCTTTGTTTTGATTTCCTAGCTTCTGTTGTTGATTCTTGTGATGCAGTTTTCATTTTAATGTTCATAGTTTTGATCCTCCTTCTTCTAAACCAGTCCCTTTAACATCTCATGTAACAGTGGTTTGGATCTAATGAGCTCCTTCAGTTTTATTTTGTCCTGGAAGCACTTCCTCTACCCTTCTTTTCTGAATGACAGTTCCACTGGATAAAGTATTCGTGGCTGTAGGCTTTTGATTTTCATTACTTTGAATATTTATTGCCTGTCCCTTCTTGCCTGCAGGGTCTCCCTTGACAAATCAGCTGATAGTCTAATTGGGACCCCTTTGTACATGATTCTTTTCTTCTCTCTTGCTGCTTTTAATATTCTCTCTTTATCTTTAATTTTTGACAATTTGATTATAATGTGTCTTGGAGTGGTTCTCCCTGGGTCCAGTGTTTTTGGAATTCTCTGTGTTTCCTGGACCTGTAAGTCTGTTTCCTTCCCTAAGTTCGGGAAGTTCTGCTTCATTATTTTTTCACATAATTTTTCAATTTCTAGTTCTTCTTCTTCGCCCTCTGGCAATCCTATTATCCGAATGTTCGATCTCTTATAGCTGTCCCATAGGTTTCTGAGCCTCTCCTCACTTTCCTTACTTTTTGTTTCCTCTTTCTGCACTGGTTGACTGTTCCTTCTCTATGTTTCGGTTTGTTGATTTGATCTCTGGATTTTATTTCCTCACCACTTGTCTCGTATGCGTTTTTGTTCGCTTCAGTATGAGTGACTTTCTTTCCTTCCCTGTTTTGTTCCAAATCTTTTGTTAATTCTGTAAGCCACTTTATAATAATAGCTCTGAACTGAGCCTCTGAAAGGTTTCTTATTTGTTCATCTGTCAGTTTCTTCATCTGCTGCCTGGTGAGCTGCATCACTGGGATTTGAATCGTTGTCTGCTTCATTTTGACAGATTTGTGTTTTGCTTTGCTTCCTGGGCAGGCGGTGGGGGGCGGGGCCCCATGTACTCGTCGCTACCGGATGACTGGCGGCGATCCTGACCTTTTTTGCTGCGCTGTGGCGCTTTTTTGTGGGGGCGGGGGTCCAAGATGGATTCCTGCCATTATTCTCCACTGGGGGACTGGGATCCGTCCTCACCTTCCGAGGCAATGGGGGGGCTGCCTTTCCCCATGTTGGGGTCGTGAGGTGCCGGGGCTCTACTGCAGTCAGGATTGCTCCCCCTGCCACTCTCCCCGCTGCTACTGCAAACAGCACCACCCGACCTTTCCATTCCTGTTCCGATTTCGTCCCTCCTACCTGTCCAGACGAGCACTGCTGGTTTATAACTTCCTACATTGGGCTTCCATGTAGTTTTATTTTCTGAAATTTCTGGTTATCTTTTGTTTTGAGGTAGTTGTATTCCTTTCTAGTTGCAGAGGGAGACTGAGCATGTCCGTCTAAGCCTCCATCTTGGCTGGAAGTTCCAGTCTTTTTTAAGGTAAAGAATACCCTCCCCTTGTCCCCAAAATCACATAAAATGTACATACAAAGAAAAATAAAGAAAAAATTACATGAATATACTGTTTATTTAGAGTTATTTTATTCATATAAAGGCTATATGTTGTTACTGTAAGTCAAATTGTGTACAAGTAGTAAAGTTCTGCTACCAAACATACATATTAAGGTGTTTTATCTTTTCAGTCAAAAGGCTAAGAAATGCCAGAATGAGACAGTTGAAACAGTTTCCTTTAGTTGGCAAAGCTTTAACAGATTGTTTCATGAGACCCAGTTTTATGTGCAGAGGTGGGAATATAACGTTCTTTCTGTCAACAAGTGGCTCATGTAGAATGTTTGGATCACCAGGTTTGAGGTCAGATCTTGGAGGCCAATTGGACTATACCCAATGCCTCTCATGAGCTCTGCTGTCCCATGTACACAGGAAACAGGGCTACTTGGTATATCCACATTGCAGACCAAGACAGAAGCAGACCATTTTAAGGTCAACACAGATGATCCAGTTGTGCTTGTGATATTGCAACAGATCAATGACTCTCTTTATGTCTCCATATTCTTCATGAAAACAAACTGAACGGCCAATTAGGACTGCACCAAATAAGCTGCCGTTGTGGAGGACACACTTCAAGCTCCACTTTGAGCTATCGATGAACAGTAGCCATTCAGTTGTGTTCTAGATTGGAATTCCCAATTCCTCCATTAAGCCATGTATGTTATGGCAATACACAAAGCCACCGTACTTTGAAAGTACTGCAGAAATGCACTTTCTCTTGATCGAGAGTAGGATACCTTCGCTCCTTTTTCAAGCAAGTTTTTCTCATGCAGTCTTGATGCTAGGAGTTCTGAAGCCTTTTTGGATAGTCCCAAATCTCATGCCACATCATTCAACTCATGCTGATCGAATCCCTTACAAATTGAGTCGTCTTCAATTTCAAAATCTTCATTGTTGCCGTCACTTAGTTCTTCACCATACTCCTGTTTTTTGAAAGAGAGTAGTTCAGTGAAAACTGGCACTGGGATTTCAGTTGAATGAGGCACTGAGCGTATAGCTGATGGTAGATTAGGATACTCTATTTTATATTTCTTTTTCTTGTGATATCCTGATGTTTTCACTATACAAAAGTAACAGTCACTTGAATGATCTCTGGGCTCTCGGCAAACTGTAAGTACACCAAATGGCACTTTATCATGTGTTTCCTTCGTCCACATCTGTAAACTCTCAACACACCTTGTGAGGGGCCCAAGACTTATCTTGATCACCAAGTTTTACTTTAAAATATGCAAAATAAGCTTGCCTGACAAATGTGCTCATGTTTGTCTTTGGGAATGGTGAAACTGCTACAGATATAACAAAACAAATCATGGTTGTTTAGCCACTTATGATGAGAAATAGCAGAGACAGACATGATCTGAAGGAAAGGAAATAAGTACGTATGTAATTAAAAAATTAAATTCTGCTAACTCCTTCTATACAGACAAGATCTCGGGCTATACTTCGGAATATGATTCACTATATAGAGTGGCACACAACCTCTCACCACATGTCTCATGTGTAACTAAACAGCCTAGACAAGTATGAACCTGTCGCTGGTCTCTAAGGTTGTCCCCCATCCCTTCCCACTCGAGGGAGGTTTGCTCTCAGCCAATAGGAGAGCACTAGTGCTTCCCTCCATCCAGGCTCGATCGAGCCTAGAGTGGTTGTATTAAGATAAGCTGTATAGAAAAACTTGTTGTGATAGAAGAAAACTAACTGCATTTTTGAAATCAGCATGCCTATTTAAGTCTAAAACAGCTGAAAAATCAAACTCAGCAGGAATTATGTTAAAAAATTATTTCCCTGTGTGATTATTTGCCATTTGTTTTATCAGTGATTTATTTTTAAGACATATTTTGTTCCATCCTTTGGATAGTAAATGACTCCACAAGTTCTTTCTCTGATGACAGCTAATTTATAGTGTTGGGTTTTGCTTTTACTTTGTTTTTTTACCTTATTGAATTAGATTATAGGAGTAGTTACTTACTATTGTGTTTCTAATTGTTTTACTTATTTATGTATTATGTTCCTTAACATAAATGTGTGCCTCATGAGGGCAGGAATTTTTATTCTGTCTGGTTCATAGTTATTCCTCAATACTTGTAATAGTGCCTGGCACATTTGAAATATTTGTAAATATTGTTGAAAGAACACATATTTATGAAGTGTGAAGAATGTTATGGCTTTATTATTTCAATGTAAATGTGTTTTGTATTAACACTTCAGTGCAGAACACAACATTGAAATTAGGAAGCACCATTTTGCATTTATCAACCTATTTTTCATTTGTAAAATGATAAAAGTGTTAGAGTGGTATGCAATTTAGAGATCTTGTCTTATTTTTCTTGTGTGTCCTTCTCACAGTGGAGCAGGAATAGTTCACAGTGTGCAGCAGGATACCATTGTGTACCAGGTGGTTGAAAGCACTGATTCTGGAGCCAGACTGCTTAGGATCTAGCTGTGTGTCCAGGAGCAATATATTTAACCTCTCTATATTTCAGTTTTCTCAGCTATGAGAGATTGAACTAATAAGAGCACCCACCTCATAGGACCTTTAAGATGGTTATGCCGGGTGCTGAGAACAGTGCCTGACACAGAGTGGGCAGTGTACAAGTCGGTGTTAGCTAGAAGGTAACAGGAAATTGGGGAACTAACACAGACATGACACAGAATGCCGAGCACTTTTAAAAAAAGAGAGAGAGAAAGAAATGATGAAAATTTTACATGTTCTTTGGGCTATTGAAACCAATGGGCAAGTGAAGGTGGTGTCTTTATAGAAAGAACCAAATGTCAGGTCTAGTTAAGCCTATACATCCCTAGTTAGTAATAAAAACCACTGGCCCTAACTAGTTTGAAATTCTGATGTTAGGTAACTTACTACCCAACAAGAGATGACTCTGGTTGTTAGAAAATTCTTTCTTTTGTTGATCTGAAATTTACCTCTGCTGTTGCTTTACATTAGTCCTGGTTCTTTCCTTTGGAGGAATATAGAATAAATAGAGGTAAAGAGGTTGGTTGGTTGTGTTGCTTCATTAGCATATTTTTCTGCAGCTTAAATGTCTCTGGTATCCTTGGTCCTTTGGATATGACATGGCTTTGAACCCTTTATCATACTCCATCTGTCTCTGGGTATAAGTCACTTGTCAGTACTTCTCTTGAAATGCAAGACCTAGAGCTAGTGACTGGCCACATTGTGCTTCATCTGCCAAAGGTAGAAGGCACACAATAAAATGAAAAAAAAATGCATTTTAGGCCAACAGGGTTATTAAATGAACTATAATATCGAGTTGGTCACTAACTGTAGCATAATTTTTTCTCAAATAGAATGATTAAAATGCTAATGGAAGATCATTAACAAAACTTTCTTGATATGGGTAATTTAGGTATTAGTAAAAAAAGCTAAAATAATTAGCTTTACAAGAAAAAAGTACACCAATATTTATACTAAATGTCAAATTCTTCTCATCGTTGACCTTATCAATTAATGTGAAAATATCAGCAAAGAATTCTAAGATCTTTTCAGTGACATTGCGGTTAGTATTATTAGTATAAAGTATACAGGTGATATCTTGGGTGAGGTTAGCTTTATTGCCTGAAAAATGTTTCTTTTAGTTATTGCGATTACTTCAGGATGCTAGTTAACTGCAACTTTGGTTACTTATATTTGAGATCCCTATTCCAGTTTATCTGAGTATTTGTTGTGAAAGATAATTGTCACCCATTTTGTTGATTTCCCAATGTAAGCAAATTAATTAATTATTTTTAGTTTTCCTAAATTCAGTTTTTAATAAATAACCTTACCGTTTTGATTTGAAAAAGTCCCTTGGCTCTTCTTTGGACTTAATTTATATTCACATCTCATCTCTACTTCTGAGGAACGTTGGATTCTAGGACCGTCAATTGACTGGCTTATTCCTGTATTTCCACTTCTGTGTAAGGAGAGGCCTGGCCTTGAGTACAGCAATAGGCTTTTATTTCTTCGCTTCTACTTTTCCATACACCCATCTTTCCACACAGCAATCAGAGGGTCTTGTAAAAATGTAAAGCAGATCCTATCATTCCCCTGCTCATCACATTTCAAAAGTTTCCCCATATACTCAGAATAAATTCACACCCCTTCCCAAGGCCTACGGGGGCCCAGGTGAGCTGGCCTCTGCCTGTCTTTACAACCTGTTTCTTCTAGCCACACCGATCACTTGGTGATTTCATAGCTCTTCACAGTTTACAATTCTGTGTGTTCTGGGTTTGTTTACTTGTTACTTGTTTGTCCCACAAGGTAGATGCTTGCTGAGGAAAGATAAGGTATTTTCATTCACTCATTTAAAACCTAATGCTCAATAAAATTACTGGGCATATGTGTTCACATATTTATTGTTCTTAAAATCCTGTGATTTCTACTACTTTCAGATAATTGTCCCACTGTTCCTTTTCCATGGCAGTGTTTACAAGGCCTCCCTACCCCTTGAATATTCATATTAAAATGGCTGTGTGCTTACATTTTTTTTTTTTTTTTAGAGTTCAGTTTTATTGAATGTGTTACAAGAGGTTTAGTCAAAAAGACCAAAGCCCATGTCATCATCAGACTCCTCCGATTCTTCTTTCTTTGCTTCGACTTTCTTTTCCTCAGCTGGGGCAGCAGCAGTGGAGGGGGCAGGACCTCCTGCTGGTGCAGCACTAGCTGCTGGGGCAGGTCCACCAGCCCCTACATTGCAGATGAGACTCCCAATGTTGACATTGGCCAAAGCCTTTGCAAACAAGCCTGGCCAGAAAGGTTCAACATTTACACCAGCTGCTTTAATGAGGGCATTGATCTTATCCTCCGTCACTGTTACCTCATCGTCGTGCAGGATAAGGGCCGAGTAGATGCAGGCGAGCTCCGAGACGGAGGCCATGGTATAGGCGAGTGCTCGGCAAGCGCTGCCGGGCGTGGTGCTAGTCGCCGGATGAAGTGAGGGCCTCACCCCAACGCGGCCTTAGCTTCCTCGGAAGAACCGAGCACCTTAACGGCAGCTGGGGGAAAAAAAGCACATTTTTTTTAATACTAATTTTTTGATAAGTCTCAAATTACAGTGCCGTATGAAGGCTGGTTAAGTCCCAGATATATCAGTTTCTGTTACATTCTTTAGCTTATTTATTTCTAGAAAGCTTTAGGGTGTTCCCAGTGATTTGTTTGAATATGACTTTGTAGCCTTGGCCTATGTTTATTAAAAAATATGATTCTAGGCTGACATTATTTTAAATTGGTTTATGTTATATTTGTTGTGTAGCTATGCCAAGAATTCACTCCTTTTAAGGGTGTCAGTATTGGTGTCTGTCATCTGAAATAGAAGAATCTTGTTGAAAATTTAGTTTAATACTTGTAGCCATGATGCTACCCAGAAACAGTAAATTATTCATTTTCGGTCAAGTCACTAAAGCGCTGTTCGGTGATTTCCCTGGTGGCTGAAAGAACTAGAGCGTCTGCCAAAGGGAGCCATTTAACCCCCTCTCAGCTATGGTTTATCTCTGGTGAAGTATATATGGTGGAAGAGGGCCGTCCTATTCTCTTTCTTAAGATTAAGCTTAGGAAATTGACTTAGTTTTTACTGTTTTCCACTTTTATTTTTGTTTTAGGTAGTAATGGTGAGTCTGAAGCTCTGGGGAGGTACTTGTCTCTGTCTGCTGAAGCAGTTCCAGTGGCTGAACTATCTGGCAATTGAGCATGTTTCATTTGAAGCTCTTCAAAGTTCAGTAAATCTTGGCAGAAACCATAGCATATACTTTTTTTTAAACCACCATATTATTAGATAAAGAATTTGGAGTAGATATATTGCTTTAATTGTCTTAATAATACTATCTAAAAAGGTCTTTTTAACATTGTCATTACAGTGACTTTATGAGAAGTTCCAAGAACTTTGCTAGGAAGAAACAACCCTGAGGGGGTACTTAAGGCAACAGGGAAAGGCTTTGTGAGATACTATTCAGACCCAACTCTTTCCTTGTCTGCAGCCTCTTTCTCAGATGCTCTGGAGGATGTAAAAGTTACACATCCACTCTTAAGCTTTAAGCTGGCTCAGCCAGGCATGAGGTGGTCTCATGCTGTGGAAAAGGCATGGGTTTGGGGTGTCAGCAAGACCTGAGTTAAATAACTTAATGATTGTGAACTTGATTAAGTTTTCTAATCTTTTTGAGTCTCAGTCCCTTATCTGTAATCAAATAAGGATAGTAATATCTACCTTGTAGTTGTAGTAAATGAAGTAATAAATGTGAGATTTCTTGCTATGTAGTAGGTTTTCAGTAAATGGATTTTCTTTCTTCCTCTGCATTAATATTCCCAATATTTTCTGCTGTGATGGAAATCCCTTGTCCCCACAAAATTAGAGGTATTTTGCATGGATCATTTTAGAAGTTTATAGTAAAGCAGTTAATCTGTTTCTGATGAATTAAAAAGGAGAGGATGGCATTTGGGTATTCAGAACACTATCTTAAAATAACCAAAAATTATTTTTAAAATGATTACAGTATATTTTTATAGCTTAATGATACTAATTAAAATTATGTTGTTATTGACCAGTACTTTTTTTAATACCTGTCCCCAGGGAAGGAAAAACATGCAAGATGGTATAAGTGATGGTGAAATTCCAAAATTTGATGGTTCTGGCTATGATAAGGATCTGGTGGAAGCCCTTGAGCGAGACATTGTGTCCAGGAATCCTAGCATTCATTGGTTAGTGTCTTTTAAGTTCTTGAATTAAATCATGAATAAGTTAAGTTAAGGTTGGCTTGGTATGAGTTTTCTTGTAACCATTAACCTCCTGTTAATGACTTCATCCATACTATGAGTGCATGGAATTGACAGGACAGTCCTTTTTTCAGAGTATAACCAAGATACCTTACATGTTAATTTAATGTTGACATAACTGACAGAGGTTGTTAATTGAATAACATGTTCTGATTAATAAGTGGAATGTTATTGTTACAGACCCCCTGGGCTGCTCCAATTGAAATGTAGCACCCACGGGCTGTTCAGTTAGGGGCCCGATTGCCTGCCACCGGAATTATAACTCTCAATATAAGAGTTTAGTGAAAAGAAAAAGAATTGTTTATTTAACAGTTATATAGATTTAGATTATTTGCGGATTTCTGCTGTTAAGTCTTATGTTCCTTAAAACACCCACAAACACATATTTCTTCCTCCCCCTACCAAACCAGGCTAGTTTTAGAAAAGTTAGAGAAACCATTTCCCTACTTCCTAGACACAGTTCAGCTTTACCGGTAGCTGCCAATCATTTCATTCTGATTGCAGAAGGCCTCTCAAAACAGCATGGTCAGACCCCTTCTTTTCAAAGCAGCATGGTGTGTGTGTCCCCTCTCAAAACAGCATGGAGAACCTTCCTTTTCAAAACCACATGGTCAATCCTGTTAAAATGTCTGCTGCTTATTTTTAAATCCGGCATGGTCCCCAGTTCTGACCATTCACAGAACCTCACGCAGGCTTTGTGTGCTTTTTCCATACCACCCCCCCACCCCATCCAAGACCCCTCCCATCTTCCTGGGGCTTGGATGCATCAAACATCTGCATAACAAAGACACTAGCCACTAGCCTCAGGCATGTGAAGGCATTCTGAAAGCTGCTTCCTTTTCCCCATTTCCCAGCCTCAAGCTCTGGGGGTTTTTGGACACCCACCTTCTGTAACATTATATCATCACTGATCAAATTTTATGCAGTAAGAATTAAAACAATGTTCTTAATATAAAAATAATTTTATAAGTAACAAAATTAAAAGAATTAGTATTGACCATCTGTCAAAGGCATCCTTGAATAAACATGAAACTTTGCTGTTCTTGCAAAGGGATGATATAGCAGATCTGGAAGAAGCTAAGAAGTTGCTAAGGGAAGCTGTTGTTCTTCCAATGTGGATGCCTGATTTCTTCAAAGGGATTAGAAGGCCATGGAAGGTGAGAATTTATTAAAATAATATAGGTATAAAAATGCTGCTTGCATGATAATGAAAGACAGCATTGTAGTTCCTATATGTGTTTATTAATACCATTTATAAAGGTTGGGGTAGGTTTGTAAATACCCCAAATTTCTGGATTTGGATTTGTAGTTGAGTTGTGCAGCCTCTGCATGGCAGGAGAGGGGCCTGGAGTATTGGAACTATAGTCTTTAGTTATGTCACTTCCTTCAGGGTTGCTCAGCTAAAGATTAGTTTTAAGAATTTTCTAGATGTCTGTTTCTGTAAATAAAAAGTTAACAAGCAAATTAAACAGTATTAGCATATAATCTTATAGAATAAGAGTTTGATCAAATAAATACCTTTCTAAAAGTTGGCATATTTCTCACTAACTACTTTGATTACTTCATTTAGACTTGGTATACATCTCAGACATAATCGAATGTATTTCTTTCTAGCTTGCCCTCCATTTTAGAGTTTAAAGCCTGCCCAGAACAAGTCCCTCTTAAGTCCAGAGTTTTCCTGTTAGCATATTGAAAAACCCTTCTAACAGCTGCTGCCTGAAACATATTTTGGTCTTAGCATAAGCAGAGTCTTCTTTTACTCATTAAAAAAAAAAAAAGATAACATTTTTATTTTTTCCATTTTACATATGAAGAAATTGAGACTAACATCATTCAAATAACATTTGCGATGCCATTAATTACAGTTGACCTCTTGTTCTTTCACCTCCTCCTTCTACTTTTTCCTTCTCATTTCTTCCTATCAATATAGACTTAACACAAAGAGATGGGGGGTGGGGAGAGTGCCTTTACTCTTACTGGTAAAGTGAAATAAAAGCATGATTTTATTTTAACCTCCTGAATTAACTGGGAAGATCTGTTTCTCTTTTCAATCCCTGCTTGTTTACACAAGTAACTGGGGAACCCATAGCGTTTTGATTGCCTTTCACAACTTAAACACTTTTATAGACTATTCCAGAGTTTCTGGTTTGGAGAACACATTACCATACATTTTCCCTCCCTTATAACTTCTAAAAGAGAGAACAAGGTCTTAAAATAGGTATTTAAAGGAATTCTAAAATAGATGGAGTATTAAGTGTAAACTACCTTCATGAGGAGCCCTGTAAATCTTTAGTAGGAGGGTGGTTTGTAAATGTGGAAGATTACCTTGGCAGGAGTGTGGAGGATAGACTGGAGATGGGCATAGATTGCATAGAGTTGAGGAATGTGATCTGGAGGCTGTTGCAGTGGTCTAGCCCAATGATGAGGACCTACACTAAGGCATTTGTTATTTGGCTAGTGAACAAATGGGTGAACTTATGAGAGATGTTTAAGAGGTATGTGACAATGTTACGGCTGATAGTTTACAGGGAAGGGACAAGTTTTGTGACTTGCCAATTCCAGGCTTGAATTGAAGGAGTATGCAGTTACTTCTGACACTCATTACCCAAAATTGGGCCACATTTTATGAATTAAGGGCAGTTTTTCACAACACTACCTTACTTGAGATGCCAGCTGCAAATGTGGGGGTCTTTGGGTCACCCTCACTTCTGACCATCTGGCTATAAATTTGGGGATTCTCACTACCCCTTCAGGTTTAGTAATTCTCTAGAATGACTCACAGAATTTAGGAGAGCATTATACTTAAGTTTACAGTTTTATTATAGCAAAAGGAAGCCATTTAGAGTTAGCCAAAGGAAGAAATGCATAGGGCAAGCAAGATCTGGGAGGATGCTGAAAGTAAAGCTTCTGTGTTCTCTCCCCATGAAGTCAGGATGCTTTACTCTCCTAGTGCATGAATGTGTGACAATACATACAGTGTTGCTAATAGGAAAGCTCATGCAAGCTTCACTGTCTAGTTTTTGTTGGGGTTTCATTACATAGTCATGATTGATTGAGTCATTGTCCATGTGTCTCAATCTCCAGTCCCACCTTTCTCTTCCCAGGGCCCCAGTCCTCTCATCACATGGTTGGTTTTTCTAGAAAGGCCAGCTCCCATTCTGAGTCACCTCATTAGCATAAAATTTCAGGGCTCAGCATGGATAACAAAGACACTCCTGTTAGTCGGGAAATTCCAAGGATTTAGAGTCTTCCTCCCAGGAACTGTGGTAAAAGGCAAGCCAAATGATTTATTATGTAAGGTACAATGAACTGATTTTGGAAATAGAGAAAAGGAAAAGGTTTAAATAGAAACAAAATTAGGTAAATGCTCAGCAGATAATTGGAAATAGAGGTCTGGCGCTTAGGAGAGAGTTTGAGTTAAAGTTGCGAGATGTAAGAGGTGGTTGATCATATGTGTATGGATGAAATTGTTCAAGGAGTTTTATAAAGGGAAAGGTGCACATAAGACTTAGGATTGCTTTGGGAATGTAAAGGGCAGGGGGAAGAGGAGTCCTGAAGACACTGAAGATAATTGTTATGATAGAGGCGTAACAGGAAAGGGCGGCATCACAGAGCCAACTCAGGGAGGAAGGGTTTCAGGAAGAAGGGAATGCATACCAAGTATCAGCAGCATTGAAGGTCAGAGAGGAAGAAAGAACATGTTAGTTGAAAAGTGGCTGGTGGATTAGCGAAGCAGTGGATACAGAAAGCCGAATGTAGCTCGTGAAGAAGCAACAGTAAGCTTAAACCATTTTTTTAAAGAAGGTTGGCTGAGAGGGAAGGGGAGGTGAACAGTAGCTAGAGGATTTGTAGTTAAACAAAAGAATTTTCTAAAAGAGACATATTTAAGTATGTTTATATACCAAGGGGAAAGAGCCAATAGAGAAAAAAATAGAGGAGAAAATCAAAGGAGTAATGTCATGAAGAGGTCAAAGTATAAATACTGTACAATATCTAACACTGGAAAAGGGAGGGGCCATCAGAAAGAGAAGTATGAGCCTGGTTATACCTGTGCCCATACCTCTAATTGATTCTGTAGTTTTCAAAATAGCATTCTCATGCACACTTAAAGGCTCCTTACCAAGCACAAAGTTTTAAATAAAACTAGTGTTTCAGATCCTGGTGATCCCTGATTGTTCTGGGTGTCAACATTCTATAGCTAGAAAGGGGTTTGGCTAGTTTCCGAATTCAGTTTATGAAACTTTGATGTGCACATAGTTCGTAATGTTTAAATTCCCAGCTTATTAAATTAACAAATGGATCAGAATTCCTTTTATGATCACCAACTATAATACTATGCATCTGACCTCCCATTAGAAGTGGCTAGTGAATTAAGTGTTTTAAGAAGTCATGTTTCAGTTTTCTTCAGATAAATTCCCAGAAGGAAAATTGCTGAGTCATAAGGCAATTCCAGTTTTAATTTTTTGAGATACCTCTAAAGAGCATAAGCACCCCTCTGTTCATTGCAGCGTTATTTACAATCACCAAGAAATGGAAGCAGCCCAAGTGTATGTCAGTAGATGAGTGGATAAAACAGCTATGGGACATTTACACAGTGGAATACTACTCGGCTTTAAAAAAGAAGAAAATTTTACCCTTTGTGACAGCATGGATGGACCTGGAGAACATTATGCTGAGTGAAATAAGCCAGTCAGAGAAAGTTAAATACCATATGATTTCACTCATGTGTGGAATCTAATGAACAAACTGAACTAATAAGCAAAATAGAGAGCAGGCTGACAGCTCTGGGGGGTGTGTTACAGGGTGGAGGGATAGAGCAAAAAAGAAAAAGGACTCATGGACATGGACAGCAAGCAGTGTGGTGATTGTGGGGGAATTGGGGCTTAAGGGGGATAAATGGTAATGGGAAAAATATAATAAAAAAATAAAAATAGAAGAATCTATTAGTCTTCAAAGCTAGAGGATTAGTGTTCTCAATTTTTACCCCTCATTGACTTATTTTGAAAGAATACCTTTCTGCTTACTTTCCAAGGTGAGAAATAACTAGGTTAGTTTTTAGTTTATATTTAGTGACTCTTTCACTATGTAACAGTATTTTATGTAAAGTATTATCTGGCACATTAAACTGATAAAATGCTAGCTAATTTGATTATGTTTGAATTACCACTAGATTTTAATTACTGTGTTAACTGATAAATGTATCTTTATTTTTTATTTAAAGCTATATATTTTAAGTGTGTTGTAGAAGATAGGTTTGTTGTCTTATTTTCATTTTGTTTACACAGAACAGTCAGTCTTCTGTCAGGTTTAGGAAAATTGGGTAGGTTCTCTCTAAATGTATTGGAGATTCCTTGTTGTCTAGACCCTTTGTTAGCCTAACTCTGAGTACCTCTGATTTGAGACATTTTGTGAAATCATTCTTCATTTTTTAATCTATAAAATGATACATAAAAGAATTTCCTTGTACATTGATGTTTTATAGGAAGGCATTTTAATATGATAAATCATTTACTACATCTTTTGAAATTTCAGGGTGTGCTGATGGTTGGACCGCCAGGCACTGGTAAGACCATGCTAGCTAAAGCTGTTGCCACTGAATGTGGCACAACATTCTTCAATGTTTCCTCTTCTACATTGACATCTAAATATAGAGGTGAATCTGAGAAGTTAGTCCGTCTGTTGTTTGAAATGGTGAGCAATGATATATTTAGATTTCAAAGTACTGCTGATATAAGTAATGATACCCCTATAATCTAGATCCATTCATCTAGGGCAACTGTCGTAGTTCTTGACACACTAATAAGATGTGGAGTGGTAGGGTTTCTGGAGTTATTGGTGTACTTCTCCACTCTGAGGTAAAGGAAGGCCCTTTGGCATCATGTCCAGCGAAGCCAGAAGAGACTTTGGAGATATGTGCAGTGTGGTTGACATTTCTGTATCTCTAATGAGCTGATTGAGCAGAAGTCTATTTTAATATATATTTTAAAAATGAGTTAAAAATTGATCTGTCATTAAAGTGGGTTCCTTTTCACAAGGGATTTGCAATAGTTACTAAAGAATGCATATTTGAGAAAAGAGGTTGATGATTTCTTTTAAAAAATGTTTTGTATTATGGAAATTTTCAAACATAATAATCAAAAGAATAGTACTATGAATCCCTATATATCTGTTCCCAAACTTCACTAACCATATAACTTTCATTTTTAGAAATCTCCTTTTTTTTGATACAAATGACTGGTTTAACCTCTGTCAATAACCAAATGGTGGCATTAAAGTAATAAGAAACTTCTGCTCTTCTTTGACCATGATCTTAGAAGGAAGAAGTAGCACTTTAAAAAAACTCAGATTGTTTTATGGTGATAATCAAATGATTCCTTTAAAATATTTTCACAAAGGCTAGATTTTACGCCCCTACCACAATCTTCATTGATGAGATAGATTCTATCTGCAGTCGAAGAGGGACCTCTGATGAGCATGAAGCAAGTCGCAGAGTCAAGTCTGAACTACTCATTCAGATGGATGGTAATTGATAATTAATCACTGTCTCAAAACTGTTACATTTCCTTTTTGAGCTTTGTGTAGATTAATACTTTGGAAATTCTCAGTGACTGGACTCAAAGGCAGCCTGAATTTATTTGTAATCATCTGTTCATCCACATTATTTGTTCATTTGTTCTTGCACCAAAAAGCCCTTATTGTATACTTGTTATAAATTGTGCACCAGTTCAGGTTCTGAGGGCACAAGAAAAGGAGTGAATGGTTTTCAAGGAATTTACTACTTAGAGCAAAGGTTCTAGAGATGTGGTCTGGTGTACTGGGGTCTTTAAGATCCTTTCAAAAGGTCTGCAAAGACTAAACTATTTTCATAATAATATCAAGACATTACTTACCTTTTTCACTCTCATTTTCTTATAAGTGTACAGTGGGGTTTTTCAGAGGCTACAAGATATGTGGGATATAATAGATGGAAAGCAAAAGCAGATATCAGAATCCAGTTATTCTCCATGGAGCAAGACTTGCAAAAATGTTTAAAAAATACACTCTTATTAATTTTTTGATTTGGAAAATCATAGTTATTTTTCATAATAGTATGTAATTCATGCTAATAAGTAATAGATTTATTGTCAGCTTAAAATGAAACAATATTTTAAAAAATTCTCAGGTTTAATTTCTGATGGTAAATATTAATAGATATACTCCACACACACAAAAGATCTTCAGAGTTAAACAATTTTTAATGGTATATAAGGATCCTGAGACCATAATGTTTGAGAAGCACAGACCTAGATAGGAAACATGCAACTTAACAATTACAGTACATTATAACTGTGCTAACTGAACTCTGAGTGTAGTGAGAATACAATAGGAGAGGTACCTCTAGACTAAGGGAGTCATGGAAGGGAATAGCCAAATTGGACTCTGAATCATTAGTATAAGTTACTCAGACAAAGAAGAATAGTCATTGGGGAGCCATTGAAGGAATAGAGTGACAAGCCCTGAGCTGCTTTTTAGAGATATATTACTCTGGTAGTTGTGTGGGCAACAGGAGGCTATTTAAACAAATCATGGGAAAACGTAAAATCTGTTTTTATGAGGCTGAGGTACCTCCAACACCCTAGGCTTGGTTGGAAACTGCTCTGTCCATCAGAGGTGTCACGACCACGGTGGAACAAATCTATCCAGGACACTATATTATGTCTGGGGGGAAGGAAGGTGGCTGCTCTCTCTAGGGGAGAACAGCAATCAGACCTCTGTCCCTCATGCCTTTTATTGAGGAGGATACACACAGGAGATACAAGGTCAAAATTCACAAATCAATATAGCTTTTAGGCGTTTGGATTACAGTTGACAGTAACGGATTACAAGTACCAGTACAGAGGGCACAGTGACCAGTCTGTGTCAGGGCCTAAAATAAATATCCAGAGTATGTTGTGTTAAAACAGCTATGGTTATCCACAAACCATGGATAGTTATTGAACATTTATAATGGATATTGTACGAGGAGGGACCCCAAAAACCCAGAACTATCTTCTGGAGGGTGGGCCCCTTGTAGTACAAGCTTCCCTTGCTTGGTGAGTGTTCTTGGAACCCATTTGTATCCATGAAGCAGCTGGCCATATTTGGCTTCAGTGAATTGTTTTTGAAGACTCTTTCAATGTGTTTACCCATTTCATTGATGGCTGACTTATGGGTGCATCTGTCCACGTTGTACTGAGTGCTCAGCAGTTTTTGACCAAAAACGGCATGACCCCCATGTCCCACCCTCACTATTCACCTGGTCTTGCCCTGAGCAACTTTTTTTTTTGTTTCCCTGGATGAAAGAAGTCCTCAAAGGGAAACGTTTTGCTGAGGTGGAAGAAGTGAAACAAAAAGCGGCAGAAACACTAAACGTCATCAAAATTGATGAGTTCAAAAACTGTTTTGAGCAGTGGAAAAGAAGTCTCAATAGGTGTATTGCCTCAAATGGAGAGTATTTTGAAGGTGACTGAAGTTTAGACATGTAACAATAAATACACAATTTTTTAATGAATAAATTCCAGTTTTATTTGGGTCCCCTCTCATATACAGTGCCAGGCACTGTAAGATAAATAAAATAATGTACTGCAAGTCCCTTCTCTCAAAGACTTTGCCATTTTAACTTAAGCTCAAGTATGAGAGAAAAAGTGAGTATGTTATATTTTGGGGGATGTACATAGAGGAAAACATATTACATGTTTAAAAAATATCACTGAATGTGAATTTAGTCAGCTGAATTTCACTTAGGGGTATTTGTGACTTGCTGATTATTAATTGGACAACCTGATTCTTTGTGATAATGATTCAAGTGGTAGGTTAGTAATAATTTATTAAGAAAATACCATAATGAACTGGATTCCTTTAAATACACTACTTTGTTATGTCAGGCTAGAAACTCTGATAAAGGTTTGAATTTATGACATATTTTTTTCACTGCATGTTTTCCATAGTTTTCATTGTGTGACCTTAAGTATTTTATTCTAAAATTTTAATTCTAGAAAAAGTAGATTCTATGTACATGTGTTTAGCTTGGTGTAAAAAGAAATGGTATTTTCAGTAGTAACTGATATTTTTGCTCATTTTTAAATTTCTTATTTATTTTTTACAAGTCACGTAGAAGTTTGAAGGACAAAAGTATTACTATATAACCTGCCTTTTAAAATTATGATTGCATGCTGTTACACGAGTATTAAGTAACTGTGAACCCCTTTCTGTTCTCTCTTCTTGAGAAATCAAATAAATTAGATGAACAACTAAAATAAAAATTTCAAGAAGAGTGATCCAAGATGGTGGCAGAGTAGGTAGAATTTACACTTACTTCTTCCCAGGACTAAATTGGAATTATAACTAAATTATAGAATCGTAAACCTGAATAGCCAATTGGAGAGTAGCTGAACAGAAGTCTTGTAACTACGAATTTGCATAAGCAGCCATGCTGAGACTGTTAGGAAGGGCAGAGACGCGAGGTGGACTGGCTTTGCATCCATGTACATTTAAGAATCTGGAAGGATATCTCAGCTACAAAGGTCCCTGCTGAAGAGTGAGAGCTCTCAATCCTATGTCTGGCTCCTCAACCCAGAGGTCAAGTTTCAAGAAGAGGACCCTATATAACATCTGGCTGTGAAAATCCACAGGGATTCTGTCTACAAGGATGAGGCGGGAGACTGCTAGAATCCCAGGTGCCCTCTTTAAAGGCAGTGCACAAAATCTCATCTGCATTCACAACATGGGCTCCGGCAGAGGGATGGTAGCTCAGAGCAGACTAGAATCATACAGGGAGAGATTAGGTTGTGTGCTTTTGGTGAGAAGGCTGTGCTGAGTCCCTGTCCCAAGCTGCTCACAGATGCCATTTTTCCTGGGTTGAGCACTCTTTCCCATACAACATGAGCTTGGGGGATGCACTAGTCCCACACGTCTGACTCCGTGTGGCCTTACCCTTACAAGCTTCCACCATGCGTAGAAATCAGCTAGTTGTGACCAGTCTGGGCTCTCATTGCAGACTTTCTTGGAAGACTCCCGAGGTCTAGTCAGGCTTAGGGTGTTAGAAATGAGATGCAGGGAGAGACTGAGTGGAGTAGCTTTAGGGTGAGAGCTGATTTTCCCTTGTGTTAAACAGGCATTGCCCCTCTGCCTGTTGAACATCCTAGGCCTGTGGAGGTGCACTAGCCCCACCCTGCCAAGCTTGCACCCTTCAGGAATTCTGGCTGTGGCCAGCCTTAACCTGAATTGTAGTCTTTTTTGGAAGGCCCTCAAACAGGTTTCAGCAGACTAGGGATGTCAGAGATGCACAAGGAGAGACTGAATTGTGTGGCTTTGGGGCAAGAACCATTTTTTCTGCATGCCCAACCTGGCACCACTCTTCCTGTACAGAGCCCTCCCGCCACAAAAAAATAATCTTAATCCTTTTCAGCCTGATAAACTACTGGCTCCACCTTGACAAATTCCTAAGACCACACCCTGCAACCATGGTCCGCAGGCCTTGGGCAGGTGGTGGCTGGCCTTTGTGTGCCCTGAGACTTTTGCTGAGTGGACTGAGAACCAGTGCTGGTGCTGAGTTTGAATCTGTATCAACCTAGTGAATACCACTTGCCCCTACCTGGTGACTCAGAACCTGCCTCACACAACTTGTGTACTGGCAGAGACCTTTTCAATACCTGAACCCAATAGGCAGGTGAAGGTGAATCTTGGGGTACTTAGTCCTTTTGCTGACCTTCCCCAGTCTTGGTCCTGGTAGAAGAAGGCCTCAGTATTTACAATCAGGCCCAGCAGAGCCAGCCAACAACCATGGATTGCTTTGTAGCTGCTATCAGGTACCCCACAGCCAGACACAGCATCTTACATTGACCTGCACAAGAGTCATCCCAGGATGCTTGAGAACCAACACACCTGGTGGCTGGCTTTAGACCACATAAGAGGTAACCTGATTAGCTCCACAGATGACGCATCCAAAAGGAGATCTTGGCATGTACCAGACATGCTGGGGCGAATTCTGCTTTGTTGGGTCAGCCCTGCGCAGCAGCTCATACACTGTGGTTGGTGTCAATCCTCAAAGTCAGCTAACGTCAGGGAAAAAGGATGGCCAACATCAGTCAAGACTAAACTACAACAGGAGGACTCACCTAACCCATAACAAGGGACATTACTGGAGCACCTGTCTGAGGTGATTAGGGAGACTGCACCACTGAAACCCACAGGATACCTACTACATAAGACCATGTTACTAAGACGGGGAGACATAGCAGATCTACCTGATACCCAGAAACAAATACAGAGTCAGCCAATATGGGGAGAAAAAGAAACATGCTGCAAATCAAAGAACAGGAGAAATTCCTAGAAAAAGTACTAAATGAAATGGAGACAGGCAATTACCAGGTAAAGAGTTCAATATTATGTTTATAAGATTGCTCAGGAATTTAGTGAGGACTTCCAAAGAGATAACAAGTATAAAAATGGATATAGAAACCATTGAAATGAACCAGTCAAAAGTGAAGAATGCACTGGAAGGAATCAACAGCAGAACAGATGAATGAGAGGATCAAATCAGCAATTTGGAAGAGAAGATGAACCCAAAGAGGCCCACCTGAAAGCACATCCTAATTAAAATGGCAAAGGTTAAAGACAAAAAGTTTTAAAAGCAGCAAGAGAAATACAGTTAGTTACCTACTAGGGAGCTCCCATAAGACTGTTAGGTGATTTCTCAGCAGAAACATTTCAGACCAGAAGGAAATGCACAAAATATTCAAAGTGATAAAAAGCAAGGGCCTACAACCAAGATAAGTCTACTCAACAAAGCTATCATTTAAAATTGAAGGAGAGCCCTGGCTGGTATGGCTCAGTGGGCTGTGTGCTGGCCTGAGATCCAAAAGGTTGCTGGTTCTATTCTCAGTTCGGGCACATGCCTGGGTTGTAGGCCAGGTTCCCAGTTGTGGATGTGTGAGAGGCAACCAACTGTAGCTCTCACACATCAGTATTTCTCTCCCTCTCTTTCTCCCTCCCTTCCCCTCTCTCTAAAAATAAATTAATTAATTAAATTAAATTAAATCGGGGGAAATAAAGAGTTCCCTGACAAGAAAAAGCTAAAGGAATTCATTGCCATTAAACCAGAGTTAAATGAAATGATAAAGGGAATTCTTTAAGAAGAAGAAAGAAAAAGAGGGACATAAATACATAGAGTAAAATGGCAATAAATATGTACCTATAATAATCACTTTAAATACAAATGGATTAAATGCTCCAATCATCCAAACCCATATAGTAATATTGCTGTCTACAAGAAACCCACCTCAGAATCAAAGATACACGTTGACTAAAAGTAAAGAGATGGGAAAAGATATTTCATGGAAATGGAAATGAACAAAAGCTTGGGTAGCAATACTTATAGCAGTCAAAATAGACTTTAAAACAAAGACTATATTGAGTGTCGGGCTGCGAGCCAAGTGTCGCTGGTTTGATTCCCAGTCAGGGCACATTACTAGGTTGCACATCAGGTCCCCATTTGGAGGCCTGAGTGAGAGGCAACCACACAGTGATGTTTCTCTCCCTCTCTTTCTCCTTTCCTTTCTCTCTAAAAATAAAATAAACAAATAAATAAAACAAAGGCTATAATAAGATATAAAGAAGGACATTACATAGTGATAAAGGGATTTAGGGAACAAGATATAACCCTTGAAAACATATATGCACCCAGCATAGGAACACATGAATATATAAAGGAAATTTAGATGGACCTAAATGAAGAGATCATCAGTAATACAGTTATAGGAGGGCATTTTAACACCCCAGTGACATCAATGGATAGATCTTTCAGACAGAAAATTAACAAGGAAATACCAGCCTTAAATGACACACAAAACCAGACTAATTCAATTGTTTTCAGATAATTTAACCACAAAGCAGCAGATTATACATTCTTTTCAAGAGCACATGAAACATTTTCTAGGACATACCACGTGTTAGGACAGAATAAAAAGTAAGTCTCAATGAATTTTCTCTGACTGCAGTGGTTTGAAAGTAGGTATCAATTACCAGAAAAATAACTGAAAACAAATAAACACATAAAGGTTAAAAAACATGTTGCTAAATAACGAGTGGCTTAACAATGAGATCAAGGAAGAAATCAGAAGACACCTTGAGACAAATGAAAATGAGAACACAATTTCAAATCCATGAAATGTAGTGAAAGCAGGCCTAAGACAGAAACTCATTTCATTGCATTAGAGACCTACCTCGACACAAGAAAAATCTCTATAATAAACAATAAAACCTTACATCTAGGGGAACTAGAAAAAGAACAACAAAGAGTCCAAAGCAAGTAGAAGGAAAGAAATAATAAATATTAGAGCAGAAATAAACTAAGGAGTTTAAAAGAATACAAAAGATTGGTGAATTCAAGAGTTGTTCTTTGAAAAGATAAATAAGATTGATACACCTTTAAACAGACTCATCAAGAAAAAAGAGAGAGAACCCAAATAAATAAAATCAGAAATGAAACAGAAGTAACAACCAACCTCAGAAGTACAAAGAACTATAATAAAATGTTACAAACAACTATGCTAACTAATTGGACAATATGGAAGAAATGGATAAACTCCTAGAAACATAAAATCTTCCAAGACTGAATCAAGAAGAAATAGAAAATATGAACAGACCAATTACAACCAATGGAATCGAAGCGGTAATTAAACCCCCAAAAAATTCCCAAACAAAAAGTCCTGGGATAAATGGCTTCAGAAATGACTTTTACCAAGCATTCCAAAAAGAACTAACACCTGCCCTTCTCAAAATATTTTAAAAGATTCAAGATGAAGGAAGACTTTCAACCTCATTTGACAAGGCCAGCATTACCCTAATTCCAAAACCAGATAAAGACTCTACAAAGAAAAGTATAGACTAATATTCCTGATGAAAAAATGCAAAATATTAGCAAACTGAATTCCATACATTTAAAAGATTATACACCATGATCAAGTAGGATTTATTGGTGGGATGCAAGGTTAGTATAGTATTTGCAAACCAATTAACATGGTACACCACATAAACAAAGGATAAAAACCCTATGGTCCTATCAATAGACACAGAAAAGCATTGAACAAAATCCAGCACCCATTTCTGATAAAACTTTTCAGCAAATACTGGGAATATATGAGGGAATAAAGGGAATAAACCTTAACATAATAAAGTCCATAAATAATAAACCGACAGCTAACATACTGAATGGGGAAAAATGTGTTTTCCTTAAGATCAAAAACAAGACAGGGATGTTCACTTTTACCACTCTTACTCAAAATAGTTCTTTTTAAAGTATTTTATTTATTATGCTGTTACAGTTGTCCCAATTTTTCCTGTTGCCCACGTTTGCCCAGTACCCTCCTTCCCCCCAGCAATCCTCACCTCTTAGTTCATGTCCATGGGTCAAGCATATAAGTTCTTTGGCTTCACCCTTTCCTAAATTATTCTTAACATCCCCCTGTCTATTTTCTTTCTACCAATTATGCTTCTTGATCACTTTACCATTTCCCCTCTTCTCTTCCTTCTCCCTCCCTGCTGATAACCCTCCAAAATGATCCCCGTAGCTATGATTCTGTTCCTATTCTGGTTGCTTGCTTAGTTTGTTTTTGTATTTGCTTTTATTTTTTAGATTCAGTTGTTGATAGTTGTGTTTGTTGTCATTTTAATGTTCATAGTTTCGATCTTCTTTTTCTTAACTAAGTCCCTTTAATATTTCATGTGATAATGGCTTGGTGATGATGAATTCCTTTAGCTTTACCTTGTCTGGGAAGCACTATATCTGCCCTTCCATTCCAAATAATAGCTTTGCTGGATAGAGTAATCTTGGTTGTAGATTCTTGCTTTTCATCACTTGGAAAATTTCTTGCCAGTCCCTTCTTGCCTGCAAAGTTTCTTTTGAGAAGTCAGCTGAAAGGCTTATGGGAATTCCTTTGTAGGTAACTCTGTTCTTCTCTTGCTACTTTTAAGATTCTCTCTTTATCTTGAACCTTTCGGATTTTAATTATGATGTGTCTTGGTGTGGTCCAACTTGTTTGGGACTCTGTGCTTCCGGAACTTCTTTATCTATTTCCTTCACCACATTAGGGAAGTTTTCTTTCATTATTTTTTCAAATAAGTTTTCAATTTCTTGCTCTTCCTCTTCTCCTGGCACCCCTATAATTCAGCTGTTGGTGTGTTTAAAGTTTTCAGAGAGGTTCCTAAGCCTCTCCTCGTTTTTTACAATTCTTGTTTCTTATCTCTGTTCTGGGTGAATGTTTAATTCTTCCTTTTGTTCCTAATTTTGACTTGAATCCTGGCTTCCTTCCTTTCACTGTCATTTCCTGTATATTTTCCTTTATTTCACTTTGTATAAACTTCACTTCTTCCTTTATTTTGTGGCTATATTCAGTCATTTCAGCATCCTGATCATCTGTGTTCTGAACTCTGTATCTGATAGATTCCTTTTCTCCATTTCATTTAGTTCTTTTTCTGGGGTTTTGTTCTGTTCTTTTATTTGGGCCATACTTCTTTGCCTCCTCAATTTGGCAGCCTCCCTGTGTTTGTTTCTGTGGATTGGGTAGAGCTACTTTGGCTCTTTGTTTTACTAGTATGGCTTAGTGTTTGGTGTCCTGTAGGGTCCAGTGGCACAGCCTCCCTTATCACCCAAGCTGGGTAATTTCTGTGGGCTGAGTACACCCTCCTCTTGTAGTTGAGTTTTGGTTGCTGTTGGCATATCAATGGGAGGGATTTACCCAGGCCAGTCAGCTTGAAGGACTGGCTTGACCACTGACCATCAACCTTCACCCTCTGTGGATGATCCACTATGCAGGGCTAGGGTGGTGGTGCTCCAGTGTGGTCTGTAGCTGTCCACTGGGTGCATTGGCCCTGGGATTTCCCAGGTGTTGCAGGCCAAGGTCAGCCCCCACCTGTGTTTTGCCCAGGGCACCCTGCCTGAGCTATAAAGCAATCTGAGATGGTTGCTACTTTGGCTGGGCTTGGAGATTTCCAGTTGAAGGCAAGCTGTGAATCTAAGCTGGCATCTGGTAGTGCCAGACCTGGACTCCACTGAGCCCAGCTGTTGCTTGTTTGCTAGGATTTAGGAAGTTGTGAAGCTTGAGTCAAGACAAGCCATTCATATGGAAAAGCAGCCGAGTGGGCCGGTAAGATGAGTGGGGTGTTTGCCAGGTTGATGGAGTCTCAGATATGGCACCAGTTTGCAAACTTTGTGGGGGAAGGGTTTAGAAAAGGGACAATGGCCTCTGCTCACCTTGATACCAGCACTTCTGTTTCTCCCTGTATACCACTGGTGCCTTTTAGGCTCCTACCCTGGTGCTGGAGCTCAGAGGGAGTGAGTCCTAGTAGGTGAGTCCATGTGTGGGTTATTTAAAAGGAACTGCTTGGGCCTCCTGCAGTTTATTCCATTGACTTAATTCCTGCTGGTTTTTGCAGCCAGAAGTTGTGGAGACTTATCTTCCCAGCACTGGAACCCTGAGCTGGATGGCCTGGTGTGGGGCTGGGACTCCTTGCTCCTGAGATATCCCTCCCAAATTTTTATTCACCACATGTGGGTGAGAGGCCAACCAGTTCCACATCTGTGCCCTTCCTACCCATCTCAATGGGTGTTGTTTCTTTTAATTCCGTAGTTATCACACTTCCATTCACCTTGATTTCTGATAGTTCTAACTGATGGTTGTTCTATATTTTAGTTGTAATTTTGATGTGGTTGTGCAAAGAAACGAGTCATATCTGCCTATGTCACCATCTTAACCAGATCCTCAACAGTTCTGTAAGTTCTAGCCACAGCAATGAGATAAGAAGAAATAAAATGTGTCAAAATTGGATAGGAAGAAGTAGAATTGTCATTATTTGCAGATGACATGATACTACATACAGACAACCCTAAAGTTTTCACCTAAAAACTACTAGAAGTGATAAATGAATTCAGTAATCTGGCAGGATGCAAAACAAGTATTCAGAAATTGGTTGCATTTTTAAACACTGATATCATAAAGGGAAACCAAGAAAAAAAATCTCACTTGCAATTGCATTAAAAAAACCCAAAAACCTAGGAATAAATTTAACCAAGTAGATAAAAGACCCATAGGTGGAAAAGTATTAGACATTGAAGAAAGATATTAAAGAAAAAACAAATAAATGGAGGCATGTACTGTGCTCATGGGTTGGAAGAATTAACATCATTAAAATCTCCATACTACCCCAAAGAATCTATAGATTTTATGCAATTCCTATCAAAATAGCAATGGCGTTTTTCACAGAATTAGAACAAATAATCCAAAACTTTATATGGAATTACAAAAGATTTTTAATAGACACAGCAATCTTAAGAGAGAAGAACAGTTGGAGGTATCATGCTACCTGTTACCAAACTATACTACAAGACTGTAGTAACCAAAACAGCATGGCACTGTCATAAAAACTGACACATAGACCAATGGAACAGAATAGAGAGCCCAATAATAAGTATATATGTTCAGTTATATATGATAAAAGAGGCAAGAATATACAATGAAATAAAGACAGTCTATTCAATAAGTGGTGTTGGGAAAATAGGATAGATACATGAGAAAATGAAATGACCACTTTCTTACACCATATACAAGGAAAAACTCAAAATGGATTAGAGACTTAAATGTAAGATTGAAAATCATTAAATTTTTAGAAAAAAACATGCAGTAGATTGATATTTCTCATAGAAATATCTCATTTTTTCTATATATATCTTTTTGGGCAAGGGAAACAAAAAATAAAATAAAATGTTTTTGTACAGCAAAAGAAACCATCAACAAAATGAATGGGAAAAGATATTTACTAATAATACATCTGATAAGAGGTTAGTATCCAAAATTTATAAGGAACTCATACACTAAAATTTATAAGGAACGCAACACTAAAAAACTCAAACAATCCAATTAAAAACTGGGCAAAGGACCTGAATAGACTCTTCTCCAAAGAGGCCAATAGACATATGCAAAGATGCTCAATGTCACTAATCACCAGAGAAATGCTCCTCACACCTGTCAGAATAGCTATCATTAATAAGTAAACAAACAACAAATGTAGATGAGGATGTGGAGAAAAGGAAACCTTCATGCATTGCTGATGGGAATGCAGACTGGTATGGCCACTATGGAAAAGAGTATGGAGTCTCTTCTAAAAATTAAAAATGGAACTGCCTTATGACCCAGCAATTCCACTTCTGGATATACACAGAAACCCCAAACAGTAATTCAGAAAGATATATACACCCTTATATTCATTGCAGCATTATTTATAATAATCAAGATATGGAAGCATTCCAAGTGCTCATCAGTAGACAAGTGGATAAAAAAGTGGTAGTACATATACACAATGGAATATTACTCAGTCATAAAGAAAAATGAAATTTCAACCATTTGCAACAACATGGTAAGTGAAGTCAGATAGAGAAAGACAAATTTCATACGATTTTATTTGTTTTGTGGAAGTTAAAGAGCAAAATAAATGAATAAGCAAAATAGGAACAAACGCATAGGTACAAAGTATAGATGGTTGCCAGACAGGAGTGAGTGAGGGTGGTACTGGGTGAAAAAAGTGAAGAGATTAAGAACTATGAATTGATAGTCACAAAACAGTCCAGGATATGTGAAGTGTAGTATAGGAAATATAGTCAGTGTATTGTATTAACTATGTACAATGCCAGGTGGGTACCTGAAATATTGGGGAATCACTTTGTAAAGTATATGACTGTCTAACCACTATGATGCACACCTGAAACTAATACAAAATAATATTGAATGTAAACTATAATTGAAAAACTAAGAAACTTATTTTAAGGAAAATTAAAATGTGTGAGGAACTCTTGAAATAAGAGAAAAAAAATGTAGAAATAAAACAGAAGAATCTTTTATACATTTTTAGAGGAATATACATCATTTTTTTACAGAAAAAAATATTTTCCTTAATTGGATTAGAATCTTGTAATAGATTATGTGAATTCTACCACTTAAAAAAAAAATCCTCACCCAAAGATATATTTTTTAAATTAATTGTTTTTAGAGAGAAGAAGGTGGGGCAGGGGGGAGGCAGTTAGAGAAACATTGATTTGTTGTCTCACATTCGTGCATTAATCTGGGACTGAACCTGCACCTTTTCGTGTATGGGACAATGTGCCAACCTACTGAGCCACACAGCCAGGGCTTCTGCCTCCTTTTTAAATAGTTATTTGTTGATGTGCCTGGTTCTGCCACCATTCAGAGGTCAGAAAGACTGTGTTATTTTTATCATTAGCCTGTCACTGAGTGTGCGATTGATGCTTAGAAATGTTGGTTGAATAAAAGAATAATGGGCTTTTTCCACTTACTGTGTATAGGAGTTGGAGGAGCTTTAGAGAATGATGATCCTTCCAAAATGGTTATGGTATTGGCAGCGACTAATTTCCCATGGGATATTGATGAAGCCTTGCGAAGGAGATTAGAAAAAAGGATTTATATACCTCTCCCAACAGGTATGATGCATTCCTTTTACAATATTTCAAAAACTTTTTTGCTTCTTGTTCCTCTTTTCCCCTCTTAACTATTTATTCCATTAACATTCTGCTTAAAGAAGTTTATAGCATCACAAAACCTATTGGTAGTAGATGAAAGAACAGAGGCCATGCTCCTCTGTTTAAGTTCCTTCCATTCACAGCAGCTCTCACATTAAGAGCAGTGTTCATGTTAACAGGGTAGGACATCTAAGTTTTTAATTTTAATTTTGAAGAGTTTATTAAACCCTAAATGTTTAAAAGTAAAGTTTTCTTGAAATCTTTTTCAAAATATGCTGCTTTGAAAAATATTTTATCTTATGAATGAATATTTAAATTTTCATAAGTGAATTTTTTTTGTTTACATTGAGACATACAGCAAAATGTACAAATCTTTAGTGTATAATTTAATGAGTTTGGACAAATGAGTACTCCTGTTTAATTATTATCCTATTCAAGATGTAGGACATTTCTATTACCCCAGAAAGTTTTTCTGTGTCTTCTACTAATTGATATAAAGCTCCCTTTAATTTCCTGATTTTTATCACCATAGATTAGTTTTACCTATTATTAAACTCCATGTAAATGGAACCATAACATATGTACTTGTGTTTGTGGTTACTTTCACTCAACGTAAGGTTTTTGAGATTTATCCGTATGGTTACATGTATCAGTAGTTTAGCCATGATATCATTATACTACAGTTTGTTCATTCTCTTTTTGATGGATATTTGAGTTATTCTTAGATTTTGGCTATTATGAATGAAGCTATAAACATTCTTGCATAAATCTTTTTATTTATGAATGTTTTCAGTTCTTTTGGGGAATGTAGATAACATAGAATAGGTGGATCATAGTGTAGGTATATATTTAACTTTATAACACCCAAATTGTTTTCCTAAGTGTTTGTGCCATTTTATACTTTCATCATCAATAAAGGAGATTCTAGTACTTACACATCCTTGTCAACATTTGGTATAGCTGGTATTTTAATTTTAGTTGTTTTAGTTAAGTGTGAAATGCCACCTTATTATGGTTTTGATTTGCATTTCTCTGGTGACTTATGATGTAGAGCACCTTTCCACATGCCTGTCAGTCATTGTCATATCCTTAGCGTAGCATCTTTTCATGTCTTTCGTTCAGTTTTTAATTGGTTTATTTGTCGTTTTATTAATGTTGTGTAGCTTTTTATCATAGACATGCATTATTAATATTTCCTTCCAGATTGTGGTTTCTCTTTCAATTTTCCTTTTTTTTTTAAATTTTTTTATTATTGATTATGCTGTTACAGTTGTCCCAATTTCTTTCCTGCTTGTTTCCCCCCACCCTCCAGTTGTCCCCCCCATTAGTCCATGCCCATTGGTTGTGCGTATAGTTCTTCTCAACATCTTCTTCTCTACTCCACTCCCCCCTACTATCTTCTTAATTTCTGCATCATCTCCCTCCCTTTTCCCCTTTACCCCTCCCTGCTGACCTCCTCCCAGTATGTTCCCCGTACCTATAATTCTTTTCCCACTCTCGTTGCCTACTTAGTTTGCCTTTGTTTCTATTCCCTAGCTTCTGCTGTTGGTTCTTGTGATGCACTTTTCATTTTAATGTTCATAGTTTTGATCCTCTTTCTTCTAAACAAGTCCCTTTAACATCTCGTATAACAGTGGTTTGGATCTAACAAACTCCTTCAGTTTTACTTTGCCCTGGAAACACTTTCTCTGCCCTTCTATCCTGGATGACAGCTTCGCTGGATAGAGTAATCGTGGTTGTAGGTTTTTGCTTTTCATTACTTTGAATATTTCTTGCCAGTCCCTTCTTGCCTGTAAAGTCTCCTTTGAGAAATCCACTGATAGTCTAATTGGGACCCCTTTGTACATGATTCTTCTCTTCTCTCTTGCTGCTTTTAAGATTCTCTCTTTATCTTTAATTTTTGACATTTTGATGATAATGTGTCTTGGTGTGGTCCTCCTTGGGTCCAGCCTATCCGGAACTCTCTGTGCTTCCTGGACATGTAGGTTCATTTCCTTCCCCAAGTTAGGGAAGTTCTGTTTCATTATTTTTTCACATAATTTTTCAATTTCTAGTCCTTCTTCTTCACCCTCTGGCAATCTGATAATTCGAATGTTCAGTTGCTTATAGCTGTCCCAGAGGTTTCTGAGCCTCTCATTGTATTTCTCACTTTCTGTTTCCTCCTTCTGCACTGGTTTACTGTTTGTTCCCTCCCTATGTTCTGATTTGTTGATTTGATCCATGGCTTCCCCTTCCTCACCACTTGTCTTGTATGTATTTTTGTTCATTTCAGCAGGACTAGCCTTCATTTCTTCCTTGTCTTGATTTGGCCCCGCTGTTAGGTCTGTAAGCTGCCTTATGACTATAGCTCTGAACTGAACCTTGGAAAGATTCTATTTGTTCATGGGTCAAGGCTTTTATTTATTTTTTGTTAACCATGTGATTGGTATTTCAATCATTAATTCTACCATTCTGACCGTTTTGTTTATCTTTCGTTCTTGGGCGGGGCACTGTCACACCTCCTACGCTATACTGGGCAGAGCCTGGTGTGCTAGTCCCAACCTGGTGACCTTTCTCACCACCCTGTGGCGCTTTGCATGGGGGCGGGGGTCCAAGGTGGATTCCTGCTGTCACTCTCTGCTGAGGAACAGGGCCACCTCCCAATGGGCTTTGCCTTCCTGGGTGTTGGAATCGTGAGCCGACGGATTTGGTCTGCAGCCGGGGCCGGCTCCTAGGCGCTTCTCTCCTTCCCGCAAACACAGGCGTCTGCTTACCGGGTCCCGCTGTTCGCTGCTGTGGCTGCCGCCTCCAGCACAGTTCCATCTTTCTCAGCCGTGGTTTCGCACGTCCTACCGGTCCAGACAGGCACCACTTGTTTATTACTTCATACATTGGACTTCCATGTAGCTTTGTTTTCAGGAACTTATTATTATTTTTAGTTTTACATTAGCTGTAATCCTTCTTAGTTGTAGAGGGAGACAGAGCATGTTGGTCTATGCCTCCATCTTGGCCGGAAGTCTCAATTTTCTTATGGTGTCTTTTGATAAGCAGAAGTTTTAATTTTGGTGCACAATTTAAAAACTTTTTGTCAAGTTTTTCTTTATGGATAGTGATTTTTTTGTCTTAAGAAAGTCTTTGCTTACCCCAAGAAGGCAAAGGTTGCATTTCTCCTTCATGATGTTTGGGGTTACAAGTGGGAAGGTTCAGCCACTGAGGGTGACCCCACGTGCCTGGTGGTTGAGGCCTGGGGCCTACCTAGGCTGGGGCATGTTCATGTTACCTGTGTTCATTCCATGTGGCTTCAGGATAGTTGGATTTCATACACGGTAGCTCAGGACTCTAGGTGTGATTATTCCCCTGGGAAAAGGAGCAAGGTGCATTATTATAACCTAGCCTTCCTCTAGGTTGAAGCATTTACATGCCCAGCCATTTTCAGGAGGAGGGAAATTAGACTGCCTTTCAGTGGGAGAGTGGCAAGGCCCATTGTAGGAGCGTGTGTGGGATAATAGACTCTTGCAGTCATCTTGGTAAATACAATTTTCCATGGTCAACACAAGGCAAGAAGTCAAGTAAGCAGACTGGTGGAGCTTGGCCTTACACTAAGTCTATTCTTATTTCTTGCATCTAAATATGGCAGTATCCACCTGGTCAGTGTAATGGACTCCTTTCTCCAGCCCCCTTCATTTAATTCTTTTTTTTTTTAAGTATATTTTATTGATTATGTTGTTACAGTAGTCCTAATTTTTTTCCCTTTGCTCCCCTCCAACCAGTACCCCTCTTTCCTCCAGCAATCCCAGCCCCCCTTAGTTCATGTCCATGGGTCATGCATATAAGTTTTTTGGCTTCACCCTTTCCTACGCTGTTCTTAACTTTCCCCTGTCTATTTTGCACAGACCAATTATGCATCTTAATCCCTGCACCATTTTCCCATTTCTCCCCCTTCCTCCTCCCAGCTGATACCCTCCAGATGATCCCTATACCTATGATTCTGTTCCTGTTCTAGTTTGCTTAGTTGGAGTCTGTTTTTATTTTTTAGATTCAGTTGTTGATAGTTGTGTTTGTTGCCATTTTAATGTTCATAATTTCGATCTTCTTTCTCTTAAGTCCCTTTAACATTTCATATAATAAGGGCTTGGTGATGATGAAGTCCTTTAGCTTTACCTTGTCTGGGAAGCACTTTATCTGCCCTTCCATTCTAAATGATAGCTTTGCTGGATAGAGTAATCTTGGTTGTAGGTCCTTGCTTTTCATCATTTTGAATACTCCTTGCCAGCCCCATCTTGCCTGAAAAGTTTCTTTTGAGAAATCAGCTGATAGTCCTATAGATACCCCTTTGCTTTCCTCTTCCTGATTTTAAGATTCTCTCTTTATCTTTAACCTTCAGCATTTTAATGATAATGTGTCTTGATGTGGTCCTTTTTGGGTCTAACTTGTTTGGGACTCTCTTTGCTTCCTGGACTTGTATGTCTATTTTCTTTGCCAAATTTGGGAAGTTTTCCTCTATTATTTTTTCACATAAGCTTTCAATTTCTTGCTCTTCTCCTTCTGGCACTCCTATGATTTGGATGTTGGCACATTTAAAGTTCTCCCAGAGGTTTCTAAGTCTCCTCATTTTCTTCAGTTCTTGTTTCCTCATTCTGTACTGGTTGACTATTGTTTTCTTCCTTATGTTCCAAATTATTGATTTGAACCCTGGTTTCCTTCCCTTCACCATTGGTTTTGTGTGGATTTTCCTTTGTTTCATTTAGCATTGCCTTCACTTCTTTGTTCGTTTGCCATACTTAAGAATATCTCTCAAGCCTGGGAGCATCTTTATCACCAGTGTTTTGAACTCTATGGCTGTTAGGTTGGCTATCTCGTCGTCACTTAGTTCTCCCACTGGAACCTTGATCTGTTTTCTCTTTTGGGCCATACTTCTCTGTCTCCTCATCTTGACAGGCTTCTGTGTTTGTTTTTCTCTGTGCCTTAGGTAAAGCTGTTGCACCTGTTATGTTGTAAGGGGCAGAGCCTTAGGTATTTGTCAGTACAGGTGACCTGTTTCACCACATTGTGGCGCTGTGTGTAGGGGAGGGGTCTGAGAGGGAACAATGCTACTTGCTCAGCACTCGCCCCTTTTCCAGGCACTTCTCCCACTTCCATGTGGGACTGGTGCCTTTCTAGCTATTGCCCTCCCAGATTGGGTTGGTCAGCGGACATTCTAGGACCATGGGGTCCTTTAAACAAGTGGACTCTATTGAGAGACCTGTAGTGTCTTCCTCCACCCCAGCCCCTCTGGCATAGTCAGAAGCAATGAGGCTTTATTTTCCCTGGCCCTGGATCCATAAGCTGTTCAGACTGGTCTGCTTCTGGGAGCGCTCCCCAGGTGTCCCTCCTGACTTTTTAAAACTTGTGACTATGCTTTCTGCCAGCCTGCTACTGCTGCCGCTCCTGCCACCACCTGTCTGCCCTGGCTCCGCCCCGCCTACCTGTCTGGATGAGTATTTCGTCTTTATATCTTTGTTTGTTGGACTTTTATGCAGCTTGATTTTCTGGAACTTCTGGTTGTCTCTAGTTTTGAGGTAGTTGTATTCCTTCTTAGTTGTGGAGGAAGACGCAGTGTGTCTGTCTCAGCCTCCATCTTGGCCGGAAGTCTCCATTTTATTTTGTTTTGCTTTTAGACTAACCTCTATAACCACCAAGGCCTCATCAAGTCTCGTAGACTCTGAGTAACTTTCATTTCCTATCACATCAAGATCAGAGATTTTACGTTTGTTTTGTTTTTCCTGCAAGTTCACACCTTCTCTCTCCTGCTTGTGTTACTTGCCTTTCGTAGTGCTCTGCTGTACTTTTCTACTGACCTTTTTTCACTCTGGTATATATGTGCTTTTTTCTACTTCCACGTCATTGTTTATGAGGATCCCAATCTCTAGACTGTTTTTTTTCTTCCCTTCCATTTAAATTTTATTATTTTTCAAAGTCAACATTAAAACTTTTAATTCCGAGGTCTTCTTTGCCCTTGCCTATCTCCCTGTGTGGATTTTGGGTCCTTGGGTGTTTCATCCATGTTCATTGTCTCCCAGATGTTCCTTCATAGAAAGGATCTGGGTTTTCTCAGTCTCCCCTCTACTCCTGTTTGTTGACTGAATAATGGTAGTGGTGATCAGATGTTTGCTGAGTGCTGACTGTGGGCCAGGCTTTCAATATATTAGCCCATTTTACTCTCATAGCAGTCTTATGGGGTAGATTCTGTTCTTGTCTTTATTTTAGTATGAGGTAGCTGAGGCACTGACAGTTAAGTATCCTGCCAAGGGCAGCAGAACAGGGTGCTGAGCACAGACAATCTGGCCCCAGTGCACTCTCGTTGTCCTCTTTGCTGAACTGCCTAGGGGACATATGGACAACTGTTATCCATGTTTATTTATATCTAGAATGTGTGTTAACTTGACTATGTAGCAGTGGCAGATCTTTATATTATTAACACCATTAACCCCTCATTAAGTCCTTTCACAAGGTTATTACATATCATTAATTCAGTTTTATAGAGCCTATAAATTATACTTAGAATCTTTTAACACATCACTGATACAACCACTACTAAAAGTTAATTTTTCCCAAATCATAGTTATTAGAGAAAAAGAGGACACTTCCATCTAAGCTTCAGACCACCAGGCCCTCACTTACAAACAGGTTTATGCTTCAAAGTTCATTTAACTTGGCTGTGTAGAACTTCCTTTGGAGGAGAATACATTACATTAAACTTGGTATTGGAGTTCTCACGGCAGACCACAGGAAGATATTTGCTTTATAAATACAGTGGCATTCGAACATTGGGACTAAATGAGCAAAGTGATAATAGTTCACTAACTCACCTGCTCCATGTGGGGCCCAATGAAACAAGTTCTTCTGTTAAATTCAAAGTTCCTACTGGGACATCAGGAGCACATCCTCCTTCTGTAGTAGGGGACCCAGGAACTTCCTTTCCCCCCATCTTTCTTCACTCACTTCTGCTGACCATCTGAGTAGAGTTCTTTGGTTCGACACCTGCAGTGTACCATGGTGAACTGCAAGGTGGGCACATTGGCGAGGGATGGCCAAGGGCAGGGAGCTCCTAAGATCAAGGAAGTCTAGAAATTTAAAGGTTTTCTAGTCACACCTCTTCTTTTTGGCAATTCCAGATAATACCTGGTTGCTTCTCTTTCCACTGTGGCTACTCTTTGCTTTGTCTTACTTTGTGTGCACACACTTGCATGTAAGCGTGTGTGTATGTGTGTGTGTGTGAAATATTACTCAGATATAGAAACAGATTAAAATACTCAAGTTAGCCAATATTTAGCAAAGCAAACAACCATATAACCACCTTCTAGGACAAGAAATGGAGCATTGCCAGACTTCAGAATCTTGCCAGTATGTTCCTTCCCTAGAATAACTCCCTTCCTGCCCCCAGCAGTAATAACTGTTATTCCTTTTAGGAAATAATTTATTATTTTTTCTTATAATTTTATCACCTAATAATATGTCCCCAACAAATATTTTTCCCTCCTTTGGAACTTTATATAAATGAAATCACATGAATTGTGTTTATTTGTATCTTGCTTCTTTTACTCAGTATATTTTTCAGATTCATCCATGTTGTGACATATGGATGCAGATTATCTTTTTCCTGTGTGGCATTCTATTGTATTTGTAGTTTTCAGAGGCTACCATAACAGTACCACAGGCTGGGGACTTAAACAACAGATGATTATTTTCTTACAGTTCTTGAGGCTAGAATACAAGGTTGAAGTGCCAATGGGATTGGTTACATTCTGGGGCCTCTTTCCTTGGCTTGTAGATGGCTGTTTTTTCCCATTGTCTTCATGTAGTCTTTTCTTATGTGTCTGTATCCAAGTCTTCTCTTATAAAAACACCAGTCATATTGGATTAGGGCCTACCCATGTGACCTCATTTTACCTTTAATTACCTTTTTAAAGGCCTCATCTCCAAATACAGTCACTTTCTGAGGTGCTGGAGGTTAGGACTTCAACACAGAAATTTGGGGGGAGGGTACAGTTTAGCTAGCCCACAACAACTATTATATGATTATACCAGTTATACATCATATTACCTGATGAGCATTTTGATTGTTTTCAGTTTTATGCTGTTATGAACAATGCAGCTGTGAACGTTCTTATGCTGTATAGTAGTACAGATGCCTAAACTTCTCTAGGCCGGGATGGAGCATTCCATCCTAGGAGGGAAGTGGTAGACTGTATTGCATCGTTGGAGCATCAGGAGGTAATGCAGTCTTTCAGCTTCCACCCCTTCCAGCACTGTTTGAGAATTCTTGTAGTTTCATATTTTTCCAGCACCTGGCATTGGCGACATAAATTTATACCAGTTTCTTGGTATAAATTATTGGGGCTTACTTTTTATTTTTTTTCCTATTTTTTAAATTGTTGTTCTATTACAGTTGTCCCATTTTCCCCCCATTGCTCTACCATGTCCTGCCCAACTCCCCGCCTCTCCCACAGTCAGTCCCCACCCTGTTGTCCATACCCATGAGTCATTTATACTAGTTCCTTGACTAGACCCTTCCCCTTCTTTGTCCCTTGTCCCCTCTTCCCCTTCCCCCCCGGTCACTGTCAGTCTGTTCCTTGTTTCCATGCCTCTGCTTCAATTTTCTCCTTTGTTTGTTTTGTTCATTAGGTTCCTGTATTAGGTGAGATCATACGGTATTCTTTTTTCATCTCCTGGCTTATTCCAGTGAGCATAATGCTTTCTAGTTCCATCCATGTTGTCACAAAAGGAAAGAGTTCCTTCCTTCTTTCTGCTGCATAGTATTCCATGGTGTAAATGTACCACAGTTTTTTGATCCACTCATTTGCTGATGGGCACTTAGGCTGTTTCCAGCATTTGGCTATTATAAACAGTGCTGCTATGAACATAGGGGTACATAGGTCCTTTTGAATTGGTGTTTCAGGATTCTTCAGGTATAGTCCCAACAGTGGAATCACTGGATCAAAAGGCAGTTCCATTTTTAGTTTTTTGAGGAAATTCAATACTGCTTTCCACAGTGGCTGCACCAGTCTGCATTCCCACCAACATTGCACTAGGGTTCCCGTTTCTCCACATCCTTGCCAGCACGTGTTTGTTGATTTGTTGATGATGGCCATTCTGACTGGTGTGAGGTGGTATCTCATTGTGGTTTTTATCTGCATCTCTCTGATGGTTAGTACTGTTGAGCATTCTTTCATATGCCTATTGGCCCTATGTGTGTCCTCCTTGGAGAAGTGTCCATTCGGGTCCTTTGCCCATTTTTTAATTGGATTGTCAGTATTCTTGGTGTTGAGTTGTATGAGTTCTTTATTTGTCCTGGAGATCTAACCTCTGTCCAAGGTGTCATTGACAGATATGTTTTCCATACGGTTGGCTCCCTTTTCATCTTGCTGATGTTTTCTTTTTTTTTTTAAGTATATTTTATTGATTATGTTGTTACAGTAGTTCCAATTTTTTTCCCTTTGCTCCCTTCCACCCAGTACCCACCTTCCCTCCAACAATCCCACCCTCTTTAGTTCATGTGATGGATCGTGCATATAAGTTCTTTGGCTTCACCCTTTCCTATATTATTCTTAACATCACCCTGTCTATTTCATACCAACCAATTATGCTTCTTAGTCCATGAACCATTTCCCCATTTCTCCCCCTCCCCACTCCCAGAAGATAGCCCTCCAAATGATCCCCATACCTATAATTCTGTTCCTATTCTGGTTTGCTTAGTTGGATTGTGTTTTTATTTCTTAGATTCAGTTGTTGATAGTTGTGAGTTTGTTGTTGTCTTAGTGTTCATAGTTTTGATCTTCTGTTTCTTAAGTAAGTCCCTTTGACATTTCATATAATAATGGCTTGGTGATGATGAGCTCCTTTAGCTTCACCTTGCCTGGGAAGCACTTCATCTGCCCTTCCATTCCAAATGATAGCTTTGCTAGATATAGTAATCCTGGTTGCAGGTTGCGTTTCATCACATTGAATACTGCTTACCAGTCTCTTCCGGCCTGCAAAGTGTCCTCTGAGAAATCAGCTGATAGTCCTATAGGCACCCGCCTGTAGGAAACTCTCCACCTCTCTCTTGCTGCCTTCAGGACTCTGTCTTTATCTTTCACCTTTGGCATCTCATTCATGATATGTCCTGGTGTGGTCCCCTCTCAGTCCAGCTCACCTGGGACCTTCCGTGTTTACCGGACCTGTATATCCATCTCCTTCGCAAAATTTGGGAAGGTTTCCTTATTTTTTTCAATTCTTGCTTCCTCGTTCTGCACTGGTTGACTGGTTTTTTCTTTCTTATATTACAAATCATTGATTTGAACCCCGGTTTTCTTCCCCTCACCTTTGGTTTTGTGTGGATTTTCCTTTGTTTCACTTAGCATAGCTTTTACCTCTTATGCATTTGCCATACTCAAGCATATCTGTCAAGTCCATGAGCATTTTTATCACCAGTGTTTCGAATTCTGCATATGTTAGGTTGTCTATCTCCTCCTCCGTTAGGTTGGCTGTCTCCTTGTCACTTAGTTCTCCCACTGGAACCTTGATCCGTTCCCCCTTTTGGGCCAAATTTCTCTGTATCCTCATTCTAACAGGCTCCTGTGTTTGTTTCCCTCTGTGTCTTAGGTAGAGCTGTTCCTCCTGTTACATTGTAAGGGGCAGAGCCTTATGGATTAATCAGTACAGAGCAACCAGTTTCACCACGTTGTGGTGCTATGTGTGGGGGAGGGGTCTGAGAGAGAACAATGCTGCCTGCCCAGCACTCACTCCTTTTCCAGGCACCTCTCCCACTACTGCACCACACTGGCACCCCTCTAGCTGTTGCCCTGGCCGTTGTTCCCAGAGTTGGTGGATCTGCGGATGTTCTAGGACCATGGGGGCCCTTTAAACAAGCGGACTCTGCTGAAAGACCAGCAGTTTCTGCCTCCACCCCAACCCCCACTGGTCTGCACAGTCAGAAGCAATGAGGCTTGATTTTCCCCGGTGCTGGGACCTTGAGCTGTGAGGTCCAGTGAGGAGCTGGGAACACTCCCTAGGTGTCTCTCCTGACTTTTTAAAACATGTGCCTGTGCTTTCTGGGGGCCTGCCAATTCCGCTGCTGCCGCCAGCACCACAGCACATCGTCTCCGCCCCGGCTCCGCCCCTCCTACCTGTGTGGATTAGTATTTCTTCTTTATATCCTTGTTGACTGGATTTTCATGCAGTTTGATTTTCTAGAACTTCTGTTTGTTTCTAGTTTTGATGTAGTTGTATTCCTTCTTAGTTGTGGAGGGAGATGTCTCCATCTTGGCCGGAAGTCTCTGATGTTTTCTTTCACTGAGCAGAAACTTTTTAGTTTGATGTAGTCCCATTTGTTTATTTTTTCCTTTATTTCCCTTGCCTTGGGAGTTATATTGGCAAAAATATTGCTGCGTGGGTTATCTGAAATTTTAATGCCAATATTTTCCTCTAGGACTCTTATGGTGTCATGGCTTACATTTAAGTCTTTGATCCACCTTGAGTTTATGGTGTGTGGTATAAGTCGGCAGTCTAGTTTAATTTTTTTGTATGTCCCTGTCCGGTTCTCTCATCACCATTTGTTGAAGAGGCTATTTTCACTCCACTTATGCTTTTTCCCCCTTTGTCAGATATTAATTGACCATATAGATCTGAGTTTATTCTGAGCGCTCTGTTCTGTTCCATTGATCTATATTTCTGTTCTTATGCCAGTACTAGACTGTTTTGATTACTGGGGCTGTGTAATATAGTTTGATATCCGGTTTTGTGAATCCTCCTACTTTGTTCTTTCCCAAGATTGCTTTAGCTATTCAGGGTCTTTTTTGGTTCCATATACATATTTGAAGTATTTGTTTTAGGTCTGTGAATTATGTCATTAGTGTTTTAATAAGGATTGCATTAAATCTATAAATTGCTGTGGGTAGTATGGACATTTTAATGATGTTGATTCTTCCCATCCATGAACCTGGTATGTGCTTCCATTTATTTGTATCTTCCTTAATTTCTTTCTTCAGTGTTATGTAGTTTTTTGAGTACAGGTCTTTTACCTCCTTGGTTAAGTTTACTCCTAGATTTCTTTATTTTTCTTATTGCTATAGTAAATGGGATTTTTTTTGTAGTTTCTGTTTTTGATATTTCATTGTTGGTGTGCAGAAATGCCTTCAGTTTCTGAGTATTGACTTTATACCCTGCTATTTTTCCAAATTTACTTACTAGGTCAAGTAGTTTTTTAGTGGAGTCTATAGGATTTTCTATGGACACTGTGATGCCATCTGCAAATAAAGAGGAAGTTCTTTTCCAATTTGAATGCCTTTTATTTATTTTTCTTGTCTGATTGCTGTGGCTAGAACTTCCAAAACTATGTTGAATAGAAGTAGAGTGGACATCCTTTTCTTGTTCCTGATCTTAGGGGGAAAGATTGTAGCTTTTTCCCATTGAGTATGATGTTGGTGGAAGATTTATAGTATATGGCCTTTAGTAGGTTGAGGTATATTTCTTCTATTCCCAGTTTGCTGAATGTTTTTCATCATAAATGGGCGTTGTCCTTTATCAAATGCTTTTTCAGCATTTATTGATATAATCATGTGTTTTTTGTCTTTCATTTTGTTCATGTGGTGTATTACATTTATGCATTCCTGGGATGAATCCCACTTGATCGTGGTGTATGATCTTTTTAATGTATTGCTGAATCTAGTTTGCCAATATTTTGTTGAGGATTTTAGCATCTATGTTCATTAGTGATATTGGTCTGTAGTTTTCTTTCTTTGTTGTGTCTTGACCTGGTTTTGGAATTAAGATAATACTGTCCTCATAGAAAGAGTATGGGAGTCTTCTCTCCTCTTGGTTTTTTTGGAATAGTTTGAGAACGATAGGAGTTGGTTCTTCCTAAATGTTTTGTAAAATTCGCCTGTGAAGCCATCTGGTCCAGGGCTTTTGTGTACCGGGAGTTTTTTGATTACTGCTTCAGTTTGACTAGTTATTACAGGTTATTCAGGTTTTTTGCTTCTTGATTCAGTTTTGGAAGATTATGTTTCCAGAATTGTGTCCATTTAACTCAAGTTGTCAAATTTCTTGTCATATAGTTGTTCATAGTAGTTTCTTACAGTCCTTTGTATTTCTGTGGTATCAGTGTGATATCTCCTCTTTCATTTCTGATTTTATTTATTTTAGTCCTTTTTCTTTCTTAATGAGTCTGGTTAAAGGCATGTCAATTTTGTTTATCTTTTCAAAGAAAAAGCTCCTGGTTTTATCGATCCTTTGAGTTCTTCTTTTAGTCTCTACACCATTTATTCTGTTCTGATCTTGATTATTTCCTTCCTTGTACTTGCTCTGGGCTTTGCTTGTTGTTGTTCCTCTAGTTCTTGTGGGTTGTAGGCTTAGGTTGTTTTTTTTGAGATTTTTCTGTTCTTCTTAGGTAGGTCTGTATTGCCATGAACTTTTCTCTCGGGACTGCCTTTGCTGTGTCCCATAGGTTTTGGGATGTTTTATGTTCATTTTCATTTGTTTCCAGAAGCTTTTAATATCCTCCTTGACGTCATTGTTAACCCATTTATTATTTAATAGCATGTATTTCAGTCTCCAGGAATGTTAATACTTTTGAGTTTTTTTCTTGAGGTTGGTTTCTAGTTTCAAGCCATTGTGATCTGAGAAGATAGTTGATATAGTTTCAGTTTTCTTGAATATATTAAAGCTTATTTTGTGTCCTACCATGTGACCTATCTCTGAAAATGTTCCATGTGAATTTGAAAAGAATATATATTTTGCTTCTTTGGCATGAAAGATTCTGTATACTATATCCATTAAGTCCATTCAGTCTACAGTGTTGTTCAGTGCCACAGTATTCTTAGTGTTTCTGTCCATTGTTGACAATGGTGTGTTAAAGTCCCCTACTATGAGTTTGTTGCTGTTGATACCTTTCTTGAAGTCGTTCAAGATTTTCCTTACATATTTGGGTGGTCCTGTGTTGGGTGCATATATGTTTTCAAGGGTTATATTTTCTTGACGGATTGTTCCCTTCAGTATTATGAATAGTCCTTCTTTGTCTCTTGTTATGGGCTTTGTTGTGAAATCTGTTTTGTCTGATATAAGTATTGCTATCACAGATTTTTTTCATGTCCATTTTTATCCAGGAGACTCCTTATTTCATCTTACATTTTATTTTATTTTATTTTATTTACTTATTTATTTTTTAATTTTATTTTTTGTTTTTCAATTACAGTTGTCCCATTTTTTCCCCATTGCTCCCCCCCGCCCAGCCCACCCCTTCTCCCACAATCATATCCCTCCCCGTTGTCCATGTCCATGAGTCATTTATACATGTTCCTTGACTAAACCCTTCCCTTATCCCCCTTCTCTCCCTCCTCTCTTTTCCCTATTGACTGTTATTGTGTTCCTTGTCCTATTTAGTTCATTTGTTTATGTTGTTCTTTAGTTTTCTATATTAGGTGATATCATATGATATTTTTCTTTCTTTGCCTGGCTTATTTCACTAAGGATAATTCTCTCTAGTTCCATCCATGTTGTCACAAATGCAGGAGTTCCTTCTTTCTCTCTGCTGCATAGTATTCCATTGTGTAAATGTACCACAGTTTTTTGATCCACTCATCTACAGATGGTCACTTAGGCTGTTTCCAGCACTTAGCTATTGTAAGCAGAGCTGCTATGAACACAGGGGTGCATAAGTTCCTTTAAATTAGGGTTTTAGAATTTTTCGGGTATAATCCTAGCAGTGGAATCTCTGGTTCAAAAAGCGGTTCCATTTTTAGTTTTTTGAGGTAATTTTGTATGGTTTTCTATAGTGTCTGTACCAGTCTGCATTCCCACCAACAGTGCAGTAGGGTTCCCGTTTCTCCACATCCTCGCCAGCACTTGTTGTTTGTTGATTTGTTGATGATGGCCATTCTGACTGGTGTAAAGTGGTATCTCATTGTGGTTTTTATTTGCATCTCTATGTTGGCTAGTGATGTTGAGTATTCTTTCATATGTCTATGGACATTATGTATATCCTCTTTGGAGAAGTGTTTGTTCAGTTCCTTTACCCATTTTCTAATTGGGTTGTCTGTTTTCTTGATGTTGAGTCATATAAGCTCTTTATATATTTTAGACATCAGTTCCCTGTCTGAGATATCATTGACAAATATGTTTTCCCATATGGTTGGTTTCTTTTTCATCTTGGTGATGTGTTCTTTTGCTGAGCAGAAACTCTTTAGTTTGATGTAGTCCCATTTGTTTATTTTTTCCTTTATTTCTCTTGCTTTAGGAGATGTATCTGTGAAAATATTGTTACGTGGGATATCTGAAATTTTCCTGCGTATGTTTCCTCTAGGACTTTTATGGTGTCACGGCTTACATTTAAGTCTTTGATCCATCTTTAGTTTATTCTTGTGTGTGGTGTAAGTTGGTGGTGTAGTTTCATTATTTTTCACGTCCCTGTCTAGTTCTCCCAGCACCATTTGTTGAAGAGGCTCTTCTCACTCCATTTTATGTTCCTTCCCCCTTTGTTGAATATTAGTTGACCGTATAGTCCTGGATTTATTTCTGGACTCTCTATTCTGTTCCACTGATCTATATGTCTGTTCTTATGCCAGTACCAGACTGTTTTGATCACAGTGGCTTTGTGGTATTGTTTGATGTCTGGTATTGTGATTCCTCCTGCTGTGTTCTTCTGTCTCAAGATTGCTTTGGCTATTTGGGGTCTTTTTTGGTTCCATGTGAATTTTTGGAGTATTTGTTCTCGGTTGTGAAATATGTCATTGGTATTTTAATAGGGATTGCATTGAATCTGTAAATTGCTTTGGGTAGTATGGCCATTTTGATGATGTTGATTCTTCCCATCCAAAAACATGGTATTTGCTTCCATTTATTTGTATCTTCCTTAATTTCTTTCTTCGATGTTATGTAATTTTCAGAGTACAGGTCTTTTATCTCTTTGGTTAAGTTTATTCCTAGGTACTTTATTTTTCCTGTTGCTATAGTAAATGGTATTTTCTTTTTTTTTCTGCCGCTGATACTTTATTGTTGGTGTAAAGAAATGCCTTAGATTTCTGTATATTTATTTTGTACCCTGATATTTTGCCAAATTTACTTTTTATATCGAGTAGTCTTTCAGTGGAGTTTATAGGGTTTTCTATGTATACTATCATGTCATCTGCATATAATGATGGTTTTGCTTCTTCCTTCTCAATTTGGATGCCTTTTATTTCTTTTTCTTCTCTGATTGCTGTGGCTAGAACTTCCAGCACTGTGTTGAATAGTAGTGGAGAGAGTGGACATCCTTTTCTTGATCCTGATTTCAGGGGCTTATGCTTTCAGTTTTTGTCCATCGAGTATGATGTTAGCTTCAGGTTTCTCATATATAGCCTTAATTATGTTAAGGTATGCTCCCTCTATTCCCATTTTGCTGAGAGTTTTTATCATAAGTGTGTGTTGTACTTTATCAAATGCTTTTTCTACATCTATTGATATGATCATGTGTTTTTTGTCTTTCATTTTTTTAGGTGATATATTATATTCATTGATTTGCGAATATTAAACCATCCTTTCATCCCTGGGATGAATCCCACCTAGTTGTGGTGTATGATCTTTTTGATGTATTGCTGGATCCTGTTTGCCAATATTTTGTTGAGGATTTTAGCATCTATGTTCATCAGTGATATTGGCCTGTAGTTTTCTTTCTTTGTTGTGTCTTGACCTGGTTTTGGAATTAGGGTAATACTAGCTTCATAGAAAGAGTTTGGGAGTTTTCCCTCTTCTTGGATTTTATGTAATAGTTTGAGGAAGGTAGGAGTAAATCCTTCCCTAAATGTTTTGTAAAATTCACCTGTAAAGCCATCCAGTCCAGGGCTTTTGTGTGCCAGGAGATTTTTCATAACTGTTTTAATTTCCTTCTTTGTTATTGGTCTATTGAGACTTTCTACTTCTTGATTCAGTTTTGGAAGGTTATATGTTTCTAGAAATTTGTCGATTTCTTCTAGGTTGTCAAATTTCTTGCCATACAGTTGTTTGTAATAATTTCTTACAATTGTTTGTATTTCTGTGGTATCAGTCGTGATTTCTCCTTTTTGGTTTCTGATTTTGTTTATTTGGGTCTTCTCTCTTTTTTTCTTAATGAGCCTGGCTAAAGGCTTGTCGATTTTGTTTATTTTTTCAAAGAACCAGCTCCTAGTTTCATTGAACTTTTGAATTGTTTGTTTTGTCTCTATGTCATTTAATTCTGCTCTAATCTTGATGATTTTTTTCCTTCTTCTTACTCTAGGCTTTGTTTGCTATTGTTGTTCTAGTTCTTGTAGCTTTAGGGTTAGATTTTTTATTTGAGATTTTTCTATCCTTTTCAGATATGCCTGTATTGCTCTGAACTTCCCTCTGAGGACTGCTTTTGCTGTGTCCCTTAGGTTTTGGACTGTTGTGTGTTCTTTATCATTAGTTTCCAGAAATTTCTTGATTTCTTCTTTGATGTCATTGTTAACCCATTTATTATTTAATAGCATGTTATTCATTCTCCATGAGTTTGAATGTCTTTGATTTTTTTTCTCTGAGGTTGATTTTTAGTTTCAAGGCATTGTGGTCTGAAAAGATGTTTGATATCATTTCAATTTTCTTGAATTTGTTGAGGCTTGTTTTGTGTCCTATCATGTGGTCTATCTTTGAAAATGTCCCATGTGCATTTGAAAAGAATGTATATTTTGCTTCTTTGGGGTGAAAAGTTCTATATATATCAGTTAAGTCCATGTGGTTTAGTGTGTTATTCAATGCGTGTTATCCTTGGTGTTTGCTTCGATGATCTGTCTGTTGTTGTTAATGGAGTGTTAAAGTCCCCTACTATGAGTGTGTTGCTATTAATATCCTTCTTGTAGTCTTCTAGTATTTTCTTTATGTATTTGGGTGCTCCTATGTTGGGTGCATATATGTTTATCATTGTTATATCTTCTTAATGGATTGTTCCTTTAAGTATTATGAAATGTCCTTCTTTGTCTCTTTTTATTGCCCTTGCTTTGAAATCCATTTTGTCTGATATGAGTACTGCTACCCCAGGTTTTTTTTCAGGTCCGTTTGCTTGGAATACTTTTTTATATCCCTTTACTTTCAGTCTGTGTAAATCTTTTGTTTTGAAGTGTGTTTCTTGTAGACAGCAAATATGTGGGTCCTGTTTTCTTATTAATTCCGTTACCCTATGTCTTTTAATTGGAGCATTTAATCCATTTACATTTAAGGTTATTATTGACGTGTATTTATTCATTTCCCTTTGTATCTGTGTTCCTCTCCTCTTTTTTCCTTCTTTTTCTTAAAACATTTTCTTTAGCATCTCTTGCAATACTGGTTTGGTGGAGATGTATTCTTTTAGTCTTCCTTTGGGAAACTCCTTCTTTCACCTTCCATTTTGAATGAGAGCCTTGCTGGGTAGAGTATTCTTGGTTGTAGGCCTTTGTTTTTCATTGCTTGAAATATTTTTGACCATTCCCTTCTGGCTTGTAGTGTGTCTGTTGAGAAATCGGTCGATAGCCTTATCGGAGCTCCCTTGTATGTCATTTGCTGTTTTTCTCTTGCTGCTTTTAGGATTCTCTCTTTGTCTTTGAATGTTGCCATTTTAATTATGATGTGCCTTCGAGTGGGCCTTTTGGGGTTACTCTTCATTAAGACTCTCTGTGCTTCTTGAAATTGCATTACTTTTTCTCTCATCAGGTTGGGAAAATTTTCTGTCATTACTTCTCCTATTAGCTTTTCTATTCCTCGTTCCTCTTCTTCTTTTATTCCGATGATCTGGATATTATTTTTTCTCATGTTATCCTGTAATTCCCTTACATCTTCTTCATACTTTTTCAAGCTTTTTTCATTTTGTTGTATTGTTTGAGAATTTTTTTCTACATTGTCCTCCAACTCACTGATCTGATTCTCTGCTTTGTTTAGCCTGCTTTTGATTGATTCTACTGTGTTTCTCAGTTCAGAGATTGTATTCTTCATTTCTTCCTGGTTCTTGTTAATAGTTTCTATGTCCTTTTTTATGCTGGTGTAGTTCTCCATACGTTCTCTGTAATTTTCTTGGAGCTGTTGGTAACTTCCTTGGAGGTTGTCGTAGTTGTTTTTGAGGTTGTCAAGTATATTGAGCTGCTTCACCACCATTGTTTTGAATTCTGTGTCTGACATTTGTCTATATCTATCCATCTACCTCTCTTTCTGGGATTCCTCTTTTCTTTTCATTGAGAGGTTGTTTCTGCATCTTACCATGTTGGATTTTTCTTGTTTGTTTTTGTTTTTTGGGTTCGTCTGCTTTGACTTCCCACCTTTGTGGTATGGGGTTCTTTATAGGCAACCTGGGGGTTTCAGTGGTGCAGTCTCTTTGATCTCCTGAGCCTGATGTTCTTAGGATACCCTTTATATCTTTTGTTTATGCTGCCTGGTTATATTTCAGATGCTCTTTGGTGGGACCTTCCCTCTGCCTAGTTGATTGAGAGTCACTCTATCCACTTTATCTTGAGTTCTTTTGTGGAGATGCTGTTGAAAACATAAACACACAGCCCAGACAGGAAACCCACAGTCTCAAAAATATCTCCCACCCTCTGTCCCGCTATCGTCAGCAAATGAGACAGTATTAATAAAAATGTAGAGAGGTTAGGGCTTTTATACTATAGGAAGGATAGATAAGAGTTGTTTTTAAAGAGGAAAATTATGATTTTTGAGAGAGGGGATGATAGATTAGTAAGAGTAGCAAGTAGTGTCGAGACTATGCAAGACAGTAGGTAATAATTACATTTTATGTTAATAATAAAAGAAAAATACGGAAGAATGCAGAATATAGTAAGGAAGTGGAATTGTATAGTATTAGATGTATATAGTAGTTATATTCTATTTATTTAGTGTGAAAGGGAGGCTAAACTAGACAGACAAACAAATAAACAAAAATTAAAGAAGAAGGATGAGAAGGAGAGATGGTATGAAACAAATTAAAGAGATAGTTTAAAAAATTTTTTTAAATATAAGTAAAAATTAAAATTGGTGTTCGCCTGCGTGCGGTGTTGGTTGCGTGCTGGGGTTATTCCTGCATGCTCGCAGTAGCTAGTGCATTCGTTTGGCGCCTGTTGGAGCCAGCCTGGGTGCTTGTGCCGCGCATAAGGTGTCTGCGCGCTAACGTCAGGCCTGCCGAGCTGCACCCCGGGAGTCGGTCTTTCGCCCCTGGGGGCAGGGCCCTGGACACTTGTGCCAGTGAGCATCTGTGAGTCGCTGCCACCCACTGTTCCCGCACCGCAGCAGCCCGCCGTTCCCGCACCCCTCTGGGCGTCACGAGCAGAGCTAGCACAAGTGGGCTGTGCTCCGGCCTGGTGCCCACTGGGGCTGGCCAGCGGTGTCTGCGCATGGTCTTCTGCATGCCCAGTGGGCCCTCCCTGCGCCCCTTGGGGCACTGATCTTATGTCTGTTGGGGAGTGTTTGAGGGGCACCCAGATGCGCGATCAGTGACCTGGCAGCATGCCTGGGCCAGTGGATGAGGGTACTTCCCTGTGCGCACCTGCGGGACACAAGGGGAGGGTTGGGGAGTGGGCGAGCACTCTTCTGCGCCTGCGCTCCTCAAGAATGTCCTAAAACCCCCAACCTTTCCTCCTCTCTCCGCAGTACATAAGAGAAAAATATAAAGGAAAATCACGTTCTCACATGCACAACAGTACACTGTTTATTGTCTTTCAGCGCCAGATGCCACCTGGCCCAGTCCTGGCTCTGCCAGCGGGCAGAGATCTGCTCTCCTCCCAATTACTCTCTGGGGAAGTCTGTGGTTGCCAAAAAGCCTCTGTGTACTTCTAGCTGCAGCTCAGGCAGCCACCCCAGTCAGAAATCCCATCTCGTCCCTTTTTCCTCCGCTATCCTCACCAAACAGGTCGTTTCCAGATGGTTTTCTCTAATCCAGCAGTGCCAAGGCTCGACTCCTGCCAGTGTCCAGCTGCTCGCTGAGATGTTCTGTCTGCAATTAGCCCAAACTACAGAGGTACTCGGGAGCCAGAAAGTGCAGCCTCCCCTCACTCCTCCGCCATTTTCTCTCTCATCTTCCATTTTGAATCAGAGCCTTGCTGGACAGAGTAGTCTTGGTGGTAGGCCTTTGTTTTTCATAGCTTGGAATATTTTTTGCCATTCCGTTCTTGCTTGTGGTGTTTCTGTTGACAAATCTGTTGAAAGCCTTATTGGAGCTTCCTTGTATGTTATTAGTTGTTTCTCTCTTGCTGCTTTTAGGATTCTCTCTTTGTCTTTGAGTTTTGCCCTTTTAATTATGATGTGTCGCGGAGTGGGCCTGTTTGGGTTCATCTTCATTGGGACTCTGTGCTTCCTGGACTTGTGCAACTTTTTCTCTCATCAAGTTAGGGAACTTTTCTGTCATTACTTTTTCAAACAGGTTTTTTATGCCTTGCTCCTCTTTTTCTCCTTCTGGTATTCTTACGATATGGATATTATTATGTTTCATGTTGTCCTGCAGCTCTTTTAAAACCTCTTTGTTCTTTTTCAGTCTTTTTTCATTTTGTTGCAGTGTCTGGGAATTTTTTTCTACGTTGTCCTCCAGCTCACTGATCTGATCTTCTGCTTCCTCTAGCCTGCTTTTGATTCCTTCTAATGTATTCTTCAATTCATAAATTGTATTCTTCATTTCCTCCTGGCTCTTACTGATAGTTTCTGTATCCTTTTTAATGATGGTATAGTTCTCATTAAGTTTCTTGTAGCTTCCCTGGAGTGCATTGTAGTTTTCTTTGAGCTCACTGAGCTCATGAGCTTCCCTAAAATCATATTTTCAAATCCATGTTTGATAGGTTGCTTATCTGTATTTCATTTAGCACCCTTTCTGGGGAATTCCTCCTTTTCTTTCAATGGTGGGTTGTTGCTTTGTCTCCCCACTTTTGTGACTTTTCTTGTTTGTTTCTGATTCTTAGATTGGTCTGCTTTGACGTTCTGTCTTTGTGTTGTGATCTTGTGTAGTAGGAGACCCCTGGGATTCAGTGGTGCAGTCTCCTTGATCTCCTGAACTTGATGCTCTTGGGATGTCCTTTATGCCCTGTATTTTCTTTATTATTAAAGAATTAAATATCTTTTCCTTTTTTTACTGGCCATTTGGATTGTGTAGTGGAATTTATGTGTTTCCACTATATTACAGTGTCATTTGATAAATAAGACTGCTAATTTAATGTGATTAGCTTATCAGTCTTTTCCTTTGTAGTATTTTTTTGAATATCTATCTTTAGAATTCCTCTGTGAGGTCATTAAGAGATCCTCTTGTTTTATATTCTAAAATGCTTATAATCTTGCATCTTAATGTTTATATTAGTAATATATTATATCTGGCATGATATTTTACATACATGTGAGATAGGACCCAGCTTCATTTTTGCCTGTGGATAATCAATTGTTCTGGCATCATTTGTTGAGAAGACACTCCTTCCCCCAACCCCTGCACCACCTAGTCCTAAATTAGGTGTGTGCAGGAAATACCCTGACATGCTTCTATGTGCCTGTTTTGTGTCACTGATCTGTTTTTCTGTCTTCTGCAAGAATATCACACAGACACAAATTTTACTGCCTTTGTGAAATTTTACTGCTTTTTACAGGGCAGTTTTTTACACCTTGCTGCTATTCTCTAGTATCTTCGTTACTCTTGGTTCTTTCCATTTCCATAAATTTTAGTTGGTTCCACAAACAAGCATGTTTGGATTTTTATTGGAATGCCTTGACTCTGTAAGATCATTTGAGAGAGAATTGTCAATCTTATGAAAGAAAAAACAAAGAATAAACACTGTGGAACTGTTTTAGATTTAAGAAACGTAAGGAGATATGATGACTAAATGCAACACGTGATTGGTTTTAAGGAAGTTATAAAGGTCTGGGACAAATGGGGACATTTTAATTTGAATTGTATATTAGATGATATGCATGTACCAGTGTTAAATTTCCTGATGAGTGTGATAATTGCATGGATACCTCTTTTTAGTATATGGTGAAGAATTTAAAATGAAGTGTTGTGATACCTACAGCTAGCTCTCAATTCAAAAAAGGATAAGAGGAAAGGAGAGGAGAGAAGGGAGTGGTTAATGGCAAAATGGTGACAATTGGTGAACTAGATGAAAAGTAAATAGCTGTTCATTGAGTTTTTTACTTGTAGGTTTTAAAAGTTTTAACATAAAAGTTGGGGAAAATTAAATTTCATTTTATACATCAGGAAATGGTAGAGAGCCAGATACAGACTAATTATTCATTATTTTAGTGTGCTGTATTAAGCAGATTTGCCACTAAAACTGATAGTAAAGCAGCAAGCATGATTGCTTATTTAAAGGATTCTGTGGTTTGATTGAACTTTCTCAATCCACATTTCAATCATACTGGAACAGCAAATGTATGTGGGCTGGCCCTCCAGGTAAAACATACATTAATAAGCATTTTGTGCCAATTGTAGCTTTCCAGAAAAAGAAAACTGGATTTAAAAAAAATTACTGACTAGAGTTGTTTAACTTTTCTTGTATCATACTAAAGAGGTAAACAAAGTAATTCATAGAGGTTAACAATCTATGCAGTCTAGTTTCATAAAACTTTTTTTACTAAAAGCATTTCTGGTGCTTGGATAGTAATGTTTTTATTTTTTATAAAAGGATCTCAGACCTATTGTTCTCATAGCAAGTAACTTCACACTCTTAAAGGAAAACTCTGAGTTTCTTTCAATGTTTAGTAGTTTCAACCATGGCACATAGGAAGTTAAATGAAGTAAATTGGTAATCCTAGTGGACTCACAGTTATTGACTCTCTTTCTTCTCCTCAACATTAATATGTGATTTTTCATCAAGTGACTTATAGAGAAAAACATATAACAATACTAAAAAAATCTTCTCACAGCAAAAGGAAGAACTGAGCTTCTAAAGATCAATCTTCGTGAGGTTGAATTGGATCCTGATATTCAACTAGAAGATATAGCAGAGAAGATTGAGGGCTATTCTGGTGCTGATATAACTAATGTTTGCAGGTACTTTTTTTTTTTTTTTTTTTTTTTTAATGATCTGTGATCTTAGAGATTAGTTATGGGATTAGCAGGGGGACTGGTCTGAAAGTCAGTATAGTTATTGGCCCTTGACATGAAAACAGCTACCCGTTTCCTTGGAATGATCTCCTGTTTGTCTTGTTTTTTTCTACATAACTTCATTGTTCATTGCTCTGTGTATAAGTACATAAGAATGTAGTCACCTTCTCTATCGTGTGTTTTTTTTAATTGTTGTATCTAACTTTATAATGACGTTGACAACCTAAAATTAATTTAGACCTAAATTGGAGCGTGACTGCATCAATGTAAAATAGTATCATTTAGTTTTGGTTGGCATTATTTTACCACATGCAGATGAACAAAGTTGACCAGTTTAAGCTGTGAAATTTCTCTTTCAATTTAATGATATCATAGTTTTTAGACAATTTACATCACTCATTGAAAAGGATATTTTTTTCTTTTAGTTCTTTCTGTTCTAATGACACTTAAATTGACACCAGTGGCCTTTCTTTAAAACTATAACATCTGTGTTTCACACTTCTTTATTAGTATTTTTCCTGTGTGCACACAGTAAGTTCACAGTAGTTTTTAATATCACTGTAGTAAAATATTAAAAATTCTAAGTTTTGTTTGGCTTGGCGTCCTAATAGCTTTTTCATGAGCACTAATTGTCCATTTTTCCAAAACCTTCATAGTGATTTACAAGTGATCAGAATGGACTTGAAAATAGTCCAAGTCAGACTTTTTATCCTTTTAGTTGCCTATAAATTTTCCATGTAAGGAATTTCACATCCACTATATGCAGATAAAGGCATGTTGTAGAGAGAGAGGCTCCTAGCTTTACCTCTTCTAATTAGGCTATAGACAAACAAGTGTAAGATTTGAATTATCTTAACATTTAGCCATATGTTCATTTCCAAGTGTACAACTCAGAATTTCAAAATTCTACTTTAGTTTTCTAAACTTCTTGAGTGTCTTTGAGGAACAAGTGGGGAAAATAAAATTCATTATTATCTGAGCCCAGCATGGACTTCAGGAGTTATTAATACATTTTATGTTCAAGCTTTTTGCATACTGTTTTAACCTTTCCTGCATTGTCAGGATGTCTGAGGTAGAAAATTCTACACAGCATCATTAAAACATATAATGTGATCTTTCAAATGTTTTTCCTTAACTTTCTTACAACTGAAAGTGTTTACAGAATTTGCAACAATAAATATTCACTGACTTTGGTACATTTTTAGGGATGCATCCTTAATGGCAATGAGACGGCGCATCAATGGCTTAAGTCCAGAAGAAATCCGTGCACTTTCTAAGGAAGAGCTTCAGATGCCTGTTACTAAAGGAGACTTTGAGTTGGCTCTTAAGAAAATTGCAAAGTCTGTCTCTGCTGCAGACTTGGAGAAGTATGAAAAATGGATGGTTGAATTTGGATCTGCTTGAATTTTTGTCAGCTCTCTCATTTCTAGTATTTTTGTTTATAAAATGTGAAGAAACTTATGCATTTAAAAAAAATGGGTTTACAACTATTCATTGGAGAGATTTTCACTTAAAGGCAAACAATCTAAAACCACAGAGTGTAAATACAGTTCAAAAATAAGAGAAGGTTACACAGAGAGCCTGATGGTCCCTGTCCCTTGGCTGTGTGCTTTAATATTGCAGCCCCAAACCAGGATGTCAGGGCAGTGGAGGAAAGGGATCAGTGTGCTAGTGTGGAAATGTTTACAGAAGATTTAGAAGAACCTCTGTTTTTCACTTGCATTTGTTCTCTTTTGTTTTTTGTGCTTTTCTATTCTTTGCTCTAAACATGAGAGATCTACATATGTTGGCTTTTAACATCAAAACTGAGGTTGTATCAGATTCATTATTCATTAAAAATGATAGTTTTGTATTAAATAATGAATTTGCTAGTTAAACCTCCAGAATTCAGCTATTTACTGTTAGAGTCTATCACATGGTTTGAATTTTTACCCTTCCTTCCCCCACCATTTCTTATATTAGCTCTTTAATCATTTATTGAGCTCTGGGTCAGAATATCCTCATGTTTTGTGGGTTTTGAGTCATTTTATCAGGTTGTTTCTCTGGTCATTAGTATTTTTTGCTGGTACTTCTCATATTTCATATTGGAAGGGTGGGAAGAATATTATGATACAATGCACTTCTTTCTAGACCTCTGAGTTTGTTTTCACTTTTCTTTCAGTGGGGTCACATAGATAAACACGTTATTTTATTCAGCTCCAACATTGTTTGATTTTTGTTGAATTTGACTTTTATATTGTAAATAAATCTATATTCTGAACAAGTCCACTCTCTTGTGGCTAATGCAAAACAAATAAAACCAAATTTATAGTTATCCAGACAGTTTATTTAACAAAATAGCATACATAATGAATGATGTCCATTTAAAAATTTTAAAATTGTTCTTCGCCAAGGTTGAGAAGAGAACTTGTGCACATACATAGTAGAAAGATTAGGATAGAAGTATGCCATGCTTATTCAGTTCATCAGGAATTAGACTGACAGAGACCAGAAAAAGTAGATGGCCTTTATCTGATCACAAGTGGAGTGAGTCTCCTAGTGTTAAAAATTTTAATTACATTTGTTTAAAATTACACTTATCTTGTTTTGATTGGGCAGCCTATGCTTTAATGGTCAAGCTTTTAAAATCTGTGTTTGATGATATCCTGACTTTTCAGTCTTGGAGAGCACCTACTAGTTTAAAACTAAAAAAACAAAAACAAAAAAAAACATAATTCTTTAGACACTTTATAAAAAACCTTTTAGTATCTTAGGAGATTTTTGCCTTACTAAGAACTATGTAATTTATGGATAACTTAAATCTGACTCTAAATTCCAGTATTCATCTAATGCTATAAATTACCCACTTTCTTCTGAGGCATAGATAGATTATAAGAGTTAAAATCGTAAGTTTTTTTAAGATTCTAAAATTATGAATTTAATTGAATTAATTTATCTTAAAAATTAGATAATAGAAGTTTCCTTTTATTCATTTCTTCCTGCCCTTTAATTTAATTAATTTATTTTTTTGTATGTCAGTTACAGTTGTTGTACTATATTATGTTAATCTCAGGTGTACAACCCAGTGATTAGACATTATATAATTTATGAAGGGATTATCCTGATAAATCTCATACCCATCTGACACCAAATGCAGTAATTAGAATATTATTGACTATATTCCCTATGTGGTACTTTACATTTCCATGACTATTTTGTAACTACCAATGTGTACTTCTTAATCCCTTCACCATTTTACCCATCCCCCAACCCCGTTCCCATCTGGCAACCATCAAAATGTTCTTTGTATGTGAGTCTGTTTCTGTTCTACTTGTTTATTTATTTTGTTTCTTAGATTCAGTTGTTGATAGATATGTATTTATTGCTATTTCATTGTTCATATTGTTTTGGTCTTTTTTTTTTAAGAAAACCCTTTAACATTTCATGCATTACTGGTTTGGTGGTAATGGACTCCTTTAGCTTTTTCTTCTCTGGGAAGCTCTTTATCTGTCCTTCAATTCTACGTGATAGCTTTGTTGGGGAGTAATCTTGGTTGTAGGTCCTTGCTTTTCAGCACTTTGAATATTTCTTGCCACTCCCTTCTGGCCTTCAAAGTTTTTGTTGAAAAATCAGCTGATATTCTTATGGGAGCTCCTTTGTAGGTAACTAACTGCTTTTCTCTTGCTGCTTTTAATATTCTCTCTTTGTCTTTAACCTTTTGCATTTTAATTATGATGTGTCTTGGTGTGGGCCTTTTTGGGTTCATCTTATTTAGAACTCTCTGCACTTCCTGGACTTGTCTATTTCTTTCACCAAGTTAGGGAAGTTTTCTTTCATTATTTTTTCAAATAGGTTTACAATTTCTTCCTATCTCTCTTCTTGTTCCTGCACGCCCGTGGGATATATGTTGATACACTTGAAGTTGTCCCAGAGACTCCTTAAACTATCCTCATTTCTTTGTATTCTTTTTTTTTTTCCCCTTGCTGTTCTGATTTGGTATTTTTTGCTTCCTTATATTTGCAATGGCCAATTTGATTCTCAGCTCCATCTACTCTGTTGTTGATTCCCTATAAATTATTCAGACAGGTCCTTTTTAATGGTTTTTTGTCCTTTTCTTTGCTGTTGAACTTCTCACTAAGTTCATCTACTTTTCCCCTAAGTTCATTGCGCATTCTTATAACCAATGTTTTGAACTCTGCGTCTAGTAGATTGCTAGTCTCCATTTTGTTTAGTTCTTTTTCTGGAGTTCTGTTCTTTTCTTTAATTTGGGACATATTTCTTTCATTTAAAAAAAATCCTCACCAGAGGATATGTTTATTGATTTTAGGGAGAGCAGGGTGAGAGAGAAGGGGGTGGGGGGAGGTGTGGAGAGAGAGAGAAAGAGACTCATTGATATCAGAGAGAAACATCAATCTGTTGCCTCCTGTATGTGCCCCTGACCAGGCCGACCAGGATCAAACCTGCAGCCTAGGTCTATGTGCCTTGACCATATTGAATCCGCAACCTTTTGGTGCACAGGACAATGCTCCAACCAACTGAGTCGCCTGGCCAGGAATGTTTCTTTAACTTTAATTAAAGAAATAATCCCACTAAGATAATCATGCAAACTGTTGTCATCCAGTAACATTTTTTTCCTGAGGTACTAGGAACAGTCGTTAAAACATTAGTGTTTTGATTGCTAGAACTTGTTTGTATTCTTTAGTTGATTAGTTAGATCATTTTTCCTGGTTTTGTGTTACTTGTCTTGGCATGTATTTCATTTTAAAAAAAAAATTTTTCATGAATAATGATATAGTAATTGTGACTTAAAAAAATTATTAGTTAAGCAGTATTTGGAAACTCAAGCTTCCTGGAAACTTACTTTAGCAAGTTAAGTGAATCAGGTATGCTTTTTTATTTCCTTTTTAAAGTTATTTTGTTCTGTCAGTGGATGCTGAATGCTCTATATGTCTTCAACCCCTTAAACCACCCTGAGGAAACCTCTCAGGTGTTCTGTCCTGCCTTGGTAATACATTGTATATACACTATCTTTATTGCCAGGCAGTGTGTTACTTTACCCAGAATGAGAGCACTTTTGTGTTCTGCTGTTTTATTTTTTTCTATGCTGCATTATCAAATAGAAAGGTTTGGTCCTTATAATTCATCTGAAAGCATTGAGTATTTTGGGTTTTGCAACACTGTGGTGTTGCGGGGAAGAGCCTGGTGTGGCTCTGCTTATAGAATTGGACCATGCAGCACAGATCCAACTGGGCACTTTGCATAACTACACAGTGTAGCCTCGGCTGCAACTAATGAAATGAGTTCTGGTCATAAATGGAGAAGCACAGTAATCTGGGTGTGCTTTGGAATGATAATAGGTAAAGGTTTTTTCTTTTTCTCTGTTTAAATCTGTTTTAAAGTTAGAATTTGTATTCACTTATTAGAACAATATAACTTATAGATCTGGCTATTTTCATTCATCAGTTTTGTCATTTCTAAGATACATGTTTATTGTAAACGTGTACACATATAATTATGGTAGACATGTAAACATGTTACATGTGGTTGGTAAACATTTTGTTCTCATAATTTCTTCATTTTTTTAAAGGAATTACTGTTGATGAAATATAACACAGTGGCTCTTTAATGTAGGCTGAACCTTTTAGTAATCAAGTAAACAGTAGACAATGGCATTACAGACTTTGTCTTCCACTCAGTAGCAGCATAGGTATTGCAGAGTGACCAGACCCACTTGGACTTGGACCTTGGTCTCTAGAAATACCAGGACAGCTTGGAAGAGGACACACATGTGGTCTAGTTGCATCTGAGCTCCTGATATTGCAGTTTTTATGATGTAATATTTGACTGTCAAAAATAGGGTAAAATCACTAATTACTCAAAAAATTAGAAGGCAAGTGTCTGATGAACCTACTATGAACAAACATACAGATACCTCAGGAAAAATGTGTGTGTACAGCATAGTTGTCACTCTTTCACTTTGCTCCATGTAGCCTGACTGTATTATATATGAAATTATTGATAGTCTTTAGGTTTGGAGCAGCTTAAGTTTGTTTGAATTCCTTCCTAGGAAGTTTCTGTGTACACTGTTGAATTCACAGTGTGAGTCATAAAACAGGAACCAGTTGACATGGTTGTTTCACTCTCCCCCACCCTAACTTGAGAGGCAGGAAAGGTCTTAGACAGGTATTTCATGTTATGCGGGCTCTGGCTCCTTCAGTATTGTCTTGATTATTGAGTCTTTTTTGTGTAGTGGTAGATTCCCACTCTTTGATCTTATTGATGGTAAATTTCTTAGGATGCATCCTGTATGGTAGGCCAGGATATTTGCTGGCCTTTTCCAAGAAATGCCCACATTAACTTGTATAAGGAAACAATAGTAATTATTTTAATATTTTTGTATCCTTTGTTCCTTAACTTTTTGATTGTATAATATTTTTTTACATACCACTTAATTTGTGATGCACATAATATTTATGTGAATCTCAGAATCTGTCACAACAGAAAAGGAGTAGGAATTACAATTGGAGGGAATGTTAGGGGATAAAAATAAACTCCAAATGTTTTATTCTCATCTCCATTGATTATTTTTGCACGAAAAGCTAAAAACTCTGTTTAATGACAATGTTTACTTATTTATACTTTTAGTTTTTTCATACTTATTTAATTTTTTAGGACATTTGTTTTAATATTATTTCTTAATGTGAAAAATGTAGAAGTATTTTAAAAGTAAAATCCCTAAGATGATAATGTTTTTAAACATTCACAAATTAACAATAATTTTTTTAGTTTTTAGGTTCTGAACCACTCTAGCTTAAACATTTATTAATTTCCAGGTGACTCATTAATAAAACAAAAAAAATATTAAGGTAATATCATAAAACTTATTCTTTTAATTTTGCCATTCTCATTTTTTGATTGACCTTATTTTATATACGTATGTAAAATAGCCTGGACACTGTTTTGTCACCAGCAGTGTGTAGGTGTTTGTGTATTTGGAAATTAGGCACAACAAGTAGGAAACTAGTATAGAGGTTTTCCTCCAGTAAAAGGGCTCTTATTTGATTTTATGTTCAAAACTATAAAGTGCACTTTTGTCTTAAAAACTTTAAAATGACTAACTAAGTATTGCCCTTTGGAAAACCTGAGTCTTTGCACATGGTATTTCCAGACTCTACCTCAGTGATCCAGGCTTAGTTTTGGGTGGGAAGGAATAGAAACTGTATTTAAATTCAGTTCATCATCCACACACATTTCTCCTCTTGACCTCCTCCATTGACTTTTTATTTTAACTCTGAAATTTTTATTTAAAAAATTTGTCTTTCTTTCTCTGTCAAAGCCACATATTCAAATTAAGCTCCTGTGAAATGTCCAAATTATTCTTCCCATCTTTGTTATGACTAACTTCATTATACATCCTCCTAGTTTCTCATTGCTTCATAAATACAAGCTAACGTGACAACATTAAAAGTCTGGGAACCTAACTTGTTTCCATTCTCTAAGAACTTAAGTACTTCATGAAAACACATGGGAATGGACACATGTTGTTCGGGTGGTGGACAGCAGCAGAGTCGCCTTCAATTCTCATGGTGTGGACAGTGTCCAGCAAGATCACTTAGGTTATGATGGTTTGTGTGTTGAGATTTTTGTTTCAGTGTTTGTCTCCCAGTATTTTGAACCCAATTTAAAGAAAAAAGATGTTTCTAAGTTGTATTTATTAAATGTGACTTTCCTTACATTTTGTGCTAACTTTGCTAGTTTCATGAGCTTAGTTGTGTTTGTGCATAGGTTGTAATCTGGTAATAAATTTTTAGTGTTGCTTGTTGGTGTTTTCTGTGTGGTTCATATTTGATGTACAGTCACTGGTCTACTCACTGTCACCAGTGGGAATATCAAATCCCTTACTAGCAAGCAATGACTTTCCCAGAACTTTAGTTCTAATAAAATCACATTATAAATCTGACATTTTGTGTTTGCCATGTATTATACGAATAATTTCAATGTCAATGCAGGTAAGATGAGTGGCTTTTCAACTATTATAACTGGCTTAATACATAGTTGTGTTATTTATGTAGCACCGTTGCAAGTAAATATTCCATATGGTGAATTTTCCAGATGGTGGGGTCTGATTTATCTGATATTATGAGTCTCCAAAATTGTTAAATTCACAGACTTTATCTATTTTTTCTTTTGAGCAGTTTTAGGTTTACAGAAAAATTAAAGAATGACGAGAGTTCTCATATACTTTCTTCCTCCACCCCTCTGGTTTCCCCTTTTATTAACATCTTCCTTTGGTGTGGTATATTTGTTATAATGGAATCCATATTGATGCATGATTATGAGGGGGAACCCAAAAAAAACCAGAATTATCTTATGAGGGCAGGCCCTCTATAATACAGGCTTCCCCCACTAGATGAGAGTTCTAGGAACCCATCTGAATCTGTATCAGCTGGCGTTATTGTGAGAGGCTGTATTCAGCTTCAGTGAATTTTTTTTGAAGACTTTCAATGCATTTGCTGATTTCATGATGGGGGATTTATGAGCCCATCTGACCACACCATGCTCAGTGTTCAGCAGTTTTTGACCAAAAAAAAACCAGCATGACCCCCCTCCCCCCCATGTCCCACCCTCCCTAATCACTGACTCTCACTCCAGGCAACTTTTTTTGTTTCCCTGGATGAAAAAAGTCCTCAAAGGGAAACATTTTGCCAATGTGGAAGGTGTGAAACAAAAACAGCAGAAGCACTAAAAGGCATCAAAATTGGTGACTTCAAAAACTGTTTTGAGCCGTGGAAAAAATGTCTCAATAGATGTAATGCATCAAATGGAGAGTACTTTGAAGGTGACTAAAGTATAAACATTAAGAATAAGTACACAATTTTTATAAATAAATTCTGTTTTGGGGGTGTTCCCCCTCATATTACTAAAGTTCATAGTTTACATTAAATTGGGCTTTAACAGATGCATAATGTCATGTATCCACCATTACAGTATCACACAGAATAGTTTCTGTGCCCTACAATCCTCTGTGCTTACCTGTTCATTTTTCTCCCTCCTCCTAGCCTCTGGCAATCACTGATCTTTACTGTCTCTATAGTTAGCCTTTTCCAGAATGTCATTTAGTTGAAATCATGGTAAATAGCTTTTTTGGACAGACTTATCTGACTTAGCAATATGCATTTTAGGTTCTTTCATGTCTTTTTGTGGCTTGATAATCTGTTTCTTTTTACCATGGAAAATATTGCATCACGAGTGTGTGCCAGTTTGTTTTTGTTCACCTACTGAAGGACATCTTGGTTGCTTCAAGTTTTAGCAGTTAGGGGTGAAACTGCTACAAGCATCTATTTGCAGGTTTTAGTGTGGACCTGCTCGTTTCAGTAAATACCTAGGGGTACAGTGGCTGGAATGTATAAGAGTGTGTACGATTTTGTAAGAAAATGCCGAACTGTCTTCCAAAATGGCTGCACCATTCGTATTCCCAGCAGCAAAGAGTGAGAGTTCCTGTTGCTTCCGTGTCCTCACCAGCATTTGGTGGTGTTGGGATTCTGATTTTTCCATTCTGATAGGCATGCAGTGGCATCTCATTGCTGTTTTAATTTCCAGTTCTCTAATGACCTGATGTTGAGCATCTTTTCGTATGATTATCTATTTTTAATTGCTTTTTATTGAAAGTGCTAAAAGCATCACACTTTTTCTCTCAGTTTGTAAAATAGACAATTTGAACTTAACCTTTTCTTTCTGATTCAGTTACCCTCCTAATATATCACCCTTGGAAGCCATTGGAGGATAGCAGGGTTTTCTACCTGTTACTAAATGGTCTTTGACTTTTGTTGTCTGCTTTTATAGCATTTTTGCCCTTCGGTTATCAGGCTGTGAACCTTTATTTCTCTTCCAATTTCCTACCTCTAGCCTTCAATGAACCTAGTGCAACAGTTGTTAGGATTATGGGTAAATTAGGAGTACAACTGTTTGGGGATGAGGAGTGGTAGGGAGGTTTATTGTTTGAACTGTTTTGGCTTCCAGAAGTTTCAGGTAGACCAAATATGGAGTAGATATTTGTGCAAAATTATGTTTTCAAGCAGTTGTATATTTATAGCTGGAAGGCACCTAGCAACAATTTCATGGTCCTACCCTTTTTTCTTGCTGTGACCATTAATGAAGGTTTGATCTCTTAAAGGTATAAAGGAAAAGAAGTAGGGACAAAATTAGGGACAAAAGTAGGAAACATTTATGGCTAGAGCCTTCTCACTCTCCCTTCAGTCCTTTTGTTGGAAACAAGGACATAGTGACTCCCAAACTAGTAAAAAGTCATTGGTAACAAAGGGCAAATGTAATTAAAGGGTCTTAAGGGCAAATGTAATTAAAGGATCTCTGAGAAGGGAGTAGACAGCATTAGCATATTCACAAATCACAATAGGGGCATTTAGATGAACACATTAGATTGTAACTCCTTAGTAACCAGTAATGGAGAAACGGGGAAGGAGGAGAAAGGAGGGGAAACTAGTTGCAGTTAGGGCTGGTAGGGTGGGGAAGCTAATCGCTCTCACTTTAGGGTGGAGAAAATAATCACTTTAGGGTGGCAATTTCAGGGTGGGGAAGCTAAGACTATAAAACCAGGTTCCTTTGTCTATTTGGGGCGCACATTCTCCTGGCTGTGAGGGTGCGCCCGGCTCTGCAGACTCGTGAATAAACGCCTCGTTTTACTGCTCAGGTCCTGTGTCCCAGTTTTTATTGTGAGCGTTTCTCACACTTTCTACTCTCTTCAGTGCACATGACCAGTGCTTCCTAGTAATGTGACATGGTCACTGGCTCATCTGGGTGTTTGCCCAGATAATCTGTGATTTTAGTTGGAAACTGTGAGATAAGAGCTGTGCCTGGCCAACATCAGCTGCTCCCTTTCCAATGGACAAGCAGAAAGGCAAGGTGGACTCACATCTCACGCATGCTCAGATGCTGGCAGCTGGTGCTAATGGCTTTCCTCCCTCCCGATTGTGACAGTCAACTGGGCCTGGCCCAGACACACACGGGGATTTACCTGGGATCTCCCAGCTTCTTGTTTACAGCCATCGCACCTACAACACCAGAATAGGTGGGAAAGGGCATTAAGGGAGAGGAATGCTCTTCAGTGCCTGCTTATGATCCAACTCTTCCCTAATTTTAATTTTTCTAAGATCTCCTCAGGAACTTTCATGTAAGGTTTGAGAGGTTCAGGGCATTAAGACCAGAAGTGACTTGGTCCAGTCTCCTCATCTCATAGGTGAAAGAACTGAACCCAGGCAGATATTAAGATTTGTGTTCAAGATCACATTCTGAGCTGGGAAAGGAAACATACCTATTTCTTGGCAAATGCTGCAGATACAGAGTAAGAGAAAAGCGAGCCAGGTAGCAAAATGCTTATTAAGGAAATTTAAGCCTCTGAAACAGGCATGATACAGACTATTTACTCAAGTTGATGGTATCTAAGAATAAGAAATATAAGATAAATTGACATCATAGGATTGGAACTAACATTTGTAATATTTGCTGTTTATTAAATCCATGTTAGCTCTAAGATATATTTACTATTGTTCATTTTGCTGAAGAGGAAACTGAACCTTATAGAGTGACTTGCTCTATCATTTGGCTCTTAAGGAGTAGAAGTAGGAATGGAAGCTAGGTCACTTTTGCTGTGAGCCTGTTCCTTTGCATATTCCAAGATTACTTTTAGCAATGTGAAGTGCAATAGCACTCAATTCTTGAATATATTACATTCACTCATTTTTCTGAGGTTATTAATCATTCCTTACCTTCCCTTTCCTGAAATGCTTTTTTATTGGAGACTATTAGCAGATGACTATGTTATATCCAGTTATAATGTTTAGGCTTATAACACTGGGGAACACAATTTTCTTTGAGTTAGATGTGACACTTGTTTTTGACTAACTTTTGGCATCTGAATCCAAAAGTGACCCCAGTTTTTCTCTATAACGTCAACTTTTTAAGGTACAAGATACCCTTCCTTTGTCCCCAAAATCACACAAAATGTACATACAAAGGAAAATAAAAGAAAAAATTACCTGAATATACTGTTTATTTAGAGTTATTTTATTCATATAAAGGCTATATGGTGTTACTGTAAGTCAAATTGTGTACAAGTAGTAAAGTTCTGCTACCAAACATACATATTAAGGTATTTTATCTTTTCAAATGACAGGCTAGGAAATGCCAAAATGATATACTTGAAACAGTCTCCTTCAGTTGGCAAAGCTTTAACAAATTGCGTCATGAGACCCAGTTTTATGTGCAGAGGTGGGAATATAATGTTCTTTCTGTCAACAAGTGGCTCATATAGAATGTTTGGATCACCAAAGTTTGAGGTCAGATCATGGAGGCCAATTTGACTCCACCTAATGCTTCTCATGAGCTCTGCTGTCCCACATACACAGAAAACAGGCCTACTTGGTGTAACCACGTTGCTGACCAAGAGGGAAGCAGACCATTTTAAGGTCAATGCACATGATCCAATTGTGCTTGTGATATTGCAACAGATCAATGACTCTCTTTGTGTCTTCATATTCTTCACAAAAACAAACTGAACGGCCAATTGGGACTGCACCAAAGAAATTGCCATTGTGGAGAAGACACTTCAAGCTTCGCTTTGAGCTATCGATGAACAGTTGCCATTCAGTTGCGTTCTAGATTGGAATTCCCAATTTCTCCATTAAACCATGTATGTTATGGCAATTCACAATGTCACCGTCACTTCGAAAGTACTGCAGAAATGCACTTTCTCTTGATTGAAAGTAGGATACCTTCGCCCCTTTTTCAAGCAAGTTTTTCTCATGCAGTCTTGATGCTAGGAATTCTGAAACCTTTTTGGATAGTCCCAAATCTCATGCCACATCATTCAACTCATGCTGATCAAATCCCTTACGAACTGAGTCATCTTCAATTTCAAAATCTTCATCATTGCTGTCACTTAGTTCTTCACCATACTCCTGTTTTTAGAAAAAGAGTAGTTCAGTGAAAACTGGCACTGGGATTTCAGCTGAATGAGGCACTGGGCATATAGCTGGTGGTAGACTAGGATATTCTATTTTACATTTATTTTTCTTGTTCTATCCTGACGTTTTCACTATACAAAAGTAACAGTCACTTGAATGATCTCTGGGCTCTCAGCAAACTGTAGGTACACAAATGGCAATTTATCATGTGTTTCCTTCGTCCACATCTGTAAACTCTCGACACACTGCTTGCACACCTTGTGAGGCGCCCGAGACTTAATCTTGATCACCAAGTTTTACTTTAAAATATGCAAAATAGGCTTGCCTGACAAATGTGCTCATGTTTGTCCTTTGACTGGAAATGGTGAAACTGCCACAGATATAACAAAATGGATCAGGATTGTTTAGGCACTTAGGACAAGAAATAGCAGAGGCAGACATGATCTGAAGGAAAGGAAATAAGTACATATGTAAATTAAAAAAATAAATTCTGCTATCTCCTTGTATACAGACAAGAACTTGGACTACACTTCGGAATACGATTCACTATATAGAGTGGTGCACAACCTCTCACCACACTGTCTCATGTGTAACTGAATAGCCTAGACAAGTATGAACCTGTCACTGGTCTCCAATGTCGTCCCCCACCCCTCCCCACTTGAGGGAGGTTTGCTCTCAGCCAATAGGAGAGTGCTAGAGCTTCCCTCGATCCAGGCTCATTCCAGCCTAGACTGGTCGCATTAAGGTAAGCTGTAGAGAAAAATTTGACATGTTAGAAGAGAACTAACTGCAGTTTTGAAATCAGCATGCCTATTTAAGCCTAAAACGGCTGAAAAATCGAACTCTACCGGAATTATGTTAAAAACTGTTCCCCTGTGTAATGATAGAGAAAAATAGTGCCTCTTGTGTTGTGGGATTAAAATGAAGATGGGAATATCGCTGCCATTTGCTGTGTTCAGGTGTTAATACACACCTACTTGTTTTCAGGGCAGGCTTTATGAAACGAGCCAGTCATTCTAACAGTTTCCCTGAATTATATGTAGACCACCAACTTAAGTGACAGAGAGCTCTAACAGTTATTTTTAGTAATAAGGTTCCCTACAGTCTCTGCCCACTGGTGTCAAGTCTAGAGCTGTGTGTTGTCACTGTCAGTTACCAAGAGAGAAGCCCCAGTGTGCTGGGCTCTGCATTCAGTTCTGTATGTGAAGCACTGTCCCAGAGCTGAGTATAGTTTATAATGTCAAAATGCTTTCAGTTAGTAAATAACTTCCTTAAACAAATAACTAATCATGGGATGACTACCATTTTCCATAACATAAGTTCTAAACTGTAATGTTAGTGATTATTATGAAATTAGAGAAGGGCGAGTCAAGCTTCATTTGGAATTTCCAAAATATCTCAAGCTATTTTTAAAAACATTTTGAAATGTGTTTTGTAACATTTTTCAAACATACTTTACCAAGCATATTTTTTCTAATTTTTAAACCCTTGTGTATTTTAAGGAAAATTTAATTCATGTTTTTGATTCATTTGCACTTATCGAAGTTACTTCTTAACAACAATCTGGTTTCCAGGAAGCCTTAGGAACCCTTCTCATGAAGCCTGCCAGCCTTTAAAGCTTTTTTCCCAGTCAAAACCTTTTTTCCTAAAGTTAAATGTGGATGAAATGTTTTAGTTCAGTTTATAATTCAGAGCCTATATTTCAAAATCTAAGTTAGCTTTGAAGGTACTATCATAAGTTATTCTGCATTTTACTGAAGGAACTAGTTTCATTTGTTTTTCTTCAGTGCAAAGAGCTTGTAATAAATGTGCTCTCTTGAAAACAGTGCACTGACGTGTAATACTGTCTTCCCAGATTTACAGCATAGGTGACAAATGTGGGTTAATAAAACATCAAACTAAATTAACTATTTATTGGAAATCTGTCACATATACTGAATATGTTTACATATTTTTGTACACATTCGGATGTAGATGTATATACATAAAAATGTTTAAATTCTTACAGGTTATGTTTTTTGTTTTTGTCTCTACTTATCAATTCTAACAAGATTATTACTGTATTCTGGATTAAATTAATAATTTATTGTGAAATGATTGTACTTGTTCTCATCTCTTCAGAAATGTTTTTCACCTGAGATTTAGTTCAATAGTTTTCTGTTGCTTAGCAGTAAATTTTGAGGACAGCTTTTTGTGTAGTTTAATTGAACAGGTTGATTATATGGAAATCTTCTTAGAAAAAGTAAGGTTATTGCAGTGAAGGTAAAAGGAAATATGCTGACAGCTAATTGGACAGAATGTCGCACACCACAGAGATTCTGGAAAAGATCTGCAGAAACATGACAACAAAAGAATGGTGTTTGCTCAAGGGAGCTAAAAACTGCGTTCAGACATATTCATATTAAAAGAACATGAATATTTTTCCTGGATTCTCATTACTGAATTGTGTGAAATACATATTTGCTAATCACAAGAAATAACTTCAGTTTTTATTCTTGATGATAACTAATTTTTTCCTTGAACTTTTAAGTGTGGGATTATTAAGCAATGAAAAGATCTTTTTTGTACTTTTCAAGCTATACCAATTTTTTATATATTTTGTCAGTTCTATAAATGAACTCAATATTTTAGAAAGAGCTTTTATGAAAGATGAATTCCTTTTAAAAATTAAGAGCTAAGTTTTTCTTTATTCAAATCTAATAGGAAAAACCTCTTCCATAAGGGTCACTTTTAACCTTTTATTTTATATTTTTCCATAAAATAATTATTTTACAAAGGAAATATGGTCACAGAATTATCAAGGTTGTTTTTATAAAGCAGTATTTATAGAAATTCAAGTCAGTGCACCCATCTCCCAAAAGCCCTTGGCCTAAAAGTACATCCTGGCTCTCAACTTCATGTAACTTCACACATAGAGCAGTACTGTGCTGGTCATTGTCACTGCAGCCTGGATGGTGCTCTGCAAATTTCTGTGGTGATGCCTCTCCATCGGTAAGATGGTGTGAGTTGTACACTGTTACTATATCAATAGTTTACAGAATATTTATAATTTATAGTACTTGTATATAATTTATAGAAATATTCACAAAATGAGAATATTTAAAGACTAGAAATATGAAAACACTGAAAAACAATTTAATTGGTACAAAATGCCCTCGAAAATTACAAATAATATTTGTATTGAGATTTAATATGCTTTTAAACCTTGAGCTAACTAGATATAGGGATTTAGTTTATTTTAGTGCTCAGTGTCAATGACTGTTGTAGGTGAAAAAGTTTATAAAGGTACGTGGATCCAAGTGGAAGAAAGAAATCATTGGCTATAATTATAATTCCTTTTTAATCATTCTACAAAAGTTTTCATTTTAAATTTGCATCTTCCCTGATGTCAATTCTTGCAGGTTAATCAGAAAGTGCATTTATACAAATAGTTTCAAAACTCACTGAACCTCTTCATTTGGAAAATTTTAAACACATAGAAAAATGGTTTCAAGTTAAAGTTGCACGTATTAGAGCTTTTAATGAGACTCACTGTTTTTGGCAACAAAATGAGGGAAAAATGGAAACAAATCCTCAGGTCCGAGATTGAGAGCTTGCCCTTCTCCTGCATCCCTGAGCCTTGTATGTCCCTGAGCTCCAATTCTCAGTCCATCCCCTGGATTGTTTTCTGGTTCTGCTGAGTCTGGACAGCCTAGTCTTGAATGACAGGACTAATTGAATTCCTCTTTTAAGTTTTCATTTCCCCTCAGTCTTAAGGTTCTGACATGTAGGTATGATAGGAATGTATCCCTGTCCATTTCTTCCTCTTCAGTTTCAGTGACCCCTGTGCCAGTGTCCACAACAGTCTCTCCAGCTTATGTTCAGAATTTCCCCTGAGGAGGCACCAGGTTGTGCACTTCTCTTGGCACTGGGTGGGACTTTCAGGCAGCTGTCAGCTGCCTGAGTACTTCCGGTGCTTGCTGACATCTTGCTCATGCAGCTGGAGCAGAGTCCTTCAGTTGGATGAGGGGAACTGTTGAAGGGAGGTACAAGAATGGGACAGAGACTCAGTTATTAACAGGTGTGCGAGTCAGCCTGGAAGGAGCAATACTGTGTTATTGACTGGAGAGGATGGATATGAACCACAATGTTTGGTCTTACTTGGACTGTGTTTGCTCTGGTCAAAGCATCATTCCTGCTCTTTGGCTCAAGATCTGTTATCTGTTCAAACAAGTGGTCTCTTGGTTGGGTCATAAGAGGCATGGTTTTGTGAGAACTTCAGCTCCATAGTCAGAAACCTGGATTCTAGCTCCAGTTCCACCACTTCCAAGCTGGGTGACTGACTTCAGGCGAGTGACTTATCCTCTCTGTGCCTCTGTTATCTCACCTTAAAGTGGAGAGGATCATAACAGTTACCTTCTTTATGGGACTGTTGGGAAGGTGAAATGAGATACTGAATTGAAAGTGCACACCACTTTCTGGCTCCATAATAAAGCCTCAGTAAATGGTGCCTGTATTGGTGACCTAGAACTGGCACCTAATGGGCTTTCCCACGGCCAGGTCTTGAATTTTCAGAAATGATGCCAAGTTTGAACCATGGATGGCTTGAAATTGGCCATGTGAGAGTATGTGCACCCTGGAACCAGCACATGTGAAGGCTTCCTCCTTCACACAGCCCCCTTGGAGAGCCGGTTTATCAGCTCATCGCAGGTTAGCTATCTTAACATTGTGTGGGTTTTTCCTTCCTTTCTGCGAATATAACAGCTCTTGGCGCCTCTCACTGCTCCTTGTCAGTCCCTCTGAAATTCATGGTGTGATGGTGGGTAATATTCCAAACCTCTGCCAGATGTCCTGAATAAGGGAAGTTTGATTTGCAGTGAGCCGTTTTTGACTCAAGGGGTTTTGGATCTGCCAGAATTAGGGAGCACTCTTCTCTTTTATTGCAATGTAACAAGTCATAGGACTCCATAATAGACCAAAGTGTCCATTCAGTTTAGCCCATGACAAATACAGTCTGAGCTATGTCTAGGCAGTACCCACGCAGCTCAGCCTTTTGCCAAAGGTGAGGCTCTTCAAATGTGCAGAAGGTTCTGAACCCCAGAATTGGCATGGCTTCCGTAGCAGTCATGACAGACACGTGCGCCCAGAGTGTTGTCCAAGTACTGGTGAGAGCTGTGCTACCATGGCTCCAGCAAAGTTAAGAGAGGCAGGAGGAGGACAGGGTTCTGTTCTCACTTCTTTTAGTACCTTCCCTGAACCAAAAAATAGAACTTGGTGGTAGCACCAAATTAGAACTCTTTTGGCTCATTTAGCACACTAAGAATCAAACTTTTCCCGATTTACAGTAGAAACAAAAAAGCAAGCATAATTTCTCAAGAAGAGAGACACTTTAAATAGGGAATTTACAAACGCACACGCTGTCTTTCCTTATTGCAGATATTTGCACATCTTCTAGAGAGGGTCACACAGTTTTGTGTACCTTCCTTAACAAGCACAGACCAGGGATACATTTGCTAGTCCCATTTGCTTTTCACAAGAAAGAGCAAGTGTTGCATGAAATCAAGGTCTCAGGTTCTATAATGGAGAGGTTCCCAAGATTTTCTGCATAAGGAAGTTTCCTGGGTAATTGATGGTGGATTGTGCCAGAAGGGGGTCTGAAAGGATTAGCCAGAACTTATTTTTCCATCTATTCTAATTTGAATCTTATATGAATATTCATTTATGTAGGTCTACTATTTAGACCTTTATAAAATCAGTTTAACTTATTGACTGCTCATCAGATTCCAGGCCCCTGCCTTGAGGACCTCGTCCTGGTAAAGAGATCTCTGAAACAAGCCACCGAAAATTACTGTAGGGTGGAGCAAAAGTAGGTTTAAGTCATGAGTACGGGAAAGACATTTTATTCTTGTATTATTATTTATTAATTATTTCCCACATGAACAACTTTAAACCTACTTTTGCCCCACTTGTTTGGTAACAGGTTATATGGCTGAGAAGTGGTATGTAGGAGGAAAGGACAAAGAGGGCTTCCCAGAGGAGGTGATGTCAGCAACATTCTGAAGCACAAAGAGGAGCCTACCAGGTGGCAAGAGGGAAGGCTAGTTCAGGTAAAGGCAACAGTTGCCACCATCCCGGTGACTTGTGTTAGAGCTGTGGTTGCCTTTAATTGGAATGAGTTTTTTCACAGCTGTTTCTTCACCATGTGGTGAGCTCTGTGAGGACAGAGAGCACTCTTGTCCTTGCCTCCTCTGTGGGGCTTTTCGTGCTTTAGGCGCTCACACACCCAGCGGGTGGTGAGACTGTAATCATATGAGGTCTCCTTTCTTTGTGACCCTGTAAGCAGAGCCGTTATGAAGAACACTAACATCAGGACACATATCTACTGCAGGATGATGGCCAAGTTGGCTCTTGAAATCAGCTCCTAAGTAGAAAGCCCATGGTCTGTGCCCTTGGCCTGAATAAACACAAAACCTCATTTCCTTTCCCTTTTTTGTAGCTTAAAGCTATTTCATTGAGATGACTGGTTACTGAGCTGTCGATGAACTGCTTTGCCTGCCTTCTCAGAAGGGATGTGGCTGCCCAGACTCAGTGGCCCTGCTTCCTTCCGTGGGCCCATTTCCACGTGCCATGCTAATGACACATCTCTGCTCTTGCAGTGTCTCCTCAGTGTGTGAAACCCCCACTGTTTTCCAGACCCACATACAGTCTGTCAGCTCATACTGGAGTTGTCTAGAAGATCGAATTTTTCCACATATGAACAAGCCTACTTAATGAATCAAAGGCGCCTCCATTTGCAGTTCAATATTAAGTTTACACACTCCAGATTGAAATTCATAAACCTATTTTGCATTGCACTTAATAGTAATTTCCTTAAACTATTTCCCTTGGGCTATAGAAGAATAAAAAAATAGATCTGAGCTCTTTATTTTGACTATGTTCACAGATTGTAAATCTAATCTGATTTTTTTCTCTTAAAGGCTGATAAGTAGGAGCAGGTTTACCTTATAACCATGTTCAGCATACCTAAATTATCTTGTCAATTCCTTTGGAAAATTCATCTGTTTTTCTATCCTAATTGGCTGCGTCAAGTTGATATATAATACCTAAGGATATGGTATCCATCTGTGAAATGGTGAGGAGCATTGTGTCCAGATTAGATAATACTTTAAGATGGGTCTATTTCAGAGCTAAAGGGATCTTCCCAGTGGTCCCTAACCTTTTTGGCACCAGGGACCGGTTTCGTGGAAGATAATTTTTCCATGGACTGGGGGTAGGGGGCTGGTTTTGGGATGATTCAAGTGCATTACATTCAAGCTCACATCCTGCTGTGCAGCTCAGTTCCTAACAGGCCCGGACTGGTACCGGTCTGCGACCTGGAGGTTGCAGACCACTGTCATAGACCATGTAATCCAGTGTTTTTCATCTTAAATTAGAGAATACATGCATTCTATGAAAAAATTTTAAATACTATGTTTTCATTTAGATGAACAACCATATATATATGCAAAGTCTGGTCCAGGGGTATGACCTCTCTGAATGGAGAACTGTGAGATTTCAGAGGTCACAACTTGGCTATAGGGATAGAATCCAAGTTGACTGCAGAATTGGATGGCCAGAATGCTTTAGGGCTAGGTAGACATTTAGGGATCTTACTTTTCTAGTAGAGGAACTGAGACCTAGCGAGGGGATTTGCCCAAGATCACAGAGTAGGATTCCATTCCAGTACCCTATTCAAAGCAGCATTGCTGCTTTGCTCTTCATAAAAGAAAACACTTCTTTTTGTTTGTGAAGTGATACCCCTTTTGGGAGAAAGAAATAAAGCAAAACCTGAGTAGTCAAGCTTGGGAGCAAAACCGGCTCAGTTTTGTATTAGTTTCATTCCAGCCACATTTGTGTTAGAGGCAACTGATTTAAGTTCATTGTGTAACATCAACAGAGCACTGGGAGCTGGTTAGTACTAGAGGAAGTCACAGTCCCTGTTAAGGCAGACCATGCTTCTCTATTTTATAAACAGTCTGCTGATTTGGTTTTTTAAAAAAAAACACTTGTATGTAGCATGTGGTATGTTTTCTTTTGGCCTTTGTGTGGGGAGAGTAGGTGGACAACTCAATACTAGAGACATTAAACTGGGTGAGAGCTATTCAGTGGGCATTCCATAGGCTTCTGATGTCCTCAGCAGTGCTCAACTGATAAAAAATAACAAAACACAGCACTTTCATGAGAAATGTTGAGACAACAGGAAGAGGCAAGACAGGAGCTGCCAATACTTGAGGGAGGAGATGGTTGGCTTACTGCACGAGAGGCTTACAAGATTCGTAAGGCCAGCAGTGCGGTGACTGCTGTGCCCTGGTAAGCCCTGAGCACGCAGTGGGATCCCTCTTCTTCAAGGGGAGCTCACGGGCAAGCACCTATGGATAGATGCACAATTCTTGGTTAACAGTGAGACTTCCCATTTGACAATCTCTTACATTTGTGACCTCTACAATTTAAGTACTTGCCTGCACTTGTCAGTGTTTTAGACAATATGGTCACATATAGGGGATTTCTTGTAGAGCTGCCATCATGGCAGAGGCTAGCTGGCACATATAGGTGGTGCCTGAGGGGAAAAAGAGCACCCCTCCCTGGACACAGTTTCCACTGTTAATCTATGGCAGTGAATGGGGAAGAAAAGAGGAAAAGATGCACCTATCAGGAGTTAATTGAAAACTGCTTTGCATGTGGAGACTGGATGCAAGATTAGTCCAGTTAAATTTTGAAAATGTCTCTGTGTTTTTTCATGTCCTCTTACTTTCTAAAACATCTTCCTGCACTTCAAGTGCCCAGTTCCCTTAGGTTTTCTAAAAGATCATGTTTTAATATCTCACTAAACCCTCTCCACGTTGCATCAAAATAATCCCCCATCCACCAACTCAGTCAGAGTGCCTGTTCCCTACGTGATAGGTGTTAGGAAAGCAATCATATTAAACTTGATCACACATACAAACACTGGAGCACGTTACGGATTCTACTTCTTCAGTTTATGCTCCCCAATCTTTCCTCTCTTTTGAGCTGCAATTTCTAATTACCCCAAGGTACAAGATTTATATACATAAAGGGTCTAGGTAATCAACTAGGGTGATTAGCAGGACACTTGCGGAGCTTTTAAAGATACACATGCCTAAACCCCTCCCTTGAGATCCATTATTTGGTAGGCTTTGGAGTGATGTAGGTGTCTTGAGTTTTCAACAAGCTTCCTAGATGAGTCAAATCGAATTGTGCAGTTTCTTGCCTCCTAGTAAAGAACGCTTGCATAGGGAAGCCTGCTTTCCTCCTGCCACTTGCCGTGTGAGAGGGAGGCACTACCTTTTCACTTAGTAACACTCCCTACAACCAGGGCTAGTAGATTTTTGCTTTTTAGACTTCTTTAGTATCTATTCTATTAGAAGAATTGAACAAATAGACTTTTATTCTCCCTGCCCAAACTCCTAGCTCATAAATCCAGCCATGGGCAGGGAGGGATTGGAAACTGCAGTTCTTGGAAATGCTTGGCTTAAAGGGGAGTAAACCCCACCCCTAAACCTGATTTTCTCAGATAGCCCTATTTCCCTCCCCCTCATCCCGTCTTCCTTTTTTAAGGACCTCTCTTTTCCTAGTTCTCATCCCCAGGGATTTCTTTTTTAATTACTGTGCAAAAAAGTTATTTCAATGGTTGTGAATGTCTTATCATTCCTATTTAATTACCAGATAGTACAATGATGGCTTTGCATTTTGTTAACATGTATTAGATTTGTTTTGCTGTAAGTTTCATTTAATGCTGAAACTGACTCTATTTATGTATTGCTCTGATACCATGCACATCTACTAGAAACTTAATAAAGCAAAGTGAGACAGTTGTAACATTTCATTTGTGTTTGACTGACAGTTTGGCACCACGGCAACAAGCCCCAGGTGTAAACAGTAGGCTTGAACTTACTACATGGCTAGAGCCAGGCAGTTGATGTACTCATCTTGCATGTTGGATTTCAAAACAATTGCAATCACTCCAACCTTCTACCAAGAGAGAGGTGAGTGTGTGTGTGTGCACGCGCACGTGCACGTGTGTGCACAGGCACACGGACATCTGTCTGTCCATCCTGAGGATGGAAGAAGGATCTTTGCCAAGGCATTTGGCAGCATCTACTGTGATGCCCTGATGGAAAAGGAAGAGAAATGTAGCCTGGACGATGGTTATGTGGGTCCTTGGCTGTTGAGTGAAGCTATGCTGGACTTGAAAGAAGGCTTTAATATCATGCTATAGGGCCTTGTACTTGATGCTGTTCTTCAAGTGTTTTAATGTAAAGATAAAGATAAATTTCTAGATGACCCAGAGCGGGGGAGGACAGGTTATATTTAAGATTATTGAAACAACATTTAAAAAGAGCAGTAGGTGGAAGGAAGAACTGGGCTGAGCAAAATGAAATATAAAGAAGTAAAATGAGGTCAGAACAGATATAAACCTATGCTTAGTACCAAGACCCTGATGCACCAGTCAGGGAGACCTGGTATAAAATTCACTACACGACACAGGCCTATGCTAATATGTGCCACCTGAAGGGTTCCAGTTCATCAGAAGGTGACCCTCAGGTAGGTCAGTGGTCTGTGATGTCTTGAGAGGATACTAGTCATCTAAAGCTGGTGATAAAACTCTCAGAACCCTCATGTTCACCCAATAATCTCCTGCCCACAGCACTCCATGCCTCTCCAGAGGCAAGTACTCATCACCGCATTAGTTAGTTTATTTGTATTTCTGTCTTGGTGCCTTACTTGTAAACTCCAAGTTAAGGGCCATGGTTTATTCCTTTCTGAGTTCACAGGGCCAAGTGTTTGACATAGACACCAACTTGGGAGTCCAGGGAGGCCCCACAGGTGGGAACTTTGTCTGGTTGGTTTTGTTCACCCACAGGACTTGTAACAGTGCTGGCATGCTATAGGTCTCAGTACATGTTGGATGAAAGAATGAATGACACAGATAGATGCTCAGTGAACCATAGCCATTCGTTTTCTATGTGGCCATGGCACATCCTCTCAGTAAGTCACTGCTTGGCAATTTTAAAGCAGGAACCCCATACCCTTTTCCTTTCGCTTCTCAGTTCAATCCATTCCCATCTCTAATTACATTGTGGGTTTATTCAGAAAAGCCCAGATAGGATAAAAAGTTTCTGATGATTCTTTGAAAAGACATATTCCAGATACAACGAGTTCATTACCCTTTGGCGGGAAGTTAAGTGCACAGGCTGAAGTCAGATGGGTCCGGGTTCAGGTTCCAACTTGGCAGCTATTCATGAGATTTACAACTTTGGGAAAATGTCCTATTGTCTTGAAGCCTTGCCTTTCTCATCTATAAAGTGCAGACAAAATGCTTCAAAGGGTGGATGTGGTATGTATAACACAAAGTACCACCTGAATAAATGTCGCTCTTATTGTTGGTTTACTAAGGTCTTAGCTCAGATAAGAGCCATGAGTAGAGGGAGAAAACTCCAGCAAGAATCAAAGCAACAGAAATTAGAAATTGCTGAAGTCTTGCCTTCAAAGCTTATTTCTTTTGTATGTCAAAGCACCTGCTCCTATTAGAAAAGTAAGCTCCTCAGAAAGGGAAATAGAGGCCCTACATTGCTGAGGGAGCTCTGGTCTCCATGGTAACAACATATTAGATTCTGATGTGGGCATACCTGGTATTCTTAGGTTGCTCCACCATATGGCACCTCAAATATTTCATCAAGGAAAAAAAGCCCACCTTGACCTTCCTCTACTTCACAGGCACACACACACACATGCACATGCACATGCACACACCCACACCCTCTCTGTCTAATCCATGGCCACTGAAGCAAACAAGCCTCTGTAAAAGCCATTGGAAACAGCTCCAGAAGCCATTCAATCGAACAAAGGGCCAGAACAGTTATTCTTGCTTCAAAGAGGTGCCCAGAAGGGAGGTACCTGACAAATACATTTGCAATTTGTTTTTTCTATGAGACTGAGGCAGAATCAGGTGATTCCCCACCCCCACTCTGGGCTTGCTAATAAAGCAGCTCCATTCATAACCCACTGAAAGCAGACTAACATCCTTGACCATGACTCATGACACCATTTTTAAAAGTGGCCTCTCAAAATTCTCCCTACATATAAATGCCCATTAAATGCTCTGCTTTGAACTAGTTTAAAAGGAAAAAGAAAGATTTCCTGGTAGGATTTTAAAAAGTGCAGACAGCCTGTAGTTGACACAACCAAAAAATTATGGCTGCTTAGAGATTTCCTGCTCTGCTTCAGAAACAGATGTTTAAAAACTTCATGTCAAAAGAAATGTCAGAAATTGAGGATGAAAGTCACTGTTCCTTGCAGCATATCAAAGTCTTCCTTTTCAGTGGGCATCTTATTGATTTGGTGTCTTCACACCACATTCCCTGGAAAGCCGGTTTAAATTAACCATGCATGCTGCTCCAGCCTGCTTGGGTGCATGTTATGCTTCATAAAGTGGCTTTGAAGACAATGCCTTAAAAAGCCACAGTTAAAAAATGTTAGAATTTAGGTTCTAGAAATGTTGGCTTATGTACGATGCTCATGAGTATTTTTTTAAGTGCCTTGTGCAGCCCACTGAGTAGTAAATAATAATGAGCAAATGTATCTGTCCAACATGGGAAGTGAGTGGTGCCCTATAAAGTTGTAGTTTATGTGTGAAGCTGGCTCGGTGTCAGGGTTCCTGGATCATTGCTCAGTTGTAATCTGTGAGAAAGGGAGGTTTAGAGCAATAACAACTTTCTCTGTATCGCTGTAAACTTTTGGCAATCTCGCTGCTCCGTCTCTCAGTAGCTTCTTCACCCAGTTGATCATGAGGGAACTTCAAGATTGTCCATCACCCCAAATGAGCCATAGGTCTTTTGGAACATACATGACCACCCCTAAACATGCCAGATATAGTCAGACTTCTAGTTCCAACCAAGAGGAAAGGTAGCCCTATTCCTCTCCCCATTTCCCTCTTACAACAAAAAGACCATGAACATAACACAGAAAACACACCTAAGAAGATTCTGAAGAAGGCAGATACCCTAGGATCCTTAGCTGGAGGAACAATACAGTGGTGGGTCCCCTGAATTTCTTAATTGCCTCTGTATATTCCAGACAAGGTTCTACATAAGCCTCTAACTTAGAATTGCCAGCAAGCACAGATCCCCCAAAACAAGAAAAACCTGCTTCCTATTGCCAAAAAGACCGAGAAAAGGGTGATCTAACAATAGAAATATTTTTGGCTCTACTCACCCTACTCCAGACAAACAATAGTGGAAAAACCACACCCTGGAGTTTTGTTAGGGCCAAACAGGAAGCTGATCCCCTACTTCTGTTCCACAGAAGCTGGAGGTAGCACTCCAATCCCCTTGCTCAGTAGGCCTCAGCAGAGATTAAATCTTTCCTCACCAACTTGGTGGAGGCAGATGGTGCTCTCATTCCCCTACTGGGTGCTGTTTGTGGGCTGAGTATGTAGTTGATCTTGCAGCCTCTGCTCAGTGGAAGCAGGCAGTGCTCCTGTTACAATATTGCCAGTGGAGCTCAGTAGCTAGTTGAGCCTCACAGTTAACTGGGATCAAAGAGGCAGAAAGGGGCAGGAGGCAGGACTAGCTAGCATGCTGGTTCCTCTCCTCCTTTCCCTGGTGCCAGCAGGGCCCAGCAAGGGGCTGAACTTTTGTACTAACGCTGCAGCAACAAAGCCCTCTACTTCCCCACTGAGGAAGACTGAGATCACACACACCCTTGGAGGCAATGGGCAGTGCAAGGTGGTGCCTGCTTTTGCTGGAAAGGATTCAGTGAGGTTGAGCCATAAATCTATAGGCTCAAGAGGCTGAGTGAAACTCAACTTGGATAAACCGAAATGGTGTGAAATCCATGCCAAGACATATCAAAATTAAACTTTTAAAAGCTAAAAAGAGCCCCCCACCCAAATCTTGGAAGCAGCCAGAGAGAAATAATTATTATTTATAGGGAAACACCAATTCAAATGACAGCAGATTTCTTATCTGAAACCATGGAGGCTAGACGGACATGGCATAACATTTGTCAGGTTTTGAAAGAACAGAAATGTCAACTACCAATTCTATATCCAGCAAAAATACCTTTAAAGAATGAAGGGGACATAGACATCCTCAGACAAATAAAAATGGAGATATTTTGTTGCTAGTAAATCCATCCTTTTAGCATGGCTAAAGAAACTTCTTTATACATAAAGGAAATAACAAAAGAAGGCTTTGAACTTCAAAAAGGAAAAAAAAGAACACCAGAATGGGTAGGGGGAAATAGATTATCCTATTTCTCATGCATTTCTTAAAATATTTTTGATGGTTGAAGCAAAAATTATAACACCATCTAATACAGTGTTCAGTATATGTGGAAGAAACACTTAAAAATTATATTTAAAAAATCTGAATGTGTGCATTCTGGAGCCCAGTGGCTGCCTAGCTGAAAACTCCAGCTTTCCATTTCTCTAGCTGTGGGACCCAGGGCAGGTGGTTATCTCAGGAGGGGCTTAAGAAATGTTTAGCAGTCCGGACATCAGGTCAAGATGGAGGCGTAAGTAAACACACTTTGCCTCCTCACACAACTACAGAAAAATTATGCCTAGACTACAAAACAAATATCACCAAGAACCATCAGAAAATCAAGTTGTATGAAAGTCCAACAACCAAGGATTTAAAGAAGCCACATTCATCCAGATGAGTAGGAGGGGTGGAGACACAGAGAGAGGGGGAGAGGCGCAGAGCCACGGAGACGTGGCAGAATGGGCAGTCCCACATTAATATGAGGTGGGTAACTATTGCAAGGGACACCTTGGGAGTGAGGGATACCAGTCACAAACCAGACTACCCAGCAGCCTAGGGTGCCATTGCTAGGGAGAAAAATCCACATAACTTCTGACTGTAAAAACCAGTTGGTGTTTGGATGGTGGAAGAAACTGCTGGATTATCAGGGGACACATCTTAAAGGGCCCAAATGGACTTAGAACTTATGCAAACCCACCCACCCACTCTGGGATTCAGCACCAGGGCAACAGCTGGAAGGGCACACATGGCATACAGGGAGAAAGTGAGGAGACTGGAAACAGGGAGAGTGCTGGGAGACAGCTTCTCATGGGAAAATCTCCAGAAGTCAGGTGGTGGTATTGTCCCCTCTCTAAGCTGCCCACCCCCCACCCCCCACACACACAGAGCCACAATGCAGTGAAATAGGTTGCCCTGCCCTGGCGATCACCTAAGGCTTTGCCCTAGACAATTTACAGATCTGCTCTTCTATAACAGGCCACGCTACTAAGACAGGGAGTCAAAGCAGCTCTACCTAATACACAGAGACAAACACAGGGAAGCTGCCAAATTGGGGAGACAGAATATGGCCCAATTGAAAGAACAGAACAAAATTCCAGAAAAAGAATGAAATGAAACAGAAATAACCAATCTTTCAGATGCAGAATTCAAAACACTGGTTATCAGGATGCTCTAAGAACTAATTGAGTACAGCAACAGCATAAAAAAGACTCAGGTAGAAATGAAGTTTATGTTAAGTGAAATAAACAAAAATCTACAGGAAACTAACAGTGGAGGGGATGAAATTGAGTACCAGATCAATGATTTGGAACATAAGGAAGAAAAAAGCATTCAATTTGAACAGCAAGAAGAAAAAAGAAAATTTTAAAAATGAGAACAGAATAAGGAGCCTCTGTGACATCTCCAAATGTACCATCATCTGTATCATAGGGGTGCCAGAAGAGAAGAGGAATAGCAAGAAATTGAAAACTTATTTGAAAAAATAATGAAAGAAAAGTTTCCTAATTTGGGGAAGGAAACAGACATACAAGTCCAGGGAACACAGAGAGTCCCAAACAAATTGGATTCAAAGAGGACCACACCAAGACACAGCATAATTAAAATGCCAAAGGTTAACGATAAAGAGAGAATCTTAAAGGTAGCAAGAGAAAAGCAGAAAGTTACCTACAAAAGAGTTCCCATAAGACTGTCAGCTGATTTCTCAAAAGAGACTTTGCAAGCTAAAGGGGACTGGCAAAAAGTATTCAAAGTGATGAAAATAAGGACCTACAACCAAGATTACTCTATCTAGCAAAACTATCATTTGGAATGAAAGGACAGATAAAATGCTTCCCAGGCAAGGTAAAGGTAAAGGAATTCATCACCAACAAGCCATTATTACATGAAATGTTAAATGGACTTATTTAAGAAAGAGAAGATCGAAACTATGAACAAATAAAATGGCAACAAATTTACAACTATCAACAAATGAATCTAAAAAACAAACCAAGCAAAGAACCAGAACAGGAACAGAATCGTAGGTATGGAGATCACTTGGAGGGTTATCAGTGGGGAAGAAGATGGGGGAGAATGGTGGAAAAGATACAGGAGTTAAGAAGTATAATTGGTAGGTACAAAATAGATAGGGGGATGTTAATAATAGTATAAGTGTAAAGCCAAAGAACTTACACCCATGACACATGGACATGAACTAAGGGAGGGATTGCTGGATGGAAAGGGGGTACCAGGTGGAGGGGAGGAAACAGGAAAAATTAAGACAATTATAGTAATATTATCAGTAAAATACATATATTTGAAAAAAGAAAAGTTTAGCTGTCCATTGGAGTTGCGGTCTGGCTCACAAGTACACTTCATCTCTAGGAAAGGCCTCAGAGGAGGAGGGGTGTAGTGATTCATGGTGCCAGGACAGACTGTATCAACTGAGAAGCCCTCTGAAGCAGAGCACATGTTGACTGGCTCACTCCTAATTCGAGGGGGTGTGCGGACTCACTTACCCAAAGTGCCCTCTTTTGAGGTTTGACTAGAGTTTCCCCTTGGGTAGCTGGGCCCTAAGTGTGGGGAATCTGCCCCTCAGCTGCTCCATGGTTCTCTTCATAGCCCCTTATGATTCTTGTGCAAATCACTTCTCAGCTTTCCTGAGAGACATATGCAGATTAGGCCCCACATTGACCCCACACAAGCAACTATCACCATAAATATCCCCAACTTGAAGACATACTGGGGTCAGCCTGCACACCATTTGGTTAAGTAATGCACAGTAATGCAGTGAGAGAGCCCATCTCATGATTGAACATAAATCTGAGAGACCAGTCAAGAAAAAATCGAAACCTTTCTTGGTTGTATCATTATGATACTTGGGGGCTGGAAAAAAAAATTTATTCGAGAAATCTCCACAGTGATCACTGTTACATTACCAATGACCTCTGTTCTCTTGTTCTGTGACTTAGTTTTTACTTAGTGTCCAAAATTTATAAGACGTGACATGGTGGCAGGGTTGCTCTACACCATCAGCACCCTCAGTGAGGAAAGCCCGCATGCAAGTGAGACCATGGCTGCTGAAGGGAGATTTTCCCTGGGGTCTTTTAGGGAGAAACACAGAATTGTGACCTCCCACCCAAATGTGCTCAGGAGTCCAGCCCAAATGTTTCCTGATGAGCCCATCCTGGTTCATCTGCCTACAGTACCGTTTTTACTGCTGGCAGCCCAAATTCAAACATCTGTGGTCATTTTACCAGGACATTCCCTAACTCAGGCCTCCTACTCATGGCTGGCTTGACCCTGTGGCCTTAGGGTATCTGCATCAACCACACACCAGAAGGCTCAGCTGGCCCAACCCACTACCTGTCCACATGGGAGCTTAGCCCTCCCTCGTTCCTTGTCCACACAGGTGTCTTAGCCCCTCATTGGCGTATGCACTTGTCCGTACCCTCAGTTTCAGGATGTATGTCAGTTTTTGCTTGCTTTATTGCTGTCTTTAGTTTTCACCTTTGACATTCTCTTGGACCCATTTCATACTGGCCCCCTGGCTGGTCTCAGTCATCACCTACCAGTTGGCAGTAGCCTCTTTGACCAGAGTCCTCACTGCGTGCTCCAGCATCTCATTCTTTCTTCTCATTTATCCTTGCTCAGGAATAGTCCCTCCAAAAATCCATTTTGGCCTTTCTAGAAGCCCAATATGATCAGATGACCATTCTTTATGTCCTGCACACCTCACTTTCAGCTGAGGGTGGGAATACCCAGTGGTTACAGACATGCATTCTGGAGCCCAGCTGCTGCCTGGCTGCAAACTCCACGTCTCAGTCTCTCTGGCTGTGGGGCCCAGGTCAAGTGTGACCTCTCTCAGCCTCAGGTCCTTGTCTAGAAGATGGACTCATAAGAGCCCTTACAGAGAAGAGTAAATTAATTAATTCATATAAAACATTTACAACAGGGTCTAGTCCTTAGTAGGTGCTATGTATTTATTATTTCGCTAAGTTAATCTTTAAAAGCTAAACCAGCTTTTAAAAACTGGGTCCTTTAATTTTAGAAGTGTGCCATTGTGTTGTGCTTAGCATGCCCCACCACCTAGCTTGAACAGAATGGTTGGAATCAAACCCAGGGTTCAGGGATGGGAAGGGAATTCCAGAGGCTTTGCTGACTAATTTTTGTAAAGAATTCTTTTCCCTAAAAATGTGGAACTCTTGAAGAACAAGTTTTAATAGAAAAAATACCTGTAAACAGTTGATACTAGTTTCTCTAATTCTAGATCTCTTTTGTCAACTGACTCAGGATTTCCACACTCTGACGATGTTCCTTTGCTGCCGGCTGGCTCCTGGCTATGGCTCTGGGATCGTGTCTCTCAGGGCTGAGCCATCATCGCTCCTTCTTAACCACGGGTGGCCTCTGCCTCTGCACCCTGCCAAGGATGTTGGTATTTCTTGCAAGGAAGATGATTTATTTTGCAGTGTTCTCATGCTCAAAGTCAGTTTCCTTTCTCTAGCACAAGAGAGAAGAAAGTGCTTCAAAGCTGCATGTCACCTTTGAGAGCAGACTAATTCCTAAGCAAGGCCTGAAAGCCAGAGCCAGGGGCTGCGTCGCCGCCCCCTGCCTCCCCGGCTGCCAGCCCATGCTGGCTTGTGCTCAGGAGCCTTTGAGGGTCCACACTAAGCAGGACCACACAACGCACCTCCCTCTGTGTTGCATCTGGGGCTGGTGTCTCAGGCTTGGCCTGAGACTATTCCCTGTAATGCTATAAAGACCTGGCTCTTTGTCCCTAATTGTCCTGGCCTCACAGCAGGGATCCCTGCAGACTCATCCCACAAATACCACAACGATGGAGTGATGGGTGCTGTGATAGTAGTGGAGGGGTCAGTGCTTCCTGGGTCCTGGGAGTGGTGGGATGGCAATCAGGAGAGGCTTCCTCAGGAAGGTGATGCCCTGACCTGCCTTTTAATGTACAAGTAGGTGTTCACCAACAGATTGCAGGTGGGTGGGAGTGGGACAGAGAACTATCGGTAGAGGAAACCCCTGGAGCACTGGTGAAGAGGCACAGGGCTCTGTGCAGCAGGAGGTGAGATGGAAAAGGATACCCAGGACTCCTGGGCTCACTCTGGATGAAGCCCTGACCCAGAAAACAGCAGTCCCTCTCTATATCGCGGTTCACTTATCGCGACCTCACTGTATTGCGGGATTTTTTAAACTATTATATTTAATTACTTATCGCGGATTTTTCACTATATCGCGGAATTTTGCGGCACCGTATACGTATGTTGTTAAAGTGATGTAGGGTATACTGAAAATCACTCATGCTGGCTGGGCAAACAGCCAAAGGGTTTTGCCTATGAAAGTTTACAAAGCCCCCCCTCCTCTGGGTCTAGGAGATTTGAAAACCAAACCTCTAATCTCTGACACATTTGCTGCTTGACACTGGCCAGCTTTGCTAGGCTGATGGCCTCTGTGCTGAGAGGGAATCTGGGGGACCCTTAGGGGGAACTTCAGTCTGGAGACAAGTGTTGGAAGGAGACATAACAGGGTCTATAATTAAATCATGCTGACCTTCCTCTAGGATAAGCCAGACTAATTTTATCTTCTCTCAAGGCAGGAATTCCAAAGAAGAATCTCGGACAGATCTAGTAATGAACAATTTTCCATTATGATGAATTAGCTACTTAGACATTCATTTAATTAATTAATCAAACATTTATTGAATGGTATGTATATGGCAGGCACTGCACATCCTACAGGGGATGCAAAGAAGAGTGAAACATGGTCCCTGCCCTTCAGGAACTCATAGTAGAGACATGGAGTCATACATACGTACCACCAATATCCTGTGATGTGTGTGTATAATCACAGCTACAGCCACATAGAAAGAAAGATACTAACTCGACTAGCAAGGGGCTGGATGAGAGGAAGTTTAATTGGCAGACAAAGTGGGGAGAACCTTCTGAGCAGTTGCAGAACAACGTTTTCAAAGGCACAAAATTATAAAACCATGATATGATTGTGGCACGTGTAGTAGAGACTCATTAATTCACAGCATGTTAAGCCATTCCCCACTTCTTGAGTCCATGACAGACAAGCCAATCAAGAACTTCACTTCTTATTTGATCAGCCTTTTCATAGATGTCTCATGTACCATGTCAACCTCATTACCAGAAAGCCAATGTATCCAGGCTATATTGCATTAGCTTCCCCACGAAATCCCATTGAAGGACTACCAATCCATTCTACCTTGACTTTTAAAGGTGGTGCATGCAAGAAACAATTGTATCAGATCTCTATTATATAAAGACCTACATATGACTGGTTCCTTTCCCAGTTCAGTTGTTATACATTGAGGAACTTCCTTTTGCTAAATAATGAAAGCTATGCAGCTTGTGTGAGTCTCTCGTTTTGCTTTAGTTCTTAGCTAAGTATTGCACTCAGCCATAAAAGCATGTATTGGTTTAGGGTTTTGGACCAAGCTCTCTCCCAGTTTGCTTTGTGTGTGTGTGTGTGTGTGTGTGTGTTTTAAACTATATATAACAGGGGTTCTTATATATATTTTTGATTATTCATTTTCACTGCTTATGTCTTTTATTTTAGAAATAAAAGGTATCATGGCATATCATATTAACAGTTCTCTAGAAATAATTTCACACAATGGCTTCTATTATAAACTGTTATCTAAAGGAATCTTTTCCTTTTAAAATTTTATTTTTACTTCTTAAAAAGTAGGACAGTTTTAGTTTTACAATAAAATTGAGAGGGAGGCACAGAGATTTCCCATATACACCCTGCCCCCACACATGCGCAGCCTCCCCAGTTATCAAAGTCACTCAGCAGAGGTGTATTTTTTTTTCTTTTTAACCAAAGATGAATCTACATCAGTACATTGTTATCACCCAAAATCCATAGTTTACCTTAAGGTTCACTCTTGGTGCTGCACGTTCTGTGGGTTTAGACAAATGTATAATGGCCTGTTTTCCATCATTATAGGGTCATACAGAGTGTTTTCATGCCTAACACTCCCCTGTTCTCTGCCCTGTTCTCTCCCCACCAACTTCTAGTAACCACTGAAATTTTTGCTGTCTCCATGGTTTTTCCTTTTCCAGAATGTCATATACTTGCAATCAATACAGTATGTAGCCTTTTCAGATTGGCTTCTTTCATTTAGTAATAGGTATTTAAGTTTTCTCCTTGTTTTTTCATGGCCTGACAGCTCATTTCTTTTCAACACTGAATGATACTCCATTGTCTACATGTAGCACAGTTTATTTGTCCATTCACCTCCCAAAGGACACCTTGGTAGCTTCCCATTTGACAATTACAGATAAGCTCCTAGAAACATCCATGTGCAAGTTTTTATGTGGGCAGGAGTTTTTAGCTTCTTTGGGTAAATACCAAGGAGCATGATTGCTGGATTCTATGGTAACAGTACGTTTGATTTTGTAAGAAATCACCAAACTGTTTTCCTAGGTGGCTATACTGTTTGAATTCTGGTGGGCTTTTCTCTCAGCACTTTAAATATTTCACTCCACTCTCTTCTTGTTTTCATGGTCTGAGAAGTTTGATGTAATTCTTTGTTTCTCTATAGATAAGGTATTTTTTTCCCCCTCTGGCTTCTTTCAGGATTTTTTCTTTATCTTTTATTTTCTGTAGTTTGAAAATGATATACTGAGGTACATATTTTTGGGTATTTATTCTGTTTGGTGTTCTCTGAGCTTCCCGGATCTGTGATTTGGTATCTGGCATTAATTTTGGGGAAATATTTAAAAAACAAAACAAAACTAAATAACTAGATAACTCTATAAAAATGTTTTAAAAATTGGGGTAATTATCAGTCATTATTATTTCAACTATTTCTTCTATTTATTTCTCTCTTCTCCTTCTGTTATTCCCAGTACATGTATGTTCCACCTATTAAAATTTTCCCACAGTACTTGGGTAGTCTGCTCTATTTTATTCAGCCTTTGCTCTCCTTTGCTTTACCCTTCCAGAGGCTTTTTATTGATATGTCCTTAGCCATGTCCAATCTACTAATAAGCCCATCAAAGGCACTCTTCATTTCTGTTGCAGTGTTTTTGATCTCTGACACTTTTTTTTGGTTCTTTCTCTTTGTTGATATTGCTCATCTGTTCTCACATGCTGTCTACTTTATCTATGAGAGCCCTTAGCATATTAATCATAGTTGTTTTAAATTCCCATTATGATAATTCCAACATCCCTGCCATATCTTGTCTGATGCTTGCCCAGTCTCTTCAAAATGTGTTTTTGGCCTTTCAGTATGCCTTAGGATTTTTTTTTTTTTTTTGATAACTGAATATGATGTACCAGGTAAGAAGAACCGATGAAGGTAGGCCTTTAGAGATGTGGCTGTGAGGTGTGGAGGAGGGGAAGTATCTCATTGTCCTATGACCATGAGTCAGCCTTTAGGTGAGCTTGTGCCTCTGGACTGAAGTTCACAAGTATTTTCCCCTTTTTTCCCCTCTTCCTGTATGTGGGAGAGGACAGCAAGAATGTACTGGAGTTGGGTTTTTTCCTTCCGCAGGTCAATTAGGCTTGGATAAACCTTAGCAAGTTAGGCTCTGGTAACTAGTTTTCCCCTAAGGAAATCTTGTTAAGAAGAACAGAATGCTGTGAAGTATTTCAAAGTGGTCCCTTTTCGTCTCTGCTACTGGAAGCCTAAGGGAATTTTTTTCCAATATTTATTGTGAGAATCTGGTCAAGTTCCTGGAGGTAAATCTCACAATATTGCGGGTCTCCTATCCCTGGGTCCCCCTGGAATTTTAACTCTCAGACTTGTCTGGACTGAGCTCCCAGCAATTTGTCAATCACAGTTCAGGTTCTTATGCAGGTTTCTGCTCTGAAGTCTCTGCTCTGGTCCCCACGATTTCCTGGTGTCTGCCTGTCTGTTGCTCCAGTCCTGGGGGTAGCAGTTTAGCCTGTGTCCCTCTCCTACGGACCTAAGAAGAGTTGTTGATTTTGAGTCTACTCAGCTTTTTATTTGTTGTGAGGATGGAGTGGTGACTTCCTAGCTCCTTATACTTGAAACTGGAAACCAGCAGCAGTGCCAACCTTTCCTTTAAACACGCAATTCCAACACGTTTTAAAGGATGTTGAAATAGCATGCACGTGCACATTCTTGTATAGATACAGCCTCAAAACCTAAAAAGATAGGATACTGTGGGCAGTATTTTAAACTACTTAAGCCCTGGGACATTCCCTTTTTAAAAGACCATTGATGTTTCTTTTCTTCAAATTCCTTATCTTCACACTTTAACTACAAATCAGAAAAAACTCATAGCAATTAGTATGGTGTACTGGGTGCATGCTGTGTTCCAGGTACTGTGCTTGGTGCTTCCCCTGTGTTATTGTTAATCCCCATCAACAACCCTACATAAAAGGAATTATTTAACCTAGTTTCCTTATTAAGAAACTGAGGCTCAGAAAGGTTGAGCACCTTGCCTAAGGTCACACAATTAATCACTTAATAACCAAATAAGAATATTTTAGAACACTATGGCTAAACCTGTCTGTCAGAGCCCTGCCAGACCATGGTGGTTAGTGAAACGCCTGTTGACTTTGTAGACAGTGACCTTATACAACACTGGTGGGTTTTGGGTGGCATGTGCATGTGAAATAATGTTGGACCATGTTGTTATTATTTCTTGGTTCATAGTACAGTTCCAAAATTTGTTTTCCCAACTTGTTTTATCAGAACCCCTAATAAGGCTTCTCCTGGCCTCACCCATTTTGCACCTAGCTATTGCAATTTCCAACAATAGGATTCCTAATTCATAGGTGACATTAATGAGTTACCAACAGATTTATAAACATGTGAGTTTTTCATTAGGCTAAAAGTTGTTTGGTTTTAATTATTGGTAATCCCTATTTAACCATCCTAAAATCAAATTGTCTTTTTCAACCCAAACAAGCTATGTCGTTCTTAGATCCAAGAGCTTTCAGGCTTTGAAGATAAAAGGACAGGCTCTTTCACAGTGCAGAACTTTCCATGACATGTTACTGAGACTGGAAGTGCATCTGCCATCCTTGCCTTGTCCTGAGGAGTTCCTTTCAGAGAGAAGAGTCTGATTCAAAAGCAGCACCCTTACTTTCCAGAGTGGTGAGGGACACTGACTGCTTGGTGGCTCTGAGTTAGAGGGGAGCGCTCGCTGGAACTGCTCCGCACACCAACTATTGCACACAACAACTTACAGGGGAGGGCAGCACCAGCTGGAAAATGGGAGATGCCTATTTGTCAATGACAACACCAAAAGATGAAAGGCCTCATATGAGAAACTTGATTAAAATACAAATTTAATATATGAATGTTTTATCTTTTCAATGGAAACTGAAAAATCCTAATCCACACATTTGTCATGCTCAATAGAGCCTTGAGAGAGATTAAACATCATCTATTAAAGAACTACATTTCACAATAATGACTAAAAGGAAAAAAACATTAGCAAACAAAGGACACTATTCTTCCCTCTAGTTAATTTCCACGCACAAATGACACTATTCCTTTCAAGAGGAGAAAAAAGGCAAACTTAAAAGCTTAGAATTTAGGATATAATAGCATTGTTTCTTCTTGTGAAATACTGTATTAAGTCTGTTCTGAAGTCAGGTCAGAATGCCACCCCAAGGTTATGAAACACAGTGGACTCTAATACCATACTATGCTATTTCTTAGTAAGGCAGGGACCTCTCAGCCCTGTATGGCCACGGAAATATATTTATATGACACATTCAGGTTTCTAAGAGTTATTGAACACAAGACAAATTTGCCAACTCACAGTTGAGCCATTTTTTAAATGGCCACGTGGTTGCCACCTACTGGTGTGGTATTAAACAGGTACATTAAAAGCCACCTGTGCCCATTGGTGAAGAAGAACAGAGAAGGATGTGAAAGTCGTGCTGCCTCCAAATGGAAAACTATGGAAATGGTGCCTGACAGCACATGGACTCTGATAACTTCACTCCAGTGCCTTTTCCAGGGACCACAGAGCTTTTCAGTTGGGTAAGCTCTTAGGAATTACCCAGTGTGACTGGAAGACTATGTTACACAGGGATTGGCAAAAGTAGGTTTATAGTTGGAATACAAATAAATAATACAATAACTAACTCTGTTTTTTGTGTACTCACAACTGTAAACCTACTTTTGCCTATGCCTGTACCACTTTTGGTGTGTAAAAAGGACTGTAACTTATGTAGCACATAATACATGATGACTCCTATTATTATAATTAAGGTAATTCTCACTCCTTGCTGAAAAAGGCATTTATGTAGCTAATGAAGACTTCAAACAGTTCACAAATATTTTAAAGACACATGTGGGTGGTCCCCATGCACATTTGCCTACTGGGGAAGAGTGGAGTCAGCTTCCCTGGGGCCAGGTCCTTCTGCCTTCCCTACCACTTTTGGCTGTCTGACCACAGCAACATACCTAACCTCACTGAGACTCATTTAAAAGAATCTGCAAAGTAAGATTCATACCTTAGTCAGTGGGTATGGGCGTTACATGAGTTGGTACAGCTAGAATATTCTGTACAGTGCTTGGTGCAGAAAAGCAACCATGGAACAGGAGGTGGGGAGAGTGGAACAGAGCGAGTTAGAGCATCAGAAATCTCCCTCTTCTTACCAAGACTTAGTCATTTATACTGAATGAAAGCTTCCTGGATTTCTGTGAGCCTTTAGTGAATTTCCAGAGTTCTGGTAAAGATGATTTTGACCATTGATTTCCAGTTTTCTTGTTACAATTTTGGAGGTGAGAATCTTTGGAAGTTCTTATTACCTATCAGATTTACGTTTTGAAGACCATTCTGGCCCTAGTGTGTAGTACGACACTGGTGTTTGGGGAAAACTGGAGTCAGAGAGGTGCCTGGGATTGTCAACAGGTAACAGGTGACAGACGCCTTCATGGAGGTGGTGGCAGTGGGGATAACATTATAACCTGTATGTATTGAAAGATTGGAGTTTGCTAATTTCTGGTGCACTATGATACATACCCTTTTATAAATACCTATCTTAAAGATGATAAAACTACATTTAGAATAGGTTTTTATCTACACCACATTTAATATTGATCTTGACAAAGGTCACAGAGCTAAAATAGGGTTAGAGCAGGGTTTTGAATCTTTATTAGTTTGACTTTTAAACCCATGCTCATAATCACTACACTATATTCCTAGAAGCAGGCTCAATGACTGCAGTAAAACAAACAAACAAACAAAAAACCCTTCATTTAAGAAATATTTATTGATGATTAACTATGTGCCAGGTACTTTGGGGGGAGGATGCTAAGAATTCAGTAGTCAACCAGATAGAAAAAATGTCCTGTTCTTATAGAGCTAACATTCTACTGGCATAAACAAAATATAGAAGCAAACTATATCTTATGTTAGATATAACATAGATTTAAAATTTAAAATAAAGCCAATTAAGGAGAGAAAGAGAGAAGACCTTGCTAGAAAGTAATATCTGAGTAAGGGTCTGAAGCTGAGGCTCTGAGTCAGGGTCTGTGCATAACTAAGCAGATAGTATTTCAGACAGAGGAATAGCAAGTGCAAAGGCCCCCAGGCAGGAATGTGTCTGGCTTGTATGAGGAACAGCAAGGGGCCCAGGGTGGTGGGTGAAGCTGAGTGAACAAGGAAGGAGAATATAGGAAGACAAGGTCAGAGAGATCATGGGGATCCAGATTTCATGGGCGTTACAGGCCATTGAGGGGAGTTTGACTGGGACAAGTGACATGGTAAAAAGGATTACACAGGCTTATGTGTTGAGAACAGGGAGACAAGGACAGAAATGAGCAGCCAGGTCAGAAGCTTTGCAGTCATCTGGAAGAGAGTATGGCTTAAACCAAGGTGGTAGCAGTGGAGGGAAGAAGTGGCCAGTTTCTGTATAAATCTGAAGGTAGAGCTTACAAGATAGCTCATGGTAGAGAGGAAAGAAAGTTGTCAAGGGTGACTCCAAGGTTGGAGGCTCCAGCACCTAGAGGATGGAGTTTCCTTTGCTGAGATGGGGCAGAGTGGGAGGGAGGAGTTGAGGAATTAGAGCAGTGTTGTGTCTGGGAGTACATAGTTGAGTTACTGATTCAACACCCTTGTGGAGCTTTCTAGTAGGCAGTTGTATGAAAAAGTCTGTCATTGAGGAAGCAGCTGGGGCCTGGGAGAGCAAAGTCGTGTAGAGAACAGAACCAAGAGATGACCATTAATAATCGAATGGTGAAAGGATGGAGGAGATAGAAATCATAGCCACAGATACTCAAAAAGCACAGTCCTTTGTATCTCCCAATTTTATCTTCCACCTCAATATTCTCATCAAGGACCTTGAATTATAAACAGAAATAAATGAATAAAGCAACAAGCATGGGATGCGGCAAGTGCCCGTTGCATGCCAGCTCTGTGCTCTGTAGTTGACTCTGTGCCATCTACTAAGCTCAGTACATGCTGAGAGGACAGGAAGGGTGGACAATTTTTGAAAAGATTTCTACAAAAAAATATTAAACTTAACATCAATAAATGCTTGAAATTTAAATGAGCAAGCCTTAGTTTTTGGTAAAATGAATTCAGATGGACTATCTCTTGCTCAGGGACATTGCACAAAAGAGATTTCACTTTGTGTTAAGTTGAGATGGAAAGAATTGGGAAGCAGGGAAAGAAACTGAGACAGAACTTATCCCAGTGCTCCTAACTCAAGGTCAATGGCCAGCCATTACTCAGAGCTCTCCCCAGGCAGAAAATGGACATAGTTTGCTAGAGAGCGTTCATATTCCCCACTTGTATCAATCTTCCCTTTCGAAGGCACTTCCCAGTCGGCCGAGGAAAACTCACTCATGTCAGCATTTCCGATGTAAATGAGAGCTCTTAGTTCATCTGGCTCTTCCCAGGGCCTGGCCTGCTGCTCTTCCATACAGGAACCGTCTTTCATTGGGTTGCCACATACGGTTGGCTCAAGCCAACAAATCTTTTCTCTTTAGCGTCTTATTGCTGCAATCTGTGGTTACAGTTTCTAAAGACTTAATAAATTGATGTGTTTTTGTATCCCCGAGGAAGGAAATGAAGATTGTCACTTGGCGGTGCTTTCCCCCCATCATGTTTTTGTTGCTGTTGTAGTAATGGGGCAGAAAATCATGCTGCTCTTTAATTCTCCGCTGCCCACACCACTTCCAATCCTCAGGAAGAAAAATCAATTGTTTTTGCAAAGTTGATTCATATTTGCTGAAATTGCGCCCATTCTTTCTTCTAACCAACCAGTAGTTCTGTGATGGAAAAAAATCCCACTTTTTTCATCTCAGTGAAAAGTCAGCTGCTATTGTATCTTCTCATTATATCTCTGCACCTCACTTTGTCACAGGATATTAGTGAAGTGGATGCTGTTTATGCCTTGGTGTCATGCAACTTTACACATCTTTTAAAAGTTATTTCTTTACTGTTCCTGAGCTTTAATTATGTATCAAAGATGGTGCTTACACCACCCATTTTATTGATGAGGCAACTGAGGCAAAAAAAACAAATAATTTGCTTCACGCTCCACACAACCCGCAGTAGGTGTCCTTCAGAGTAGGGTCTGCTGCCCCTCGCGTGATCAACATCACCTCCCAGGAAGAATTTTTACAATTGCACATTTTGTACAGAAACACATGTGGATCAAAATATCTCATGCTTCTTTTTTGCCACATATTTTAATACAGGGTGTATCGGCCATTGAAGAAATACTGTATACACGCAAGAGACCAATTACACAAAGAGAAAGAGGTTTATGTAGGGTGTCTAAACCTAAGACTTCCTTTAAATGATTTATTTTTAAAAACTGTTACCCAGATTTATAGCAGACATGTTGCACAACTTGAAAGTTTTTGATTGTTCAGCAATCAACTAATTATACAATTTGGGTTATAGTTGTGTGACAAATTAACTCCAGCTAAGTGGGCTCAGGTGAAAGAAAGATATTCACACTGGCAACTAACAATTTCAATTAAATTTTAGTTTTTTTTTTCCAGCTGCTCATAGACACTTATTCTAGGAGAGGTGATGTTGGTCAAAAATACTTTAAAGTTATTGGGCAGGTTCTAGATTGAATAATTAGGGATGAATTTTGATACTGTTCTTGACTGAGTGGCCTACTTACTTTGTGAAATGGGACAAGTCACTGATCCTGCGATGGCCTCAGTCCTGGTAGGGGCTAGAAATAGGGTCTCCACAGGCAGGTGTATGAAAGGAGAGGGCGAACGGAAGGCTGAGTAGGGGCAGTTTGGGATTAGGCAGGAGAGGCAGTTCCTGACATAGTCTTTGTGGCTTACAGAGGACTCTACCATGAGGTAGACTGGGGATAGCGGGGCTAAGAGTGGAGATCCCATGGACTATGCAAAATGGAAGGAAGTGATTCAGATGTAAAAGATTTCCATCGTCTTTCTAGCAGGAGTCAGTACTGGGGCTGCTGAGTGGTCAGCTGGGGCTGCCATAACAAAATTCCACCAACTGGGGGACTTAAACAACAGAAATCTAATTTCTCACAGTTCTGGAGGCTACAAGTCCAAGATGAAGACATCAGCAGGGTTGGTTTCCTTTGAGGCCTCTCTCCTTCACTCGCAGATGGCTGCCTTCTCCCTGTGCCTTCACGTAGTCTTCTTTTGTCTTTTTGTGTCTAAATTAACTCTTCTTATAAGGATACTTACCATATTGAATTAGAGTCCACCCTAATAACCTCATTTTACATTACTCACTGTTAGGTTTTGGGGTGGGGGTGGGGGGTCTGCAGCGGTAGAAAAGGTCAGCAGCCAAATGTTGAACAAGATGGTTTATCGAGTATGTGACACAGAGGACTGAGGTCTTGGAGTGAGATACCAGCAGCCAGGGTCAGGGCGGGGTGAGTCTTAAGGTGTTCTGAGGCTTGGAATGCGGAAAGAGCACAGGATAGACTAAACTGCCTCTTTATATGGCCAGCAGGTTGGTGATTGGGCCAGCTGCAACATCCCGGAAGCCACCTGAGTCTAGGGCAGCTAGGGGCGGGGGGAGGAGGATGAGCTGCCTCATGGCTGGCTTTTGGTTAGAATGGCGGACTTCAAAATAGGCTTCCACCTCACAATCACCACTTCATTTTTATTTATTTGTTTGTTTGTTTATTTTTAGATAGAGGGGAAAGGAGAAAGAAAGTGAGAGAAATATCACTGTGTGGTTGCCTCTCCCTTGCGCCCCCAACTGGGGACCTGACATGCAACCTAGTCATGTGCCCTGACTGGGAATCAAACCAGTGACACTTAGTTTGCAGGCTGACGCTCAATCCACTGAGCCACAGTAGCCAGGCTCACAATCACCACTTTAAAGACTGTGTCTCAAAATACAGTCACATTCTAAGGTTCTGGGGATTAGGAGTTCAACATATGAATTTGGGGGGACACAATTTTCAGCCTGTAACAATGACTTTTCAGTGATCTCCAGATTAATTTTATCATGTGCTCCCACAGAAAAAAAAATTGAAGTGGACATCCAAATAAATCTATTTAATTATTAATAACTAATATTGTACTGAACTAACATATTTTCCACACTATAAAGTATACCCATAGATAAAAATTGTAAAGGATAAAAAAGACACAAATAGAAGTTATGTGTTTTACTGCATTACTCAGTGGATGGTTTTTGCACCTCTTGAGCTGTAGGTGCCCTGCTTTGGGGGGACCACTGACTTTGTAGTTACTATGTCTATCTCTCTGATTCTTATTTTTTCAAGGTTTCCTCTGGGAACCTACCTGCACTCCAGATTGAAACATTCATTCCTTAGGTATGAATACCTTGTATCACATTACAGTTAACTCTCCTTGCCTTGGAGCCATCTTCTCTTAAAGGAGACTTTGTCAATTTATAGTTTATCTCTCTAATGGGATTTCCTCCAGTTCTAAGCCCCCGAGGGCATGGCAGTCTCTTAGCAGGCTCACCACTGCCCTTCCCATTTGCCACTTAACAATTTTGTCTTTGATACACTTTTTATTTTTCTTATACATAACTTCCATTTCCTCACTTAGACTGTAAATACCCAAAGGTCATGTATTAGTCTAAAATCTGTTTTTCTAGTGCCATGCCTGGTGCTTGGGGACAGAAGAGCCTTCACAGATTGTTGATTTTATAACTTTCCACATCATCACATGGTGAAGTAGAAAATTGACAGCTCACTATGTCTGTAGAGGTTAAAAATTTGTCTTGCAATTAAGCAAAATATAGATATGTTTCTAACAATTGAAAAGTAGTAGACTTCTTGGAATGAGCATGCATGAACAATGATGACTTCACTGTACTAGTCAGTGGGGGCAGTAGATGCTGTTGAGTGAGCATATGTACTGTGTGGTCGTCACATTCAAAATGACTGAGGGAATAGAGCAATGAATCTGCATTCAATTTTGCATTAAGCTTGAACATTCCTCTGCAGAAACTATTTGGATGATTCAGAAGGTCACAGCTATGAGCTACTGGTGATTGGCAGCTTCATCATGGCAGTGCACCCACTCACGCATCACATCTCTTCCTGAGTTTTTGGGTGAAACATCATGTCACCCAGGTGACTCAGTCCCCCTATAGCCCAGCCTTGGTGCCCTGTGACTTCTGGCTTTTCCCAAAACTAAAATTACCTTTGAAAGGGAAAAGGTTTTAGACCATCAGTGAGATTCAGGAAAACATGATTGGGCAGCTGATAGTGATTGGGAGAACTGCGTGAGGTCCCAAAGTGCCTACTTTGAAGGAGACTGAGGTGTCATTATCCTATGTATGTTTCTTGTATCATGTATTTTTATCAATAAATGTGTCTATTTTTGATATTACATGGCTGGATATCTTCTGGACAGACCGTATATATATATATGATATATGTGTATACACACACACACACACACACACACATATATATACAATATATTATGTATATATATATAAGAGAGAGAGAGCAAGTGAAAGAGAGCACATCTATCTTGTGTTGGCCCCACATCCTGTTTAGTTAAGGATTTGATGTTGGAGTGCACTTGAGATAATCTCAGTGAACTTCTTTCACTGACCAAAGACCCCTCCTTTAGGTTTATTAGACATCAGATTTCAGCTTCTAGGGCAAAGTTAACAATGGGACTTTGGTGTGTTAAGAAGCTATCAATACACCTCATCCAAATTGCACACCTCATTCTTTGAAGGGGCCTTAGGCATTTTGACACTTGGTATGAATCCCCACCTTTCGTCCCTCTAAGTCGAGGAAAACTAGTCTCTCCACTCTTTCAAGCCTCATTCAGCCTGATCAATTTTTTAACTAATCAACAGTGCCAAGTGAATAATTTTGTGTGTGTATATACCACTGTGGGTTCAGTGAGGGACCAGTGGAAGGCACAGAGTTTAATATTGAAGAGTGGCAGGCACCTACACTCTGAGCACCATCCTTTCCTTTACTCTTCACATCCATGAGAAAGGTTTACTACTCTTATCTTGCAGATCCAGAAGCTGAGGGTCAGAGAAACTGAGTTTCACAGTTGCTGGTGGAGAAGCCAGGCTCTGAAACAGGCTTGGCTCACACCTTGAACTCAGGAGAGAGTGTGACCTTGGTGTGCTGAGCATGGATCAAGAAGCCAGTCACTCCAGCTGCTGCATGGCCATTGCTTGCTAATCCTAGATTGACAAACAAGTTCTTGGCTAAACAGAGGACTGCATGTGTAATTTTTTACATGTATCTCTGCTTTGGGAGCCATTCTTTTGTCTTTACTCAATTGATGTTGCATCCAGCAATCCAGTCCTGAGTCGGTAAAAACAATCAGGTGTGTTTTAGGGTCTGACAGACATGGACAACTTCACCTTCCTGCACCAGATGGTACTTGGGTTCATTTTACTCCAATGACAGGGAAATTGCTGGACACCAAAAAGCAGAGGGCACCTATGGGTTTCACATTCCATTTGTTTCCTACTGAATGTGATGCCAAGTACTACCCGGTTATGCCTGGGTGGCTCCAGTCTTCTGCAAAGGTGGGGTTCTTCAATGATCCAAGCAGTCTGGACCCCCGAGCTAGCATGGATTTCTTAGTGATAAGGGCAGACACAGGATTTGCCAGCACATGTCAGCCCAGTCCTTGCAAGGACAGCCAGTGTCTTCTAGCAAAAAGCATGTATGTGAGTTGCCATGACTTTCCTTCCTCCCCAGGGCAGAAATTGTAGGCCCCTGGTAACATCTCCTCATAACTTTATTATCTTACTAATAGATAAGTTTCTCTCTAATTCATTGACAAAGACATTGTCAAAAGAACAAACATAAATGATTTCTAAAGAGGATACAGGGTCATTAAGTAGGGAATTTGCCAATTGTATTAGTCTACTGGGGCTGCCATACCCAGTGCCACGCATGGACTGGAGACCTGAACCACAGACATGCATGTCTCACAGTCCTGGAGGCTGGAAGTCTCAGGTTTGGTTCCTCCTGAGGGCTGCCTCCCTGGCTTGGTGATGGCTATCTTTTGGTAAGCGCCCCAGTCATATTGGATTAGCACCCACCCTAGTGATCCTATTACCTTAATCACCTTTTAAAAGCCCTGCCTCCAAATGGAATCACATTCAATATATGAATTTTGGGGGGATACAATCCAGCCCATCACATTGATGTGACTCATTCTTCTCCCCTGACACAGAGATGTAGCTCCTCTCTTGGAAAGGACCAAGAGAAGGAAGAGTCATTCTGTGGTTTTCTATTTTATGGAGAAAACTGGGACCTGCGAGGTGGTCTAATGTGTCAGCATCCCACAGCAAGTTAAGAGAGCCAGGGCAAGCAGAGTCGCCCAGGTCCCCGGAGGCAGAACACCGTGTGTCTCTCATTAACTTTGCTGCCCTTGGCATCCCAACAGACTGACAACAGCTGTGTTCACTTCCTGTCCTCTGGGGGTAGTTTGTAAGAAAAGCCCATAAAGCTCTACACAAAAAGCACAGAATAGTGCTCTCTAAAACAAACATTTTTTCTAAAGCAAAGAACTTTTGGGAAACTGGATCTTGGAGTGACAGAATGTGGGCTGGTAGAGACTGGAACCAGAATAGCTGAGGTTTGTCCTGCCTCCACAGGAATCGTTTGTATGGCTCTAGGAAAGTCACTTTATCTTCTGGGGACTCAGGTTATCTATTAGATGAAGCCATTTAAATCAATGAATGGCTTTCAAACTTGTCTGATGGTGGGGCACTTCTCAGATTCCACATGGTAGAAACCTCTCTTAGAAACCCAGTGTGTAAAATAGATAAAATGGGAGCTTCGCTCATTGAAGGTAAGGTGAAGACAGGAACAGGAATCGACTCACTCTGAGACCTTCCCAAACCCCAGCTCTCCGGGGACCCACGGTGTTCCCCAGTCAGAAAAATGTCCCCAGTCTATAACACAACACCATCTTCCTCACCAGGAGATGGCTCTCTAACCTTGTTTCTGAACTCTATTATTTGGAGGAAAATGATCATTAATCAAAGTAGTTTGTTGACTTGCTGAGGAGAAATACCTTTGTAGGCCAGCTGCAGAGGGAACCTCCAGCCAGCGTGCCTTTTGGCCTTGCCCCTTTGGCCTGTGACAATGTGCCACCTGACCAAATACCCTCTTCACAGTCTACCTTTCTGCCTCCTGAGGATTTTAATCCTAGACCAAAATGGGGAATGTGGATTCCACTTTGCCAATCATTTCAGTAACACCTTCTTTACATTAATGAAGTATAGGAAAATGGAACAATTAAGAAAAATACATAATTGAACCAGAAGCATGTAAACAAGGAGCAGATTAACAATGACCAGGGGGAAGAGGGGAGGGAGAGAAGAGGGGGAAAAAAGAAAAAAAAATACATAAGTATTAAAATTAAATGGAAACTTTTACCTCCAATATGGTGGACTAGCTAGCATTAGATCAACCCCCACCATGAGAACTAGAGAAACTGGATTAATATTTTTAAAGACTGTTGACAGTATCAGAGAGCTACCAAGACAGCCAGGACTTAAGGAGCTGAATAGAGGAGAGAAGGGCCTTCAGTTCCTCTTCCCCTGCAGAGCATCTGCCAAGGTCTAAGTGCCATTTAGTGGCTGAGAAAAGGAGCAGAACTTGGAGCAGCTTCACAGGCCTGAAAAAGCAAACTTTTGAGTTCAGGGCCTTCCAAAGAGGAGGGGGCTTGCTAAACACTCCAAGCTCTGGGTTGGGGGAACTGAGGGATTACTGCCAGGTGTAAGTGTGAAACACAAATGGACCAGCCTTCACCAAGACTGAGACCAGCTTTGAATCAGCTCATCCTGCTGGATTAAGATAGCCTGTCCCTGGCCCATGTGCCTACCCAAAGCAAAAGTCAATCCTACTTGGACATCATGTCACCCAGAACCTCAGATTATCTTTATAATTTTATATGCAGAATAATAAGCCTTCAAAACAGACAGATAAGTATAAAATCCAGGTTAGAAAGTGACTGGGGTGCTGGTCCCATGTATTCTGTGGCTGTGTGAGCTCTTCGTGTGTCTCCTCAGGAAGGTTGCTACTTGGAAACGGGCCCAAGTGCTGTCAATAATAACGGTAGCTGAGCTTGGTGTAAGCTATACACATGCTCCCATTTACTCCAAACAAAGACCCTAGGGTATCAATATTACTTTCTCTATTGTACAGATGAGAAAACAGGCTGGGGGTGGTGGTTTTACCTGAGTCTGTCTGACTATCATCGTCTGGGCTCTGAACTACAAAGTGGTCCTTCCCCCGACATGTTCGTGTTCAGGAATGCTTGTAGGGTGACTGGCTTAAGACTTGCCAATGCAAACACTCACTTCTCAGGTCCTGAATGTAGGCTGACAGCTTCTGTACTGAAGCGGTGCAGGGACACTGTCTACCGGGACACTCATCATACCATTTCGTTAGGATTCTAGAGCATCACCTCAAAACAACTGTTAGCGCTTGCTGACAGCTGCCTGAACAGGGAATGAATTCTGTGGCCTCCTGGGGAGATTTCAAGGAAAGTGAAGGTGGTGGCATCATTCCCTTAGGAACTTGGACATCTTCTGAGAGCCAGTGGAGTTGTGAAATTGTGGAGTTGGGCCCTACCTGCGGCCTCTTGCTATGTCAGCTTTTCAGGCCTCCAGGGAGTTCAGGCAAGAACCTGAAGCCCGAGAGCTGCTGGAAGGAGGTCTTATTTTTTTCTTTTCTAAAGTTTCTTACTGTTTAAAAAAGTGTTGAAAGACTGCTTTCAATATATTTACCCTCCTACTTGAAAGTTTCATGCTCAGAGAGGGCAACTGGTATGTACGAGGACATGTAGGGACTGGAAGAGCCACAAATCTGGTTTCCCCAATATCATATTCTGTCCATAAAGACAGTATTATAAACTGGACAGTGTGTGTTGATGCTGACCTAGAGGACTAAATGGATTGTCCTCTATACCTGACAGAAATGAATGACAGTAAGGCCCCCTTGGTAGGTATGAGCCAGCTAGTTATACCTCCATTTGAACCGTGGGTGGGATGAATGTCAAGAAAGTTCCCTTTCTCTGGACTAGTTGGCCACATAGCAAGATGCCTACAAGCTCTGATACAGGATATGCCCTGTCTTGTATGGGGAGAAGGTAGTGAGGTTCAAGGCAAGCCTCTATGACTCCAGGCAGGATGACCTACATTAATCTCAGCTCATATATGCTCTTCCCATGCCCAAGCCCTCCCTGCTGGGCAGGTGGCAACTGTCACAGTTCCCCCTTCATCTTTGAGAGCCCTCCCCTGACTTTGCTGGTGACTCTTAGCAAAATATCACAAGTTTAACTTGGGGATTAGTGAAGTCAACTTGGATAAAACATACCAACTATTTTATGGAAAAGAGAGAATTTCAATTTGCTCCCCTTTCACTGGGTTCTTCTACCTTCTCAGGTGACCAGTTCATGGATGACACCATTGTGGTCACCTCAAGGAGGAGCACTCTCAGCCTTTTATGAATCCCAATACTATTTTTGTCCCCCTCCCATTTTTCTTTTTTAAATTAAATTTATTGAGGTGACATTCATTAATGAAATTATAGTTTTTAGGTGTATAATTCTCTAATACTGATGTATTATGTGTTCACCAACCCAAGTCAAGTCTCCTTTCATTACCATTTATCCCCCCTTATCTTTGTCTACCCTCTTTTGTCCTTTAATGGCATTCACTATAAATTGTCTTGGACTTCAAGTAGTCAGGTTTGACTGTTTTTCCTTTGCTAGACATTGACCTTCTGGAACAGGTTGTGTCGCTTTCATTTTCATCCCAGGGCACCAGCCTGAAGTCTGTGCATCCCCTAGGACACTCCAGTCTTGCTCACTCCCCACTTGCAACCACTCACCAGCTCATCAGTGCTGCTTGAGTCTGTTCTCCATCCTCAATACTGCTGTTGATATTGAAGAGGGCCATTATCTCAGTCAGCACACTTCCCTTCTCCAGACTGACAGAAATGACAGGAACCGCCACCACGGGGTAGAGATAGGCCACCATGCTGTCACCTGGGCCAAATACTAAACTCTGCTAACTGCATTGGCACTCATCCGTCTTCTGTCCATCCCATAGATATGAACATCCCCATATGGCTTTGTACTGCATCAGCATCAATGTGGTGAAGGAAATAGAGTTGGACATGTCCTCAGGATCTTATAGACTTGCCAGGGAGACTGATGACTAGGGAAAGAGGCAAGTCCCTGTGTTCTAACAATTGGATCATCCCCTGGGCTAGTTCCAAGTGTCCTGTGTGAGGAGGCAATGTCTAGACAGAGATGGGTGATGGGGTGGTGGGTGAAGACCTGGGCAGAGGGACCCCATAAAGGCTCTGAGGTAAGCACATGCTCAGACTGCTTAGAAAGACCTGGATGAGTCCAGCATATGGATTAAGGGCAAGGAGGAGCATGGTGGGAGCTGAGGCCAGTGAGTACATCACAGGAGCTGGTGCAGATCTGGGGCCATCCAGTGGGGGGCTGACCACCTGCATCCAAATCTAGGGTTTGCCCCTCACTTGTCTGTGATTTGGGGTAAGAACCTTAACCTCTGTTGACCTCAGTTTTCTCCTCTATAAAATGGGATGGTATGATAATAGGATCTCACCTTGTAGGGTTGATGTGAGGGTTATAGAAGTTAATGTATATGCAGACTTCAGAAGAGTGCCTGCTGAGTGGTAAGCATAACCCTGAAAACTGATGGATTTAAAGCAAACAAGAGACTCAGTGGTCTGCTTTATGCTTTCAAAGCTCATTTGATTGTCATGTGGAGAATGCAGGGCAACGAGGCCAAGAGTGGGAGCTGGCAGTCAGTGGGCAGCTGGTGAAGACTCCAGCTGGGGGCAATGGTGACTGGCACAGGGTGGTGGTGGGGAATGCAAAGAAAGGGGCAGTCTGGAGAGATGTTTGCAGGGAAGAACTAAAGGTACTTACTTGTGGATTTGGTGTGGGGTGGGCTGCAGTGAGGGGATTTGGCCTTCAGTTTTGTGGCCTCAGAACCTGGGAGTGTGAAGAGATTGTGTTTGGAGAAGTTTCTGAAACTTTCCCAGGTCACTGAGGGTATGGATGGTGAAGCTGGTATTCAGATCCAGGTTGTCCTGACAACAGAGGCACAAGCCAATTGCTTGGGCTCATAGATCTGCTGGTTAGGGGACCTGGGGAGAGCCTGATGAGCCATCTGCCTTCCACAGGAGAACCATGACAGTGAGTGGAATCTGGAAGTGATATGGTCATCTCCCTGCTCAGGGCCGACACTCCCTGTTACTTGCCACACAGAAACCCTCTACTCAGAATGCCCCAGGAGGCTTTCTGAAAAGCACTTCCTAGTTCCTCTGTAACCTGCCTTCTCAAGGGCTCTGGGTAGGAAGGATCGAAGGGACCGCTCCCTTACCTCTTGGCACAAAGACAACCACAATTCAACCATTAGCTGACTGAGAGGGATGGTGGGAACTGGCAGTGTAGAGACAACCCTCGCAGCTCGGAGTGCACAACCTGCTCATTCTCCAAACCTCATGGGGTTGGGGCGCAGGGTGTGGGGAGAAGCATCTTTCTGGCAAGGCCCTCACCACAGCTTTCCATTTGTAAAATGGAGTGTGACCTCCAAGTCCACTGGGGTGTTGTATTCAGAGCTCTCTGCAAAGTAAAGACAGACTGGCCAATGTCCTTCCCCATGTCCCCCTTCCATCTTGCACATGGCCCCTGTCCCTGTGTTTGGCTTATTGCAGAGTGTCCTCTCTCCAGGTTGTCATGACAATTTCCACTGAGAAGCTCTTTCTGGAGAAGGAGCAGGAAGAGAAACAGGGATGAGAATGCTTATTAAAGTCGGGCTTACTGGATGTCAGGATTTCAATGGTATTAATGTATTTTGTAATGGTTCCCCATGAAGAAAAAATGAAATTTCTTGTCTTCTCCAACCTAGCTACTAGAACTCTGACATTATTTGGCAGCAAAGTATGAGGCCCAGTATCTCTTAGATATTGCTAATTACAGTAATAATGACAATAATAATTAAATGTGAGTCTCAAAGCCAGGGTCCCCTCTGGCACAATCCATTGAAGAGAATGGTGGAGCCCTGACTGGGTGGCTCAGTTGGTTGGAGCATTGCCCTGTACATCAAAAGGCTGTGGATTTGACTCCTGGTTGGGGCACACGCCTAGGCTGTGGGTTTAATCTCTGGTCAGGGCACATATGGGAGGCAACTGATCAATGTTGCTCTCTCACATCAATGTTTCTCTTTCTCTCTCTGTATAATTAATAAACCTATCTTTGGGTGAGGATTAAAAATGAAAAAAAAGAAGAGGTCCTGACTGGTGTGGCTCAGTTGGTTGGGCATCATCCTGCAAAGGGAAAGGTCACTGGTTTGATTCCCGGTCAGGGCATATGCCTGGGTTACAGGTTCAGTTCCCAGTCAGGGTGGGTACGAGAAGCAACTGATCAATGTTTCTCTATCACATCGATGTTTCTCTTCCCCTCTCTTTAAAAATAAATAAACAATCTTTAAAAAAATAAATAAATAGAGAATGGTGGAATTATTCAGGCAATACAGGCGACAGCTTAATTTGGGGGGGGGGGGGGTCAGTGTTCTCCTAATAATGAGCTCGTTGTCTGCCCCTCTGTCGCTGGCTACCTGGCTTTACAGTGTCTTTCTCCCCTTCCCAGATCTCATCAGCCTGTCCAGAACGCCTCACTAATCTTTGCAAACTCCCATTTCATAAATTACTCATTTAGTCCCTCAACAGCTGTGAGGGAACTCAGGGAAAGTGACCCTCAGCTCGTCCCACAAAAGAGCAGGACCCAGGGCCTGTTTTGGACCAGCCATGGTGACAATTACAAACTGAGTAAGCTTTATTATATTTTACCCTTTTTTTCTTTCATTACTAAACAAATACATGTTCATTGTGATAAATCTGAAAAATACAAAAAAGCAGCCCATCAAAAAAAGTCAAAATCATCCAGTTTTAATATTGGTTTATCCTACTATGGAGGAAGAAAGGATTTTCTTTATAATCACATTATCCTTGTCTACCCAGGCTTGGCAATGGATATGATCAAGACAGAGTGGGTCTGGAGGAGACTAAGGACCAGCTGGCTCACGGTTGTGTCTTAGTGGCCCTGTCTGGTCCCTGCAGGGTTGCATCTACACCCACCAGCTAAAGCCCACCCAGTCTCAGGCTGTGAGCATGGACTTCAGCTTGTTAGAATGCTGGACAGAGTGGACACTGCACTTCCCTTGCCAGACAATATCCAACCTTTCCACCCACTCATCTAACATGTGTTGAGGCATTGTGAGGAGAGAGATATGAAGAATCTATGGTCTGTGTTCTTAAGGAACTCACAAACTAGCCTGGAAACAGTTGCTTACATTCACTAGCTAGATGGTGATCAACAATGTTCTTCATTTTCACAGATGAGCAGATGGAGGTAGAAATGCAACATGGATCTCAAGGTCTGGAAGGAGCAACTCCGAATTTCAAGATCAAATACCATGTGATGTTAGTGGGACCCAGCCTCCCAGACAGTCCCCAGTGGTTCTCACCACATGATATCCACCCCTCGTGTACTGTCTGCCCAACAGAGTCAAGGCTGGCCTGTGAGACAACAGAGCTTGGTAATGTGGATGATACATGGCTTCTGTGGCACTGAGGCTTCTTTTTACCTTGTTTTCTGGATCACCCACTCTGGGGAAATCCATCAGCATGTCTTGTGGACACTCAGCCCTGGAAGAGGTTCATGTTGAGGAGAACTGAGGCCTCTTGCTAGCAGCCAGAACAACCCTGCCAGCCACATAAGTGAGCCACCTTGGAAGATGAGCCTCCAGTCCTACATGGGGGCGCCTTCAGATGGGACCTTGGCCCCAACCAACATCTGTCTGTGGCCTCAGTAGAGAATCTGAGCCAGAATTCTGCAGCCATGCCACTCCTGAACTCTCCCCACAGACACTGTGAGAGACGTAAGTAGATGAAAGTCATTGCCATTGCTTTGGAAGCACTACATTTAGGATGATTTGCCATGTAGAATTACATAATAAATACAGTACCTCTAGTAGCTCTTTGGAAAGAAATCCCATGTAGTTCTCATTTGTACAGTACTTACTTGTGCCATGCATCAGGCCAAGGGACTGACATTCACAGTCCTCACAACAGTGAGGCAGTGATGCTCACCAGGTGTTGTCTTTCTCTACATCTGACAGATGAAGTCAAGAGGGCCTGGAGTGGGGAAGGAATCTGCCCGAGATCAGACAGATGTAAGGTGGCTGTGCCAGAATTTGAACCGAAAGCTCAAGCCCTTAACCATGCGTTATATTACACGTCCTTGTAAACGCTCAATCCAGGAAACACTGAGACCCTGCTAGGAGCCAGGCACTGTGTTAATCCTTGGATGATGATGCATCCTTCCCCATGAGGCCAGAAGGTAGCCATGGCCACATTGGTGTGGTCCTTGGCCTTTCGACTACAGGCCCCGGGTGTACTCACAAGCCCACGCCTCTTCCTTGCCACAGGCTAAGGAACTCACCTGCTTCCGTCCCCTCAGGACTCCTTCCCCTCAGCACTTCCCCACAAGCAGCAGAGAGACACCTTGTCAGCTGTCCACAGAAATGCAAAACCACACCTCAGGCCTTGCTCTTGCTAAGCATTGCTGGGCAACATGCTAATAGTGAGAAACAATTAATAGTGAAAATAACTAATAGTGAGAAGTTACAGAGGTCACAGATTTTCATGGTTTTAGAATTCTGACCCCTTATACGACAATATTTGTTAACATCTACCATATGCAAGGCACTGTTATGGGCACTTGGGACACAGCAGTGAGAAAAAGCAAAGATCTTGGTCCTGAAGTAACTTGACAATAAACAATACATTACCTTAAATAGTATGTTAGGAGGTGATAACTGCTATGGAACCAAGAAAACAGAGAGCAGAACTAAAGGGTTTGGGAATGCTGGGAGGGTGTTGGTGAAGGCCGAAGTATTCATGGGTTGATCAAAGTGGGCCACATGTCGCAGGGTGACAAACAGTTCCAGTTTGCCTGAGGGGATGGGAGAGTTTCAGTACTAAAACCCTAGACTTCTGGGCAAACTGGGAAGAGGTGGCCATCCCAGGAGTTGTCCCAGCAGATATGGGGGAAGAAAGCTCCAGGAAACACCTAGCTCTGTGTTTGTCAGCCAGAAAGGATGTGGCTCCTAGGGAACATTGGGTAATATCTGGAGACATTGTTCATTGCCAAAGCTGGGGTGGGCAATGTTACTGTCATGTAGCAAGCAGAGGCCATGGATACTGCTGAATATTCCCCAATGCACAGGACAGCCCCGCGACAAAGGATTAATGAGCTGGCCCTTAATGTCCAGAGTGCCAAGGCCGAGATACCTTGGGCTAGATTCTTGGTCTTTACTTCTGGATTCACTTCAGAAATTTCATTTGCCTTCTGCTTCCCTTTCTATTCTTGGGGGAGGAATAGTCCTCTGATCATACCTAAAGTAAAGGCCTTGTCTCCTCTTCCTCCAGAGTGTCCCCCCTTCTGACTGCCTCGGTGAAAGGATGTGAAATGCCAACCCCAGCAAGCCAACAGGGCCTCCTGGCTGGGGCACTGTCCCCATTTTTTTGTACCTCTGTCTGGCCATTGCCAGATCATCTTCCTAAAGAGGATCTTGTAGGTCACCTAGGTGTCAGGCTGTCGAAGTCCCTCCTGTCTTTCCAGGAAGAATGGTGGTGGCATGACAGCTTTGCTGCAGCCTCAGACAGGAACTGGATTCTCCTTTGCATTAGGCCTGCCTCCTTCACAGTAGGTAGTGGCTCTTCAGTGGAGTTCTGAGATAGTCTGGAGGTGACTGAGCTCTATGGAGAGAGTAGATTGCATTGACCCTTTTGCTACATTGGGAATTTGAGACCTCGCGGTACTTTCTTAGTTCCTAGGACTTAATTGGGACCAAGACTTTCTGGCATCAAGCATTTGAACATAGCCTTCCCCCAGCACCTCCTTGCACGTTTATGGTTTCACTACAGCTTTGGACACGCCTTCCTCCTACCTCTGATCAAACCCGTGCTGCTGGCAGGTAAGGGAAGCAGGCATAGCAATGTCCCTCGGGATGGGGAAGACTGAGTAGTTTGCCACAGAACCAATTTGTGAGGCAGAAGTGGGGTTTCACAGAGCACCAATTTCACTGAAATATTCTCAGGTCAAGAAGGATTTAAAAATAATCAGGCTGCAGATTTCAGATTTACTGGGGTCTTAATCTAAGTTCCATGAGGGCTGATATCTTCCTAAATTCATCAATGAAGCTCAAGTTCCCAGAAAGTGCCCAGCTCATCGTAGATGTTTGATAAACTCTTCTTGAAATGAGTGTCATTAGCAGACTCTGTGACCAGACCAGCTCCCTCCCAAGCCTCCCAAGGATGTTGCCGCAGACTCCTTCACAGAGAGGCTCAGAGAAGCTGGCCCCTGGCTTGGCCTCAGTAGCTGACTTTACATTTTGGATCCAGGTCTGGGTGGTTCCTGACTGTGCTTCTAAAGACCCCTTCCCCAATTCTTGATCATTTGTATGTCACTGGGTCTGAGCACAGCCCTGGTACAGAGTAGTTGCTCAGTAAATACTAGATGAGTGATGTGGGCTCTGATCAAGCTCTCCTTTGCCCTGTAACCATAGTCAAGGGTCCATCAAGATGGGCAGGGACAGAGCTCTTCACTAGGGCCTGGGGCTTAAGAACTATTGGATTGTACGTACATATTTTCTGCAAGTCCTGCTTAAATATGAAACCTGGAACTAGTTTCTGGCTCCTCACCCCCTTGCCTCTTCCCATGGTCAGGCTGGAACTTGCCACTGGTGGCAAATAGTGGAGGGCAAGGCTGATGAGGTGGGCCCATGGCGCTGACACCTCTGAGCGCCAGGCTTTTGCTTTCTGTGCATTTGGGGCCAGTGTTTGGAGAGGAGCCACCACTTAGCATAACAGAGATTCAGGAGTGACAGGCAGCCTCCCTGAGCCAGGAGGGCCGTCCTGCCCAGAACGTATGGTGCATGTCCAAGGGCTCTCAAGGTACCTGAAGCCATGCCAGTTTGCACTAATTAAGCAGTAAGACCCAAGTGAATGGGTGTACAATTGCTGCATGATAGCCAGATGCCTGGGTTGGGAATGGAGGCCCAGCACACAGTGACCAGCCTCATGTTGAAATCCATCTTGTTGAAATAGTGATGAATCAATGGTAAAATTATGATGATGATTTGATGCTAACATGGCAGCTCACTCCAAGGGCTTTCACACGTCACCTCTTGCCCCAACAACATCCTGGGAAGGCAGGGATTTGGCCTGGCTTCTGCCTCCCATTATTTAGACAGATAGCCTGCCTCATAGAGCCTGGGCCTCAGCCAGAGTACATCTGCACAGGTGGGCAGAGATGCCCCTGTTTCCCAATTAAGGTCTTGTCCATTGCTTGCCCTTGTGCTCTGGAAGGGCCCATGAGAGCCTGACCCTGGGGAAGTGTTTCTCAAGCAACATCTGTTTCGAGCCTCACAGCAGCTCTATGAAGTAGGGTATTAGCATTCCCCAGATGAGAAAAATGAGTCTCAGAGCTGTCACACAGCCAGTCACACGATGGGGTGGAATCCAACTGTGCTTGAGACACAATCTGAACAATTATGATCACCGTCTCCTTTACACTGATGAAGTGGATATTATCACTTGGTTTGTGTTCATTTCCAGGGTTGCTGTAACAAAGGACCACCAGCTCGGTAGCTTCAAACAATAGAAATTTATTCTCTCAGTTCTGGAGGCAAGAAAACCAAAATCAAGGTGTTTGCCAGGCTGTATTCCCTCAAAGGGTCTAAGAGAGGCTCTGTCTCATGCTTTTTCTTATAGTTTCTTGTGTTGCCAGCAATCCCCAGTTCCCTCCGTCTTCACATGACACTTCCCTGAGTGTGTCTGTCTTCATATGCTCATCCCCTTTAAGGACCAAGTCATGTCCACTTATTCCTGTGACCATATCTTAATCGAACTAATTACATTTATAAGGACACCTTTTCTAAATCAGATCACATTCAGAAGCACTGGGAGTTAGGACTTGAACACATCTAATTTTGAGGACATACTCACTCCATAACAGGTATTATAATTCTCTTTAATCTACATTGAACATAGAACAAGGGGGAGATAACTTGGATTTATAGCTGGGTGGTGATACATGACCCTAAAGAAAGCCAAGCAAGAAACCCAACCACAAATGGCAATTTCTTTAAAAAGCTGTGCAGTCCTTTCCCTGGATTTTATGAACATAAGTGCCAGCGCTCTGTATGTGGTCCCTGAGGACTATCCTGCCCAGAGTCAGGGCTTGGATCAAGGACCTCCAGAGGTTCCTTGGACTTCCCAGTTCTGCAACATCTCCTTAGGTTAAATTTTATGTGTTGGCCACGAGCTCTCTCTCAAACAGCTCCCCCCTCCAAAGGAAAAAACAACCCTTATAAGGACCAGGATGCCTTTCAAAATAATTGGGACTTATCAGAATACCTGTTTGAAGAGAAGAAAGGGATTACACGTGGATATTTGTCAGGAGCAGGGACAGGCTGACTTGTTGGTGACACTGATTTATCCTGTTTAGGAGTAATGAACAGTTTTGTTTGGCAATTAATCACCAGAGCCTTCTCTCTGGACTAGAAGTGAGAAATGCCAAAGTAAAGAGATGTTGGAGAGAGTGCTGAGAATGGCCACAGCAGAGGTTCCTGCACATTGGAATCATCTTGGGCATAAAAAACATCTCCTACCAGTGAAATCAGAATGATTCCATTGTGCAGCCTGGGTTGAAGCATTGAGCTGCAGAGTCCCATCTAATGCACTTGGCCTTCCTTCATCATTATCCAAAGGCAAGAAGAGTCAGAGTCAGCAGGGCCAGAATAGCTGTCACTTCACCTCTGCTGAGACTCTGGTACTTTGCTCATCTGGGGTCAGCCAAAATGGTATTCATTGGCCTGCTCCATTTTTAGCCCTATTTCCTCTGGTGTTGGGGTGAAACAGTGAATTCTGAGAAAGTCATTTGGTTCATTTTCAATGGCTGTTCTATTCAGAAAGATCTATGACAAAAGTGTAAAAATGATTTTTATTACCAAGAAATCAGCACAGCTCCTTCCTGAGCCTTAAGCACCCTGAGTCCAGAGGGTGGGGGGATTCGCATGGCAGGAGGCATAGTTGATGCCTCAGCATGGGTGCAGAAGGTCTGTTTCATTTGTTACTTGATCATAAAAGTAGTTGCAAGCTTGATGATTTCTGACTATATCAAAATGTCCTTGGGTCAAGAGTAAAGCAAGTGTGTTGGAATGTCCCCGGCAACAAGATGACTGTTGAATTGTCCAGAACCCTCCTGAGAGAATCTGTGTCCACAACAAAGAAAACCACATGGTCTATACTGATCAGGGCAATGTTTCAAGAGCTGGGTGTGTGCCAGGGACCTACAGAGTCAGCTGAAAGCAGCGAACTGGTTGGCATGAGTCTTTGTCAATGAGATAAGATGTAGCTGCTCAATAAACACATGAAGACCATGGTCAGCCTTGCTGCACACCGAGGGTCTCCCCGGCATACCCACAGCCCCTTTTATGACAAGTATTTTGTAGCTTTCTTTTATTCTCCTGAAGTTAAACTCAGAATTTTCAAAAAGCCATATATATTACTGTAAAAAAAAAAAACAACCAAAGGACAGGTAACTTATAACAAAATATCACACTTAGAAAAATGTAAAGGCTCAGTTATATCTGCGTTCGAAGATGTAATGAGGAACCCAGAAACTTGCAAATGGATGTAAAATCATTACAAATGTGGCCACAAACTCAGACTGAACTCTCCCAATGGCAAGTCACATGCTATGAATGGAGCTGGCTGGTTGACATGTATTTCCTAAACTGTGACCAACTCTTGGTAGAATTCTGAAGAGAACTTGATAGTTGCATTCCTGAATATTTCAGTATGTATTTAAGCAGATATAAAAAAAAAGTTATATGTATGTTTTGGTAAATTATGTAAAATGGACTTAGTTCTTTTCTAGACTTACAAAATTTTAAACATCAACATCCTGAAAGAAAATCCTTCACTCTGTGGGACTTTCCAAACATTTTAGGATCAGGATGCCTAACATCATTGGTCTCTAAATACCAGTAACTACCCCTCCCCAACGAATTACTGTGACCACTAAAAATGTTCCTCCCCTCCGAAAAATCATAGCTCTTTTCCCATTGGGAATCCACTCACCTGAGTATCAAGTCTTTGCTTCCTAAACCTCAGCCTTGTGAAGGTCCTGATGTTCAGATTTTCATTTCTGCTTTTCTTCTTCCTCTTCTTCATTTCTCAGAGGGTCCAGCAGCTCTCTGACTCCACTGGAGGGGGCTAGTGCTTACCTGATGTTGGTCCCCTTACCTCTCCTCCTTGGCCTCTTCACTGTAGTAAGCAGAGAAGGCAACAGCAGTAGTCCCTCCAGTGACTGCTGATATCCATGTGGTGACCAGAAGATGGTAAGCCTACATTTGAAGACTCTGGACCAGTTCCTAGAGGTGGGACTAGATGATTTGTGAATGTCACTACTGGGTGTCACCATCAGTAATCTCCTAAAGACCTTCTTCTCCTAACTCATTAATTAATGTTAGTTCTGATATTCTTATGTTTGGCCATCTAGGAAGTTTTCTTCTAGTTTCTCTGAGATGGACTAAATACTGAACATGAAATTTTAGTGTGCATAAGAATGGCCCAGAAAATGTGCATACATTTCAGATTTCTAGGACTCACCCCCCAGAGTCAAATCCAATGAGCATGGTGTTGGGCTCAGAAACCTGCAGTAACTAACAGTCCCAGGTGTTCTGAGGCAAGTGGGCTGTAGGCTGCACCTGGTTGGGGTGGGAGGTGGAAGTGGAAAGTGTTTTCATTAAAACAAGTCTGTGAAGACGTTACTGTGATCACTAAGGATTCCCAAAGTGGGTATCCACTTGGGTCTTACACCTTCTCTGGGGTCACTGATACATGACATGAGGAGGGCAGGTCTGTGGCAGAGACTTCTATCCATTCTCCTCTCCTGTTAAAACTTACCCCAATTTTTTACTGGGCACAGTCCATGTGTAATGAAGACTACATTTCCCAGCCTTCTTTTTAGCCAGGTATGCCATATAACCAAATTCTGGCCAAAGGAATGTAAGCAGAAGTGGTGACTACAACTTCCAGGAAGGGCCCTTGATAAGAGGGCTGTGCCCTTTCTGCCCTTTCTCTTTCCTGTTAGCTGGTATGGGGATAGAGATACCAAGGAGACCTCAGGGACTGATCACACAAAGCCAATCTGCAAAACAGAAGTAGCCCTAGGCCCTCATGGGTCCCTATTAACTGCATGGGACCCACCACTCCAGCCTCTGCAGATGTAAGGGAGACACAAGCAACTGTCTGCTGTAAACCACTGTTATGGGTGTTAATTGAAGATTAAGCAGCATTCAACCTGGGATCTCACCCTATCAGGAGAACCGCTCTGCAGTAGGGTCAGGGTTTCCTGCCTGGCATCCCAGTGAGGAGCAGTGAGTGCTGGCCACACTTCTCTGCCCCCACCCTTACACACCTCAGGACCTAGTCCGAGTGCTTGGAGGGGTTGGGGGTGGGTCGCTAAAGAAGAATATGAGCCAGAGTCCTCTGGAAGCCCTTGGCTCAGGATGGTGGTGAAGCTTTGATTCATCAGCAGGGTCTCAGCTTCCTGTGCTAATGGAGGTCAGTGCCCTCCGCAGATCCAACAAGGGCCCATACCCTTCATCTGAGTGGTCGTCTTGGGACAACAGCCACTGCATCAGAAACCACAGGAGCTGACTACTCAGAGAAAGGGAAGGGTGGACTCCACATGCCCAGAGGACTGGTGGAGAGCACGCGCCACATGTCCTTGAAGACCCCAAGAAGCAATGGAGTACAGTGGTTCCTCATCTTGCAAAATATTGGGAACCAGAGCAAGGGAAACACCCGGGAGGCACAGGGACATGGCCTGGGGAATGAGGCTCTATGAGAGACTGTGCAGGGACCTTCTGCAGGGGGGACTCACAGCACCACACCTGGGAGCTACCCGCAGGGGACACACGGTGCAGCTCTTTTCCCTCCCACCATGCGCTGTGCAGATAGTGTGCTCCCCGTGTGGATGACATATTTAAAATCAGTAACTAGTTCTCAGGCTACTCTCTGGTGTGAAGAACGTGTCTGTCTATGTGCTATTCCTGTCCCCTCTGCCCATGTCCACACTCTGGGCAGCGGAGCCATGCTCCTCCGGGGGGAGTGTTTAATGACTCATGGAGACACATGCCTGGCAGCTTCCTTTGTTTCTTTCCATGTGAAGAAGAGGCGCTGCAGGGAAAAGGCCCCATGTTTTATGAATGGAGGCTGTATAAAATCATTTCTCCTGTTCTCTGTCTGGGAGCTTACAGGAATCATGCAACTGAATTCCAGGGCAAGGTTTCTCACGGAGCTGCAGAAAGAGGCTACTGCAAAGGGAGGATGAGGTGCGGGGAGGTTTGCAAGCAGGCTGGCTTCGAAGCACTTTTGTGGCTCTGTGCCAAGGGTGGTGGGGCTGGATGTTGCCTCTGGAAAAGGGGTTGGGGGTTCTCTGAACATTTCAGGAAACCACTGACTGCACCTCATGGCTCTTTGGCCGAGCAATTTCAAGATGAACTGGCATTTGGGCTGATGGGTTCCTTAGCAAACACTCAGACCACAGAAATCTATTTTCATAGCTAGAAAAAAAGAATCTGTTCTTACATAGTTGGCCTTCTCCTCCTGAGTTCTTCCCTTCCAGCACCAAAGCCTGGGTAGTACACTGAGGTCACCCAGACCCTGGCAGAGCAGTCCCTTGAAAAGCCATTCACTGGCTTTCTGAGCATGTGACAGTAGCATCTGGTGAGGATTACTCTTTCCTTTCCTCAGAACTGTCTTTTTTGGGGGGGTTAAAATGTCCAGGGAGCTGCTTTCAGGTTGCCTGGGATACCAAATGATTTCATAACCCTGATGAGGCTGAGAGGGTTTAAAATGGTGATCAGAAGAAACGTCTGCCCTCGAGATGCCCTCTGAGCCTAGCAGAGAACTTCACATGCCAGCAAACGTGTCGTTGTACTTGCTAGTCTGCCATGCGCCAGAAGCAAAGGTGTGAATGAGACTGAGCCAGGCCAGAAGTCAGGCTGAGTGCAAGTCAGGACTCTTAATAAACAGAGGAAATGTGAGGTGCCACCTGCACTGTGGCCAAGCGTCTCCAAAACTAGCAGATGTCCACGTGTGTGGTTCTCCTCACCTCCCCCAAAACACATTCTTTCATTTACCCCCACACCTGACTTTATGCGGACTAAAGGGAAAGATTATGTCAGTTCTAGCAACAGTAAGCTTTCACTTAGGCCAAGAACCTATCTCTCAGGTTCTCAGTTTCTTCAGGTGAAAATGGGGGTGTGTGAGTACACGTTCTGCGGGTTCCCTCTCAGTTCTAAATGTTTTATGACTCTAAGATTTTTCAGACTAATTTCTTGAAAAAAATCATATTTACAAAGTCAAGCATAATGATAAGCACGGGTAAGGGACAATGAGTCAGATATTGACTCTGCTTCCAGTGATCCCAGTGGAGGAAACAGACTTAGAAGTAAATTCCTTGAATACAGTGCACTATAGAATAGGCGAGAATTACACCCGAAGGTGCCATGGGAGCACTGAACGAAAGTGGCCAGCTGGTTTGGATGAGGTCAGGGCAGAGAGTGTGTGCTGGGTCAGGCATCCTAAGGTTATGAGCTCTGTGGACAGAAGGGAACAGGATGGACAGGAGGTGGGAAGGTCAGCGAGCATTTGGGACAGCAACACCAGCTGGGTGTCCTACAATCCAACTCAGTTCTGACACCGTCTACCCAGAGACAGCATCAGATTCTGGGAAAGGGCTCAGCCCCACAAGACTGCCCTCTGCTTCAGATGCCAGCTGCGCATCCACATCGAAGTTCTCACGACCCCCATCTCAGGTTCAGTTAATTTACCAGAGCAGCTCTCAAAATCCAGTAAAACTTTTACTAACTAGACTACTGGTTTCTTATAAGACATTAAAGGATTCTAATTAACAGCCAGATGAAGAGGTACATAGGCAAAGTTTGAACAAAGGAGCTTCTGTCCCTGTGTTGTTTGGGGCCTGACATAAGAGCATGTGCATGCTCTGGTTCCCCAGGACAGGAGATTTCCACACTCCATCCTTTGGGTTTTTATGGAGGCTCCTTCACATAGGCTGGATTGATTAAATCATTGGCCATTGGTGATTGCTTCAACCTCCACCCCTCCTCCCCTTCCTGGAAATCAGTGTGTGGGACTGAAAGTTCCAACACCCCAATCCTCTGGTTGGTTCCCCTGTTGACCAGCCTTCATCCTTAGGTAATTTAGGGACCTTCCAAAAGTCACCTCATTAACATAACACAGACACCTTTACAGCTCTTCTCTCATCAAGTAGTGTTTAAGAACTCCGCCAGGAACAGGATGAAGACCAAATATATGTATTTTTATTATAAACCACACTGCCACATTGGGGTTCTGAGGAAAGATCATTATGACTAGAATGAGGGAAATACCAGGCCTGAGGCTAAGTATAGAGGGATCTTGGGCTCCACAGCAAAGTCACAGGGTCAGGTTTGCATTCTAAGATCATTGCCTGGACAGCATCAGAGCTATTTCGAGGGAAGCAAGACTGAAAGCATGGACACCCTGTGGCAAATTGTTTCAGTAATCCATATGGAAATGAGTAAGCCTCTGTCTTAAGCAGTGGGAAAAGCAAGGAGGGACAGATGTGACAGGTACTCAGGAAGTGGGATCCCTGGGATTTGGGTGGTTGGTGGTACTTAGGAAATAGTGAGTTGGATGACTCAGGATGATGTCTAGGTTTCAGAGGACCAGCTCAATGCAGTCACCATTGACCTGGAAAAGATAGAGGAGAAGAGCAGGTTCAGGTATGGGATGGGCAACATGCCTCATTAATTTGGGCTTTTCTGGGTTTACTGTGACTGAAGACGTGTAGATGGAGGTATCCGTTAGCAATATGAGACCCCATGTCTGGATATTGGGACCAAGGACACAGTTTCGAGGGTTGACAGCAACTAAGAGTTTGCAAAAAGATACAATTGCTCAGAGAGACTGTGAAGCATGTCTATGAGGGCACACCCAGGTCTGATCCTTGGGAAATTTAAGATTTGGGGAGCAGTTTGGATAAGAGCAGTGGGTGAAAGAGGCCAGGAAGGTGCAGCCTAGAAGAAGAAGGGAAAAAGAGTGACATGAAACTTAAGAGCCAGTTTCAGAAGAAGAAGAATTAGGCAGGAGTAGTTGTTTTGAGTGATGAGCAGAGACCACTCAACAGTGCAGTGGGTGGAAGAGGAGCTCCGAGCAGAGGAAAGAGAAGGAAGGGTATTGATCGCATTTGAATGGGATGGTCTACAGCTCGTGTCATTAAACCAGAAGGCTGAACACATGCCAGGTCTTCTGCATTAGCTCTGCCTACCCCGCATACACTCACCTGCCAGCCTTATGCCTCTCCCTTCACCTGCCCTGTCCTTCAGCCCTGAGAGTTCTCTTGCTGCCACTCCATGGAAATTGCACTTGAAAATGCAATGGAAGTTTCTCTACATGTGAGGCTTGACCTCTTCTCTCTGGAAATTTGTGTTGAATTGACTCCTGCCAGGGAGAGTCAAGGACAACACAGCCCCAGTTCTCATCCCACCCTGGTGCTCCCCCATGTCCACACTTACTTCGAAGAATTGTAAATATACAGAAATGTTTTAAGAATATTAGAATGACTATATTGTTCACCTGGATTCATCAAGGAACATTTTGCCACATTCTCTCTCTCTTTTCTCAGAGAACCCCACACTCCCCAGGAATTACACAGTGCTATCTAACCCATTATTGGTAATGCTAACTTTGATAACAAGTAGGGCAGTCAGATCTTTTTATGGAAAGGGCATCCTTTACATGTTGTAGTTCATAAGAAACATGGCGAATGGGCCTTAAGATGTTGTGAGTATTCTATTCCCCAACCTTCAGCAATGGTTTCAGCAATTATTGATGATCCTAGCCTGAGTCAATCATTGTGTTGGTGACCTGCAAACTTCAATTCCTTCACTTTGTTTTGGGTATTACCAAGGATTTATGGATTTTTTATTCCATGTGTTACAATCCATTACCATCATTATTGTTTTTGATGGTCCCCATGTTCCAAACTTGGTCAGTGAGAGCCCCTTCAAGCTGGCTCCTGTGTACTTTTGACATGTTCCCATTGGTTGAGCACTTCTTTGCTTTCTAGAACAATAAAATGTTATAGGCTCACCTGGTACTCTCCTTGTCTTCAACCTGGAATGGGCTTTTTTCTTTAAGGAGCCTCTAGTAGGAAATGATATTTAAAAAACAAAACATGGGTTCTAGTGTGTCTATTGCTATTGAGATGTCAAAGAGTACATCTAGTAAACCAAGTTTAAGTGTATGAAGTAACTTACCAAAATCAGAACCTAAGTGCCAGGCTCCAGAACTTACTGTCTTAACTACAACCCATTTTTTGAGGGCCTGAGATCTGCCTGGTGCTATCTAACATTCATTATTATTGATCCAACAATAACTCTACAAAAACAGGTGTTACCATTATACAGATGGGAAAGCTGAAGCTGTCAGCTAGTATGAGACTGAGCAGATTATGACCTCTGGTCAGAGCCTCTGTGTCTCCTCCCCACCCAAAGTCTTTGTGTTATCTCCCACTTGGGCTCTGGGAGGAATGTGGGTGGTAGGGGAGAGGGTGGCTGAGGCCGTGCCAGGGCTCTGCTCTCGCCCTCCTAGGCTTCCACTCCCTGCGTTCCCAGCCTCTCTTACCTCCGGGACTATGGGTGGAGCAGAGATGCAGCCAGTGAGGCCACATTATCTTCTCTGGATCAGAAACCTGCACCTGGGAAAATCATTTCTTTGTGTGCTGGTGGCCGCAGCTGAAAAGGACGGTTGGAAACAGAAGTTGAGGTACAGGTCTCATTCTTTTCAGGCCATGTCACCTCTCTGGGGCTGCTCCAGATGACTTGGGGTGATCAGATCTGAGTGGGAAGACCACATGCTGTGGGTTACAGACTTGCGTTTGAATCCCACTTCTGTCCCTTATTATCTGTGAGATGTTGGGTTACTTATTCACTAAAATCTCCAAGCCTTGGTAACTTCACCTGAAAAAATGGGGACAATAGTACTTACCCACTTCCCAGGGTCATTAGAAAGATAAGGTGAAAGAAAACATATGAAGTTATTGGCACAGGCCTGATTCATTGGAAATGTTCACGTTAATGTCATCCGGCTTTATTACCAATTCATTAAGGGAGGGGTGCCCCTGACAGGCACAACAGGAAGAAGACCCATTACAATAGCCATTTTTGCTGGCTAACATCTCTCTAATTAGGTTGGTTCTTCTACAACTGAGCCAATGGCTTTTTAAAAAATTAATTACTTTCTAATTAAGCTTTGAGGGAAAAAGCAGTTAGGAGTTGCCTGGTGCCCTAGTGTAACTCGTTGCAGTCACAGGGAGAGAGGGCTGAGCAGAGTGGGTAGAGGGCTGAGGGTGGAGGGCAGCAGGGGCAAGTGGGGAGAAGGGAGGGGAGAGGAAAGGCATGCCTCTTGAGCCTCCAGGTCGCTGCAGGGGACAGCCTGTAGTTCCTATCTCTCTCTGAGTAGTTTCTTCAGCTTCCTGCTTGACATCTCCACTTGGGGTCCACAGGCCTTGCAAACTTAAATAAACAGAACTCTTGAATTTCCCTCCAAATAATGCTTCCCTTCCCCCAGTCTTCCCTGTAGTCAGCTTGTTTAGGTCAAAACGTCATAGGCATTCTGAACCTGCTCATTCCTCATCTCCCACAACCAGAATCAAATCAGCTCGTCCTGGCTGGCTCTTTCCAATGTTTTTCCTAACTGTGTTAATTCTGGTGAGTGTTTAGGGGTCCATGAGTGACCATCTGCTTTCCCACCTGGACAGGTGGCTGGCAAACAGGCCAGACTATCAGCAGTGCCCGGAGCCTGGGTTGCAGAGAGGCCTTTGACCAGCTTCCCTCATGAGTTATCACTCACCCAAACCCATGTCTTGGCCTCTCTCCAGATAGCAGCCAGAGTAGCTTTGTAAAAACATGAATTGATCACTTTGCTCCCCAGATTCATAGCCATTCTCACCTGGAGTTCTTGCTGGCCCTTTGACTGGGAATGACCTGCCCCCACATGGTAAACATTTTCTTGAGTGATACAGAGAACAATAAATTTAGATTCAGCTCCAATAACTCCCCTACAAGGCTGTGCTGCACCACCCAAATCAAGGCGGGCCCACCTTGCCCTGGTGTTCTCTGTCATGTCACTTTGTTTTCACAGCAACTTACACTTACTGGATTTACCTTGGTTGTTTATTCATTAACTTATCATCTACTGCTCTCTTCCTAGGGCATAAATTCATCAGAGTCAGGGCTTCGTCTTGTTCATGGCTGTTACTGGCATGTAGTAGGTGCTCAATTAAACATTTGTTGAGAGGGCAGGTTCACAGTGAAAAGGGCAAACACCGTCCAAGGTCTTTTCTTCCAGGGAAATAAACAAACCATGTCTCAGAAGATGGTTTGATGTCTTTCTTTAGGAAGAGCTTTAAGGCTCGGCTACCCTATAGTTTGGGAAATTCTTTCAGCCGGCTGTGCTCACATTCATTTTTACTGCAGCCTGGTTTTCCAGTGAAAGCAGCCAAACATAGAGTTTGGGAAGACAATTATACTTCAGCTGCAACTCACTGGCCTTGCAAATCTTGGGAAGTTACTTAACTTCTTAGAGCCTCTGTTTCCCTGCTATAAAATGGGGACTTTTACAGAGTTGTGATGATTCAGCATAATGATACAAGTAAAGCACTTAGCACAGTAAATGCACCTAGAAATGCTGTGGAATTTCTTCCTACTATTATCTTAAGGGGGTGGGTGCACTGTCTGGCTTCCTGGGGGGATCAGTTTGAGTATCTGTGGTCACTACTTTAAATAAACCTCATGGGTGTCCTTCTCTGCAAACACTGAGGAAAGTGGGCCCCCAGGGGATCCCAGAATACCGTAGGGACCCCGCCCCTCCTTGTGGTGCTGGGACAAGCCTCCCGGGCTGCCTGGTTAGCTGGCAGGAGGCTGTATTCCCTGTGTGTCACCACGCTGCCAGCCCACCCAGTGGCTTGTTATTGGCCTGGATAAAACAGGTCTGTTTTGGTCATTAGCTGCTGCTTTTTCAAGATAAGGAGAAACCACAATTGAGGCTGCTGTTCTTTACAGAAACTATTTTTAGATTTCTGGCTTCATAACAATCTTGGTATTTCCTATTTTCTCCCACTATCCTTTATTTTTTATTTTTTATTTTTTAAATTTTAAAACAGGACAAGCCAACATAATACATTGAATAACTAACCCACCAGAGATGGAGTGAGGAAACAGTAAGTATGGGGAGACACTCTCAGGATCTGGAGCCAAGAAAGGCCTGGGTCCAGCCACACCACTTACAACTGGGTAATCCAAGGAAGTTAGTTAAGCTCTTTGGTGATGGTAGTCTCAGTTGTTCGGTGGCACCTTCAGGACGTGCAGCCAGCACCCAGGTGGGCCGTGGGGTTTATGTCCGGCCTGTGCTGTCTGGTCCTGTGCTTCATCACCGGGTGAAGGAGAAAGCAAGGGGACAGGCTCTCCAAGGACAGAAAGCAGCAGCCACTTCATAGGCATGCAGGCAGATGGTCCCAATTAAACAGCCTGTGAGTTCTGACTTTTCACTCAGAGGGGAGATGAGGGCCAGTTACTCCCCGGGATATTAATGACAGCCTGGAACCCCAGGCCCTGCACCCTCACTGGGACCTGTTCAAAGAGTGACAAGATGAAAAGAGAGGAGACATTCAGCTCAGGCAGCCAGGAAAGCAGGGGCCTCAGGGACTCTAAGAACTCAGAGAGCTTGTAGAGCTCACCTGTGAGCCTGGTGGTCAAACTGCCGGCACTGGGTTGTGGTCTGGACATGTGACAGCCACATGTCACACACCAATCTGCCCCAGGTGACCAAGGAAGAGAAGGAGAATTATGGCAAACCCCCTCCCAGTGGGAAGAAAGCTGCGGGACAGGAGAAGGGAAGAAGAAAGGGTAACCAACAAACCTTGTCTTGTGGCTCTATATGACACAGGCACTGATGCAGGCAAGGACATTGAGGACATCTGGCAGTCAGGGGAAAGCAGACATCTGGGGGACGTTGTGGGTGGCAGGATGGCTGACGGGTGGGGGGTGTAGGAGTAGTGCCCTGGGGTCTTGCCCTAGGCAGGCTCACCCATAGAGGGGATGAAGGCTGTGCTGTCAGGATGTCTCTGGGCTGAGCTTGCTCTGTCCATGACCTTTGCCCCTTAGAGCAGGGCTGGTCCCACTCATGATGCTGTCCTCCCACTCTGCCCCACACCCAAACCTCAGTGAGCTCTAGGAGGAGCTGAACCATAAAGTATAAGGCAAAGGCTAAGAGGAGATTTATTTACGGTTGGTGGTGGTAAGGTCTCTGCTCAGGCAAGCCTCTTTTAAATCTGCATTTTCCGGGAAAAGCACAGCTCCTGGTGCCTGTGCTTGGCTTTCCGCCTTAAACAAGGAGAAGACGCCCTCTGCTGGCCACTCACGATAATACCACACAGGGCTGCATTAACCGGGCTTCCCAAAAGACGCTGACGTGGAGGATAGGGTACATTTCTTTAGGTTTTAAAAGCTGCAACTTTATATCTACGTGACTATTTTAATAGGAAATGTAGTCAATAATATTGCAATAACTATGTCTGGTGTCAGGTGGGTAATGTAAATATCTGGGGAAACACTTTGTAAAGTATCTGATTGTCTAACCTCTGTGCTGTACACCTGAAACCAACACAAAATAATATTGAAAGTAAACTGTAATTGAAAACAAAGCTATGACTTTCCTTTCCCCTTTCTATTTTATTCATTTTATTTCCTAGTGGCAGGCCTCCCAACTCCTGCCAATTTCAACTATTGATGCATGGATGCTAGTTGAAAGCTAACAATGTGTGTTGGATATAATTTCATCTCAGAAGATAAGAAAAAAGTTAACAGTGATACGGAATAGAAAATAATCATTAAACTCTCAAAACTATAACTCACCACCAGGATTATGAATTTTCAGAACTGATCATTTATTTCTATGTAACAGAGAAACAATTATCCTTTGAGGGGGAATATCTCTTCTCTACTACAAGTGAATGTGTTTATTGATAATGGATATTTGACAGAAAGACATGTGCATGGTCATGTGTGAATTTGTTGGGCTAAATTTTAGTCTCCTGATAAGTCTGCTCTTCCAGTTTGGGTCCATGTGGCTGAAATTCTTTGGAAGAATTGTATGCATTTCTAGATTTTATTTAGTCAAAGGTTTAAAAATTGTAAGCAATTAAAGTGGTAGAATTGTGTATTGGAAGTCTAAGAGATGTAGAGATGGTAACTGAATATTGTATGAGAGATCAGATCAGCCATGAGAGCAAAATGATAACGTCATCAACAGCATGGAGAAAAAGGAAAATGACTAGCAAGGAAAAAGTGACAACTGCAGGACTGATCAAATTTTAGAAACAGATGGGGATTATCTAAGTATGGACTTAGATGCTCCAAGATAGGAACTGAGGACCACAGGCATAAACAAGGCAAGATATTGGGAAGAACCTGGCGGCTGTTGAGTAGATACATTGGTGCTTTAGTAATAAGCATGAGGCCATTCTACCAAGCCATATGACACCCCACATATAGCTAGCGGTGTTAGTGTCATTATTATGATAACTGCCATCTCGAGAAGTTAGGGTGTAATAGGGTAGATATATATATGTGTGTAATAAAAGTCCAGTACATTCACTAACATAATAGATGTTTGAATAACTGATTATGTGGTGCATAAGAGGTTCTGGAGCAGAGGGGACATCTGAGCTGTGTCTTGAAGAATAAGCACGAGTCCACAAGGCACAAAAGGGAGAGGTGTGTTCTGGGTAGAGGGAGCAGTGGGTGCTGAGGCTCAGATCCTGTTAGAACTGGCAGGTCCTGGAGAGTAAAGAGTGTGGTGTGAAAGGAGAGAAGGGAGAGTGTGTGAGTCAGATCAAAAACAAGGCTAGTAAAGTAGGTTGTAAAAAGGTCATACATGCTGTGCTAAGGCGCTCTGACTCGGATGCATTGGCAATAAAGAGTAATGCTGAGGGTTTAAAGCAGGGCGATAATGGGAGTGTCATGAGCATTGGCTAACTTCCAAATGGAGAGTCTTCCCCAGGCAAGTGGAGCCACTGCCACTGCCCTGGATGGGTTGGTGTCACTTTGGGCACCAGTCTCGGGTCACCCATGCTCAGGAAGCAACTTACATGTGCAGTGGGGTTTCAGCTGGGGGCAGCTCCACCGTAATTCCTAGTGCTTTAGTGGTTGGCATGCAGAAGGCCTCCAGAAGCATTTATCTGGAAGGCCCTTAAAGTCCTTACAGGTTCCAGACATGACATGAGTCATCAGTCAGACCTTTGTTCCTTCTGACCAGTGACTGACCACTTGGTCTCGGAGAGTTGCGAGAGGGAGTGAGGTGGTCTGCCATATGACTTGGTGATCTGCTCCATAGCTGCAGCCCATCCTGCCGCCACAGCCAACACTCCCGCTGGGAAGGACAGATGGCCAGATGCTTCCAGGCCATGGTGTTCCCAGGGGATGGAAGGAGGGAGAGGTGGCCTCCCTCCATTTCAGGGAGAGTCTGTGCAGGAAGAAGCCACAAGGGATAGTGGCTCATAGACTTAATTTGGAGAATCTAGGTTCGAATTCTATTTCAACCATTTACTAATAATATGACTTTTACTCATGAGTTTACCTCCCCATGTCTCAGTTTCCTCTCAGTAAAGTCATATGACAATAGTTTCCTTATTAGGTTCTACTGAAGGTTAATTGTGACTTAATGAGATAGCATACATAAGATGCTTAGCATAGAGACTGGCATCAGGAGTTAATAAATGGTATCTATTACTGACTTCTTTAAGGTACGGTCTACTTAATGATGACCTTCCTCCTCTCCACAATCCAGTTCCCATGCACCTGCTTTGCTTCCCCATGTGCTTGACAGTGTATTGCTGCCTAGACAGGACGAGTGCAACCACAGCACCTCACAGGGTTCTGATCTGGTTTGAAAGCATGAATGGCCAAGACCTTGACAAGGAGTCCTTGAGCTTGAGCATCACACAGGTGCTCTCAGCAGTGTTCAGCCTTCTGCTGGCCCTGATATATGGGTTGGGTGGCTTCTGAGCTGGTGGCCATGCAGGGAGAGCTCTTCAGGGGGCTCTCCTGGGGGCCCTGCTTAGGAGCTGTGAGCCCGTGAAAGCAGCAAGTGGGGAGGGCAGAGACAATTCCCCTCTTTCATTGTGCCCTCTACCCAGGTGTAGGAAGATGTCATCCACAGCAGATAGTAGGGTGAGCTCAGGTGGTGATGCTGTTTTCAGAGGTTATTCCCAGCAGGGAAATGTACAGGCATCTGCAGGCCTTGGAGTTACATCACTGTGCTTTTCACTGCCTCATCTCAGCCTTGCATTTAGTCTGGAGACAGGATTGAGCTTACAGAAATACCAGACTCTGAATCTGCTAGGTTCCAGCAGCAGGCAAATAAGAAACAGTGATATAAATGGGAACCACACAAGATCAAATTCTGATCAATAAAAAAACTTAAAAAAAACAACAACAACTCAGAGCTCCTTTAAGATGGACAGGACTTCTAGGGGCTAGTAAGCTTCCAGACTGCACAGATTCAAGCACAGAGGGTAAAAGATATGAATTTGGGGCGGGGGAGGGGAGTGGTTAATCTGGTGCTGAAAGTGCTTCTGGCCTGAGAGGCTATACTTCAAGAGCTTGGGTTCCTTTAACTGGCTGTGTGTTGTTGGCCGAGCCTTCACATCTCAGGGTCTTAGCTCTCTCTCTAGACTAGGAAGGGATTGAATTGATGACTTCCACAGTTCCTGCCAGCTCACAGATCTCATGATTATGTGCAAGAGCCTAGCGGGGAAAGAAAGGATCAGGGAATCCTATATTTTCTTAAGAGTTTTCTTTTTTTTTTTTTTTAATGAAAAGATGAAACACTTTGGATAATGAATATTTAGCATAATCAATGAAACATTTCAGCCAAGTTATTTATGTTTATTTCTAGTCTTGACTCTATACAAATCACTTTTTAAAACACTCAATTAGAATTTTTTAACATTATCAGATCCTTACAGTTCCTGAGAACATTGTGTGCCATGCAGCCCACAGACTTGAGAGCAAACTGTTTCTGCATGCTTTCAAAAGTTGTTTTTATCGTTCTTCCCATGGCCTCACTTTGTTCTGACTTACCCTTGCCAAACCTATTAAAATGACTCACACCCAGCCAGCACCCTTTATCCATCCACCCTATAGGCCTTTCCCAAGCTGTGCTTGTACAGGGAACATGACACCCTCCTTATGCAAGACTTGGGGCGGGAGAAGCAACTGGCAACAGAGAACTGTTAGAAGTCGAACTCTCACATGTGCACACCCCAGTCTGGGGATAGGGAAAAATAACTCACGAAGGCAATTGCCCACCAGGGTTAGTTTACGAAAGGCAGGAAACTCTTTCTCTACAGGACCCAGTGCATGCAGGGCTGAGAAGCGGACGGGATGTAAGAAATACATATTGATGGAGGGTATGTTCCACACAGAGCCAGTGCCATCACAGACGTGAACAGAGAAGTGGGTGGGTTTCCTGCATAGGAAGATGAGCGGCAGGAGTCCTGCAGGTTGTGACTTCCTCGATGCGGGGCCCTGGGCATGTTGCCTCAGTTTCCTCATCTGCCAAGTGGAGATAATGATACAGTAATTCCAACCTCATGGGATTATTGTAAGAATTAAACAAGACAGTATACATAAATAATTTAGCGCAGTGTCTGGCCCATACTAGGCACTCACTAAATATTAGTTATTATTTTTGTTATTTAGTCTTCACTGAATCCCGGTGAAATTGGCAAGATCAGCCCTGTTTTATAAATAAAGAAACTGAAGGTCAGGAGAGTGGGATAAATCACCAAGCAGAGACTAGACCCCCGATCTTCTCACTTGAAAGTTGCTTCTGTGTCTGCAGTACCTGGAAGGGTCCTGACAAGCTGAATGACTCAGTGTTAACAGGTCAACTCGGTCCCTCAGTACTTTTCATTTCTCTTGGAGGCTTGCAGTTTTTTTCTGTTTCTCAGGGAACCGTAAACCTAGCACCTAATGACCTTCAGTCACCTCCTCCCCAGACCCTGATTTGGTGTGAAATACACTGAGGATCACAGAGAAGGCTTTAGAGATAAGTTCAAAGAAACCCCCACGTTTTCAGGAGAAGAAAATCAGTGCCCAGAGAAGTGCTCTGCTCCAGTTCTTTCTCATGTCAGGTCCAAGCTGAAGGAGGTGACTGACGAGACAGAGGGACGCAGCACCCTCCCAACAGAGACCAGAAGCCAGAGGTCGAGCCTTGCCCTGTGCTCACATCTAAGCTTCTGCACATCCATAGGCCACAGCAAGTAGAACACACAGGCCAGAGCTGATGGGGCAGAAGATGTGATAACTGCATAACAATCCTACCCACCCAGGGAGGGAGGCCAGGCTGAAAGACCATCGAGGAGGTGATTGTGGTGGCTCAAGGGTGGATAACGGTGACTCAGGCCAGGGTGATGAGTGTGGACATGGACAGAAAGAGATGAATTTGGAAGATGTTCAGGAAGGAGAGTCAATATGCTGGGTGTGTGAAGGGGCACTGGGAAAGAGAGGAATCAAGACTAACTTCTGGGCTTGCAGAACTGAGTGGACCCACACTCTGAGGGGGAACCACTGTAGAATGTCGGTTAAGGTGCTGATGAAGCATCCACCTGGGAAGCAGCTGGATCCAGAAGCTGGGGTTCCACTGAGGGTCAGGGTTTGTGATTAGGAATGTACTTGTGTAGGTTGTGGTTGATCCACACTAGTGCAAGCAGAGGTGGGGGGTTTGTCAGCATCCCGTGCTGCAGAGGTGGGAGGAGCTATACTTTTAAAATAGGGAAAGTAAAAATAAATAATGAAATAAAAATTTAAAAGTAGGAGGTAAAGTAAAAAATACATAGAAAGTTTTTAGAATTATTTATAATTTAATGGTCCCTTTGTAGACTTAGGAGCAGACAAATCAATTAGGTAAGCCTCAAGGCAGGGGGCAGCCTGCTGCATAGTGAGGGGTCAGAGCGCAAGGCAGGGTGGCAGTGGAGACTGGAGAGGGGCCTCTTATCAAGAGATTGGTCAGGTAAGTGAATATATTTAGGGTAATGAGAAGTCAGTGTGTCACAGTTAGAGAAAGCTAGGATTTCTAGTTGAATTGGAATTGGAGGTATTTGTCTGAAGTCAGTTTTCAATAAATAGATATAGAAATAAATTAGCTGTATTTATGTGTACGTATCTATATTTATATCATATATATTTACATCCGTATGTGTCTCTCTGATTTTTCTCTGTCTCTGTCTCTGTCTCTACATATCTCCTCAGCTCTATTTACTGTGAGGTCTGAGAGCAAAGACACTCAGCCATGAGCACACTCAGCACCCAGATCTTGGTTGCTAAATCTTGAAAGACAGCTTGAAGGGGTTCCCAATGGCCAGACCAGGGACAGTATGAGCATCAACATATAAAATGGTCACAGCAGATAACCTATTGAATAAAATAGAAAACCACAAGTATATACAGATGTAAATAAGTGAAAGAATAAATGGAAAGAATATAAAAGAAAGAATACATACAAATAAATGAAAGAATGCATTGGTGAGGAACATGGTATTTGTATAGTTTAAAAATAGCTCCCTATGAAATGGTTATTAATGATAGAGGGGAAAATGAGTAATTTTACATAAGAGAAGACTCACTGGCCTTATTCTAATCTGGTGATCAAAGTGAATGTCATCTGTAAAGGGACAATTCAAAGTTTTGTGCTACCTAATAGGATATACTGTAATAAGAAAATACAGTGTTACATTTGTGATACTCCTGAAAATGTATAACCTGCATGTAATCATGAGGAGACATCAGACAAACCCAAGTTGTGTGATAGTCTACAAAAAAACATGCCTTTTCATATTCAAAAGTGTCTAGGTCCTGAGAATCAAGGAAAAACTGAAGGGGACTCAGGAGACAGGACAGCTAAGTACAACTCATGATTCAGAACTGGATTCTTTTCATAAAAAGGGACAATCGGTGACACATGAATGAGGCTTGAGGTACTGATACATTCACACCAATTTCCTGATTTTGATGGTGTATAGTGGCTGTGTAGGCAAATGTTCATAGGAAATACACAATAAAAGAGTCAGCAAGCTGGTCCTGGTTGGGTGGCTCAGTTGGTTGGAGCTTTATCCCATATACCAAGAGGCTGTGGTTTCGATCCCCAGTCAGGCACGTACTGGAGGAAACCAATCAATGTTTCTCTCTCACAGCGATGTCTCTTTCTACCCCCCTTACTCTCTCTCTAAAAATCAATAAATATATTCTTGGGTGAGGATTAAAAAAAAATAGTGAGCTGTGCATTGGGTAGACTATGGTTACTTATTCTAAAATTGTTCAGAGCAAAAGAAGTTCTTTGAACTGTACTTATAGTTCATTATTCTTATCCAAAGTTTAAGGATATTTCATTTAGATTTCATTAACCCTGGAGCTGAAGGATCATTCAGTCTGAATCCCCTCAGTTCAATAGATGAGGAACCTCAGGATCCAGATCACTAGTGCCCTCCTTCTTCCGGTTCCATGGCTACTTAGTGATGGAGCCAGGTCTGTGTCCTGTGTCCCCTGATGCTGGAGTTCCTGAGAGAAGAGGACCCAGAGCAGCAGGTTATCAGGAGCAGTTCACAGGAGAAAGAGCAGGCATCTAGACGAGACTCCAAAAGGGAGTCCTTTGAGTTGACACCAAAGCCCAAGAGTCCTTTCGTGAAGGTTTGCTAATTGATTTCACCTTTATTCTATAAATTAACATTTGATTTTTTAAAAAGCAAAACAAAGTATACTCATTAAAAAACTTCAAGCGACACAAAAAATGTAAAGAAAAGTTTTAAAAGTCACCCCAAATCTCGCACCCATGGAGAATAACCATTGTTGATTTTGAGCAAATGTCTTTTTAGATATTTTTTGAGGCATATACAGTGCAGACATGATTTTACATGACTGTCAAAATCCACATGTCAGCAAACACAGACCTCGCACAAGTCAAGGCTCTGCCTGTGGCTGGTTGGTTCTGCTTGCTCAGCGCTTCTGCCCTCCCAGTTGTTAAGCGTTTTAGACATCGCCCTGGGCCTACATGATCATTTTTTAAAAGTATAATTTGTTGATTATGTTGTTACAGTTGTCCCACTTTTTTTCCTCATTCCTCACCTCTGCCCAGTACCCCCTTGCCCAAGCAATCCCATCCCCCTTAGTTCATGTCCATGGGTCGTGCATGTAAGTTCTGTGACTTCACCCATTCCTATATTATTCTTAACTTCCCCCTGTCTATTTTGTACCAACCAATTTTGCTTCTTAATCCCTGCATCATTTCTGCATTTCTCCCCCTTACCCTTCCCAGCCAATAACCCTCCAAATGATCCCTATACCTATGATTCTGTTCCTATTCTGGTTTGCTTAGTTGGATTTTGTCTTTATTTTTCAAATTCAGTTGTTGATAGTTGTGAGTTTGTTGTCATTTTAGTGTTCATAGTTTTGATCCTCTTCTTCTTAAATAAGTCCCTTTAACATTTTATATAATAATGGCTTGGTGATAATGAACTCTTTTAGCTTTACCTTGTCTGGGAAGCACTTTATCTGCCCTTCCATTCTAAATGATAGCTTTGCTGGATAGAGTAATCTTGGTTGTAGGTCCTTGCTTTTCATCACCTTGAATATGTCTTGCCAGACCCTTCTTGCATGCCAAGTTTCTTTTGAGAAATCAGCTGATAGTCTTATAGGCACCCCTTTGCAGGTAAATCTCTGCTTTTCTCTTGCTGCTTTTAAGATTCTCTCTTTATTTTCCACCTTTGGCATTTTAATTATGATGTGTCTTGATGTGGTCCTCCTTGGGTTTAGCTTGTTTGGGACTCTCTGTGCTTCCTGGACTTGTCGGTTTATTTCCTTCGCCAAATTTGAGAAATTTCCCTTTATTTTTTTTTTTTCACATAAGCTTTCAATTTCTTGATCTTCTTCTTTTCCTTCTGGTACCCCTATGATTTGGATATTGGGACATTTAAAGTTGTCCCAGAGGTTCCTAAGCCTCTCCTCATTTTTTTCAATTATTGTTTCCTCATTCTGTACTGGTTGACTGTTTCTTCCTTCCTTATATTCCAAATCATTGATTCGAACTACGTTTTTTTTCCCTTCACCACTGATTTTGTGTAGATGTTCCTTTGTTTCACTTAGTATAGCCTTCACTTCCTTTCTTATGTGTTTGCCATACTCAAGCATATCTGTCAATCTTGTGAGTATCTTTATCACCAGTGTTTTGAATTCTGCATATGTTAGGTTGGCTATCTCCTCATCTGTTACGTTAGCTATCTACTCGTCGCTTCCTTCTCCTACTGGAACCTTGATCCATTCCCTCTTTTGGACCATACTTCTTTGTCTCCTCATCTTGACAGGCTCCTGTGTTTGTTTGCCTCTGTGTCTTAGGTAAAGCTGTCACTCCTGTGACATTTAAGGGCTGGAGCCTTAGGTATTTGTCAGCACAGGGTGACCTGTTTCACCACATTGTGGTGCTTTATGTGGGGAAGGGTCAGAGAGGGAACAATTTTGCTTGCTCAGCACTTGTCCCTTTTCCAGGCACTTCTCCCACTTTTGTATGAGACTGGTGTCTCTCTAGCTGTTGCCCTGGCTGTCCTTCCCAGAGTGGGTAGGTCTGTGGATGTTCTAGGACTGTGGGGGCCCTTTAAACGAGCAGACTCTGCTGAGAAACTGGCGGTTTCTTCCTCCGCCTCAACCCCCACTGGTCTGCACAGTCAAAAGCAATGAGGCTTGATTTTCCCTGGTGCTGGCACCGTGAGCTGAGCAGTCTGCTCAGGAGCTGGGAATGTTCCCCAGGTGTTCCCCCCCCCTCCAACTTTTTAAAAGGTGTGACTGCACTTTCCAGTGACCTGCTTCTGCCACCACCACCACATTGCGTCCTCTCTGCCCAGGCTCCACCCCTCCTACCTCTCTGGATGAGTATTTCTTCTTTAAACCTTTGTTTGTTGGACTTCCATGCAGCTTGATTTTCTGGAACTTCTGGTTGTCTCTAGTTTTGAGGTAGTTGTATTCTTTCTTAGTTGTGGAGGGAGATGCAGTGTGTCTGTCTAGGCCTCCATCTTGGCCGGAAGTCCTACATGATCATTTTTAATGTTCATTAGTGTCATGTTTAATGGCTATAGATTAGTCCATTATATGAATGCACCATATTTATTTAATCCCCTACTGAAAGGTATTTAGGTGGTTCCTTATTACTTAGTATAAATAATGTTGAGATATTCTTATACATTTGTATACAGTACTTATCTTTGTACAGTTGCCCAATTACTGAATTTTCGTTAAGAAATTTTTTTAGCCAATACTAGCATAAAGGCAATGTAGGTGTCTTTTTCACATTAACTCTAATCAAGCTAGGATTCTAAAGCCTGGTTAACTCATCTTAAGTTACTTAAACTAGGAGAGACATCAAGGGCTAGTCCTACTTGCTTATATCACTCTATATAATTTTATAACGATAAAAGTAAGATATAACATAATACTACCATTCATTGTGGTTCTCTTCTGTACTGGGCTCTAACAAACTTAGTCCATTGAAATCTGCCCTCTGAGTTAACTGCTTTTTTCTCAAATTCATAACTAAGGCTGCCCAAGGTCACAGAGCCTAAGTGGTGGATTCAGGACTCAAATTCAGGCCATCTGTCTTCAACTTATCACCCTCTGAGGGGAGAGGCATGGGTAGCCCCAGAGTCTCTGGTACAGTGGGTGCCACCAGTCCAGACAAGTCTCCTGAGGTGATCGGTATAAGCTCTCGGGAGCAGCATTTACAAGACTAGGGGAGTGTATACATCTGCTGGTAAAGTGTTCAAGAAGGGCACCATGGAGGTGATTGCAGGTAAGGACTGCACCTTCCACACTACCTAGAGCTGGTGTCATCCCAAGGAAGGGCTGTGATTGGCCCAGCTCATGTCCCATCCTTGTATCAACCCGGGGAAAGTAGAAATACAGAAATTCCTAGGCCCAAACATAGCAGAACCCCTTGGTGACGAGGTCTGGAAATATGTCTTTTTGCAAAAGGTCCTCAGGTGATTCTGATGATCAGCAACTCTTGATCTATTACTGTAGCTATGGATACATATCAAGACAACCTGGAGACATTTATAAAAACAGAAATGTCAGCCATAGAGATTCTTATTTAAGTCCTAGTGGTGGATATCTCTAGTTACAGATTTGGTTCTTGAGCTTGGCTCTCAGCCTGAGATAGCCAGCTCCAAGGGCTCACCCCTACCCCCACCCTTAATACTGACATGTAATTTTGTAGCTGTCTGTGTATATTTTTCTGGGAAGAGGGGCCAACACTTTCATAAGATTTTCAAAGAGGACCAACTTGAAATTTTTTTTTCTAAATATTCTTTATTGATTATGCTGTTACAGTTGTCCCAATTTCTTTTCTCTTTGTTCCCCTCCACCCAGTGATCCCCTCCCTCCAGTTGTCCTCCCCCCCGTTAGTCCACACCCATTGGTTGTGTATATAGTTCTTCTCAACATCTTCCTGTCTACTCCACTCCCTCCTACTATGCTTCGTAATTCCTGTACCAACTCCCTCCCTTTCCCCCCACCCCCTCCCTGCTGACCTCCCTCCATAATGTTCCCCATACCTATAATTCTTTTCCAACTCTTGTTGCCTACTTAGTTTGCCTTTGTTTTGGTTCCCTAGCTTCTGTTGTTGGTTGTTGTGATACAGTTTTCATTTTAATATTCATAATTTTGATCCTCTTTCTCCTAAACAAGTCCCTTTAACATCTCATATAACAGTGGTTTGGATCCGATGAACTCCTTCAGTTTTGCTTTGTCCTGGAAGCACTTTCTCTGCCCTTCTATTCTGAATGACAGCTTCACTGGATAGAGTAATCGTGGTTGTAGGTTTTTGCTTTTCATTACTTTGAATATTTCTTGCCAGTCCCTTCTTGCCTGCAGAGTTTCTTTTGAGAAATCAGCTGAGATTCTTATTGGGACACCTTTGTATGTAATTCTCTTCTCTCTTGCTGCTTTTAAGATTCTCTCTTTATCCTTAATTTTTGACATTTTGATTATAAAGTGTCTTGGTGTGGTTCTCCCTGGGTCCAGTTTTTTTGGAACTCTCTGTGCTTCCTGGACCTGTAAGTCTATTTTCTCCCCCAAGTTCGGGAAGTTCTGCTTCATTATTTTTTCACAGAATTTTTCAAGTTCTAGTTTTTCTTCTTCACCTCTGGCAACCCTATGATTCAGATGTTGGCTCACTTAGAGCTGTCCCATAGGTTTCTGAGCCTCTCCTCATTTTCCTCACTTTTCGTTTCCTCTTTCTGCACTGGTTGACTGTTCCTTCCCTATGTTTCGATTTGTTGATTTGATCCCTGGTTTTCTTTCCCTCACCACTAGTTTCGTATGTGTTTTTGTTCATTTCAGCAGGACTAGCCTTCATTCCATCCCTGTCTTGTTTAAGATCTGCTGTTAGGTCTGTAAGCATTTTTATAACCAAAGCTCTGAACTGTGCCTCAGAAAGATTTCCTAACTGCTGCTTCCTTAGATTAGATATTTGCTGTCTGGTCAGCTGCATCACCAGGATCTCTATCATGATCTGTGCCATCCTGACAGTTTTGTATTTACCTTTGCTTCCTGAGTGAGTCTGTCTCACCTCCTACACTATAGGGGGCAGAGCCCCATGCACTTGTCACAACTGGGCGACCCTTACTACCACACTGTGGTATCATCTATGGGGGTGGGGGTCCAAGATGGATTCTTGCCATTCATCTCCACTGAGAGACCAGGAGCCTCCTAATCTGTCCCCACCCTCTCCAGGCCTCAGAGTCCAAGGCAATGGGGTCTGCCTTCCCCAGCATTGGAATCACAAGCTGACAGGTCTGGTCTGCAGCCAGGGGTGCTCCCCAGGCTCTTCTCACCTCCCCTTAAATACAGGTGTCTGTGCTTACTGCCATCTCGCCACCGTCACTGCAGCTGCCGCTGCCAGCACAGCTTGACCGCTCCGCCCCAGCTTCGCCCCTCTTACCCATCCGGATGAGCACCAATTTTTATAACTTCATACATTGGGCTTCCATTCATTTTCTGGAACTTCTAGTTATTTCTGGTTTTGTGGTAGTTATATTCCTTCTTAGTTGTGAAGGGAGATGGAGCGTGTCAGTCTAGGCCTCCATCGTGGCCAGAAGTCTCCTGTGTGTGTTTGCCTCTGTGTCTTAGGTTTAGCTGTCACTCCTGTTACTTGAAAATTCTTAAGAATCACAGCTGTAGGCAGAATTAAATTGATTAACCAAGCTTGACTAGATTGAGTTGCTTAACTAGCTCAAACAACATATCCGGTACTTCTTATTCTGTCTGTATTTCTTCACTCTTCCCACAGAAACCAGGACAATGTTTTGCTAAGAAATGCAATGCTATTTTTTGTTTGTTTTTTAAGTATATTTTATTGATTATATTACAATAGTTCCGATTTCTTTCCGTTTGCTCCCCTCTGCCCAACTCCACCCCTCCCCCAGGAATCCCCCCCACCCCCCCAGTCCATGCCCATGGGTCATACATACAGGTTCTCTGGCTTCACCATTTCCTATATTATTCATTTTTTTAACAATAAAAAATAACAATCCCCCCCTCAGACTTAAGACCCTTTATAATCTTATAAAGGACAATGGGCGAAGATCTCGAGCTCCTCTAGCTGCTTCAAGCTGGACATGGTCATCATCCTACCTACCCTTGGGCCCAGAAATCCCTAATAAGAGTGGGTGTGTGGAGGCGAGGGTGACCTTCCCACATGGGGAAGGATCGTGCAGACTCCAGGTTAATTGGCTGTCCCCAGACAACAGCATGCTTGGTTTAACAGGCTGGCATCCTTGAATTCTGGGAGCAACAGATTTGGCAACAGGGTTAAAAGGCATCATTCAATTCATAACCACTAGATGACAAAAGGCAGGGATTAATTTTTCAATGTCCCACATTAGGGGAAAAAAGGGCTTCTTTGGAGGAAGGTGTGCCAGGCATGTCTCACCTGTCCAAAACACTTTTGCCCATTATACTTAATTGGGGCTGAAGGAAATATTTTAGGTTTCCCCCTCTCAGACCTCTGAGCCCTTTCTGTCCAACTCATTAGGATAGAAAAGAGAAACCAGTTTTAAAGTGAAGCCCACAGACCACCCCATTCTTCACCAACCCAGCCACTTAGTTCAGCCAAACCGTTGAGTCTCAGGAGGCAGTGATGAAGACAGAATTAAGTGAGGCCTATATGTACAGACAATCACTCAAGTAATAAGATCATAGACTTATGCCCTTTGAAAACAGAAAACACATGTTAATTTATGCAACATAAAATAAACAAGTCTCTAAATTTGTAAGACTCTTATTGGAAAGACATCTAGTTGCAAGACATTTGACATTCTTCTTGCCTATAAATTAAACATCTTTGATGATGCCACATACCTAGTTTAACTTTGAAATGAAAACAAACTTTAAATGAAAATAAGCTTTAAAGACAGTTAGTTGCACTAGGTTATAGTCTACCACTGAGCATTGTGATTTTCCTTGAATCGCGATTTTTCTCCTTAGGATTACCCTCCTTGTCATTAAAGGGACTGCATTATTAAATCCATTTTTTAATTTATCCTATTTATTTGCATAAACACAACAAGAGCAGCAAATGATCACATATGATCTTTAGTTCTGCTTTGCTGGAACTTACACAAGGAACATTTAGGGTGACCTTCAGTCTGCCCTTCAGGGCACAGAAGCTGAGCCAGATACATGCCATTCAGCCTTGCCTGTATACACCTATCTTTTCCAAGTCCTTCTTGTTTTCCATTGTGCCTTAAGATCCCTTCTAGTCATCTTTGAGGAAAACAACCTTCATTCCTTCCCTGGAAAGATTGCCGTGGACCACACAGCCAACCAAGGTACCAGACCTTTTTTCTCCTGGGCTTTTATTACCTTCGAAAGTCAATCCTAGTTCCTCAGGGATTTTTGGTGACAATCAGAGCCCAAGCATGTCTCCTTTAGGCATGACATTGCAGTCAAAGTCTTGGTCAAAAAAACCTCTATTAACAACTGGTCTTATTAATTTTATGCAAAGAAGCTTATGTCATTACTTCTTCTGAATGCCAAATTCTGGAGGGATCAGATAGGGAGAAAAATATACAGTGTGAAGGAAAATCCTTGTCCTTCTAATATTCACTAAAATTGCATTTCCATTCTTTATATTTTCTTTTTTTCCCCCACTAAAAAATTTTTGTTTGTTTTTCTATTACAGTTGTCCCACTTTTTTCCTTATTAGTTCTCTGCACCCTGCCATCCCTTCTCCCACAGTCAGTCCCCACCCAGTTGTCCACGTCCATGGGTCATTTATACTTGTTCTTTGACTATGCTCTTCCCTTTCTTACCCCCTTCTCTCCCTCCCCCCTCCCCCCCATGTCACTGTTAGTCTACTCCTTGTTTATATACCTCTGGTTCAATTTCACTCATTTGTTTTTGTTGTTCATTAGTCTCCTGTAACAGGTGATAGCATAAGGTATTTTTCTTTCATTGCCTGGCTATTTCGCTAAGCATAATTCTCTCTAGTTCCATCCATGTTGTTGCAAATGGTAGAAGTTGCTTCTTTCTTTCTGCTACATAGTACTCCATTTTGTAAATGTACCACAGTTTTTTGATCTACTCATCTACAGATGGACACTTAGGTTGTTTCCAGCACTTGGCTATTGTAAATTGTGCTGCTATGAACATAGGGGTGCATAGGTTCTTTTGAATTGGTGTTTCTGGATTTTTCAGATATAATCCTAGCAATGGAATTGCTGGTTCAAAAGGCAGTTCCATTTTTAGTTTTTTGAAGAAATTCCAAACTGTTTTCCATAGTGGCTGCACCAGTCTGCATTCCCAACAGCAGTGCACCAGGGTTCCCTTTACTCCGTATCCTCGCTGGCACAAGTTGTTTGTTGATTTGTTGATAATGGGCAATGCTATGTTTAATGACCTTTCTTGATCTACTAGTTTGGTAGCTCTATATATTTAAAAATTTGGGTGTGTGTGTCATGACTTCAACTTTATAGCCCATAACAGGCTCCTTGTGTTACCACTTTCTTTATTCATGCTCATATATCATCTGTTCAATATTCAGGTCTGAAATTGCATTAGTAATTGCTACGATGCTTAAGAATTCTTTCTATTTTGCTCTCAGAAGCAGAGGTTTGGGTTTAGCACACTCCTCATGCATTTCATCCTTGGTTTCTACAGAGCCCCATCTCACTCATTCATTCATTCCCCTTCTCCTCACAGGCACCCATTCTAATGTGATGATGTATGTTGTTATAAGCACATGTCTTGCTATCATATGGTATCTCATGGGCACATAATATTAAATGCACACGAGGTCCCATAGCCCTCACTCTTTCCTGCTTTCTTGATGCACACTGTATATAAAAGCTCTATTCAAGTTGCTGTATGTACATTTACTCCATTTCTTCTTACTCTGGCAGGGTATTTCAGAGAGTGTTTCCTCCATGTGTACTCACCCCTCTCCAGAGAGGGACACCCACTGCCACAAACAACAGTAGCAAGCATCTTCATGCATGGCCCCTGAGGACAGGTAGGTGATTTCTCTGGGGTACATTGCCCACGGTGGCATTGCTGTGTCACAGAGTACCCATATATTTATGAATCTGACCAATTTCTGATCTCCAGAATGGCTGCTCTGGCCTTCAAACCTCCAGCAGGAAGGGCTCAGGAAGTCTAGTATCTCCAAGTCCTGGTCACCACTTGGTATTATCCAGCTTCCTGATTTTTGCTAATCAGACAAGTGCAAAAAAATCTCATTATTAATTTAATTGTGTTTCACAAATTACTGGTGAGTTTGAACATCTCTTCACATGGCTGTCATCTACGAGGGTCTCCCCTTCTGTGACTTGACTCTTCAGATCCCTTGTTCATTGAGGAGAGGCGACTTCAAACCTTTTGGTTGATTTGTAGGGCTCTTGCATATTCTGGATGCTGGTCCCTAGTCAGTGTTGACATCACAAGAATCTCCTCTGATAACCTTGTCCTTCTGCAACTAGAATCTTTTAGTTCTAATGAATTCCAACCCATAAGCATCAGTCTTCTGCCTCTCACATTTGAGATTTTGTTTAAAAAGTGCTTTCCCACCTCTGGGCTACCAAGATCCTCTCTGGAGACTTTGCAACTACATCCAATTGAATGCAACAGCAACAAAATGTTGGCTGTTTGCATCTTTGCAACCTTTGCTGTAAGCCTAGCCTTTGCATCTGGGCCACTTAAAGGGATCCAGATCATTTCTATCACTTTCCACACAAACCTGACCAGTGTTTGCTGTATTGTTTCAGCACAGACTACTTCCTCCTCTGGCCTACCCCCCAAGCCCTCTCCTCTTTCCACAGTGTCTTTTCCTCTTCTTGTAACTAGGTCTGGCCATTTTTCCAAACCCACTTCCTCAAAAACAAAACCAAGAGGTTTTCTGAATAAGGCCTTCTCCAACCCCTTCCCATCCACGCTGTACTGAAGGTACTTCATCACATGAACACTGCTCTTGCCCTGGAAACTGGTGTTCATCTTACATTTATTTGGCCTGTGGCTCCCTGGTCAGTGTACTTAGTAGGCATCTAATAAATACTTTTCTCTCTCCAGATTTGAGCTGCTGCCAAAGACTGATTACTTAAGCCTCCAACTGCTTTTTAAAAATGCATTCCTTCCTCTCCATCTCCCAAGCCACATCCGTGCCTGGGTTTAATCATTGGACACTCAAATTTTTACAACTGGTTTGTACCTTCTCTCTTCCTGGTGGCTGGGACTCCAGTGAGATCAGAGAGTTGCTGTAAAATCACACAGGCTCAGAATCTCTGGGTTCAAAGCGATCTGACCTAGTTTCTGATTCACTCTGCCTTTGGGGTGTAAACTCCCTTTACAATGTATATATTCCTGATAAATGGCCACTCAGTCTCTGCTTGTATACCATCAGCCAAGGTGAAGTCTCTGTCTCACAAGGCTGTTCATTCCCTCTTTGTCCAGAGTGTACTCTCTTAATTAATTGCAGACTCTTATTAATTTGCATTGGTGCTACTAGTTGCTTGGTCCTGACTGCAATTTAAGCCAAAACTTGTCACCTGGTAGCTTACTACTATGGGTCTTAACTTTCCTTATTGGGACCATTCAGAACAACTCTTAATGCCTCTTTTGGTAAATGTTTTCCCAAAAGTGTGGTGCCCAGAAGCAAGCACAGTATTGCCAGGTGAAAACTGGAAGCGAATTCTTTTCTCCCTCTCTGTACCTGTTACATGTGACTGCTGTAGCAAAGTACCACAAACATAGTGACTTAAAAGAAAATTATTCCCTCATGGTTTTGGAGGCCAGAATTCCAAACTCAGTATCACTGGGCCAAAATCAAGGTGTGGGCAGGGCTGTGCTCCCTGCAGAGACTTTATAGCAGGATTGGCTCCTTGCCTCTTCCAGCTCTGGTGGCTGCTGGCATTCCTTGGCTGATAGCTGCATCCCTCCAACCATCAAGCCCTATGTCTTCAAATCTCTCTGTTCCATCTTCACTTCACATCACCTTCTCTTTTGTGTGTAGTCAAATATCCCTTTACCTATCACTTAAAAAAATACATATGATTGCATTTAGGGCCCACCTGGATAATTGAGGCTAACCTCCCAGTTTCAAGATCCTTAATTTATTCACACCTGAAAAGATCCTCCCTTCTGTAACCCTCTATAAGGCAACACTCACAGGTTTTAGGAATAAAAATATGGATATATTGGGGGGGGGCATTTTTCAGTCTACCACACTCCCTCTTAAAAGATGGCACTTTCTTTAAAACAGTCTAGTATTTCATTACATTTTCAGATGGTCACATCATATTATTGTCTGTTACACTGAATCTAGGTATTTACAGACCAATTTTTATTGTTGCTGCTGGCTTCTTGGTCCTGATTCCTACTCATTATCCCAAATAAGTGACATACTCTTAGCTTTAAACCATTGTTCCAATTACATTGCTATCTTCTTAGATGTAGCAATGAAATATTGGGATTTCTTTCAACTTAACTAAATCTGTACATTTTAAACTTGGTACACATTTGTTTAGTGTATCAGTGATAGAGGGGTTCACTGGGCCTGGCTGAAAGCAAAGCCCCGTGGCATATCACCAGAAACCTCTCTGCAGGCTCCATGATTCCCTCCTGTTTCATTCTCTCCATTTCTTCTCACAGGCTCTCTGCTGGTTTATGTAGCATGTCTTACATTGGGTAGAAGTGGGGAGTGATGATTTTACATTTTCAAGCTTTATTTATCATATTTTAAACTTGATTCAACTCCATGACTTTTGTATATACTCTCACTTTCAAACCAAAGTTAAATACTTGGTACCACAGGGAGAGATGATACAGAGCAGAGGTTCTCAAACGTGAGTGTGCATCAGGGTCATTGGAAGGCGTGTTTAAGTATTGCTGAGCCCCAGGTCCACAGAGTTTATAGGTCTAGGGACAGACCTGAAATTTGCATTTCTAGTCAGTCCTCAGGTGATGCTGATACTGCTGGCCTGGGCACCACACTTTTTTAAAAAAATAATTTATTTGTTTGTTTCTTTATTTTGTTTTATTTGAGAGAGAGGAAAGGAGAAAGAGAGGGAGAGAAACATCACTGCGTGGTTGCCTCTCACTCGCTCCCCCAACTGGGGACCTGACGTGCAACCTAGTAATGTGCCCTGACTGGGAATTGAACCAGAGACACTTGGCTCACAGGCCGACGCTCAATCCACTGAGCCACAGCAGCCAGGGCTTGGACACCATACTTTGAGAACACTGGTGTAAGTTCTGTTACATCTGAACAGATGAGGTAAAGTATAATTCCATTACACCTTCACACACACAAGGATGTGAGGACCTCCATTGCTTCCTCCAAGAATGCTTGGCCACAACAAGTGCTTAATATTTGCTATATAATGACAGAGAAATGTTGGCCATCTTTGGCATTATGTGGCCTCAATTAGATAAGAAAAATTATTCTTTCACCGCTATATCGATAGCAAGCTACCTTCTTTCCTCAATTCTTTGTCTTCCAGTTATCCCATGTTCTTTTGAATTAAAAAGCACTTGCAATCACACAATAACTTGAATTAAAGGCTTAACACAAAGGCTAAGGCATAATGTATATCACTTTTTGTCCAAATTATGTAGCTTTATGATTACCCCCTCCCCCACTTCTGAGAGTCTCCATAACCTAGATCCATTCCAGTGCCCCAGGTCCTTCTGTTTCTCCTACTGGCTCTGCTTCCATGACTGGCATGTGCATGAGGGAGCATGATGGTAGGGGAGTGGGCTGGCTGCCTCCAGGCAGGAAGTGCAACCCTTGCTCTGACAGCCATGATGGAAAGAGAGCCTGGCTGATCCATGCTGGTGGAAGAGCAGGAGACGGTCCCCATGTCCCCATGTCACCAAGTGCTGACAGAGAGACTGCCTGGAAACAGGCATGGCTTGGTCATCCCCAGGAGAGCTTTCATCCCTCTTAACTTCCCCACCTTTGCTGCTTTCCTGAGGCTTGAGGACCCCAGGGCCCAAGGGACATATCCCAACATTGTTAATTTTGTCTATTTATTTTGCAAAGTAAACAATTATATATCTTTCTCCCTCTTTACCTCCTCCTTATTGCTTTTCTTTTTTCTGGTGCCTGCATGCCCACTGTTGCTTCAGCTAAAGTGTGATCCCAGGGGGCACAAGCAAGAGTGACTTACAGGAGAGGGGCCACCATGCAGGGCCAAACTGCCTGACTTAGGTGAAGCTCCCAGCTGTTTTCCACATTTGTTCATTGTATTTAGAAAGACAGACACCAGGCTGGATTAGGGTCACCATTTAGAGTTATAAGCTTCTTTAGATGTTTGAATAAAGACATTTTACTTACCAGTTCTGTTTCCATCATACTAACTAAAAATTTCTGAAGTTTATGGTGCTTTAATTTAACTCTCCTATTCATTGACTTTATGCATTTCTTGTTCGGACAAGTCTTTGTGAAATTCAGGGTGTTATATTCAATATATTTAAGAAAACCAGTGCATTTGTAATGCATTCATTCCTTGTCAACATCTACATGATTCCAGGAGAAAAGCCATGGCTCCTGTTTGCAGGGACAGGTCACTGTTTGGTCCAGAGCATATTCAGCTGCATAGCACTCTGTACTTTTCTGGCCTTACTCATTTGCAATTTTTATTGCATTTCCGTTCTTTTACATCTTAGCTTGTGTGAATCTTGCCACTGATTCCTCTGAGGCCTGAAATGGGAAATCCCAGACTACAGTATTCCCTCACTTATCGCGGGTATTGCGTTCTAGATCCGCCCCCCCCCCCCCCAGCAATAGGTGAAAATCTGTGAAGTAGAAATCTTACATTTATTTTAGTATTTATATATATTTTCAGGCTTTATAAACCCTTCCCACACACTTATAAACCATTCCCAGTCCCTTATTAACCTTTCCCACTCCCTTATTAATCTTTTCCACACTTCTATAATCACTACTTATGTTTTTAAACATATTCTACACTTTTAAACCTACGTAACTTTAACAACATACATAATCAGTACCGCAAAATCCCACGATATGGTGAAAAACCCACGATAAATAATTAAATATAATATTTTAAAAAATCCCACGATACAGTGAGGTCGTGACAAGTGAACGGCGATATAGAGAGGAACTACTGTACCCCAGACCACTGAAGATGACAATCTTGAAATGGCCTGGGCAGCGTTAGAGAGATGTTCACCACCAGGGGGAGCCATGGTTTCTGTCTCGGGGAGTCGCGGCGGAAGAGCGGGACGGGGCGGTCAGGGGCATCAGCATCTGGATGTGACAGCCGCGTGGGCACGCGCTGTGTGCATTGAACTCGCTACCAGGGGACTGAGGCTTGCAAGGAGAAAGTGGGCTGCCTCCAGCCTCGGCTCTGTAGCCCAAGGGCGGGGATGCAGGCAGAGGCCGGGGGCCTACTGTAAAGCCTGGCAACAGGTGACAGGTTGGACTCTGTGGCCTGCACTGTCTGGGAGAAATGGTGTGTCGCCATGCAGTGTGCGCAGGGGGAGGGATGCACTCTGTGGGCGGGTCACAGAGTCACGAATGGCCTGTGCGGCCCCCGGGCAGAAGAACCGGCCTGACTTCATTATTGATAGCACTTGGAAGTGGCTGACTTGGCGCTTGCGGTAAGCGGACAATTGGTCACATGCCCTTTGCGTGTCCACCAGCTGCAGCCCTGTGCTTCCACGCCTTTAAAAAGAAAAATCGTGTTTGGTATGGGGGCAGGGGAGGAGGTCCGGTAAGTGGTGGAGGGATTGAGCAAAAAGGAAAAAGGACTCATGGACATGGACAATAATGTGATGATGGGAGTGGGGAGGCACGTATAAGGGAACTAAATAGGAATGGAAAAAAATACAATAAAAAATAAAACCAAAAAAAAAAAAAGTCAAGTTTCTAAATGCTTAGCCAAAGGTCCATATCCTCAATAGGGGATCTATTTTTCATTGGGGTTCTTGAAATAAAAAATCCTTGGAAGCAATTTCCTAAACTTGCTTTTCACCCCTGAGATGTGGCCCAGGGAAAAGAGGGAGGTTTGAATGTCCTCCAAGTGTGGGGGTTCTAATGTTCACATCCCCACTCCTGAGTGGCTGGCAGAGAACTAGCAGTTCTGTTCCAGAAGCTGCGCTAAGTCTTAGATCAAATGAACACATGTAATTTTCCTGGCAGCCCCTCACCCTCATTTTACAGAGGACAAAATCAAGGCTCAGGGAGGCCCAGTAACTTGCCAACGCTTACACAGCCAGTTGTCAGTCAAAGGCAGATTCTGCTCCCCCCACACCCCCACCAGTGGAGGGAGGGTCTTGGTTCCCCTTAACCTCCCTCCAGGAGCCCAGTTTCAGGATAGGTTTAACTCTTAATATCTCCCTTATTGAAAGGAGTTGCCCACCACTCCAGGGGCTGGGACTCACTGTATGAAATGAAAGCAGGCAGCCTTTGGATCATCACCATCAGTGTGACCAAATTTTCCTCCAGTGTCCTAAAATTTGCCCTGTTTCTGGGGAAAAAAATTTAAGTGCTATATTAGTTTGTTAGGGTCACCCAAACAAAATACCATTGACTGAAGGGTTACACAAGAAAAATGTGTTGTTTCATAGTTCTAGCAGCCGGAAGTCCAAGATCAAGGGTTGGTTTCTGCTGAGGCCTCTGCTCCTAGGCTGCAGATGGCCGCCTTCTCTCTGGGGTCCTCATCTGGTCTTCCCTCTGTGCCTGCACAGGCTGTGTCCACATTTCCTTTTCTTCCAAGGACACCAGTCAGAATGCACTAGGGCCCACTTTAAAGACTTTATTTTAATTACTTCATCTCCAAATTCAGTTACATTCTGAGGGTCTGGGTGTTAGGACATATTCTAATTTCATTTTAATATTTTTTGGGGACACAATTCAGCCCATAACAAAGGCTCAAGTATAATGCCCCATCCAGAAAGATACACACTGCTTTTCCACATGCAAATAAAGCAGCTTTTTATGTGTGCACATAGACCTCTTTCCTAAAAACAGACAGCCATGAGAAAATTGCCCAAATACTTTGTGCTCTGCTTATTCATTGTTTTTCAGAGTCATGAGTTTTTGGTTTGGCCTGAGCAAAATCATGTGTGTAATCCAATAAATGGGAAGCCTTTATTGCTCAACCACTTTTGAAAAATGTCTATTATAGAGGCCAATATTTTCCCCCTATCAAGTCTCATGTTTTTCTATGAAACCAGCTCCTTACAAGAAAAGGCCTAAGTAGGACTGAAAGCGTAGTACAGGCTTGCGGCCACTAGATGGCGAATTCAGTCATGCTTGACTGGCTTCCTTCCATCAAAATGAAATCAACTGTTCTGACTCTAATGAAAAAGTCAGGTTGGTTGGTTTGTTCGTCTGCTTGCTTTCTGGTGGTAATGAGTCCTCTGTAATCCAGGGATCCTAATTGAGTGAAGCTGAAGTGGTAATTGTTACTTGCATTTTTTGCTCCATCAGAAAAGTGAGGCATCTTTTGTGGCTGTTCTCTTTTGGGATGGTGTGAACGTCCAAATAGCTTTCCATCCTTGGGCCCCACACTGCTTCCTACCTCCCAGGTGCAGCCTCTTCCTCCCTGCCTCTGCTAAAAATACAGGCTTGTCTGCATGCAGAGGACAGAATCCATTGAGTTTTATAGCCTAATGTCAGAAACAGAGGTGCATCTGTAGACGAGCAGATAGATGAAAGGTGTCTGTGAAATGGATGCTTACGATGTTGGCTTCTACAGGCCACCACTGCCGAGCTGCGGGTGC